>NC_036455.1:8062565-8745065 GCF_002775205.1 Xiphophorus maculatus | reverse complement strand
CTGCCCGTTGCTTAGCAACTCAATCTGAGGTCCAGGATGTTTAGTCTGCTGTTTTTATTGCTCTATGTGCTGTACAATGGCTGCTGGAATAGACAAGTGTTTTGTTCTTGACTTACCATCCAGAAACCACTTGCTGCGTTCTTGTTGGTTGTGCAGGAGGCTCTACTTCTGCTTTTCAAAGTTGTATGGTTGCGTATCTGTTTGCAGCCATTTTAAAGTGAGAATGTAAACACTGATTTGGGGGCGTGGCCAGCAGCAGCTTATTGGGATTTAAAGTGACAAAATTCCCTGAAACAACTGAAAGGAACTCTAAATAGGCTAAACTTACCAGTCTGAAATCTAATTATCTGATAATTATGTTATGCAAAACATGTAATGAACTTTTTGTATAACCCATAGATCTATCCTATTCTGTTCAAAGAAGCATAGTAGGTCAACTATAAGGAATTATTTACTTAAAACAAGCCTCTATTTCTAGCAGAATTGTTACATTTAAGTTAGTTTTGTCTTATTTCAAGAGCACTAAGGTTTTTGCAAAAAATAGACCAAACAATTTGGTGAGATTTAGTTTTTTTGCAGTGTAAGCATGCAGAGCAGCGCTGCTGGATGTTTGTGCTCGTCATGGCGTCTCGGACTCCTCCTCGTCCTCCGGTGACGTCGGGGAGGTCGGAGTGTCATCCTCCTCTCCGGCTGCGGTTGCTGCGGTCGCCGCGGGCTGTAAAGCCGCCGCCGCCGCCATCGTCATCTTCTCGTAGGTCCTCCTGCGCTGCCGCCTCAGCGTCTGGCTTTGCAGCTCCTTCACCTCCTGCAGGACCTCCTGCGCCTCTTTCCAGGACGACACTGCCTCCTCCAGCAGCCGCTCGGCCTCGGCGCGCCGCCTCTCCACCTCCTGATCCTCTCCGGGCTGATCCGAAGCCGGAGGGGAAAGGTGGAGTTTGTCGGGGGTTTTGGGCAGGGTGGAGTCGAAGGATCTGTGCAGACCTGGGGAGTTTTGGTTCTGCTGGTTCTCCTTAATGATGCCCAGATGAGGGGAGTCAGTTTCGCTGCCTTGCAACGAACCGGATCCCTCCGCCTGACAGGAGTTGGATCTATTCAAACATGGCGGTGTCTCGGGAGTCTTCTGTGGAGGAGAATGATCCTTTCTGTTGGAGCTGGAACCCAATGACCCCTTCAGTTTTGGAGCGTCGGAGCTCTTTGATCGAGGAGAGCCACTCGGCTCCTTCAGGCGAGGGGATTCGGCAACTTTAGCTGCAGGAGAGTGAGACCCTCTGGAGCGAGGCGAGTCGGCAGCTTTGGAGCGGTTCTTCTTGGCTTTGGATCGAGGAGACTCTCTTCCTCTGAGGCGAGGCGAGTCTTTGCCCCGGAGGCGAGGCGAGTCGCTGCTCCTGCTCCTCGGAGACCCCGACGATCTACTGATGGCGAGAGGAAACTGTCAGCTAGGACTGAAATGATTAATCAGATTCATCGATTTTTTTAAAATAATCGTCAACTAATTTAATCATCAATTAATCATTAACTACACTATGCAGACTCAAAAAAGTTAGATGTTGGAAAAAAAACAACCTATTCAGAGTAATAATTTAACCAAGCTGGACAAAATATATAAACAGTTTGCGTTAATTGGATTAATCATGATAAATTGATTATTGAAATAATTGTCAACTAACTTAGTAATCAATTGATTGTAAACTAGAGTATGCAGACTCAAAAAAGGACATTTGCTGGAAGAAACACCAACAAACTCAGAGCAGTCATTTAACCAAACTGTACAAAATATTTGCCAGTAAAATAAAAACACCTTTGTCTATAAATATGTTTTGCCCAAAACTCCCGAAGTGGCATTTTGTTATATTCACCTGGTTAAAATTCACTAAAGATTGAATTTTAGGCAATAAAACATTTATTTTCCTAATTTAAAAAGTAACTGAATTGTTTATTTGCATAATGTAATGTATTTCTAATATTGTATAGAAAAGGCACAAGTGTTTAAATGAAAAATTTGTAGAATATACCAATTTGTTTATTTGATTAATCATCAGAATAAATGATTAGTCGATTAATCATCAGAATAAATGATTAATCGATTAATCGTCAAAATAAAATAATCTTTAGTTGTAACAGAATGTGATGAGATCAACCTGGAGTGTGGAGAGTCTGAGCCCTTGAGGTGGTGAAGCCGAGGGGAGTTGATCCCCTTCAGGTACGTTGAGCTGCCGCCTCGTTCTCTCTCCGCTTTGGCCTTCTGCAGCTCCTATAAACGGCGACATTTACCATCATTTTCACAGCTTACAGTTGGAGGGACAGAGGTTCCTGAGGAAGTCCGACCTGCAGCCTCATTTCCTCCAGCAGCTCCTGGGCTCTCTGCATCCTCTGGGCGATGAGGCTCTGCAGCTGGCCGACAGGCTGGGCGGAAGAGCCGCTGCCCGCCTCCTCTTCGGTCGGACAGCGACGAAGAGCCGAACGAAACTCTGACCGAATCATTGCTGGTCTGGAAAAACAGATTGAGTATTAAATCATTTTCAAGTTCATTTTATTATCAGCCTCTGTGCGTTCAGAGCACCAGAATCCCATCAGTTCACATTCAATTTATGATAAGTCTACTTTTCTGGTCATTAGATTGAAATGTACACTTCAAAAACAAAATTTTACCAAGTATTTTTGGTGTAGTTTCTAGTGAAAATATCTGGAATAGACTGGAAATAAGACAAAACTAATTTACAAAAAACCTTTTCATCAAGATATAGGAGCTCGTTTTAAGGCTATAATTCCTTCATACCGCTAAAACAGCGCAATCAACTGGCACTGTACCGTTACCTAGCAACCCCAGCCAAGCCCAGCCGGTAACCTAGCAACAACGTTCTAGTTCCACAGGCAGTTCACTTATAACAAAACATTTTTCCCATGTTTTAAGTAAAATAATCTGTCTGTTCATTACAACTAGTACATTTTCATCAATATTAAGGAATTATTTACATAAAACAAGCTCCAATATGTTACTGAAAAGTTTATTTTAAGTAAATTTGATCTTTTTTCAAGGTATTTACACTAGAAATTACACTAAAAATACTCGGGAAGATTTTGTGCTTTTGCAATAAAAACAAACCTCAGTAAAGACTTTCTGCTGTAACTTCATTAAAAATGGTGATTCTGTTCTAACTTAGGAAAGGTGAAAAACTTTCTGTGGCAATCTGATAAATAACAATAAAATTAAGAGTAAGTACACAAGCCAATAAGATAAATCCCATCAATGCATCCAGTAGCTCTAACTACAGGAACATCCAGGTTAAGTCAACAGACCAACCATGAACAAGCAGGTCAGAGTCACTGACTCACTAACATGGTTCTGACAGTAAACCAGAATAACTGGTGAAAATCCCAATACAGTGAACCCTGTTTCTCACTGGGGTTGTTTTCTGAAAAGAAGCCTGATAGGCGAAATCCGTGAAGTAGTTACCTTTATTTTTTTACAATTATTATACAGAATAATTAAATACTCTACATTGAAACCAAAGAACAAAACCTGTTTTCAGGCCTAAGCGTTTCTTAACAAATATAACGCTTTCTTACAAATAACTACAGTAAAATAATCATTTTGATCATCAATACAAAGTACAGTAGGACACATTGTATTTCACTGTTCCTCTGACTGTGACGCTGCGGCCTGACTCCGCTCTCTACTGGCTTTTTCTCCTGAAGCCTGTGGTGCAGGTGAGTTTTTTCGAGAGAAGAACGTAGTTATCGATAGTTGTTGTTGTCGCTCTTTTTTCTTCTGGGCAAAAATATTTGCCAAAATTTGCCAAGCTGTATATTTAAATACCGTAATGTTATTGGCACACAGGTAGAGAAGAAGCGCGGAGACTGTTTAGCCAATCAGGACTCAGAACACAATGCACTGTGAAAAAAAACTGCACAAAAAAACCTGCGAGGGCGTGAAAGGTGAACCGCGTTACAGCGAGGGTTCACTGTACATGCAAAATGAGAATATGCAAAATCCAAACAGAGGCGCCTCAGTTGGGATTCAAATAGGAAAGAGGCAGAAATGCATCTCTCTCTTATTTACAACCAACACAAGTCCAGAGTTAAAAGCACAAGAATCAAATTTGTGCTCACAGTTTTTGATGCTTTGACAAGCCATGATTTTTTACTAGTGGACACATTTTCAGATTCAGTGCTCATATTTCACAGTTCCTGCACAAGTTAAATTGTCTGATTGTCCAAAAACACAGGATTTGTTAAAGTGCCCGTAAAATTTAATTGATAGTCTCTAATATCCTTCCTGATAGCATAACAATTAATATATTTAGATGTAAAAGAAAAAAAATCAGCGTGACTGTAATTTATTAAATCTGACATATTTGGAACAGAAGAGGATTAGGACGACTGAGATTAAAGCCAGACTTCAAAAATTGAAGTCAGAATTCTGAGATTAAAGTCAGAATTTCACCTTTAATCTTAGAATTTTTCAGAGGTTCAGCTTGTCCTCCAGATTACGGTGCAGATGAAGGATTGATTTTAAAACCTGCCATTTCTCTAGGTTACTGTAAAAGTGGATCAAATGAAATTACCAGAATATTTGTTCCAGAGCCTCTCCCCAGTCAAAAGAACCACTTCAAGATGATAATCTAGTAATTTCCAGCCAGATTAAGAGGTTAATCTGTGGTCTGTGGATGTTTCACCTGGAGGACAGGACTTCATCCATGGAGGCGCAGCGACTCCGCCCCTGCATGCTGAACCTCTTCCCTGGCTGCGGCGTTCGAGACTGGGCCTGAAGGACCTGAAGGGGCAAAGGTCAGATGAGCAGTTTGTGGCCTAACGGGTTCACAGATAATGATCCACTGACCATAAAATCGCACAAATAGGAATAAAAACAATAAATTAGCTCAATGGAAACATACCAATTAAAAAAAAAAATCTTGTTTTTCCAGGTGAGATGGTTCATGCTGGTTTGAAACGTCTATTTTCTGTTTTTTACATCCATGCGTAGCAAATCAACCTGCTAGCCTGGTTGATTTGCTCCAAACAACATGCATGAATATTGATAATTGTCTATGTTTTTTGTTTTAAATATCTGAAATCCTGCCAAGCTGGTGATTCATCCACAGATTTCACTCCACAGCGTTGTTTTTTATTTTTAACTAGTTATGAAACACAGTGGAGAAGAAACCTGAAACTGCTACTGTGTCAGTTACTCAGCAGGTCGTTGCTAGGTAACCAAAGAATGAGTGAGTTGCTAGGTAACCAAAGAGTGAGAGAGTTGATTCCACACTGCAAAAACACAAAATCTTACCAGGAAAAAGTTCCAGTTCCATTAGAAGATTATTTCACTTATAACCTGGAAAATGTCTTGTTATGCCAATAAGACTAGAACTTTTTCATCAATATTAAGGAATTATTTACTTAAAACAACCTCATGTATCTTGCTGACAAGTTACTTGTACGTTAGTTTTGTCTTATTTCAGGTGTATTAAGATATTTGCTCTAGAAACTTAACAAAAATTACTTTGTAAGATTTTGTGTTTTTGCAGTGCACCAACATTGCTTGGCTGGTCATGAGAGATTAAGTGGCTAATGTCTTCTCTGTGCCTACATCTCCCAGAATGCTGTGCAGTTCTGGATCAGAGCTCAGTGAATATTCTACATATAGAATATTGAGAATTCTATCTGATGTGTTATTTATTGATATTGATCACATATTTATTGCGATATATATTGCTATTTATTTATCATCCAGGCCTTCTAAAAACAAGTAGATGGAACCAAATCAAACTCACATTTTCTTTTTACCACATTTTCAGAGTTTGCTCAAAAACCTCATGACAGTTGGATGGAAACATAGTGAGTGTCTCACCTGGACTTGCTGGTTCTTTTGGACTTTCGAGGCGTCCAGGTGAGGCTGTTTGCCCCAGGAGCGCTCGCTGCCTCTCGGTAGGCTCCCTGTCTTCACTTTGGGCTCTTTAGTCGTCACCCGCAGCTTCGAGACGTCGGTTCCCGCCCGCTGACGACCCCCGACCCCGCCTCCAGAGTCATCTTTCTGCAGGTCAACCCGGAAGCTGTCCTCCCAGGATTCGTCGTCGTCATATTCGAGGCAGAAACCGTCCTCCTCGGCAACCAGGTCAAGGGTCAGCATGCCGTGGGAGGAGGTGGAGGCCTGAGGTTTCAGAGACGATCTCATGAAAAGTGGTAATCCAGAATAACAGGAAGGAGGAATGGGGGATGTTTGTACCACGGCCATGAGGTGTCCTCTGGTCGGCAGCCGGCGGCTGTGAGGGATCTTCGCCCGATCTCTGGTCAGATGATCCAGAGCACTGTCCTCCTCAATGGTCACCTGAAAGCCCATTGGAAAGACATCAACATTTCCACCTCAAGCCCTTATAAACCTGCAAAGAAACCAGGTCAGACCTCATCGAGAACTCTGTTCTTAGCCTTGATTACAGCCACGTTCAGCGTGTTGATCCAGGACTCCTTCTCCTCCGGACTCACAGCCAGAAACACCAGGTTAGGAACCTGAAAAAGACGACATTTAATCTTTTCTGACCAATATTTTAAAGGTGACCTGCACATAGTTCCCACCAGTCTGAACTGGAAGCATTCCACACCATCTTAGTAGGCGAGAACAATGCATAGTGGACCAACAGCTTTGAGACCAACAAACAGAAAACACTCTTCACCAATGTACAAGAGAAAGGTACATGAACAAAATGGCTGCTGTCAGGATCAACCCGTATGAGAAGAAGGAAAATATTTCAGACGATGTGGACAAGCTGCCTCCGATCTCAAACTATGATATAGTTAATAACTGCTTAGTGAACAGGAAGAGTTTGTACGACATGGAGGAGATTCACAACCTGAAATCTATGAACTCACAATCAATATTTAAACGGATTTATAAAGAACGTACGAACTCTTCATGTGAATATCAAGGTTCTGGTGACTGGCAGAGTAAATACATGTAGTAACAAACACGTAGGCTACATGTCCGTCTTAGCTAGTAGATTAAAGCTACATTAGCTAAGCTAATTTTGTTAGCTCAACTGTATGTACTACAGTAAATATCACTGACATTTATCTCAGTATTTACACACAGTTGGGTAGACTACTCAAGTAGTTATATTTTTAATAAGTTACACAGGAATGAGGCGAGATCTGGTTCTAAGTTTGTGGCTTATTTATTGTTGTCATAGCAACTCCATAGCAACAACCTGCCGCGACACCAGTCAGTTACAAAGTTTACACAAGTGGGACATCATGAAAACTATGTGTTATGTTAGCAGACAAAACATTTTCATTACATTTTTTCCACAAAATCATTCTTAGATAATGAGATTTTGAGTTCCTTTCAGAAAGTTTAAATCCACTTTAAACTTTCAAACAAGTGATAAATCTAGTGACTTTTCTCTGTGTTGTCAGCTGGGATATAAAAATACAATCATGTTTTCTGTGAGATCTTTAAAGCTTGGGAAATAGTTTTACAACCAAAACTCTGCTTTAAATTTCCCTACAGCTTTCCCCTTGGTTGAGTTTTATTTAAGTAAATGGGGATGATTGTGAACGCAGACTTCATTAAAAACAACAAAATAAAAACTAAGTATGCGTTTCCTCCCAGTCTATCTAAATGTATTCCTTCATATTGGTCTATCATTTAGGAAAATACCTGAAAATTTAAAAATTAGAAAATTTTAAGTGGTGTTAATACTGCTACATCCAGTTTTCCAGAAGGTTTTTTCCTGCAGTTCATCAAAAATGCTGCAAATATTTAGATAATAAAAATATCAAATGCTGAGTTAAAACTACACACATCCATGTTTACTTATGGTTAGCTGTTTTAATAATAAACAAGTTAAAACTTTGACATTTAGCGACTTTTTAGAAAACCTTCCAGAATCTTAATCTTTAACGAAAGCGGACATAATCTACCACACACGAGAAAGCCGTTTCAGTCACGATTTCTCTTCCTCAGAGTTTGCACGACTGTAAGAAAGAGTAAGCAGGAAGACTGGCATGTGAAAGTGTTTCAGGGATTATTCTGCTGTAACTCGCAGACTAATGGGATTCTGCAGATTAAGCTTTTTCAGGGGGTAAAGAAAAACCATCAGGGCTCGGCCAGTCAGAGCCTCTCAGGGCGTGTGGGAGAAAATAAACGTTTAGATCCACCAATCCTGACGGAGGAAATGCTCCAATGGGGCGTCTTCGTTGGACAGTTGGGACGGCATAATCTCCGGAAGCAGAGGACAGACGGAGACAAGCAGAGACACATGGAAAGGACTAACCGTAGGAAGTTCAGAGAGGATAAATGCAGTCTAACCGCCCATAAAATAGTTGATGTAACATTCTCACATATCTCTCTGTGGACAGGTCTTTCCGGTTCCTGACCAGATTGTGCAACTAAAACATTGTGAAACTGGACAGAAAGTGGAGGACAAGGGTGGAAGAAAAACAACACAGGCCTAGTGACCAGGAAACAATAAAAACAAATTAAGAGCAGAAACAGGAAGTAAATTATTCTGCAATTCAGCAGCCATTATGTGCAGGTTAATGGGAATCTGTTGGTCCTGAAATCAGGATTTCTGATCATGTTTGGTGCTTTTCATGCAAAGAAGAAAGAAATCAAAACATTCCAGGAAACTTAAAGTTACCTAAAATAAAATTAACATAAAAAACCAAAATAAAAACTTTCAAAGCTGCTTGGTAAATACTGGAGACATCAGGAAGTGACAGATGAACATATATCCGGTCATACATAAGGAACAAAAACCCATCTTCCAATCATTTCAGCTGGAGTTTAAAGTCAAAGTAAACCCTGTGGATTTCCCTCATAAGCCTTTTCAATAGATAATCTGAGCAGAAGAAACCGGTCGGCTAAAACCGGACGATTACAGCTGTGCAGCGTTGACATGGCGACATCATGAGATCTGCATGTAAGCCTCCTCTCTGCTCTGAATTATGGTCTGGTGGATTTGGGTCTGCATGACCTCATCAAAGCTACATCTGAAAAAAAACTTTTCTCACACGGAAAAACAAAAACTAATCGATTTGGTGTTCGGTTAAATATCCGTTCATTGTTAGAATGGAGTTAATGAAATTCCATAAGTTAATTTTTCAGCTATTTACTGAGATCCACCTGAATGAATATAACCGAAGCAGCACATTGAGTTCTGACTTTCATTATTAGAAATGTTATTAATGGGTTTTCTGCACTGTAAAAAAAAAGCATTTCTTATTTACGGTAAAATACCAGCAGCTGTGGTTTCCAGAATTTTACCGTATAAATACTAATTTTACCATATTTATGTGTAAATTAGAGAATTTGTTTTACAGTGTAGGTTTAAGTAAAATTTGAAGAGTGGATTTACACTATAAAAACACAATTTTTTACCAAATATTTTCAGTCTACAGTAGTTTCTGGTGCAAATGTCTTGAAATAAAATAAAACTAACTTACAAGTAAGCAAAATATAGGAGCCTACTTTCAGGCTCTATCAACCTTGATGAAAAAATACTAGTTCTTTTAATATAGAAATATTGATACTAGATATATGGAAAAATGTTTTATAACTAAAATAATCTGCCAGTGAACTGAATACTTCTTTAAAATAAATATTTAGGAATTAAAACAAGCTTCTATATCTTTCTTAAAAGTTGTTTTTGAAATAGTTTTAAATTACTTCAAGTGTACTACAATATTTGCACTTTATTCTAGAACAAAAATACTTGGTAATATTTTGTTTCTGCAGTGTGTTAAGCTGTGCTAATTAATGTCGGGGCCTCCGAAGCAGGTTGATCAGTGGCTCTCATTAAATCCAAGCCAAAACCCCCTTCATGTTTTTTGGAGACCACTTCAAAGTAGGAAGTGGACTATAACAGAGAGCATTCTGGGTAAATACAACCAAAACAATTGCAAGAGTTCAGCGCTAACGGACGAAATGACTCGTAGTTTTTTACCAAGAGACAAAAGAGAAATCCTGACGCCACTCCATTTTTGTTTACACTTTGTGAAGAAAGTTGTTACGCCCAGTGTCTTCTTTAGATGTTTTTGTCTCATTTCCTTCAGTGGTTCTTGGTGCAGCGCCCCCACAGGTGAGGAGGGGAACAGGTTTTTCAAACGTTATTGTTTGTTTAACACAGTGCAGTGTGAAAGTGAACCACAGCAGCTGAAAATGTAACAAATGTTGCAGATTTTGTCCCCAATGAGTCTTTCAGACTATCAGGTGGCTGCAGGCAGAACTCACTGTGTTTCCTCGCTGCTTGCAGCGCAGCAACGTGAAGCGACTGTGGTTCTTCTTGCTTCGACTCTTCGCCTTCCTCAGCTCCTCTGAACGCTCGTAATCAGCCAGGTCAAACACTTCCTGGGCTTTACGCTCGTCTTTAACCTGCAAACACCAACACAGAAAAAAATCACTCAGATTACATCACAACTGTTTATAATCCAGATGCTTGGCAGCAGCTTTCTGCTGGGGCAGCACAATCTGTGATTGAAGGAACCATGTAAAGTTTAAAATTCAGAGCGAGACACTGAGTGGTGATGAGACTTTCACTAAAAAATAAACACTCAAAAATTTAGCTAAACCTAAGGACTGGACGAAAAATCAACTATATTGATTAATCAAAGTTTTGGTTTTAGAAGATTACATTCATTTTTGTCACGTGCAGTCGTTGGGTTTCCATAGTTCAGAGTGACATCAGCGCCTCCAAGGCCACCATCTTGTTTGATGAGCGTTTTTTTCAGTTTCAATTCAGTTTTTATTTAGACTTTGAAACCAGGTCAACTCTATGACAAAATATAAGGGTGAGGGTAGGGTTCTTTTTTTTATTTAGAAAAATAAAACTTACAATGTTTCAAGAATACAGTCATAATATTAAAGCTGCAGTAAATAGCTTTTACAAAATGTGTTTTTTCCATATTTGTTCAAACTGTCGCCATGTTGTGACAGTTTGATATGAAACCAATAATCAGTGAAAAGATCAATTTCCTGATTGGTTGTCTTCTATTAAAAGCAACCAATCAGAGCCAGGAGGAGGGTCTTAGCGCTGTCAATCAAGCTCATGTACTGAATCTGCAAACCGTAGATCTTTGAAGAGCATAAGTGCAGCCTCATGCACAGCCAACAAGAATCCAGCAAGTGGTTACTCAGGGTAAGTCAACAACTATACACTGGTCTTTTCCAGTAGCCATTGTACAGCACATAGAACGGTAAAACCAGCTCACCAAACATGCTGGAGCCCAGTTTGGGTTGCTAGGTAACGGCGCAGCATCCGTTAAATGTGACTCAATAAATTGGACATTTATAAAACGGTTCATTCCAGACACCAAAAAACATTAACTTATTACCAAAAAATGTCTGGGTGTATTTTTTAAACACTTGGGTTGTTTTTTTTGAAACAGCAGAAATCCAAATGGAAGTACAAACATTTGAATTTTGTGAACGTCCCCTTAAAAAAAGGTAAAAAATCGCCAATATGTGGTGTTTTAAAGCATTTCTCCCTGATTTAGAAATGCTTAACAAACTCGTCCACATCTGTCTCTGCTGCTCGTTTAGCACAGAGTCAATGACACAGAAATAAGCTTGTGTTTGTACCACAGATTGTACCATCTGGTTCCACCCAGCTGCTCACCGATTTCATGAAGAAACCTGAAACCAAAGGACCGATCCAAACCTCCACCTTGTGGCTCCGCTATTGTTGGACCTTTTATACAGTTTGGGAGATTTTTTTTTTTTATTATTGTGTTTAATCTAATGATGTTCTTTAAAATATAGGTGGTTATTTGACCCATGACCCAATCTTCTATAATGTTTAATAATAATATATAATATTGAAAACAGCTTTTTAAAACTGAATTATTGATCATTTTACACAAATAAGAGCAGCTGTTTTCATTCCAGTTCGTATTTTTCACATTCAGGTCGAACATCTGGCTCATTAGCTTGAAGATTTTGACTCGTTTCGTTCAGATAAATAAATATGATACCATCTGTTCCAGGTGTAAAGAAGAAAATCTTTGCTGCATTAAGTCAATGGTGGGACACAGCGTTTATTAGAATAAATATGGATGTTTTACAGTGTTATTTTTGTTAAATTTATTTATTAAATTTATATGCGCAGACGATGAATCTGTTGATTTAACAAAAAATGAGTCAGGAAAAGGGAACTTTATCTAACCGAACCACTGTTTATTTTTACATTTCTTTGTTTTTTTAACTTTGTTTATTTTTATTTTTCCAATGCTATATTTAAAAAACATTAACTATTTTTACCTGTTATACCCTGAGCTAGTCACTGCACAATCCGTACCATCAGCTAATTCACATATGTGCTAGTAGAAGTACTTCCAGGGAGAGTATTTTTATCAATTTTTTTTTATTTTTATATTTCAGTGTAATCATAAAAATAGTATATGATTTAAAGAGAATAACAAGAAATGAAGATAAAAACGGTTTACCCGCATTTTGCTGAAAAAAAGTGAAGTAAACGTAAAGAGAGTAATAACCAATAAGGCTAAAGGTTGTGATTATTATAAAAGCAAATGTTATTTTGTCGCAAAAATATCTTACAGTCCTGCAAGTCCTGATAATATTTGAACTAAATTATGAGTGTTATTATTCATTAAGAGAATTATAAAACTGTGTAGAAAAATAGGTCCTCTCATAACATAAATAAATATGTTACACTTTGTCACGTTTTAAGAATAATCCATAATTATTTATTCAAATGAACCAGATAATGCTGTGACAGAGAGAATATAAATATTAAATAAGAAGAATCCCAGGATTTAGGTTACAAATTAGCAACCCCAGCCCGTTACCTAGCAACCCTGGCCCGTTACCTAGCAACCCCTAGCGGAACTCCTGTGTTTGGTCAGTTGCTGCTCACAATATCACATTCATGAAGCCAAAGGTCAAACTCCAACGGGATGCTTCCTCCAAGAACTTCTTAATGATGAGTCAAATATCAAGAAAGCTGCGCGTACGGAGACGATTCTGGAGATGTTCCAGATTCATGACCCATCTGCTTGACAACCTCTATGAGTAACTGGCCTTTTGTTTGATTTATTGCTGGCTAATAAACATGTTTTATATGTCTTACAATTTTCACAAAAAAAAAAACAATGGCTGAACAATGAAGCTTCATTGATTCATAAATGGGTTAGTTGGTGCCATTTACCCATTTTTTCTACATTTGTTACGTTTGGGCGATTACATAACAGCCCAATGATCGGGAGACAGAACAACGAGATTCAGTTGCATCACGTTTTTATCACACTGGTGACGCCACGTTAAGCATTTGGTTCCAGTTTGAGTCCAAATGGGAACTCTCCCCTAACCATAAAACCGCGAACCGCTCAGTGGAAATGAGGAAATACAGAACGTCTATAAAACTCAGTTCTTCTTTCTCTGTCCAGCAGGTCTCACAAGAATAAATAAGAAAGAATCAAATCAAACATCGTAGTTCCAGTCGTCGCGTGGATGCAGCATGATGCTCATAACATAGCAGCATGCTGCATGATGCTCATGCATCAGTCGCTGATTTGCACTTGCAGCTGAAACGAGTCGTGGAGAACATGGCTGCATCTTTAATCGATTAGAGACGGGGTTTTCTACCACAGCTGGTGTTAGAACCAAAGGCTGCAAAACAAAAGACGGCATAAAAAAATTCTGAAAATTAAATTAGAAAAAATAAAAATATATAATCAGAAAGACATAAAATGCAATAAATGAAGAAGAAAAGTTAAATTCAAGTAAAATAGACAAAGTAAATATATGAGAGCAGTTCTGTCACAATAAGCAATAAATCAGTTAATTGCATATAAATTAAATGAGCCTAATAATTTCTATTTGTGTGATTTACTGTTGTTTTCTCTTTTGTTCTCTTTCTACTAAAAACTGGATGGTAAAAGTCTCCAGTCTGGTGATTTTATCTCAACTAGCCACTTTTTTTAAAGGATAATTTTATTTACATAGACTTTATAATTAATTGTATTTGTTATTTCAGTTGCTTAGTTTATTTATTTGGAATATGTAAAATGCCTTCCAGTTCCAGTGTTAAATATTCATTAGAATTGAAAGTTTATTGATCTTTGAGAATCTCACATTATTGAATGATTATCATTATATTACACAACAATATTATTGTTTATTTCAGCATCGTCTGGGACTTTTAATCACCCAGAAACATAACTACTGTGACATATATGAGAAACACTTTGTTTCCCTTTTAACAAAAATAGAGAAAATCTTATTTAATCATTAATTTCAGGATATTTTTTTGCTCCAAACAAAACAATCTAAAAAAGCCTAAAGCAGCTTTTTTTAGTGGCTTAAAATAATAAATATATATCTCTATATGTTTGTGCTTTAGTATCATAATGTTAGAAGTATGTTTAGTTTGTCTGGGATGATGAATGTTAATGAAATATTGGCAATATTCCATTTAAATGTGATATGGATTAATTTAAAACGAGTTTGTTGAACTTGAGACGTTTTATGAGCTAATAGTAATACAAGACTGTAATACAAATGAATAAAAGTCGCTTCATAAACACTCAGAAACCTTTAAATGTATAAAATTGTTCCATATTTTGATCATAATAAGGATAATTTAACATTCCTCTGTCATATGGTGTGTTTAATGGCTGCAGGGTTTGTGGAAGTCACATGTTGAGCAGCCATCAATACCATGATCAATACTACAATCTATACTATTTACATGGAGCCTGAGCCTCAGCACCGCCGACATGGAGACGTTTCAGAAAATACGAGACAAAAAAAGGAGCTTTGGGTGGCCGGACGATCAATTATCTACATTTTTCATGAGAAATATCTGCATGAAGGAGGAATGTCTTCTCTGCTTTAGTTTCAGAGTAAAACTGCTACTTTTAAAAATAGAAATCCAACACACACACACACACACACACACACACACACACAGCGCCTCTGGCTGCAGTAGTTAGCGGACCCGGGTCATTCTGAGACACAGAAACAGGACGAATCCCCGAGACTCACAGTGAAATAAATATGTAATTACAGGAAACACACACAGGCTTTTTTCATCGCTTCACAGCAGATTGCAGTGATTTACAGATTCTCACTTAAGCCTCAGACTTGTTTTCTTCTCACCCTTGAGCGCGTCGTTACCCAGAAATCTAATGATTTATGATGTAAATAATAAGATCAAACTCCCCGCAGCATGAGCTAGCAGCACTAACTGGGTTAGGGTGAGTCATTATGACGCCGCTCGGTTCGTTCGGCCGACCTCGGCGGCAGCAACAATAACAGGAACACGAGTTTCTGCAGCTAAAATAGAGCCGAACAGAACGAACAGAACCTCTCTCAGCAGAAACACGCACTTCATTCCTGACTCTGCATCCGCATGGAGCTGGAAATGTCTATTTTTAAAGAAGCGTGAATGGGAAGCTGGCGAACGGATTCTGGTTTTATGAAAGATGTTTTCAGTACTTTAGTTATTTCTGCAGAGTTTGTGTTTGTAACCAGTTTGTGATTTTCTTCTTTCTGGTTTTATCTTACTCTCTGTAATCTTTCCACTTCTTTGTCCCCTTAAATCAGGTTTTAACAGTTTCTGCTTTTAGTTGAGGGTTGATCAGGCCTGTCGCAATTAACCAATAAATCAATAAGTCACATGATAAATCAAAACAAGCTCAATAATTTCCCTTTGCCTTATTTATCAATTTTCTCTATTTTCTCTATTTCTACCAAAACCTGGATGACTAAACTCTTCACTGTTGTGTTTTGGTCTCAGATAAACTTTTTTTCAAGAACAATTTGTTTGCAGAGACTTTATGATTAATTTAATTTGTTGTTTCTGTTGTTTTATTTATTTATTTTGGATTTTTAAAATGTCCTCCTGTTCCAGTGTTCAATCATTTAACTCTTAAAGTTGCTCTTAAAGGGCCGGTTGAGCCAGAATCTATTGATCTATAATCTATAAAACCCACTAAAATATCTGCTAAAATATCAATAAACATCTGTTTGTTTCAGCATTCGATAAGTGTTTCTTAAAATTAAATAACATTAAACATATTTTCACGCTGATCAGGCCATCCAGGATTTTGTCCTTTTCTTTTGCAATCAGAATCACAGATTTTGTGTTGCTGAATTAGAAATATTTCTAAGGAATTTTTTATTATATTTGCACTAAATGATGCCAAATGTGACTTTTTATTAATCGCCGTATCAATCACAGACTATAACTTGATATTAAGTAATGCTAAGTCACTTAAACTAAATGTTTTTGACCAATTTTGAGAAATAATTCAAGTACAATCAGACAAAAATGTGGGGATCTGCTGATTTTGTGAATTTTGCATATTTGTAAAGAACTGAAAGGACTTATTGATGTCGTTTGGAGTCTAGAGGGCCACATAAAAAGCTACAGCGGGCCATTTTTGGCCCCTGGGCCTGTAGTTTGACACGTGATATTAATCATTTAAAGTGAGTATAAACTAATGAATGGTCGGTACAAACAGCTCCTTCTTATGCAGGGAAAAAACAAAACAACAAAAACAAATTGACCAACTGTTGAAGCCATTTTTATTGTTCAAACTATTCGCCGACAGACGGCCTCCACCGTCTCAGACCCGCCTGCCTGCCTGCCTGCACTCTGTGGAGATAAAACCAGCTGAGATGCAAAACTCAGAAGAAAGTGTTTGAGAAAGTCTGACTCAGCGTCCTGTGTGTGGAGCTGCATAAAGGACAGTTACGTAATGCTGGAGCAAAAACAGAATCGGTGTGAACACTCAGCACTTAGGATCCAAACTGCCTCACTGACAGGAAGGCTCATCTGATTCCCGACACGAACAAACGGCCTGCAGTCAAACCACGCAGCATTAAAGGGGACCAGTTATGTTAAATTCCCATTGTTCAGGTTTTTGAATTTTCATTTGGGTCTCGACTGCTTCTAAAAACAACCCAAGAGCTTAAAAAAAGCCCGGCACAGCCAGTTTTTGGGAACAAGTTTAAGACTTTTGGTGTCTGGAAAAAGAGCCATTTCAAAAACCTCTGGAACGTAACATTACAAATGTTACGTTCCATTACCGTTACCTAGCAACCCCAGCCAAGCCCAGCCCGTTACCTAGCAACCCAGCTGGAGTTCCAGCATGTTTGGTCAGCTGGTTTTTCTGCTGTACAATGGCTGCTGGAAAAGACAAGTGATTTGTTGTTGATTTACCACTTGCTGCATTCTTGTTGGTTGTGAAGGAGGCTTTACTTCTGCTTTTCAAAGATGTGTCGTTGTAAAATTGTGCTTCTGTTTGCAGCCATTTTCATGTGAAAGTGTAAATGTTGAGTTGGAGGCGTGGCCACCAGCAACTTATTTAGATTTAAAGAGACAAGAAGCCCTAAAACAGCTCAAAATAGGCAGAACTGACCAAACTAAAATCTCACTAATTAGGAATGATTTTGTGAAAAAAATGTAATTAATGTTTTGTACAGTCTGTAGATTTATCCTAACCTGTTAAAGGAAGCATAATATGTCACCGTTAACATTAATAAATTTGTCTACCACAGAGCAACAAAAAGATTCAAACTGATGTGAAGCAGTTTCTCTAAAGAGGATGTTGGATTTTCATAGAACAGGAACTTGATGACGGCGGTTCATGTGAAACGTTTCAGAGCCGACCGGCCATCGTCTGAGCTGGAGGTAAACACAGATTACAGCACATTGTTCCTCCCTCGACTCAATAAAACATCCATTTTACATCAACTGACTTTATGAAACATCTAAACAAACAAAGTCACATCCTCACTTTACTGGAAACCTGGAGATTCTTAGATTTATCAAGATTTAAATCAACATCACAAATGTTTGACCCGTGTAATTTACCCAGGATGCAAATATTCATCAACTATATCCATATTTTATTGGACTGTTTAACTAGTAGCTGTTGCCATAAGTCAAGTTATTTAGCACAGTCCAAAAATTATAGTCCTTTCAAATCTCTTAACTGTTTTAATTACTTTCCTGGTTGTCTTTATTCTTGATTTTGGTGTATCAGTGTTGTTTTATGGATGTTTTTAATCTATTCTCAGCTGCTTCTAAAAACAAGCACTTACCGGGCTTTATGCTGTTACCTAGCAAACTCAGCCAAGCCCAGCCCGTTACCTAGCAACCCAAGTGGAACTCCAGCACATTTGGTGGTCATCTGGTTTAAGCGCAGTATGCGCTCTACGATGGCTGCTGGGAAAAATGCAGCCATTTTCACATAAGAATGTAAACGCTGAGTGGGGGGCGTGGCCAGCAGCAGCTCATTTGGATTTAAAGTGACAGCGCCCTAAAACAGCTCATTCTGAAAGGAGCTCAAAACAGAAGACTGAAATCTCTTAATCTAAAAATTATTTTGTGAAAAAACTGTAACGAACGTGTTTGGACCACTGACCATCCCAACCTGTTCAGGGATCGGTCGCCGTTAGAGGAACACAAACTCTGGGAGACAGAGTTTCTTTTTCACTCTCCAACATCTGATTCCTGAGTCAGTCGCTGCTGCTAATCTCCGCTGCCGCTCCAGGACACAAACCGTCTCCGTCTCTCTCTGACACTAACCCACAGTGATGTCGCTGACACCAAACAGCTGCTGAAGCTCCAGGCCCAGAACACATCAGGCAAAACGACTCCCAGTCCTCCCAGTGCCGTCCCATTGTTTCCGTTTCGCTTGTTCCTCACCTCCTTGTCTGAGATGTAGAGGTGGTCTCCTTTCAGCACCAGGTACCGGCTCCGCCACAGCTCCCTGAAAATCCCTCGACCGCAGAACTTCCTGATCCAACCCGCCTTCTCCGGCTGCTGGACGGCGAGCGGACCGGAGTCCTGGAAGCCCTGAAACAGAAGAAGAAGAAGATAAAAAGAAAACAGCAACAAAACAAGAGAAACCACGAGTTCACAGCCAACATGTCACCAACAAATTAAATAATTATAGAAAGAAGGAAGGCTGATCAGATTAATCGATTATCAAATTAAGAGTCAGGAATAAAGTGCGTGTTTCTGCTGAGAGAGGTTCTGTTAGTTCTGTTCGGCTCTAACAAAGTTAGCTTCACCCGGTTCAAATTCTGTAAAATTAAATCTATTAATCCAATTATTAGTCAGTTAATCCAAAATATAATCAACAGATCAATCCTAAATTGTATTGATACGTTAAGCAGAAAGGGTTGAAGTATTTTTATTTCACAAATGATCAGGTGTTCAACCAAGGAATGCTGTGTTATTGTATTTTAGGCAACAAAATTTAATTATTTGTTTATTTGTATCTTTTAATGTATTTCTAATATTGTATAGAAAGGTTTAAATTTAAAATCAGCAGAATGTGGCAATTTTGTATCCAGTTAATTGACGAATCATCATACTAATCGATAGATTATTTGATAACCAAAATAACTGAGTTGCAGCCCTAGAAATAACTAATTAGTGTTATTAATGTGATTATTGCATAAACGAGAAAAAGAAGGAGCATAAAAGGAAAAACAATATTTTAATTTCACAAACAAACGAAAAAAGGATTAACATTAACTCATAAGAAGATCAATTAATCTTATTTTTAGGTTTAAAAATGAGGAATGGCTGGAAAAACCAGATGAAAGCAGATAAAAAATTAGAGAAAAAAACAAAGTTAAAAGGTAAAGCTTTGATCTGAGAGTCTGAGAGTAGAAGAGGAGGAATAACGTGTGACTGATGGAGGAGTGCAAATCTTCACGATGATCGTGTTTGTCATGATCTCACTGCTCTCCGTCAGTCTGACCTACTTTAATTGCATAACAGCCCGACTCCGACAGAAGTAAGAGGAAAAAGAAAGCTGAGCGAAGAGCTGCAGAGAGAAAGAGACGAAATAAAACCAACCAGGAGGAGAGAAGCAACAGGACCTGACGGGGAAAAACTTTCAAAGGGGAAAATTCAAAGAAACAACAAAAACAGACATGAAAGTTGAGCTCAAAGTGGTTTGGGATGTTTTATCCTCTGATCTGACAATAACAGGTTTCAGGATTCCAGTTATTTATCTGGAGGGAAAGAAGAAGAAGAAGAACATTTTGAACATTTATCCCCCAATTTTTGACTCCATCTTTAAATTAGTTTAGTAAAAAGAAAAAATAAATTTCCTCCTCAGAATGTGTGTGAAGCGTTAATCTGAGGATCCCAAAACCTAAATGATGGTGAAATGTCATGAAATACGCACTCAAGATTTAAATGTTTAACAAAACCTGGGTGAAAACATAAAAACAAAAAAGGTTGAATAAAATATAATTAAACTTAATTTATTTACACAATAGATGAATAATAAAAATGTTACAAAATATGTTTATTCATTAATTCATCAATGAGATGTAGATTAAGTTAAAGTTATTGACGGAAACGTGGCAGTGATTAGAAATTTCAATGGAGCAGCGTGATGAATATTGATAAATAACGAACCTGATCAGAAATCTGAGGGATTTATTTTCACATTTATACTCTGCTTTCTGCCAAATTAAACATTTAAACAGCTTAATCCCGGATGAATGTTTAAAACTGACTCCAAAGCTAAAAAAAAATAAAATAAAATAAAGAATAAAACGTGTCTGACTGACCCGTCTGCTTTGGTTGCTTTTCTTCATCCTCCCTCCTCTTCACTCCCGGGGGGAACCGCTCGGTCGGAGCGCTGGGGAAGAAGGAGGAGGTTCGGTCCGGCCCGGAGGGAGCTGCAGCCCGGACTCTGGTCGCTCCGGTCCCCGGTGAGGTCCTGGTGTCGGTGCCGCCGCGTCCACTCGGGTCCACGCCGGCTGTGTCTCCTCCTCAGAGCCGCGGCTGTTGTCTGAACACAGGCTGCATCTTTTCCTCCTGCGCGTGCGCGGACCGCTTTGAAGCTGATGCTCTTTGGCTTCGAGCACGCGCGCTCTGCGCACGGCGGGTTTCTTTTCAGCGAATTAAAAAGGAGCGCGACAGCGACACCCAGCGGCACCAGAGGGGAACAACAGAAGAAACACGCCTGAAAATGTTTATTTGATCGAAAACTTAAGCAGCAAAAGAGCGAGAAATAAATAAATAAATAAAATAATAATATATTTCATTTTTAAAATATAAAAATATGAATTATAATTTCTGCCGATATTTTATGTCAGGTTATGGCACAAATTGATTTAATTAAAAGTTTTACAGTGCTTTGCAAAAGTTGTATTTCGTTGAGATCTTATTTTATAGACGAACACAAAGCAGATATTCATTGTTTGACGGCTTATCAGGGCCATTGTAGATAGAAAAAAAGAGTATATCTCTGAAAAAAAAAACCTCAGAAATGTTCATATTAATCTCTGAAATTTTTAAGAAAAAATTGGAAATTTCTGAATCTGAAAAGTTGAAAATCTGCTGGAAAAAATTTTATTTTTTAAAAATGTATTTTAGAATCTTTCTAGAAAAAAAACGTTGAAATTTCTGAGTTTGAAAAATCTAAATTTTGCATAATAATAATAGTAATAATAATAACTGGACATTTTGAGATTGAGCTCAGGAACTTTCTAGAAAAAACCTTTTCTGAGTTTGGAAAGTCAAAAATTTGCCAGAAAACAAGCAACAAAATTTGAGAGTAATCTTAAAAATATTCTAGGAAAAAAAATGTAAACATTTCGAGATTTTCCGGGCTCATTAGCCTCCCTGTCTGTCATCATGGCTGCAGGCTCCATCGAGCTTTGGCCCAAACTCACATTTTGCAAATTCTTATAGCAAAACTTCCGTCATATCAGATGTTGAGCGTCTGTGATCGTTGGTTTTAAAAGTCGATCCACAGATTCCCGTTTAAACGGCCGAGGCAGACGGAACCGGGATTCGGACCTGCGACCCACAAAAGTTACAAAACAAACTCCGACCACCATCGCCATTATGCCTCGTTATTTTCTGTCTTTTTTGATGACGTGTAAAACGATTTGGATTGCTAAATTGTTTGAATGTTGCTATAAATCGTCTAGCCTAGCCTAGCATAACGTAGCCTAGCATAGCGTGGCCTAGGCTAGCACAGCCTAGCTTGTTATAGCACTAAAGCACAGCGTTAACTATTTTATATAAAATACTATAAAACTATAAAATAAAAACTATATATACTATAAAATCACATCCAATAGGTGAAAGGAAAACATTTCTATGTCTGATGACTCATAACCTCAGGGATTTAATTTATCTTATTTTCTCTTAATTTTGACTAAACTACAAACATTTTAGCTGTTTGTTCTCAGTAAGGATGCATAGTGATTTTTTACATTTTAGCACATTTTCTTACTTCTTTACTTGTTTTGTTATAGTAACTTATGTTTACTACTTTTGCCAGAGTGAATTAGCATAGATTTCCGTCAGCACTCTGCAACTAATCGAGACACCTGAGAATGAATGAAACAACTTTAGTCATCATCATATTAAATATATCTTTATTAAACCCTACATGTTGTGTCAGGCTTCTGTTTCTTCCTTCTTTTCCAGGCAAAAATCTGCAGAGAAACAAAGCACATTTTCTTAAAAATAATCTGCTTTATGACCCAAATAATGGCTGAAATGGAGGTTAAATTTACAGAATATAGAGTTTCATGTCTGTGAATGAATATGCGTGTTGCTTGTTTTTGTAATTTAATATAAAAGAAAACAGAGTTTAATATGTTCTAGGATCCTGATAATTTGGGGTTTATTTGGAGAATATTCTGTCACCAGTTACATAAAACAACGTCACAAATGTTTGGCTGTTATTTGGTTTCTATAGCAACTAAAACATGAGATTTAAAGTCTGTTGCCCAGTTTTACAACGTCAGACAGTTTGTTTAGTCATTTTCCTGACCTGCCTTCCCGTCGTAGCGGAAACTCGTCCTGACGTTGAACTTCAGGCACTCGGCCATCCTCCTGTGTTCGCTCTCAGCAGCTTTCAGCTCCTCAGCATCCAGGTGTTTCCCCTCACTTCCTGTTTCACAAAAAATGACAGGAAGTCAGCATCCTCTCTGCAGACAGAGAATAAACACTTTGTATAGAAGATATTGCAATGTTCTGCTTTGTTTAGTTTTTTAATTAAAAATATTGTTTGTTTTGTTGTGGTTTTCTAACAGTGAGCTTTAAATCCTGGGTTTGACAATAAGGAGCCTGGAAGGAGCAATGCGGATCACGGCGTATTAGGACGGTGGTAGATAGAATAAAAAAAGAGAAATTTTACCATAAATTCTGAAATTTTTTTGGCACATTTTTTGGGGAAAAGTATTTCAGAATTTCTTTGCCAAAAAATCCCCCAATATTTTCTAAGATTATTTCTAGACAAAACAAGGACATTTCTGAGCTCCAAAAATTCCAAAAAATAAAAAATTTACGATTTAAAATGGTTGTAATTGACTTGCGTCTCTAACTTACGGTAAATACCAGCAGCTAAGGTTGCCAGAGTTTTACCATGTTGACATAATTTTACCATTAATACAGAGAAATTCTGGCAACCACAGATAAAATATGGATTTTACCGTATTTATAAACAATTCTGGCAACCTGCTGCTATGAAGTAGAAATTCTTTTTTTTTTTTTTTTTTTACAGTGTGGGGCATATCAGTATGATTGGATTGGACTCAATTTTTACTTGTTTATCAATTGCCTTATTACATTTGTCGTAATTTGTGCAATATAAGTGAACTAAATAAATTTTATTTATTTATTTTTTAGCATTTTTTTATTTACGTTTACACACTTCAAAAAACATTCCAGGCATAAGTAATTAAACGGACAAAAAAAAAAACAAGAGATTCCCATTTTATTGGTTTCCAAAACTTTCTATAAACTATATGCTGTAATCTGATTATATTAGTTCTAACAGAGCAAACACATCATGCCTTCAAACAACTGATAATTTTGTCTTGTTTCTATTCAGTATGGAGTTTTTGCAGATCAGATCAGTTTTAATCTCGTGTCAAAATGAATGTTCCGTGTTTTCCTGACTGTAAATGAGCAGCATCCTCCCCGGCGTTCCCTCAAACACTCCGTGGTGGACGACAAGCAGGCAGTTCGGACAGGCCTGGTGGACGTCCGCTCGACCTTTATCATCGTATGGCGTCACCACACCACCAAACTCCCGCTCGCCTTCAAGGAATCAACAACAATAAAATCCCATCAACCGTTCCCTCTCTGTGCCGATCAGATTTCTCCTGATTTCCTTTAAAGATTCAATATGTAACTCAGCGGTGTCCAAACATTTAGTCCTGGGGGCCAAAACTGGAAAATTTTAACTACTGGCAAACCACAAGATTCATTAAATTTAAAAGGCAAATTTCATTTATTGCAATTTTTTTGTTTGTTTCACCTGCTTAAAAATAAATTTAACATAACATAAAAATGGGTTTGGACTGTTGCCTTATTAGGAGAAAAACAGAACATTTCCAAATTTTGTGTTATAAATTGTTTTTACCATTTTTTACTTGTATTCTGGGGCCAAACACAATAATTTTAAGGGCTACAAATGGCCCCCGAGCCACACCTTTGACACCCTTGATGTAACTTTTATTAAAATTTTGCAAATTTTTGCATATTTATTGAAACTGGCACTATGTCGTGACAGTTTAATACGAGACTGATAATCTGTGAAAAGACTGAGTGTTTATAAAACTGTTTTCTATCAAATTACTGCAGTCATCATTGAGATACTAACTTAAAAGAGAAAACTGAGATAATAAGTATAAAATTAGATCTTGTCTAACACTCACCATCAGCATCCAGAAGGAGCGTATGGTTGGATGTCTCAGGATCTGGGACAGACAGGTTCCCACGGAAGATGAGACAGTTTCCAGCTCTGGAAAAACAGAACAAAATTACGTTTGAGCCAAATAACCGAACCTTAGAAAGTTACAGAAAGCAGATTGTAGAAACCCGGGATCTGGACGTTCGATAAGCTCTGGATGGTAAGAAAAGAATGTTTGAATTAATATGAGTTATAACATTTACTTTCCCTTTGGTATCAATAAAGTATTTTTGAATTTTAATTTGGATTTACTGGGCCTGGGTTCCTAGGTAACAGGCGGGGCTCTACTGGGGTTGCTAGGTAACGGTGCTGCGCCTTCTGATTTCTGACGTTACATTCAAAAGGTTTTTGAAACAGCTCAATTTCCAGACACCAGAAAACAATAACTTACTGCCAAAAACGTCTGGGTGTGTTTTGTAAGTGCTTGGGTTGTTTTTTAGAAGCTGTAAAAACCCAAATGGAAGAACAAAAAAAAATCGTTAAAAATGTCCCCGATAAGTTAATATGACATGCAACGTGGGCCCCACTAGCTGTGTTTCCATTAACCATATGCAAGCTGACATTTTGAAAATAAATTTGCTAAATGGAAAGAAACTAATTTAAAAGAACTCTGTTTTTTTTTCTAAAAGGTTTTGGAGCTGTGATGAAAATTGCTAAAAAAAAAAAAAAGTCAGACATTTTGAGATTAATCTCAGAAAATTTCCTGGTTTTTTCCTAGAAAATTCAAAAATTGTTCAACTGTTGAAACTCAGAAACTTCATTGTTTTTTCTAGAAAAGATTGATCCAAAAATTTCTGATTTTTTTTTTGTCTGAGCTTTTTCTTCTTTTTTCTATTCCTAAAGGCCGTCATATATAATCTCTACACTGCAAAAACACAAAATCTCACCAAGTATTTTTGGCCTAGTTTTTAGTACAAACATCTTAATACACTTGAAATAAGACAAAACCCTAAAAGTTACATTTTGGCAAAAATTATGAGCTTGTTTAAAGTAAATAAATCCTTAATATTGATGAAAAACACAAATAATCTATTGACAGATTATTTCACTTAACGAGACAAACTGTCTTAAGTGAAATAATCTGTCCATGGAATCAGTTTCTTTCTTAAGGCAACAAGCTCCTACATTGTGCTGAAAAGTTACTTGTAAGCTTGTTTTGTCTTATTTTGAGTGTACTAAGAAGTTTGCAGTAGAAACTCAACTGAAAATACTTGGTAGGGTTTTGTGTTTTTACAGTGTAAAAAAGACAAAAAGTTACCCGGTCCAGTTGAGCCCGGATTAAACTCACACGACGTTCCGCTCAACAAACAGGAAGCTCTCTTTGTTTTCTTTGGGCTTCAGCTCCATGATGGAGCTGTTGGCGTTCTTCATCAGCTCCTCGCCTGCTGGATAATCGGCTATCGCCTGAACCAGAACCCACCGGGCCTCTGACAACTGGGACCAGAACAAATAACCAATCAGGAACTCTGCTAAGACGTCTGATGGGTCAAGGCGTTCTGGTTTGTGATCTCACCTTGTGTAAGTCCTGTCGTTGCAGCTTTGGTGGCAGGTTGCATTCTTCAGCAGCGCTGCAGCTGAGCAGCATCAGAACCAGCATCAGAACCAGCAGAGGTCCAGTGGCGTGAAGCTTCATGGTTCAGGAAACCGGAAAGAACTGACTGCCTGAGAGCCGTCTGGTTATAAAGCTGGAACTACAGCAAGTTCAACACGAGTGTTTGCTCTTTGTTTAAGAGAAGCAGGCAAACACTCTGACCCGCTCACTCCCAGCGGTCACAGAACCGATCAATTAACCCGCTCACTCCCAGCAGTCACAGAACCGATCAATTAACCCGCTCACTCCCAGCGGTCACAGAACCGATCAATTGACCCGCTCACTCCCAGCGGTCACAGAACCGATCAATTGACCCGCTCACTCCCAGCGGTCACAGAACTGATCAATTGACCCGCTCACTCCCACCGGTCACAGAACCGGTCAATTGACCCGCTCACTTCTACCGATCACAGAACCGATCAATTGACCCGCTCACTTCTACCGATCACAGAACCGATCAATTGATCCGCTCACTCCCACCGGTGACAGAACCGATCAATACATTCTTTTACTGCCGATATAGGTGGATACTTCTATGTCACTGCTGCATCATTGAACTCCAGGAAAACATTTTGGTTCCAGTCCTTCAGATTTTTATTTTTATTATAGCTTTCCTCATTCTACACTGTAAAAAATAATTTACTGATTCAACTTGACTCTTGGTTCCTTGTTGCTGTGACTCAGATAAGTTGCATGAACTTTAATTGTTAAATTCAAAATACTTAATTTCTATTGTTACAACATTTCATTAACTGTTTTTACCAGTTACATTAAACTAAAAATGATTAGTTAAAATACACTTTTTAAAAAGTTGCCCCTACTTATTTTATTGAGTTTCTACATTGTAAAATCAAGGTTTTATTTTTATAACTGAACTAATTTCTGAGTCGGATTTGTAATGTTAATTTTTTTCACTTAATTTTTTAAAAAACCTTAAAATGTGAATTTTATGAATTATGTTTGGGATCTAAATGAAAAACACAAAGTTTTTATTGAATTTTATTCAAGTCAGGAAAATTGTCTAAATTATTGTAATAAATATAGTTAATAATTTCTTTTAACATTTTACCCATTTTTTAATCTTGTTAGCATTTCACTTAATTTTGTTATTTTTTGAACACTTTTATGTGTTCCTAAAGTTTTTTCTATCTTTTGTTTATTCTTATATACTGGATTAAATATACAGCTGTCTTGAACTTTCCTGTGATTTTATATAGTTTTTTTTTTTCATTTCTTTGGGTTATTTTGTTAATTATTTAAAGTATTTAAAACAGTTTCCAATATAACCAGTTGTAATACTTTTAATCTTGTAATTATTGCATCTAAACTGACAGGAAATCTCTTCATTCTTTATTTCACATTTCGTCCATTTAATTCAGTTGCTTAATTTTCACTCAGTCCCTTCACCTTTGACCTCCTTTCAGTCATTTTCCGGTGGATTCCTGAACTTTAGTGCTTCTTATCTAAACTCCAAGGTTCACATCGCATGGTAAATATGTGAATAGATCGATATTTTTTGTTTTTAAATCATTTAGGACGGTATTCTTACTACTCAAAGTAAACTTAAATGGCTTATTAACAGGAAGATGAGAAATGGACATACGGTTACTGAACATTATTTTCCCTGACGGATTTATAGCGACTAAACAAATTTAAACCAGGTCAGAACCTGTTGTTGAAACCGTAAATAAATTGTTTAGGATCCTTTAACAGCCACATGGGGTAAAATTAAAGCTTTACATCTTTATTTTTTGTAACACCCTCTATTTTCTAAATTAACACAATTATTTATGGGTTATACTAGATTTAAACATAAGGAAATATAGTACATATATTTTAAAATATATTGAAGAATGTATTCAGATATTTGGGACATATTCTTAAAGGGATCAAATATAATAATTACATTGTTCTTACAGTGTATATTTAAATATATAATCTAACATCTCTTACTATTGTTGAAAAAATTAATCAAGTTTGTAAATATAAATGTAAAAAAATTACTTAAAAAATATATTTTCTGATTTTAGAAAAACAAAATACTTTACAGCAGAGAAGGCAAATGAACTTTTTTTTGCATAATACCTCAATCACATAAATTAATACTAATAATTATTAATAATAATAAATATTTGATATGTGGTGGAAACAACAAAGAGTTTCCTGGTTGCAATACACCTCATCCAACTTTAAAACCAAATTAAACCAAAGTTAAACAAATATATTTTAAAATACATTTTAATATATTCACCAGTATTACACATATTTCAATTCATTTCTGTGTGATACAGATTCAGATCCCAAACACAGTTTCAACTCTGTTTTTTCTTTTTAATAGTAATCCTTTCAAATTCACATTCAGTCAGAAACATGTAAAGGGAAAAATTAAAGGATGTAACAAGAGAATCACTGCATGACAGAAGCAAAATAATGTTCCTTAAACCAAACAGATGAAAAACTGCACTTTAAATCGAGGACAGAAAGCACCAAGAACCCTAATTAAACAACCATTGCTTTGAAAATTTTGATAAGACTATATCAGTTGATTATATCCTAATTAAATTTGAAGATAATTTCAGTTTTCTGGTCTGTTACAGTACACAATGTCAAGTCCTGGCAGCTAAGATACAGCACAAACTGTAGAGCGAGTGCTTGAGTTACTTTAGAAACAAAAACCTCTGCTCTGGAAAAGAAAGAGGTTAGAGCAAACATTTTTATTTTTATTTTAACCTTGATGCTAAGAAAAATATTTCAGATGTAGGTAGAATATTGACACTATTACTTTTGATATGCTAGTTAGCATTAGCACAGCAGCACAGGTAGCAAAGAGTTTGAAAGCCCACAAGCATTTCCTCAGAGGTTGCAGCACTGTTTAGATACTAATAAAATATTATCAGCAGTAGACCATAGAAGATAGAAAAATAAACATGTTGTTTATGAATAAGCTTGGGTTAGCAGCATGGAAGCAAAGCTATCTGCTACACAAAGCTAAAAACAATAGCCGTTTAAAACTATAGCTAGCTATTGCCTCATGAGTTCTAGGATTCTTAATATGTTTACAAAATAAATCATAGCTTCATAGTTTTGACTCTGTTACAGAACAAATAAAGAAAAATGTTTTATTTTTTGTGTTTTATGTGAAAATGAAACTGAATCGTCACATGTTATGAAAGCAGAGCTAGTTGCTACAGGAAGTAAGTCTCATTTACACAGTTGAAATGTTTAAGCAGTTTGTCTTTAGGTTATTAAGATCCTTAAAGAAATATCTATAGCAAAAGTCCTGCTGTTAAAGAAATAAATAGTATATCTGAAATGAAATCTTAATGAGCTGGTATGTTTTACAAATAAGCTAGCATTAGGACTGCAGCACCGCTAGCTAACTACAAAGCTCTCAGAAGCCATTTCCTCAGACATTGTAGGATTGTTAAGATCCTAATAAAAATATTATAAATTGCAGAGCTACTACAAAAGACAAGTAATAATAATAAAAATACATGCAGTTAATATGTAATGTAGAGCTAGCACTGAGCTATCTGCTGCAGGAAGCTAAAAAAGTAGCAGTTACGAATGAGCAACCGCCTGGTATGTTGGAAATTTTTTTAGATATTTGTAGATTTGTAGCTTTCATCATGCAACAACAGGCCACAAAATAAAAAATAAACATAAAATTTAATTTTCAAAAGGTGTTACAGCAGTCAAGCTAGTGCCTACAAGAAATAAGAAAAAGAGCGTTTTTAAAGTTTTCAGTTGGAAATTGCTGAGATGCTCATAAAATGGTCCTAGAAATAAAGAGAAGAGTCAAAACAAAAAATAACCAATCTGAAACTGAATCTTTACATGCTGTTACTGCTACAAGCTAAGTGTTAGAATTGCAGCACAGCTTGTTGCAACAGGAAGTCAGAAAAGTAGCAGTTGAAGGCTCATGAAAAGTTGCCTTTCCTGTGGCAACACTTTAGAAAGACAATCAGTGTGTGTTCAGTAGTTAGCCTTTGAGAATGTTGCTGTAATACCAGGGGTTAACAAACGCAAATACAAAAGTTCTTGCTTTGTGTTTATTAGTTTTCCAACAGCATCATAAACTTTTAAAGGTTATTATTTTTAAAGCTTAGACTGCAGCAAGAATTAAGAGGCCTCTCTGCATCCTTTTCTTTTCCCGGGTCATATATTTTAACCTACATTTATTAAAGTCAATGTTATTATTCATGAATTTATTCACTTTCAATGAGCTGAATCAAGACTCTGACAATGAGATGGATATTCAACCATGACCAGAGTGTACAGTTACAGACCTGAAAACAAGACCGTTTCCAAATGCTACATTTTTCCTGATTGAGTAGCTGTTAATTTGCCTGTAATGGGTGTTTGTTAAACACAAACCCGTTGGTATTTGAAAAGGACATCCAGGCAATTCACAGATCTCTGGAAGCTCCTCTAACTACAGATGTAAACAAGCAGAGGGAGAGATGAAGTTTATTATACAAGAGTCAGAACGAGAGTTAGTGTTCATCGCCTGGTGGAGTGGCGTCCACTTCCCTGTGCTCTGTCGCCGCTGTGACCCGTCGCCAGGATCACCTCTTCAAGGAAACTGGAGAAAAAAAGAAAAATGTATTTTTTTAAAAGCTAAAATTAAACTGAATATGTATGAATGTGTAATTTATGTGCTCACTGTAACTCCAAATAAAAATAAAAATCTGTTTATATGTAGCAACGTTTTATTTGAACAATATTATAGGTCAAAATCGGTTGATTTATTTGCCAAGTTAAATTTCTTTTTCTCCTGCTGCTCTTGGCAGTTGGTGGTTACCATAGCAACCAGTAACTGACAGCTCCGCCCCCTTTTTTTTCTGTTGCCGTGTAACTGTGAGGCAGAATCTGTTGAATTAACATTAACTAACTTATTTATTTGAATAAACACAGTGAATCTGACTGTGTCTGTTGTAAAGTCAATCTGCTGGACCTGAGATGATCAAAGAACAGTTTCATATATATAATAACAGTAAAATGATCTAAGCTGAGATCCAGATTCAGACATTTTTAGCACTGAAAATATTTCACCTTTCTTCGGGCCAAAACAACTGAAACAAAATGTCCTCCAAAAATTTTCCTGTCCAATAAACTATATATCTAAAATGGCAAAATCAAAAGGTTGTCTGTTTATACTTCTTTATAACTACACTTAGATATGGAGTTCCACAAGGATGAGTCCTTGAGTCCTCTTTTGTTTGACTTTTTTTATATGTAGTGAAGTGAATCTAACTAATAATAAAAATAAAAATCAGAGTTTGAGAATTCGACACCTCTTAGTGTTGTGGATGGCGCTTCCTCCCAGCACAATCCGAACCCCCGGAGTGTTACGATTCAGGTTGTAAACAGTCAAAGCTTCTTCATACGTTGCTCCACCGATCAGGAACACCATAATGTCCTGAGGCCTGAAACATGTTTTCAAAACGTGACTTTCTGGAGAAAAATATCTGTGTATCTGTTGAATTTTATAAAGGTGTATTTTCATTCCCCTGCTCTAAACTCTTACAGATGTAAAAAAAAAAAAAAAAAAAGAAAAATTAAATAAGTGAATTTCTATCTTTGAGAGTAATTTCTGTAAGGATTCCCACAGGTGTGTTACCTGTCTCTCAGGCTGCTGGCTCCCAGGTACGGGAACTGACTGTCTTTGAGTCGACCTTTAATCAGCTGATCCAGAGTGTCGTGCAGCAGAGGCTGATGCTGTGTATACACGTTCTCTACGCCCTGAGAAATTCATCAAAATACACAATAAAATGCTGTTTTTTCTGTGAAACCTGCAGTAAGGTACATGCTTCCTCAGGCTTATCTGATTAAGTAAGTAATATTTAAACAAATATTAAGATCAGATGTGTTTTTTTTTACCTTTAGTCCTTTGAAGAACTGTTTGGTGATGGCGACAGCATCCGTCGGTGTGATGAGGTCACTCCCTCTGATTCTCTTCCCACCGTACTCCACAACCGACTGAACCATCTGTAGCAGGAAAGCACATCGTAAAGCTTCAATCTGCCATCCAGAGGCCAAAATCAGTAAATACATGCCTACGTAAAACTAAAACCAAAAGGCTGTGATTACCCTGCGGTAGCGTTCAGAAACTCCCTTCCTGCTCAGCTCCTCCATCAGCGACGGGAGGATGCTGCTGCTGTGGCGCTCATACCTCAAAGCGTAGAGCATGACGAGACGGACGGCGTCCAGCTCCGAGACCCGAGGATTCTGCAGCAGCCGCCGAACGCTCTGACAGAAAAGATGTCTTAAAGGTGACCTACACTTCTAAAAACATGTTCGTTGCATCTTCTGCACACAATCATTCTTAGATAATAAGACTTTAGTCTGATCAGTTCTGCCTATTTCAAGATCCCTTTGGAATGAGCTGTTTTAGAAAAGCATTAGTAAAGCCTCCTGCACAGCCAACGAGAAAACAGGAAGTGTTTTCTGAATGGCAAAACAGTTCAATACAAAAATACTTTATTGATCCCAAAGGGAAAGTAAATAAGGTTACGCATCATAACAAAAACAGCAAAGTGTAAAAAGAATTGGCAAAAATCAGTACAGATACAGTGAATCCAAAACAAGAAGGAACGGTTGTCCAAAAACAGAAAAAAAAACTCAATAAACAACAGAGCTACTACAACCAGGCTTATTGCCAGACACCAAAAAACATTAACTTATTGTCAAAAAATCTTAAAAAAAAACTTTAAAGAGCTTGAGTTGTTTTTAGAAACAGTTGAGATCAAAATGTTCCAAATGTGAATTATGCATTTAATCTTCTGCTGTTCTTTAGGTTTCTGATTAAAGACTGAGGTGAGATGATGAAGAGCGTTACCTGCTGAGCGTTAGAGTGGTCATTCTGACAGGCCAGCTCCTGCTCCACCTCCGACACCTCCATCAGCTGCCGCTCAGACACCAGCCGGGACAGCTCCCCCACCACCGTGACGTGCTTCGACACGGTTCCCGACATCTTCTTAAACTGAGGGTAGTTGTCCACAAACGCCTGGAGGGATGAAAAAAATCATTCGTAGATGATGAGATTTCAGTCAGGTTAGATTTGTCTAAATTTTATCTCCTCTCAGAATGAGCTGTTTTAAGGCCTCTTGTCACTTTAAATCCTAACAAGCTGCTGGCCACGCCCCCAACTCAGTGTTTACACTCACAACTGAAAATGGCTGCAAACAGATGGGCAATTATACAACTGTACAGCTTTGAAAAGCAGAAGTAGAGCCTCCTGCACATCCAACAAGAATGCAGCAAGTCAACAACAAAACACTTGTCTTTTCCAGCAGCCATTGTACAGCACATACAGCAGGAAAACCAGCTGGCCAAATGTAAACAGATTATAGAAGCCTGGGAACTTGAGGCTCTGGATGGTCAAGAATTTTTAATTAATATGAGTTACAACAACATTTAATTTCCCTTTGGCATCAATAAAGTATTTTTGAATTTTAAGTTACCGGAGCCCAGCTTGGGTTGCTAGGTAATGGGTTGGGCTCTACTGGGGTTGCTAGGTAACGGCGCAGCAAGTGCTGATTTGTGGTGTTACATTCTAAATGTTTTTGAAACGGCTCAATTTCCAGACACCAAAAAACATTAATTTGTTGCCAAAAACTGGCTGGGAGTTTTTAGAAAATTTGCTAGAAAAAAGTCTGAGATTTTGAGATTAATTTCAGAAATTTTCTAGAAAAAAAACAGAGAAATTTTTCAGTACGAAAAATTGAAAATGTTTAACTTTTGAAACTCGGTGGAAATTTAATCTTCCTTTCTGTTTGTTTGTTTTCTATCTACATTAGCCCCAAAAAAAAAATAAAAAAATTGGATTAAATTGTTTTATTTTAGTTTTTTCAACTCAATAAATCAACACCAATAAATTCAACTCAATAAATCCCAACCTTCATGTCAGAAATGGACTCCAGCTTCTGTTGGTCTTTGGGTTTCTTTTTCTGGAAATCTTCCATCAGGTTCTTTATGTTGGTGCCGATCTCCCCGAAATTCAGGTACAAGTTCTGAAAACAGAAACATGGAACAGAACAAAGTTATTTGAAAATTTTACATGATGTTTAATAATAAGGATCTCTAGTTAAACCATTAAAACCCGACAGAGACTCAGTAGGAATATCTTCCCAACTCAAAGAATTTAAAGGGAAGTGACAAATATTATTATTACTTTACTCTCTTTTTTTCTTAGCCTGGACCTAATACTCCATCGTATAAGAGAAACCTAAATGACAATACAGGTGTAGAAGTTGCCTTTAAACAACCGATAAACACAATAAACAACAGAAACTCTCAGATTTTTAGTCACACTGTGTTACTTTTGTTTTGTAAGCCAGATTTAAATTTAATCAGCTTGTTGGTGTGAGAACTCAGAAATAGTTGAGCGTAAACAGGAAGCCATCATGTTTTTGTTTCAGGACTCACGTTGGCATAAAACTCGTCGTTCTCGGCAGACAGCACCACTTCCCTCAGGTCTTTGCTGATCCCCGGGACTCTGGACAGGTCGATCCGGTTGTTGTTCAGACCCAGCAGCTCGTGGACCATCGCCTGGTACGTCCACTGTGACACACCGACCGCGTCTCGTCAGCAGGGGGAACATTTCACACAAAAACAAACATCCCAGCAGCACAGTTCATCGCCACTATTTCTATTTTCTCAAAGTAACGAGGGGATTCAACACATTTATACATACAAGAGTTAATAAAATCATGTAAATTTTAAAAAAGAACCTTAAAAAATTCAATAATAAATCATAAAATAATATTGAGTTGGTGGAATTTATACTTTAAGTGAAGATTGTTGGATTGTTTTTAATCTATCTTCGACACAGTTGAAATTTTGTGTTTTAAAGTTTCTCATTTTGTCCTTTTTTAATGTTTGTAAAATGTTAAAATTGTTGAGGTGGTGGATTTTAATTTTATGTTTTGATTTTGTTTGTCTTAAGGTATTTCTCTTTTGTAACATGTGTAAAAGTTTAATTTTATTATAATGTTTGTGGTGTGGATACCAGGAAGAAAACTCTCTACTATGATAAGAGACTAAAGAGGATCCTTAATTGAACAAATAAATAATTACTTTGTAATTGTTTACAAGTTCAAAGTAAACCCAAATGTAAATTATTTCAAAAAAATACTTAACTGCTATCTTGATCACTTTCCAAATCAAAAATATCCCATAATGAACAAAAACTTTCCAAAATGATGTCATAAAAAAATCCGCTTTTACAGACATTTTTATTTAGATTTCATATTTACAGTAATAATTAAGAGTTAAACTTGTTGTTAACTGGGTTTCATTTAATTTCAAAGATGGGATTCAGAAACAGAATAAAGTAAAAATCCTCTAAAATTAAAAACCCTTGTTTCTTGAGACAAGTTTAAAAAAAACCCTTAAATATAATTAAATAAAAGCTAATTATTATAAGGAACATATATCTGTGTTCTGGTCACCTGGTTGAGCAGCGGTGTGATGGCGTCGTCGCTGCGGTCGAGGATCAGCAGCAGAGGAGGAACTTCAGTCTTCCTGAAGTCAAACAGCTCGTATTCCTTCGTGATGATTTGCTGAAAGCAGACAAACAAAATTTAATGATCCAAAATACGTTAAGCTCACAATTTCAATAAAAAAGACAAAGAGCAGAGTGTACTTTCTATGTTCTTCAAAATCCATGAGAAAACAAAAAAAACTTGCTTATTTTAAGTCCTTAATATTGATTAAAAAGTACTAGATCCACTGGTAGATTACTTCACTTATTTCAGAATCAAGGGGGCTAAAGCCGTTACCCAGCAACCACAGCCACGCCCAGTCCGTCACCTAGCAACCAGTTCTAGTTCCACTGGCAGACTATTTCACTTATGATATTTTTCTCATGTTATAAGCCAAATAATCGCCCAGTATCAATATTAAAGAATTATTGACTTAAAACCAGCTACTATTTTACTGAAAAGTTACTTGTAAGTTAGTTTTGTTGTGTTTCAAGTACACTAAAATATTTTCACGAGAAACTGAACCAAAAATACTTTGGTCTAGATTTTGTGTTCATGCAGTGTGTCATATTTAATTGCTTGTAAATTTGTTAATAACCTGCACAAGATGATATAGAGTAAAAAAGAAAAAATGTAAAATGTTTCTTTGCTTTATTTTTCACTGAATAAACTTTTGGTTCTCTGTTATCAATACAAAATTAAAATCAAAAGGTAAAGTGCATATTTTTTTAACCAAATCAACATTAAAGGCCTTTATTTGGTTGTGAATTAGTTCTTTTAGATGAATGAAAAGGAAAGAAATCTGGAAACTAAAACATATGTATACCAGACTTTTTGTTTTCTGTACATTTACAAACTTTTAAGTTAAAAAAATCTAGTTCCACACTTTCAATGGGCAATTTGTTCAACTGTGGTTGTTTTAAAATGTGCTAAATAAAGTCAACATTTTGTAGAAATCAGTTTTCACTTTGACATTAAAGAGTTTTTTTGTCAGAAAATGCTAATTTTGTTTATCACGGCTGATTTATAAAAACAATAAACAGTAAAACAATCCAAGAGGGTGAATAAGTTTTATAGGCACTGTAATTATGACTAATTACAAGCAAAGTTAAATGTTGTACAGGTGGAATAGGAGAAAAAAAAGGGAAAATGTAACATGGAACGTAAAACGCTGTTGTGGTGGAAACCTTGACGCTTTCTGCGAGGCGTTTGGCCATGTCAGAGGACAGCTGGTAGCGGATCATTGGACATTTCTTCAGAGCGAGCAGGACAGAGGTCAAACCCTGCGTGCAGCGCGACAACATGGAGGGTTCCCAGGTCCGACCCTGAAACACAAACAGGTTCTCAGAGAAGCGCCGGACTGTAACGACACCAACCAACAGAGAGACGCCCATCAATCAGAACCGATCTGTTTCACCCAGTTTATTAAACAAATCCAATGTTAGAACCATTTTCACTGTCAAGAAGAATCAACCACCACCAGCAGGCACTTTGATGACCTTTCTCCTGAGGTTCATAAAAATCAGATGAAGGTTTGATTCAAACTGCTGCTGCTAGCATAGAGCTAGCAAAGAGCTAGCAGCAGCAGTTTGTTGGTTCTCATCAAAACGTTTTTAAATCAGAATCAGCAGCTCTCACCTACCGGGAAACGGTTTCGGCCAGATAAAACCTGATCGGTGCATCTCTGGTCGAGAAACAAAGATGGCGAATGTGAACATGACGAACAACTTTCAAATAAATGGATGGACTCACACTTTCCAATAATTTAATTAAAGTATAAAACTTCCAGGGAAGATTATTCTGAAGAGCTTTGGGATAAAAAGAAATGCCACATTTTGAAGATTTTTCTTATAACTGTCTATTCCTTTTTAGATTAAAAATACACTAAAAGATGCAAATATTTCAATTCCTATTTTAAATAGAAAAATAAAGATTTCATTGTCTCAAATGCAGTAATTGCATTCCTCTGATGAGCATTTGGTCATTTGTAGCAAAGGATGCATCTGCAGCTAAAGAAATACTTTTAACATCAACATGAAATTTTATTTTTACAGAATTAAAACCAGGTAAAGCTAAAACTGAATACTTCAATTAATGATTAATTGATTACTAAATTAGTTGACGATTATTTCAAATACCGATTAACCACAATCACAATATATCAGTCCTAAAAAATTCTAAAAACTCTTTGTACTCTCAGAAATCCATCTTTGTTCATCTTAACTGCCTCACACCGACCCAAAAAGACAACATGAATTTTAATTGCTAAATGATCCAGTTTTTATGTCATGGGCAACATGGACACAAACTGTGATCCAACAGGAGTTCTGACCGCCGTCTATCTGAACCAGAACTAACGTTTCAGGTAAAATAAAAACGTCTTTTCTATTTGATCGCTTGAACTTGTGGCACTAAATGCTCCACGGTTCAGGGATTTCAATCCCAACAAAAAATAAAAACATTTGCTCATGCTTTCAAAACAAAAAAAACAGATTAATAAATGACTAATATTGTTTAAGTTTTACCTAATAAATGCTACATTTTTTCTCTTTGTTTTGCTTTTACTTGTCTATTTACATAAAATATAAGAGCTTCCATCTTTCTTACCCTTGAAACTCCCTGCAGGTTGAGAGAAAACAGGTGAGGATTCACAGCGATGAAATCTCCATAAAACTCCTGCAGAAAAACACAAACACACACTCAGTAATTTGGCTTTTATTGCTCAAAAACAGCATTTTCAGATGTTTATTTCATTCTGTTTTGCACACAAAAATAAAATGATTCCACAAACCAAATTTCCACATGAGAACATGTTAAAAAATTTTTGTATGCACCAAGAAAAGAAAAACATACATGGAAGAGAGCTGCTGTGAAACAGATGGTAAGATTAGATATCACAAGAAAAGATTATCTTTTTCTTATAAACCGTCTTAGCAAAACCACTCAGGAGTTCATGTAGAAAAATTGTTTTAATGTCAAATAGTGCAAAAATAAAAATACATAATCTAATAAAGAAGTAAGAAATTTAAGCTGTCATGGCAGAAAATGGAACAAAAGAGAAACAAATGAAATACAACAAGATAAAAAAACAATACTGTGTAAAAGTATAAATACATCAATATATTTATACAAAAAAACCCAGATGCGTGTATATAAATATACATACACACACAATTATATAAATATTATGAGACCATGAGGAAAAGAAACCAAACACTAAATTATTACAATTTCTGAAGACAACTACAGTCCAGAGTTAATTTAGAAACTGTTTATTTCTGAAAAATATTTTCATTTTTAAATATTTTTAGCAAACTACAAACTCGATAGACCATTTATAAAATCTCATTTATAGTCTGCAGCTGCAGCATCTTTTATGTCTGTGGGTAAGATGTAAGTTTATAAACATTAGAGTAAAGCTAACATATTTCAGCTCTCACCTGGACTTCAGCCACCACTTCCTGTTCATCTGCCTCAGCCAGAGCTTTGATCTCACTCTTACTGATCACATTACTGAAGTCTGAAACGGACACAACCACAAACCTTAAAGGAACAGCAGCTTTGATTTACAGGAAACTAGTAAAACAAGCATCTTTGTCTCATCATAATCAGCCTAAACCGTCTCAGTAAAACCGTCGGCTGACGTACAGATGAAGTAAACGCTGTACTTTGGTCTTCTTAGCTCCTGGATTAGATGCTGCACGTTCTCCTGCAGCAAAAACAAAAACTAATGTTAATCTCCCTTTTTTCATTTAATGTTGCAGTATACAGCTGTTATGTTTTCTACATTTTTGTTGAAACTGCCACTTTGTCTTTACAGTATGGTATGAGATGATGAGCTCCTCTTCCAGTTCTAACTAGTAACAACCAATCAGAGCCAGAAGGCGGGTCTTATTGCTGTCAATCAAGCCCATGTGCGCGCCACAGATCATCTGTGTCATATTGCACTGTCACAATAACAAATTTTACTGGATGATAAATTGCTCCAGTAGTTATTGTGATAAATGATAATATTGCTGTTTTGAGACCATTTTCAAATAATATAATGCAAAAACAAATTCTCAAAAATCAATTAACTTTAATTCCTAATGAATATTTAACACTGGAACTGGAAGACACTTTAAATATTTATAATAAAAAACAAAACAACAAATAAAATGAATTATGAAGTCTCTGTAAACAAAATTATTCTTCAAAAAAAGGGGTAGAGGTGATGAAAACACCAGATTTAAGAATTTTATCATCCAGTTTTTGGTAGAAAGAGAAAAGAAAGATAAAAACAATAAATCATACAAATGGAAATTATTGAGTTTGTTTTAAATTATCAATTGATTAATTGATTTATTACTTATTATGACAGGTCTAACTGTCATGTAGTGAAAGTTTAATAAAAACATATTATTTATAAAAGTTAGATAATGCAGCTTTAAAGAGTGTTTGCTCAGATTGGTGGAAACGTCTCCGGTTTTCGTACCTTGGTTGGACGAAGGAAGCAGATGGCCTTCAGGTGCTTCATGCTGTCTCTGCTCTGAGAGTCGATCCGTTCGAACAGGTAAACCTCCTTCTGCAGGATTTCAGACTGGGTGTAAACCACACTCACTATGCTGGTCTGGAAACACACAAACATGTTTTACTCTGATGCAGCCAGAATAAACAAGGTGGACAAACAAGGGCTGAAATGATTAATCAGATTACTTGTCAGCTAATTTTATAATTGATTAATTCTTAATTTGGGTATACAGACTCATAAAAAAGGCCATTTCCTGAAATAATAGAAACATATTCAGAGAAGATATTAGGCCAAAACTGCGCAAAAAATAAATACATTTTGCATTTAAGATAAAAATGACCTTTGTCTGTAAATATGTTTGACCCAAAACTCCTCAAGTGGCATTTTTAACTTCACCTTGTTCAAATTCTGTATTAAGACAATCTCCTATTGAACACCTTTTGCTATCAAATTACTAATCAGTCAACAGATCAGCACTACACTGTACTGATGTTAAGTCAAGCAGAAAAGGATGAGGTTCTCACATGTTGATATTAGAGGTTTTTTAATCTAAATTTCCTATAAATGATCAAGCAATCACTAAAAGAAAAATATGTTTTTGCATTTTCTGTTCATTTGCATGAAACAAGATAAAATGAGGGAAAGTTCAATGGGATGTGAAAGCTTTCCAAAGCACTATAAACAAATCATTTGGGAAAAGCACTTTTTAAATTGATTTTTGAAAAAGATTAAACTATCAGAAATTAAATCTAGACAGATGATGGATGATAGATGAAGGAATCTCAGATAACACTATAAACATCCACAGCTGAGCTAAGTGCTAAATATTGTAAGATACTTTCTACACCTCAATGCACTCTTTGACATCCAAAATAAAAAAAAACATTCACACACAAACCTAAAAACACTAAAAAAGATCAACAGGATCACCACACAGAACCAGAACCGATGCTATATAATTGCTTCACTGCAACACTAGGACTCTAGATTTACACAGTAATCCTGCAGGTACACACAGTAACAACAGATACCGGACTGTTTTAGTCCCCAAAGCTCAGACGGTACCACATCAGCCAGCAGGTTCTCACCGTCTCCTTATCCATGAGCAGAACCTTCATCCCGGGCCCGCTGTTCTCGATCATTTTGGAGATGTACTGCTTCACCGCGAGCGTCACGTTCATGATGGCGACGCTGAGACACAACTGCGACAAAAACAAACAAACAAACAAACAAAGTCTAAACCGGCGGTAAAATGCCAGCAGCGCCCGCTATGGAAGCTCTGTATGCCTGTTTTTGTTGTTGTGAAGATCTATCAGCTGAGCTCTTGAGCTCCGAGGACCGATGCAATCTTCTTCCGGGTCTCTGACGTCATTACGTACTACGTATCTCATTGTTGACAGATACGGCAGTGATGGAAAACGCGGACGAAAGTTATTGAACGAAAGTAAAGCACGACTTTCTTTGGGAAAACTTGTGATAAAAACTCAACTGAATATAAAACTTATTTTAAATTATTATTTATTGATCATTTATTATTTTTTTATCATTATTTTTCTCAATTTTATTTTATATATATTTATTTAGTCAATCAGAATTTGATTTGCTAGTTTTACACCAGATATGTTAAAACTTACATATTCCAGAAAACGTTTTTGTCTCATCAGTCCACTGAGTATTTTTCTTGGGGACCAGATAAAGATGTTTTTTGGACATTTTGGTCTTGCCATTGGAACTCCCTCATGGTTGCCATTTTTGCCCAGTTTCTTCCTCAAACTTGAATCCCAAACACTTATTTAAGTGATGTTTATGTTCTGGGGTCTTTCATGACCTCCTAGACGAGTCGGTGATTAATCTACTGATGGAGTAACTTTGGCAGGTCACTCCTGGAAAAGCATATCACTGTTTTATGCTTGTTTTCATTTTTATTAATGACTTTCACTTGGTTTGCTAGAGTCTCAAAGCATCAGAAATGTCCTTGTAATCCTGTAAGCTTACATGTTGTTTCCATGTTATATGTAACATCCAACATTGTGCATAAAGACCATGATTACTCTTATAATTTCAAATGTTTTTTCCATTAATAAAAAGTCTCTGCTTTTAACAAGTGTGTAGCGATCTAACAGTGGATTCTTTGTCTCCATGTGTCAATCAAACAAGACTGCAAATGTTTTGTTTCAGAGAAATTATAAGTGTTGGAAGTGAGAGAACATTTGAATGCAGATGTTTCCATTTAATTTGACCAGTGTAAATGTTTTTAATGAATTAGCTTATTTTGCTAGCAGTTCCTGTGGGATGGGGAGGTAATTTTAACCATCTTATATACTGCTTGTGTGTTCAGCTGCTTTAATGGCTACTTAAATTAAATTATTTACACAACAAATGAACATAGAATTTGTAGGCCATTATCATATTGAACATAGCAGCTGTTTAAAACAGAAATTTAAAATATGTTTTATTAAACCCATAAGCAGTACTGTTTAATTTAAGTAATTATTGGTTAAACAGCTCAGCTGTATTCTGAAATTTATAAATAATCACTGCTATATTGGATTGTAAGGACTATGGGAGAAAATTGCATCTAATGCAACAAAGAAATCTCTGGATGTAGTATTTGTTACAAAACGTTAGCACATGCTAATTCCTGAAAGCATGCGTGTTATGGAGGATGCTTTCTATTTCTAGAAACATAAATACTTTAACTTTTGTATATTTATAAAGAAAACGATTTAACTGCGTTCTGAACATTCCAAAAAATGTAATATAATCGGAAAATGACAGGATCTTTCGGGTTATCGGTTACTCCCTTGCAAGAACCAGATGCCTGCTATCCAGTTAGCATGCATAGCATGCATGAAGCTCTCGCCAACTACTACCGTAAATTGTTGATCTGCAATGTGTTTGATTATTGTCTAATAAATGTTCTGCTTTCTGAAAAATTACATATAACGCAATCAGGGAATCGCTTAATGTAATACTGTAATTTTTACAATTTTATGAGAAGGTGCATGCTAATCCCTGCTAGCATGCATAGCATACATTAAACCTTCATACACACCATTGAAGGAATGAACTGAGCAAGAGTTTATTGAATACTGAATAGTTTTATATCGATGAGAACATAGTGAGGGGAAAAACTGAACTTTTCAAACTAATTTTCAGTCTTTCAGAATATTTGGGTTTCTGTATTCCTACAGATATATATCACTCCGCCTCGTCTGAACGTAGTAAAAGCACAGAGGGCGGAGGGATACGGCTGCGCTCTCACAACACACAACCAGCCTCAAACGTGTTCTTGGTGCTAAATGCTAACAGCAGAAATTCTCTGTAGTTCATATATTCAGTCTTCATTTTTTAAAATCTAGACGTTTAGTGGTTTCAATTTTAATGGAATAAACAAATAGTTATCATACTAAAAGCAAAGAGAAGGTAAGTGCACGCGAAATATTCTTGTTAAACGTATATCACACAGAGTTTATGAAGTGAAAGACTTAGCTGTTCGGCTAGCTTTTAGCTTCGTTAGCTCAACCCCGAACTGGCTCAGGAAGGTGGGGGCAAGATCCTGCATGCAGGGAGAGCCCTACGCGTCTGCTGCAAAACACAACATTGCCAGTGATTTTCAAAACCGCACGTCAGGATTATTAGACTGAAAGTAAGTGTAAAGTCATTAACTTTAGCAGTTAGCACGCTTTATGGTTGTTAATGTCGAGGTAGCGTCTTTTGTACTGTTTTTGAACGGTACATTAGTCGGTTAGCTCATCTAGCTAACTGAAAAGCTAAGTCTTAAAGAGGTAGTACATCAGTATAACATCTCAGTAATATTAATTTTAAACAGCATTAGATGCGATCATTTAATAGAGTATGCAAATTTAAATGAACGATAAAAAGTTACAAATGGACAACAGTGTTTGAAGTAGCATTAGTAGCATGGAGCTAACACTCCTCGTACCGTACGCACGGTAGGTGTGAAATTATTTTTTCTGGTTTACATTTGAGGTGAAAATTATTTAAGTTTGGCGATTCAGTAGTTGAATAGTACATATAGAATCTGTTTTGTTTCTGATCACTCACATATTCTTGTTTTCTCCTCACCGTGTTAACGTGTAATTCGGTTAAGATTTGATTTATACGGTATTTATTTTGTGTGTGTTGATTTCAAATAACAGATTTATATAGCTGACATAATATAATTTTTTTTCTTTTTTACTGCTGACTAATTATTTAGAATTTTAAAAAGTATCAAGAAATCCTAAATAAAACAAAGAGTTCAGATTTTGTCCCGTTGTTACTAAATATATTTATACTTTTTGACTCAGATTCTTTTAGATACTGGAGTTTTACGGCGCTGGGTTTGTACTCACTACAGAGTCATTGAAGATGCTGTTTGACATCTGATGACTTCTTTTAATGCTTTTAGATTATTCAGGGTGTTGTGCAAATGTCTCTCCAGTAAATAATTTTGTTTGCTTATAACTATTATAAATTAAAATTTATCAAGACGATAGATCAAATATTATCAATAAAACTTGATAATAATGGATGTTTGTATTTAGAGTTCGTTCACCTAAAAGAAAGCGGAATAAAGAATCTTAAAATTGCTAAGCTGACATTTTTGAACTACACTTCAAACCTCCAAATAATGGTGTGTTGCTAATTTAGATGAATTAAAAGGTTAAATTAGCTCTAAAGTTTGTCACAGAGTTCTGCAAATAATCCATTTATATTGGTTGTGTGAAATCAGGGAAACAAATAAAACTTGCAGGACTGGATTACTGCTTTGTTTAATCTATTTATACCTTTATATTGTCTTTTAATCTAAAAACTAAAAATCAGAACATTGAATAATTTAATTTGTATGTTTGGAGTTTCTGAGGTGCCTGATATTCCAGTATTTTACACAGTTGCTATTTATTTCGCCTGGAGCCTAAAATAAATGTGGGTGTTGTTTTGTTTGCAGGTGAGGAGTGGAAGATGATGGAGGTGGAGACTGCGGCAGGAAGTGATGACGATCATCTGATGGAGTCTGAAGATCAGCTGGAAAACTTCTCTCCAGTGAAGCTAAAAGAAAAGAAGGAGCAAATGGTTAAAGGTCAGAGTTCAGAGAGTCATCATAAAACAACATATTGTTCAAAGTTTCTAACAGTGACACCAATAATTGTAGGACTGGATGGAGATTTGTTGTCTCTTTTTTTCTGTGGAAAGTCAAATTTTTTTCTAAGAATTTAAAAATTTGTGGTGCAGGAAATGTAATATTACTACCTGTAATAAATCTGCAGTCTGTAGCTTTTATTAAAAAAATAGTTTTTTCATTTTATTTTTTAAAACTGTGACTATGTTGTGACAGTTTAATATGAGGCAGATAATCTGTGAAAAGATTAATCTCCTCCACCTCCTCCCTGAGTTACTACAGTCATCTGAAGAAACACATCGCTCCCGGACAGAAATAACCAATCAGAGTCAGAAGGAGGGTCTTAGTGCTGTCAATCAATCACATGTACTCTCTGCTGAATGTGCTAATGTTGGACAAACAACTTACAGTTACAGGAAAACCGTTTATCCGCTGTCAATGCTAAACAGCGTTAGCATCACGACAGGCTATGTTGTGGTGAAGCAGCAACAGAGCAAATAAGGTGGGAGGGTGAGCATGAGAGTGATTGACAGCGCTGAAACCCTCCTCCAGGCTCTAATTGGTTGTGTCTAACTGAGTAGTATATTCCTGCAGTTTGTACTGGGAGCACTGGGAGAAAGCAGAGATTTTTTCACAGATAATTTACCTTATATTAAACTGTCACACCATGGTGACAGTTTCAACAAATATGTAAAAAAAAAAAAAACCTTTTAATTTATTTTTTAAATAAAAACTACAAACTGTGCAGCTTTAGGAAGTTGTTTTTTCTAACGGTTGTGCCAATAATTGTAGGACTGGATGTAGATTTGGCTTTATTTCTAGGAATTGTAAAATTTGTGGTGCAGAAAATACGTTGTTAATCTTTAATAAGTCTGGTCTCGTTGGCAGCAGTGTGTGCTTCCTCCACTGCGGCGAATCATGAGTGGGAGAAAAGCCCTGAACCAGTGAGGATCATCCACATCCCAGCCCAACCAGTCACCACAACCTCCGCTCCCATCAAGACCGTGAAGGTAATGAGATATTTGCATAATTGCGTCACTGACACCGACTCGATGTTGAACTGTTGTTCAGTTGTAAGTTGCTGTAATGACCCAGTTCATGTCTTCAGCCTGCAAGATCGACTTTGGGCTTCACGGTCAATGGTCGGCCGATCCACCTGCCGCCTGGAGGTCAGTCTGACCGGGTCACACTGGTTCAGGGTTTTACATTATTCCATTACAGTTTAGTTTTATTTCGTTTTGACTTTTTGTTTGTCTAGTTCAGTTAGTTTTATTTAGTCTTTAAAAGTGTGTTTCCTAGTTTTTATTAGTTAAATATTGTTTACTTCCGTTTGTGTAAGTTTTAGTTGTAGTTGTTAACTTTTTATTTCTGTGGTTAATTTTTAAGTGCAGAATTAAAAAGTTATGATTATGTATGCAATGATTGGATAATAAATACTCAACAGAAAATACTATAACCAGCTTTAAATGTAGACAATGCTCCCTGACCTACTTTTCTTTGTTTTCCTACATCATTGACTTTTAAACATAGAAATATACAAATTAACAGTTCATTCACATCAGCCTTGTTTAGTCCACTTTAATTAAACTCTAATTTGTTTATCTAGAAAGTTTGAAACTCTGATGTGGACCAAAAAAGTCAACCTGGACCCATTGAATCAATTAATTATTTTCAGGAAATCAAATAAACATTTTATTTTCTGAAATGCAACAACAGAGCATCCCTTTAGTGAACACTTGATTATTTGTAGCAAAGTATGTATCTGCAGCTAACAAGATACATCTAACATCAACATATGTAAAGCTCTGTTCTCCAAAAACAGGAAGAGGACAAGTAATTCTGGGTAATTACAACCAAAACAAACACTCAAATCTAGTGTTACCAGGAGAAATGGCTCATGGTCTTTTACCAAAAAGAAAAGGGGAATCCTACAACCACTAAAATCTGATGCAACTCAATTGTTTTTGTTTACATTTTTTGAAGAAGGAAGTTGCACTCATGTCTTCTTCTGAGGTTTTCATGTAATTTCCTTCAGTGGTATGCACAGGTGAGGAGGGGGACAGGTTAATCAATTTGTTTGGTTTGTTTGACGCACTGCAGGAGCTGAAAATGTAACAAATGTTGAAATTTTGATTCCCAATCAAACCAAATCCACCAGACTAGCAGAAAACACAGTTAGTAGTGCAGCTCACCTCCTTTATTCACTAGAACTGTTCTGTCTGTCCTGCAGGTGGCGGTGCAGAGCTGAAGCTTCACTCTCACCCTGGAGGCTCAGCCAGCGGCTTCACTTCGATCCAGATCCCCGTCACTCTGACCCTCAGCAGTCCTCTGGGGACTCGCTGCATTTCCACCTCAGCCTCCCTGACGGCCTCCTCTTCCTCCACCTCCTCATCCTCCTCCGCTCCTCCTGCTGCTGCTGCTTCGTCTCTCTCAGCGCTTGAACCCATCCCCATCATCACAGGTTCTCACCTCAGCCACGTCTGGACTCACCTGGCTGTGTTTGACATTTGACCTGACTGTCTTCTCTGGTGCAGGTATTGTCTCGGGTGAGGCGGCCCAGAAGGTTCTGAATGACCACAGCGTGAGGCTCAACTCCAGCTCTAAGAAGACAAAAAAAGCTCCGCCGGCTACTGGAGCCCCGAGACCCAAGAAACCCCGACCCAGCAGGATCGCAGCGCCCGACAAGCTGCTGCGAAAAGGTTCGACTCCGCCTCATCCGGAGCTTGTTTCAGAACTTCTACTGTTTTCTACTTCTGCGTTGATCATCTGCTCCTGTCACTCAGATTTATCAGTGGCTTATTGAACTGTTAGCGAGAGAAATCAGCACTAACATCGGTATCGGCCTATGTCAGTCATTTTTTAACATATTTGCATCGGTTCAATATTTATTTTCACCGTTTGCTGTTTGTTTCTGCTGCTGCAGTGTTCATGTCAGGCTGCAGATAACGACGATTAATTTAGCTATCAGTTAGTATATTGATTATTCTGATGATTAATTAGATAGAAAAATTGGCACATTCTGCATATTTCTCATATAAACCTTTTTTATACAGTATTGAAAATACAAATAATTCAATTAATCTTTAAATCGGAATAGAAACATTTAATTATCTAAAATGTAACAACGTATAATTCCTTAAGTGAACTCTTGATTATTTGTTGCAGAGGATGCATCTGCAACAAAAAAATACTTCCAACATCAACATTTCTAAAGCTCTGCCCTTTCTGCTTCACTTATCAATACAGTGTAGCGATGATTTATTTGATTAACCAATCAATCAATAATTGGACAGCAAAAGGTGCTTAATAGGAGATTTTTTTTTACAGAATCTGAACCAGGTGAAGCTAAAAACACCACTTAAGGAAAACACATTGATGGACTAAGATGTTTTTTTATTATCTTAAATGAAAAATGTAAATATTTTTGTACAGTTTTTGTTTAATTACTGCTCTGAATATGTTTTTCTTTCAGCAAATGACCTTTCTTTGGAGTATTAGAGTTAACAACTAATTCATTACTAAATTAGTTTACCATTATTTCAATAATCAATTAATCACAAATAATCAATTATTATTTATTTATTTGCATCTTTTAACATATTTCTAATATTGTATATAAAAGGCTTAAGTAGCTAAGTGAAAAATTAGTAGAATGGGCCAAATTTTTTTTATCAGATTAATCGTCAGAATAATTGATTAATAAAATAATCATTAGTTCCGAAGCTCTGTCTCCTTTGAAGCTCTGTCTCTGTCTCCTCCTCTGTCACGTGTTTGACTCATTTTTATTATTATATCCTTTATTTTTCCAGCTACATTGTATTGTTGAAATGACTTGATATTAGATTTTTCCAATCCAATAAACATTACATGTGGCTGTAAAGGTCACTTTCAAGTTAGTTTTGTCTCATTTCAAGTGTTTGAACCAGAAACTAAACAATATTAAAAAAAATATTTTTGTTATTTTCTCTCCTCAGGTGAGATTGGTGCTGCCACTCCGCCCGACTGTCAGATCTGTAAATCTCAGTACAAACTCATCACCGAGCTGCGAGGCTTCATGTGTGTAAGTAACGACGTTATCACACTCTACACGTCATTCTACCTGCCCCGATCTAACCGACGGCATTCCTCCTCTTCCTGCTGCTGCAGATGTGCAACCGTGCAATCGCTGAAGCTCTGATCAATCTGAGAAGGCAGAGGATCAAACGCCGCAGGAGGGAGAGAGAACGAAGAAAAGCCTGGAAGCTCAGCAAAGCGCCTCCGGCTTTCCACAGAGACTCTCCGGTGCAACCAGTTCTGTCTCCTGTGAGTTTAAACTTCAATCCCAGTTTAAATCCCTTCTGACTTCTGAACCAACATGACTGGACATGACTAATTAGAATTTAAAGTTTATTGATCTTTGAGAATGTGTTCTTGCATTATTATACAATTACCAGAATAATACTTGAAAATTGTCTCAAAACAACAATATAATAATTTATTGAAATCACTTCTGGGACTATTCATTATCTAGCAAAATTTGTTATTGTTACAGGTGTGTGTTATTTTGGATAGAAAAAGAGAAAAACGATAAATCATGACCTCGTTTTAATTTATCCAGCGATAACTTTCTTCGTTTTGTCTCCTGAAGATTAAAGCCATCACTCCTCCGCGGAGGATTCCTAAATATTCTGGAGACGTCCAGTCGGAGGAGCTCAGCAGTCCCACATCTCCAACCCTCAGCCCCCCAACGCTGGAGAAGTTCCTACCAGCAGATTATCCTCCCAGTAAACTGGTGATAATGGTGGAGGACTTCTTCTATGGTCGCGCCCCTGGATGCAGCACGGATAAAGACAGCCTGGACGAGAAGTTTGGCGGGGTTTTCCACTGCATCCACTGCTCAGCCATTCTCAGCAACAACATCCAGTGAGACTTTTCACTTTGAGTCGATTCGGTTTCGCTGAATAAAACGCTAATTCTCGTTGCTTTGCTGTTTGTGTTGCAGGTTGATGGACCACATGCAGCAACACGTCTCCATGTTGTCTCAGGAAGATGGACATGTTGACAGTGTGTCCACCTGCCCCCACTGTTTCCGTCATTATCCGTCTCCGTTCAGCTTGGAGAGCCACATAAAAGACGTTCACACCCAGAGCGACTCAGCAGGTCTGCTATTATAACTACAGATATTTATATATATTTTTCTGCTCTATTGTTCTGACATGCATTTATATTTGACTCATATTTATTCATATTCTTCAAAGTTATTGTAGATAGTTTTGGAGTAGCTGTGTTGTCATCGAGTCTTTTCTTTTTCAGACTTGTTGAAGTTTTCTGATGTGTTTCTATTGTTAGCTCATGTTTGCTTCACGTGTTTGACTCATTTTTATTATTATATCCTTTATTTTTCCAGCTACATTGTATTGTTGAAATGACTTGATATTATATTATTCCAATCCAATAAACATTACATGTGGCTGTAAAGGTCACTTTCAAGTTAGTTTTGTCTCATTTCAAGTGTTTGAACCAGAAACTAAACAAAAATACTTAAAGATTTAAGCAGATTTTGTGTTTTTGCAGTGAACCAATCAAATCAGAACTCAGTCAATCGGAAAACTGGCAGCTCAGACTGTTGACCAACCAAAGTTGTTGTGTTTTTAAAAGATTTTTTATGAACACTTTTAGGTTAAAATGTGTCCAAAAGGAACTGATAAGTCTGGAAATTTGAACATGTTAAGTGTTATTTTTACCTTAAATGTGTTTGAACCTTGATAAAACATAGCTCAATTTGCCACAGCTTGTAGAGAAAAATGATTTCCAGAGTCGCTAAGAAAACATGGGTAAACAAAATCCACCTTCTCCAGGTACCTTGGTTGGTTTACACTGCAAAAACACAAAGTCTTAAAAAGTATTTCTGTCTAGTTTCTAGTGAAAATATCTTAATAGACTTGAAGTAAGACAAAAATAATTTACAAGCAACTTTTCAGCAAGATATAGGTGATCATTCTCAATATTAATGAAAAAGTATTAGTTCCACTGGCAGATTGCAACATTGGAAAAATGTCTTGTTATTAGTGAATTAATCTACTAGTGGAACTCTAACTGGGTTGCTAGGTAACGGGCTGGGGTTGCTAGGTAACGGCTTATTGGCAGTTGATCCAATGGAACTAGTTCTTTTCTTTTATTAATATTAATGGATTATTGTCTTTAAAAAAAACTCCTATTTCTTTCTGAAAAGTTAGTTCTAAGTTAGTTTTGTCTTATTTCAAGTGTACTAATATATTTTCTCTAGAAACTAGCCAAAAAAACTTTGTAAAATTTTGTTTCTTAATTGCAGTAATAAGGAGCAGATCTCGAAAATCCAAAATAAGCTGTCGGGTTGCAAGAACGGTTTCCTAACCTGCTGTTGTTCTTGAGAAGAACATCTATTGACTCTTTGTGATGATTTGTTTCCTGCTGCAGTGATATGTAAGATCTGTGAGCTGGCGTTCGACAACGAACCCACCCTCCTCTGTCACATGAAGAGCACCCACAAACCAGGAGAGATGCCCTACGCCTGCCAGGTGTTTTTCTGCTCAGACTCCTCTTCATCTGCCTCCTCTTCATCTGCCAGGTAAATCTGATCTCTGCTTTGTGTCTGCAGGTGTGTGAGTTTCGTTCGTCCTTCTACTCCGAGGCCTGGTCTCACTTCAGAGAGGTTCACTGTGACACCAGGGAGCTGCTGTGTCAGTACTGCCTCAGAGTTCTGCACAGCAACAGCTGCTACCAGCAGCACGTTGCCCGCCATCAGGTACACCGCTGCACTGCAGCTGATTAACGCTGTGCAACCTGGAGAACGGATTAAATAATCCTGCGTTTGTCTACAGAAGAAACAGACACTCAGCTGTGATAAGTGTCGCCTTCACTTCCTGTACGTTAGAGAGCGCGCCGAGCACAAAGCGCTGCATCATAAAACTCACGTCACTCCGCCCCAGCTGAGCGGACTCAAACCTGGAACCAAGGTAGGCCTCATGTCTGCACAGTCTGCTCTGAATCGGTCAAATCAACATTCAAAACGAGAGAACAAAATTCAATTAAAATTCAAAAATACCTTTTTAATCCCAAAGAGAAATAAAATAAATAAATGAATGGCTGTGAGTCTGGGTTTCCCTGTGTCATCAGTTGCCTCTGAAGCACCTTGACAGAAAACTGTCAGCTCTAGAGTAATTTTAACAAGATTTAATTTAAATAAAAACCTCATATTTACATTTTTCTCAACTAAAAACATTTAAGTTCTTTCCATAAATTGGTTTGCAAATGAATTTTTTGCACTAATGGTGACCTGTTATGCTTCCTTGAACATTTTAGCATATCTCTATGACCAATAGAAAACATTGCAGTTTTTGCACAAAATGATTCTTAGATAATGAGATTTCAGTCTGCTCAGTTCTGCCTATTTTGAGCTCCTTTCAGAATATTAGGGCCTCTGTCACTTTAAATTTTAATAAGCTGCTGCTGGCTGCGCCTCCCCCAGTCAATGTTTACACTCATACCTGAAAATTGCTGCAAACAGATACAAATTATGCATCTGACGCATCTTTGAAAAGCATTAGTGGAGCCTCCTGCACAACCAACAACAATTCAGCAAGTGGTTAACAGCGCATACAGCAGTAAAACCAGCTGACCAAACGTCAGTCCATTATCAGTTCAGGTGACATGTGAGCCCACTGATCCGTCCATCCGTTTGTCCTTTCGTACATTTATCAATACATATCGGTTCCTTCAACTGCAAAGTCATCAAAGTTTTAAGCTTCCAATTTAAATTCAGCTGTAGAAATATCTCAAATAAATTGGCAATAAAAGTTTTGTGTTGGTACTTTAAAAATAGGCCATAAAAATTGTAGAAATCTTGATGATAATCTGGAAAAGTTTGGAAAACATTTGGATCCCACTGGATGATTTGGCACAGCTGAACTAAAACATTTTACAGCCTAAATGTGTCACACTGAGAGTCTGACGGAGCAGCAAGTTTAATGTTTATGATTTTCGCTAAAAATTCTCTAAATTGAGTTTGCATTTTGTTAGTTTTAAGGTTGTTGAATATTTCTTCTTGAATTAAACTTTGTACCATGACCTTTCTGCTCTTCCTGTAGGTAACAGTCAGGATGTATTCTATAATTGGATCTGAGAGGAAGGAGGAACTGGACAAAGTTTATATTCCCTCAAAGGTTAGATATTTATTCAAAGGCCATCCATCACATGCAGCAGTTTTTCTGCCATCTTTACTTTAATTTTTGTTTTTCAGGTGGTCGATGTGGCTCCTCCCCTCCTCGCACTGGAAGGCACCAAACAGAGGCCGGTTGAGCCTTTGGGTTCGCTTCTGTCTGGTTTGAGCGCCGACAGGTAGGATTATGAACCTCCATCTCTTCTTTAAGACAAAGTAAAAACAAATCAAACAACAGAAAATCTGGATTCAACAATGTAAAATAAATTGAATTGTAATTTGTTTTACCAAAATAACAACTCAGAGTTGCATCTTGATTTATTTTCCTGAAGGAAACTTTTATTGATTTGTCCTCATTTGGTTTTAATCTGATTTAGTTTTTAGCCACTGTGACATTGTATTTCTCCTAACAACATAGAGACTAAAATGGGCCTGGAAATGATTTAGAAACATTAAAGTAATCAAAACATAACATTTCCTTTAATCCTGTAAAGAGTTCCTTGTAGTTATTAGCGTTTGTTTTTTGTAGCTTTAATTTTAAGGCCTTAAACTGCATTTTGTGAATAAAATAAGCCTTGAATTGATGCATCCATGCATCTTTTGATTATTATAAAACAGTCAAAAAGCGGGAAGTTGTTTAAAGGAGCCAATCGTCTTCCTTCTATCAGTATTTTTTTAAATCACACGACTCTTTTGACTCATTCCCGTGTGAAGTCCAACATCTTCCCGGGTCCACAGAGTGTTGTTGTCTTTAAAATCCCCCAGCAGCTGCAACGTTTACATTTCTCAACTTAATGATGAACTGCTCCCAACGTAAACAACACAAACCTGTGATTAATAACTGTGGAAGGTTCTTGTTGGGTTTATAAACACTGTTTTAATTTACATCCCTGCAGAACAAGATGAAATACACAAAGTTTGATTTGTGTTTTATTGTTTTTATTCCACACACTGAAGCGCAGATGTTGGAATTGTATATATAGTTTTCTATTTTAAGGTCTCCCAGCTCCTAAAGCTTATGTCAACAACTGAGAAATTAAGTTTGTTTTAATGTCCACATGGATCACTTGAATGGAATAAAAACTTAATGCAACAGAATAAACCTTTGTTTTTTTTCCTCCACTGGTTTCACAAACCCAGCCAGTGTTTTGAAGACTCAATTCTTACAACGGATTCGGTCTCCTCTGTTTACCTGCTTGTCTCTGTCAAACAAAAGAAGAAGGGATTTTTCTTGGGAGTGTTTTTGCAGAAAGAATAAATATCTTTTTTTTCTTTTCAGGTGATAAAATGATCAAATTAAGTCCAGAATCTTTAAAAATCAGTTTAGTGTTCCTTTCATGTAGCAGCAAACTGAAATCGGATACCTGCTTGGGCGGGCGGCCATGTTTTTTCCCCAACTGTTACACTGTAAGCACAGAGGAGGTGCCTTACCGTTTGCTTGGTGGAAAAGGACAATAAGCTATAAAAGCATGTTCAAAAAGCAACTGAAAAATAGTTTTGTTTTTTTAAGCAGTTTTGCCACCCCCCTGTCACAGTGGCGCCTTGGACAAACAGCCATATTAGTAATTAACTACTGAATTTGTCAATATTGATGCTGAAATCTGCTGTAATATAAAATTATTTAGTTTGAACGTTTGAAGTGAACATTTGAATACATTGAGCTGAAATAGATTAATTTAGAACCAGACTGAAGCGAAACTCAGAATCGTCTTTTTTGTCTCTGTTTCAGCGAATTTGACCCGTCTCAGCGCTGCGTCGAGTGCCTGAAGACGGTACTAGACCTGGAGATCCATTTCCCAACACGAGTTCACTGCTCCTTCTGCAAGTTCGCCACATGTTGCTCCAACTCCTACGCCAACCACATGATCAAGTATGTGTGCACTTCACCTCTGACCCCATCCAGCATTCATTCTTCAGAGGACAAACGCTCGAATCCTTTCACAAGTCGACACCTGAGGTGTTAGTGCAACGTTTGAGGCGTAATTTGGTCAAACGAGCAATAAAGGGACAAAACTCTTCTGCACTTATTTTGTCAGATTTTCTCTACACTGCAAAAAACACAAAAGCTTTTTTGCAGCTTTTGTGTAACTTTGCACAAAAGCTGGTTTCTTGTTTTGTGGTGAACGATTATTATAATAGTCACCAACTAATTTAGTAAGTGATTTACCATTAAAAAAGACAATTTGCTGAAAAAGTAACCCTCAAATATATAAACTTTGTATTTAAGATGAAAATATCTTTGTAAATAAGTGCTATTTACAAAGATAAAATGCTATGCTATTGCATTTTGGCAATTGAATTTATTTTCTTATTTAAAAAAGGAATTGTTTATTTGCATTGTTTAATGGATTTTTAATATTATTAGGTGGTTAAATGAAAAATCTGCAGAATGTGAAAGTTTTTGATCTGATTAATTGTCAAAATAATTGGTAGAACAATCAATTACTAAAATAATTTAGTTGAGTCCCTTGTGGGAATATTTTAGTACACTTAAAATAAGACAAAACTAACTTACCAGCAATTTTTCAGAAAGAAACAGAAGGTAGTTTTAAGTAAATAAATCCTTAATATGGATGAAAACATACTAGTTTCACTACAGATAATTTCCCTTACTTCACAACTAACTGGCATTGTGCTGTTACCTAGCAGCCCCAGCCAAGCCCAGACCGTCACCTAGCAACCAGTTCTAGTTCCGCTGGCAGATTATTTCACTTATAACAAAACATTTTTGCCAAGTTGTAAGTGAAATCATTTGCCAGTGGAACTTTTTCATCAATATGAAGGAATTGATAATGTAAAACAAGCTCCTGTATCTTGGTAAAAAGTTGTATGCAAGTTTATTTTCTCATTTAAACTAGCCAAAAATACGTGGTAAGATTTTTTTTTTTAATTTCAGAGTAAATGTGTTATTTTGTTGACTTATTCTGCATGTTTTTTTTCTCCAGTAATCACACCACATGGAAAGACCCTCAGTTCCCAGCCGTCTTCCAGTTGAACCCAAGGTGAGCGATGAGAATCTGACCCGTATAAATGAGCCTCACCTGACTGAGGGTGCAGTCCTGTTAAATTCCCTGGTTGTTTTCATTTCAGGTTGCCCCAAGCTTTAAAATGTGATTCTTGTACGTTTTCCACCTTCAATGGGGACGCGATGGCCAATCACGTGACGCAGAAACCGGATCATGTTTGCATCATGTTAACAGACGAAGGTATAACAAAAAATCACTTGGCTTCACTTTGCTCCTGTTATTTCCAACTTATTTAACTAAAACATAATTTGTTTATTTTTGTGCACTCATTGCATAGAAATGCATACGTGTGTGTTATTTGTGTTGTTTTGGACATTTGATGTCAATAGGACAACATTTACTGAAATTTTGACATTTTTAAAACATATTTTACTTGAGGTACATTGTATGACCACCAGATGGCGCCACAGCTGAACATTTCTGTGTTGTTCCATCTTGGTGGCATTTTTGTAGTGACAACCCAACTTTAATTTAGACGTTTTACTTTTTTCCACACAGAGAGAAGTTCGAAACAACCTGAGAATCAAACGTCTGAGAATCAAACATCGACGTCTGGGAATAAAACATCGACGTCTGATTCCCGGACGTCGACGTACGGGAATCAAACGTCTGTGAATCAAACGTCCAGGAATAAAGTGTCTGAGAGGTAAACACACAACACTGAACAAAACCTCACAATTAGACAATATATTGTAATTCTATTAATAATATTGATCTAATTTTAGGCTTTATTTGGATTTGTTAATGTCCAATTTGTGAAAACAAAGAAAGATCAAATTTGAAGGCAAAATAACATTTATTTCATGAGACATTATTATGAAATTTCTTTCTTTCATTGCTTTCATGTGATTTTACCTATAATCATTAAAGTTAACTGAAATAATTGCTTTAAATGTACCAACCTGAGTGTTATTGTTTGTTGTACCTAATTTTGCAGTAGGTACAATAAACAAAGGTAACTTTTCTCACTTGGTCTTTACATTCAGTAATGAATTTCCCTGTTGCACTTTTGACTTGATTTTCTGAAATAAATGCGCCGCCTGATTATTTGTTTTCTACCAAACTGAGACAAAGAAAACAAAATAATTTGATCAATCCTTTGGGCTACAATTCTATGAACAGTTTCTTTTTTTATCTTTATTTGAATCCTTTTTTAATCTCGTTTTTGTTTTAGCACCCCTGTCAGTAAGAACCTCAGAAATCGTAATGGCGTCTTCGTCCCGATTCAACTCGTCCAAAATGGACAGACGTCCCCTCAGCTGTCCGTCAAGGCTCTCAGCGACGCTTCCTCTCCGCCTTTCAGACCCGCCATGACCATCAAGATCATGGGGGTTGGAAAGGTGAGACGAAATCCTGCAGTGAAGCTGAGGACCGAATAATTACATTTATTTAATTTCTCTTTGGAAAAATTTTACCAAGTATTTTGGCCTAGTTTCTTGTGTAAATATCTGGGTACTCTTGAAATAAGACAAACCTAACTTACATGTAACTTCGGTAAGATAAAATAGCTTGTTTTAAGTCAATAATTCCTTAATATTTATGAAAAAAAAAGACTAATTCCACAATCAACTGGCACTGAGCCGTTACCTAGCAACGCCAGCCAAGCCCAGCTCGTCACCTAGCAACCCAGTTCTAGTTCCACTGGTGGATTATTTCACTATTAACAAGCTATATTTCCCATGTTATAAATGAAATAATCTGCCAGTGGAACTAGAGCTGCAACGAGCCGCTATTAGTATCTGTATCAGTCCCAATATTTTAAAATATTCTAAATTGGTGACTTTGTGCCTGATTCATAATGGCAGATTTATTCTCAGCTATGTCATTCTATATTATTTATTTTACATTATATTTAGAATTTCTATCTGTACTTTCCTGAATCATTTGAAGGAAAGTTTGTTGCAGTTTGTTTTTACAAGGCAGTCAGCCTGTTGTTTTTGCTGGTTTCAGTTTCTTTATTATTTATTCTACATTGGCTGTTACACTCCTAATTTCATTGACTGAACAAATTAAAGTTGTTTTTAACACATTTGACCAAGCTTGTGAAGCTACAGCTGTATTTAATTGTGTTGTACTGGTGCTGAGTTATCAAATATATTTGTGATTTAGTATATTTATGCCTGTGTTTTAGAAAATAAATGTTTTAAGTCAATTCAGCACTGCTTCACTATATTGGATAATTATCGGCTCAGGAACCTCAGATATCTGCGTTGGTATTAGAATGAAAAAGTGGATTGGTGCACACCTGAGTGGAACTAGTATTTTATCATCAATATTAAGGAATTATTAACTTAAAACGAGTTCCTTTATCTTGCTGAATAGTTACTTGTTTTGTCTTGTTTCAAGTGTATTAAGATGTCTACAGCCATAGCTAGACTAAAATATTGTAGTATTTTGTGTTAATGTGGTGTATTTTGTCATTCCTCCTCTCCAGAGGGTAGGTCCTCTGTCCCACGACCAGCTCTGCGTCGTCCTCTCCTCTTTGTGTCACGGTATAAACGAGACCGCTCGCCTTACCAACGTGTCCCCCACCACGATCCGGTCCTGGATCGCGTTGCAGCAGCGCGGCCTGGCGCAGAGGAGGTGGGGCTGGAAGACGGACAAGATGGCGGAGTGGGTCTTGAACCGCAGGGAGCAGCAGCTGAGCGTGACGGAGACGGTTCTGCTGCTGACGGCCCGGGCCACGCTGGGCGAGAGCACCCAGGTGGAGGACTGCTACAGCTGGACCATAGACTTCATGCTGAGGCACGACCTGGGCCTGCAGACCACCAACAACAACCGGCTGAAGAGCATCCGGGAGAACAGCAGCAGCTTCATCCAGTCCATCTACTCACAGGTCGGTAGAAAACCTGGAAAGTCCGCTTAACGTTATTTAAACCAGAACTTCTCAAATAACAGGATCTATTATTGTTTTTATTCATGCTGGACTGGAAGACCAGCCTCCAGCCACTAGGTGACAGCAGTGTTCAAATGATTATCATTAAATCATAAAATTACGACTTTATTCTCGTATTAAAAACAAAACAAAAATTATTTCATCATTGTAAGCAAGTAACTGTAGCTCACTGAAAAAGACCAGGAAATATATGAAGCCTATTTAGTGATGAACATTTACAGTTTTAAAAAGGTTTAAGTCTAAAAGCTAGAGATGCACTGATCTACGTCTTTCACCTCCGATATCGATATCTGAGGTTTAGTATCGGCCGATACTCCATTTATTACTCTGTTCTGATAATCGGATCACAGAAAACTAGTCCCAGCGGTTTGTACCCTTAAATTATTAAGTATTATTTCAGTTTGGGTGGACGGTGTGAAAACATTCCTGATGCCCATTGGGTCATGACTGACTAGGTTTTTAAATGTTCTCCAGGTCCAGAAGGGGGCGCTGCCTCTCCACTGCTGGGGCTGCATGGACGAGCTTCCCGTCTTCATCAACTCGGACCTGTTCTCCAAGCAGCTGGCGTCCGCCTTCCAGCTGTTCGGGTCGCCTGAGGACAAGCCCGTCTTTGACGTCGTCCTGTCCGCGCTGTCGGACGGCCACCTCCTGCCCCCCCTGCTGTTCTTCAGAGGAACTGCGTCCAGCGTCCCGGACGGTTTCCCCGACAACGTTCTGCTGGAGGCCCGGGAAGGCGGGTTCAGGGACGAGGAGCGCCTGCGGATCTGGGTCGATAAGGTCAGCGGCTCCATGGCAACGGGAAAGTGTTTGGCGTTAGACGTCGATTTAAAAAAAATAATAAAATTTATAGAAATAGTAAATATTTATCTACATCAGATCATTTTATCTCTTCATTTATCATTTGACCGTCTCTGTTTAGTTACTGCTGTCCGTCTATCAGTCCGTTTCCTTCCTTAATTCATTCATCTGTCAGTCTGTCCATCCATTTCCATCAGTGACCTTTCATTCATCTATCATCAGTGTTTACATCCTTCTTCACTTTCATCCATTCTTCCTTTTGTCATTCTTCCTTCCTCCCTTTTTCCTTACATCAAAATGTTCCTTCCTTCTCTTCTCTTTTCTTTTCTTTCTTTCCTTCATCCTCCCTTTCTTTCATCAAACCTTTCCTTTTTTAGTCCTTCATCCTTCCTTCCTCATTTCTGAATTTGTCAGCTTTTCTTTTTTTATTTCTTCCTTTCTTTTTTCTTCCTTCCTTCCTTCCTCCCTCTCTCCCTCCCTCCCTCCCTCCCTCCCTCCCTCCCTCCCTCCCTCCCTCCCTCAGTGTGTATTTCTTTCCTCTGTCTATTCCTTCCTTCCACATATCAAACTCATCCATTCATCTCTCCAACCATTCGTCTCTCATTACTCTGTGATTTTTTTGTCTTTGTATTTAAACTTGACCGTCCGTTGCCATAGAAACCAGGTCGTTTTCCTCCGGGTTAGTCTTGATCTTTAACCGGTCTGTGTTTGGTGCCGTCCCTCCTCTCCGCTGCAGGTGTGGCGCCCTTACGTGACCTCCAGATCCGGCGACAGGTCTCTGCTGGTGATGGACGTCCACCGCGGTCACCTCAGCGATGCGTTCAGGGACCGTCTGTCCGCCGTCAACACCCACATCGCCTTCATCCCCTCAGGATGCAGCTGCCGCCTCCAGCCGCTCGAGATCTGCGTGACGCAGGTGCTGCGGGATTTTCTGCAGGTACGCGGCAGTGGAGGCGGAGCTTCTTTCCTTCCTTCCTGTCTCAGTGTATGGATCTGTGATGTTCTGATTGGCGGTTCTGTCTCCAGGCCCGGTGGTCCCAGCTAGTCGCTGATGGAGGTCTGGATGGGCTTGGACTGGACCAGCTGGCTCTGACGTTGGCCTGCTGGCTCAGTGAAGTCTGCTCCACTCTGAACGCCCAGACCGACGTCCTGCGCAGGTGAGAACACCTAATGATGACATCACAGTTATTTAAAGGCCATTTTAAACGTCTTTATTTGGATTTTATGGGATTGACCAAAAGACGCCTAAAAGACGATGCGTGATTGTATTTTTCGGATACAAATAAATATCTGATAAGTGTGGCATGCGTTTGAATTTGATAACCGATAACAAATATTACTGGACGATAAATTATCTCATAAGTTACTGCGATAAACAATAATATTGTTGTTTTTGGACTATTCTCACCAATAGTCGCAGTAATTACATTTAGTCATATTTTCAAATGTATTTATTGATACTCTCAATGAATAAACAGTGAAGAAAATAGTAAAAATAACAATATGGACAGTTTTAAAAAACTATTAATTGGAATTTATTATGAAAACAATTCATCAAATTAATTTTTATCATGAGGAAATTTATTATAATAAATTATAAGTGACATGACAAATACCCATACCTATTAGGAATACATTTAAAGATGCAAATAATCACATAATTAAATACCTTTTTTTAAATAAGAAAAACATTTGTAGCCTAAAATGCAACAGGAAAAAATTCAAATGTATGCCACACTTTTCAGATTTTTAAGAGATTTTAAAACTTTTTGTTTTTACTTTATCACTTAAAATACATGTAAGTGTAATATTTTCACAAAATGTGAACAAATTTAAAAGTGTGAAAACTTTTACAGAACCCTGACATTTTACTCACGACCTCACTTCTTCGACCTCCTTCAAGGTCGTTCACGTTAGCATGTAGCCTGCAGCACCTGGAGAACCAGGGAGAGGCGGCGAGGATGATCACAGCTCTGACCGAAGTGCTGACCCAGCCGCTCGACTCTGGATCACCAGAAACCAGACCAAAACAAGAGCGTTTACTGGAACGGACGCCGCCGCTGCTGGTGATCAAGGAGGAGAAGACAAACGGTTGGGATGAAGAGGAGAAGCAGGCGGAGGTCGGCAGCCTGTCCGCCCTGCGGCAGGTGTTCAACAGTGAGAGCGACGCTGAATCGTTTCACGGCTTCGCCGACGTCTGATTCTGCACCACACATCCTATAAACAAACTGCTGCACCCGGAGCCTCTGATACGTTTTAGAGACACTAATAAATGCTACTGATACAAAGCTAATCGAAGGAAAACAGGAAATACTGTGTGTTTTTAAGGTGGAAAAAACTTTATAGATCATTGATGACATTGAAATGTAAAAAACCAGTAATGATCAGAAACATAATAAATCATGAAAAAGAACCCAATATTTATTCTGAAACTCAGAATGGAAACATGAGTCTTTTCACTGCATAATTATTAACAATGTAAAGTTGTAACTCTGCCGGGATTGTTTCTCACTGCTGCTTTGTAAAAGAAATCTTGTTTTTGTTACTTTTTTACTGTGACATGAATTATGTGATGTTTTTTCTAGTAAAATAAAGGAAGTTATGTCCAAATTGATGTCACTGACTCAATAAATCGTTCAGAAATGAATGAGAATTTATATAAGGTGTCAGTGAAAACTTAAAAAGTCTTAATCTTATGTATTTAATATTAAGTTCTTTAACCGTATTACATTTTGTCGTGACAGGACTATTTAATCTCGTGTAATCTGTAGGGATTTTTTCTCCCTGGACTCTTCTGTCAGGCAAGCTGTTGAATCGCGCGCATGCGTAGAAGCATGCATTGCGTTCTGCGAGTCGAAGCGGTTGAGCTAGCAGCTAGCTACGATTAGCTAGCTGCTAGCTAGCTATCTTTTGCTTTTACTGTGGGCAAATGTATCGCCAATTGGCTGGACGACGTTAGCCATTGTATTATTTCTGTTGATAAACCCGCAAGAAAGACATTTATTATGTGCAAAGCACAAAGATGTGACCAAGGGCCACAAACAAACCTCAGAAATGTCACTTTTGATCTCCTTGAGTGGCTAAAGCTCCCCAGAAAATAGTCGCCGTTGCTTCTACGATTAGCACTGGCGTAAGAACGACATAAACTCTTAAATCGGAGGTTTAGTGGATTTTAAACTCAGTAGTCAAGCACTATTTTTTTTTCATTTCAAGAAAGTCGTTAATATGGAGGGAGATACAGAGAAGAAGGAAGAAAGGAAAGAGAAGTCAAAAGATGCAGCTATGATGGCGACAGACTTCAATTAAGTAAGAATGTGACAAGATCTAAAGTGTATGAATATATGTGGTTAAATGGTTTTAAACTTGAGCTTTGAGTTGGTGAAACATATAGAAACCTTGTATAATCTTTAGTTTTACACACTCAGTTGTACACTGAGGTTAATTTAAATGAACTCAAATCCGTTAGATTTTTGTTGTGAAAGCGTCCATCATCCCTATTGGTGCTTAAATATAGAACCATGAGAACAGAACCCGTTTCCCAGCATGTCCACCAGCACCAGCGCTTCGCACCCCTTCACCCCCAAGGACGGCTCTGATCAGCGGGGGGATGCAGGATTTCAGGACCTTGACTGTCCTCTGTGTAAATTTAGATTTAGGACAAAGACCAGACCTTGTAAATCCCACTCGGGCCGAACCCACGGGTCCAAAAAAAAAAAAGCTTCTAACATGGTCAGAATGTGCAGAGCTGTGCAAAAATCTCAAACCAGCTCTCCTTTCTTTAAGATTTCCTCTCAATGATCCACATTTTCTGCTAACTTTTTAAAGTGTTCTTCATTAATAGCTCTTGAGACTTTATTATCTTTCTTATTTGGGTTTTCAAACACAAAATCTTACCCAGTGTTTTTAGTCTAGTTTAAGAAACACTCCAATGGGTATTGCAGCTCCCCTCACCGTCCTCTACAGGGCAATAAAATGAGCAAACTGTTTAAAAACTATATTCTCTTACTTTAGCTCAAATCCTAATGTTGGTTTTTCAGATTTATTATTTCACCATTGATACATTTTGTTTTTTATTCAGTCAACTTTTTTTGTTTTGTTTTTTCAGCTTTTCTTGGGAGACAAAAACAGAAAACATGTCAAATGTCATCGTGAACTCTGACCTCTAACCGGCACATCTGGAAACTGTGTATTTATCAGAAGGCCGATTAGCATTCATTAGCATCTGTTAGCCTCCCTCTGAGCAGCATTAGCATGTTAAACTGTTGCCCAGCGTGCAGTCTGAGGTTAAAGGAGTCCAGCAGGAGGATCAGAGCAGAAAAATCAACCGTTTCAGAGTCGATTACAGCAGCTTTGATGTTCTGACTCAGTTTACCCTGAGCTGCTCCTCACTAGTTTACATGTCAGCCGCAGCAAAATGTCGATCAAACATCTGAGCTACATGTAGAGTTGCTCCATGCTTTAATCTGATCATCGCTGCTGCCTGATCAAAGATAAAACCTTTTTAATCTGGGATAATTACGGAGGAAATGTCTGCACAACTCATCTGTCTGTTTGAGCTGGAAAAAAGGGAAAAATTAAAACACTGGGTTGTTCTCTCTGCTGCTGCGTCGTCTGAGCAAGCCTCTCTGTGCTGTGAGTGACAAATAAGAAGCCTGAATTTAATCTGAGTTAATCCAGCTCTCATTCCAGATTACAGTCTGAACTGATTGGAGCTTTAGAGGGGGAGCAGCGAGAGACGGAGACAAGCAGGAATTTAATGGGATTCTCACAATATGACACTAACTACTGGTGAGGAACCATTAAATATGTTGATAAATATGGAGGTTAATGGTCTACTCAAAATAAACCCAAATCATCACTCCTACACCACCGTGCTTTATTGTTAGTGTGATCCAGAAATTGTGTTGTTCATTCAGGTCAGACTATGTGTACCTAAACCTAAAACTTGAGCCTGTTCTTTAAGTAACAAATAACTTCTCACCAAGAAATAGGAGCTGGTTTTAAGCTAATAATTGCTTAATGTTGATTTTTTAAAGTACTAGTTCCACTGGCAGATTATTTCACTTACAACAAGACATTTTCCCTTATTATAAGTGGAATAATCTTCCAATGGGACTAGAACTGGTTGCTAGGCGACGGGCTGGGCTTGGCGTGGGTTGCTAGGTAACGACTCAGTGTGAAACTAGCACTTTTTTCATAAATATTAATGAATTATTGACTTAAAACAAGCTCCTATATCTTGCTGAAAAGTTACTTGTAAGTTAGTTTTGTGTTTTTTCAAGTGTACTCTAGAAAATAGACCAAAAACACAAAGGATTTTGTGTTTTTGCAGTGTTTGGACATCATAACCGTTAGGGACACTACGTTGGCTGTTTCAAATGCCAGGAAACCACAATGTCTTAATATTTCAGAAAATTTTAACATGTATTCTGATCATTTCTAATAAATTTATGATAATCGCTGAAAACTGAGTTTTCTGATAAATCCTGGCAGTTAATGATATTTTTGTGCCCAAACTTGACAGGAGAAAATGTTTGCATTTAACAGTTACTTCTTAATCAAAATTAAGGAATTATTTATGCAATACCATCTCTTATATCTTGATTAAAAGTTACTTGTAAGTTAGTTATTTGCTATTTTAAGTGCACTGAGATATGTAGATGGAGGAAACTCTAGTCACGAATTAAAAAGGATAAAGTTGAGTCTTTTTTAATACTTTGAACTGGTGCAGAACCAGTTGGACCAGTTGCTCTGACGTGTTTGTAACCAGTGGGCTGAAACAGGATGGAGACCCAACAGTTGTACATGCTTTCCCACTGAGCAAACATTCAGATGTCCTCAAGTGGACAGCGGTGACATCATTAGTGAGGTCACCCTGTGGTGGATTTCCCTGAGAACCGACCTGAGTCCATTGTTCAGCATCCAGCTGTGAGCGACGAAACAATGAGCTTTTATTACGCTTTGAAAGGCCACACAGCAGATTTTGTGAGCAGGGTTATTTTATCTCAGCTATAACCGGCCGGATCAGTTTAACGACTCAGAAGCTGCTGGTGTCTCAGCCTGACTGAACCTGCGGCGTTCCTGCGTCGGCGCTGGAGCGTTGTGCTGCTGTGTGTTTGGAGTGGAGCGGCTGCAGCTTTGAGTTTTCCTGCCCCGCCTAGACAATGCGATGAGGTGGAGGGGGTGGCAAGACCAGACAGGAAAAATCTAATCAGATAAAAAACCTCCGGAGTAGCGCGGGAATTCAGCCCGAAGTTCTCTGGATCTGATGCTGCTGCAGGAGCTCAGGAGAAACTATCCGCTTTCAGGCTCAGAAATAACAGCTAACATGTTTTCTGTACTCCAGCTCCCTGCAACAGGCCAAAAACATGACGGTCAAAGGTGACCTTGAACAGGATAGCTTAGGTCAAAACTCTTTCATTACATTCTTTGCACAGAATCTTTCTAGATCATGAGACTTTAGTTTGGTCAATTCTGCCTAATTTGAGCTCCTTTCAGAATCAGGGTTATGATAATTTTGGGTTTTTCATTATAATTTAGTTTAATTTCATTGTGACTTTTTGTTTGTCTGATTCATTCAGTTTTAAGTAGTATGTAGTGTTTGGTAGTTTTTATTAGTAATTATTAATTAGTTACAGTAGCAGTTTTAGCTTTTTCATACTTTGGTTAATTTTTATATGCAGAAATATTGTGATTTTGTAAACATCAATTAGGTAATGAACACTAAACATAAGAGACCATTTTCAAGAAATGATTTCAGTTATTGTTGAATAACCAACTGACTGTGGTGTTTTCTCCAAACCGGTGTTTTCTTCCGCCATTTTACTGACTAGCATAAGGATAATTATGGACGACCGTACTTCGACCACAGTGTGGAGAAAAAAGAAAAAAAAAATTTCAGATCAGTTTGAATGGCTAATACATAGATTCATAAAAACAGAAACGAAGGATATTAAATCTATAATTTCAGCATGTTTTACATAGTTACATTTTTCCCCATTAATTACTGATTTTATTTCAGTTAATTAACAATGACATTTTTAAAGTATTTTTTAATTGAATTGAATTGAAAACAAGCTGACCGGCAAACGTGTTGGAACTTTGCTGTGGTTGCTAGGTGACGGGCAGAGCTCCACTGTGGTTGCTAGGTAACGGGCTGGGCTGCTGAATTTGTGACGCTACATTTTAAGGCTTTTGAAACGGCTCTTTTTCCAGACACCAAGAAACATTAACTTATTGCCAGAAAACAACTGGCTGGTTTTTTAAGCGCAGTAGAAACCATAACAGAAGTACAAAAATGTGAATTTTGTATATTACGTCCCTTTCAAATTAATGTGATGTCAGAATTGGGCATCAACACCCGCTGTGTCAATGTAACCGGGTGTGTTTCACATTGATCATGTTGTTGCGCAACTTGACATTTTGAAAATAAATTAGCTTAATTTTGAAAAACTCACTTTTTGACAAAAACATTTGGCGGTAGCATGAGGCAGTTTGGGGTTTTTTTCTGTATGAAAATTGGTTTATTTCGCAAAACATCAATGTGAAACATTTTCCACATGAATCAGATGATCAACCACCGGATGTTGCAACAGGCGGAAACCGCAAAGAGGAAGATGATTTATCGTGTGAACAAACTTATTCATGTGTGATTTTAATTACGTTTCTTACTTAATGGGAACTCAGCAGTTGCAACCTTGTGCTTTTTTTTTTACGTCATTAGTGGAATATAAAGAAAATCTTGTGCACATTTGTAATGTAAACACAGCTACTGTTTATCGAGAAGTCCTGCATCAAACCTGCAATCTATATGAGCCGCAATCCAACCTGTAGACTATTAATCTCAGGCCCATGTGGGCCCCATATGTGAATGCTGTTCTGCAGGATGAAAGATCTAGAACTGTATTTCTAGCCTGTCTGAATAAATTATGTTCCTCAGAAACTCATTTTGCAGCCTGAAATATTACATGTGTTGCCTTTGATGGTCAGCAGTTGTCTAAGCTGAACATCAAGGCGCTAATTTCGGTGGTGAAAGGCTCTAAATGAGGCTGAATATTGATCAAGGGAACGCTGTGCAGCTGCAGCCCGTTTGCATAATCTCAGATCTTCTCATTTTAAATGAGCCGAAGGTGTAGCGTTACAACTAATCCCTCTTTTTAAGATTTATACGACACTTTTTAATGGAAAACTAATGTTGTTCTGCACACATGTGGGTTTCATTGTGACATTCACTTTTCTTGTACTAGCTTGTACTTTCCCCCCCATATGCCTCGGATCCCTGCAGCAAAGGTGGTGAGTGCATGTTTTGCATGACTCACACAGACACAATAGCTGGAGGTAAATACACCAGTTTGAGGTTAAACTGGGATTTTCCTCTGACTTTAAGTAAACTTAGGAGGAAACTGATTCCTTATAAGGGAACATCAGAAAACAGAGTGTTTTATCTCTTTGTTTCTGCAGATCTTGGTGGGTGAAGGTCTCTTTTCTTCATTTTTGGCAGGCTGGGGATAAACTTGGCAGGAAAACCGTTGCAGCCCGATCCCCTCCTCATCCTCTCCTCCCCCTCTGTGCCTCTCTCTCCTCCCCCTTTTCTCTAGATGTGATCATGTTCATTCAGAGCTCAGGCGCTCAGATCATCACACCTCTCCGTCCTTTTGTCTTCTGGTTGTCCGCCTCTCTGTCCCTCCATGTGAACGATGTCCAGTCTCAGGTTTCTGTCCGTCCATGGAGGCTCTGTGCTGCTGCTGCTGCTGCTGACGGCTGGTGAGTCTTTTAACTGTCTGAATGTTGCAGCTGTTCGACTTCCTGTTCAGCTGAACTTATTTCACTCCTGAACTGTAATCTGACATGTTAGACCCCCTCTTCTCCTCCTCTTCCTCCTGCTGAAGCCACCAGAGGTCTTCCTCTTTGTTAGGATGACAGATGCATGTTTACTTTAGACTTTGTGTTTTTTTTACACCATTTAATTAAATCCATGTCAATCCAAGGATGTTTGCAAGAAATGAACATTTGGGTTGAATAAAATCTGTTTAGTAAGCAACCTGTTCATGCAAAAAGAAACTGACTAATCTGCTCACTCTATTAATATTTTTCCTTAAGTGATAAGTAGCAACACTTAGTTTCTAGTGCAAATCTCTTAGTGTTCTTGAAATAAGACTAAACTAACTTTTACGCAGTAGGATCTAGTTTAAAGTAAATTATTTCACTAATAAGACATTATCCAATGCTATAAATGAAATGATTAACTTTTTCATACATTTTAAAGAATTATTGACTAACAACAGGCTCCTATGTTTTCCTTAAAAGTTGCATGTAAATTAGTTTTTGTCTCATTTCAAGAATGCTAAGATATTTGCACTAGAAACTAGACCAAAAGGACTTGGCAAGATTTTTGTTTTTGTAGTGAAAATACAAAAGAAAAGCTGTAAAATTCACAAATGTAACATTTTTTCACTGCAACAACATGAATTCTTACCAAGTAATTTTAGTAAAGCTGATAGAACAAATATCTTAGTTCACTTGAAGTAAGACAAAATAACTTACATGTAACTTTTCAGCAAGAAATGCAAGTTTGTTTAAAGGGGATAATTTCTTAATACTAATTTTAAAAAATGCACTAGTTCCACTGACAGGTTATTTAACTTATAACAGGATTTTTTCCCATATTAAAAATGAAATTATCTGCCAGTGAATAAACACTTTTTCAGGATTATTTAAATTTTTAAAGTAAAATAAGCTCCTATATCTCACTGAAAAGTTACTTGTAAACTAGTTTTGTCTTACTTCAAGTGTATTAAAATAATAGGATTAGAAACTAAACCAAAAATACTTGGTAAGATTTTGGGTTTTTGCAGTGCACTACTTTCACTGCCTGATTGAAGTTGCAGATTTCACACCAGCGTCTCAGACTGGATGGTTGTGGGAGAAATGTTGAAGTGTTTGCTCTCCTCACAGGCTTATTTGCTTCCACTTATAATCTAATTAACCAAAGTTAACTTTTGGTGACTTGAGTTTAAGTGGAGGAAATCAGATTACATCCTCAATATTGACCAAATGTGAAGCAACAAGAGTTAAAAAAAAATTATTAAAAATTATTAAAAATAAGAACATCAGTCTGTGTTATAAACAATAAAAGGGAAATAAGATGATAGTTGTGAAGGTTGCAAACATCTAACTGAAGACACAGGCTGAGTTTAGGTGGAGATTTAACATGCTAATAATTCTGCTTTTGTTTTCTATTTATTTTTTATTTGCAGATAATTTATATGTCAACTTTTGTTAACTGCTTGGAAACAGTTCATTAGTGCAGGTGTAGCAAAAACAAGATGTTTATCATGATTGTTAAGGCTGTTTTACTCGTTCAGATTAGTCACCCAGGATGGTTGTGCGTGAACTTGGGAGAAGTTTTCTAACTAGATGAAGATGGTCACAGTAATCTAACGACTACTGAAGTGATCAAACTAAACTTTATCACTGCTGTTATAAATATTAAATCAATTATCTCAGCAACACCAACATTTAATTGAATAATTACTGCAGTGTGTACACCTTAATGACTTCAACATGTCATAAACAAACAGCTCATAAACTATTTAATAAGTTTTGAATAAGTACTTGAAAGGGCTACTTTTCACCTGTATGTAGCAGCTAGCGCTAACACTTTTTGTTTGTAAATAAGAATAAAAAGTAAAAAATAATTTTCAAACTTGTTATTTTTTAATTCAGATGTAACCATTTTATTTTTGTTTTCCTCTACAGGCCTGCAGGGAGTAACAGGTTTTGTAATGTCCAACAATTAGCAGCTAGCTTTACTGCTATTTTAATGCTAACTTGTAATAAAAAGCTTATAAGAGGTTTAAACTTTGCTTTTATCCGTTTCCTCTGTTATACTCTCTCGGAGGATAATTTATGTTCTCCTCTATAACAGTTGGAGAGAACATTTTTGTTAGCATCTAGAAATTAATGTGCTGCAATGCCATGTTAGCTTGTACACAAACTGGAACAACTATAGATTAGCTGTAAGATTCATTTTAAATTTCTTTTCTCTTTTTATGACAACACAGAAAGCATAAATAATGCATTATATTTAAATAAATTGTGATTTTTTAAGCAGTTGCTTTTGCTAACATCCAGTAGATACTAACTGGTTTATATTGCTAGTGATAGCTTTGTTTAAACAGTAGCAAGTGTTTTGTTAGCAGCTACCAAAAAGCAAGCAGCTTTTAAAAGTGGCAACTTTGTATTGTGAGGATTTTTACCCCTCTTTGTGGCAATGGGGGCAGTTCTCGCTAATACCATTTTACCCTCTTGTTTTTTGAACTGCTGTTTTGTGAGATGCTTGGAAACAGTTCATTAGCATGTAGCTTTTAGAAGCTAACTTTGTATTTATTTTAATGCTAACTTCACAGATACTAATAAGAAAACTAAGGCTAATTTTAGATTATTAAATGTTTCATTTTAGCCTTCTTTAGATCAAAATGGGTTTTCACTTAAGTCAACTTTGAATTAATGTCCGTTCTGGCTAACAACATTTTTGCTAGCAGTTAGCAGGCACATGTGGTGCTCCATTAAATTTAGTTTTAACTCAGATCATATTAGCATCTCCAAAGAGTTGTTGGGGACAGGAAAGACCTCTGACAGCAGTCAGTTTTGCAGCTGTTCTGAAGAGGTCTCTGACTGAAGACTGTTGTTGTATGACTACCACATGACAGTCCTGACATGCTAACAGCTTAATTTCCAGGCAGGAGATATGATATTTTCCAGTAACATGTCCTGGACGGCATCGTTGCCACTGCTAATCCACCTCATTTGCTTTTGCTGCTCCCCTTTAACCGTCTGGCTGGTCATGGGGTTAGAAAACCAGGCAGAGACCTTGGAGTCGTTATATGATCCTTGTTTATTATGATGGATTTAGCGTCTTAGTTAAGTTAAGCTTTTGAGATGCTAATCATCTGCTCCTCGTTGCAAAAACAATACCTTGTTGCCACGGTGACGCATCATAATAACTGTTTAAGAGGAAAAAAACAGGGGAAAAGATGCAATAGTGCAACAGAAAGAGCAGCATGTTACGCAAACTGGAACAAACTTGGTTTTATGTTTACTTCTTTGTGTTTTTCTCTGCCTTTTTTGACAATGGAAAAACTGGTGATGAAATATCCAACATATAAAGTTTTGTTCCCAAATGATTTTTAATTGAAACTTCCTGTAGCTAAATGTGCTACAGCTGGTGCTTACACAGACATGAACAACAAGTGCAAACTTGATTACATTTTGTTGTTTATCCTCCTTTATAAAACGCTGTCAAAATTGTTTACTATTTCCATTTTTCACCTGCCTGTGTAAAGTTGCTGTGGCGTTTAGTTGCTGTACTCCTCAGGGACCACAGCGGGGCGCTCATGCTCACCCTGAGAGCGTTGGAGTGAGTGAATCCAACATGTGCTCAGCCAGATTTAAGTAACAAAGGCTTCATCGTCTATTGGTCAGAGCAGCATTTTTTAAATTTATTCATTCATGCTTCTTCTCAACGGCAACAATCCATCAAATTGCTCTGATGTCCAAATGTGGCTTAATAAGCCGCTTCCTCCCACATGGTTGACCCCTCTCCTCCTCAGGGGCCAGAGAAATTGCAGTCGTCATGGTTACGGGATCAGCGGTGACTGTGCGGGACAGATACGAACAGCTGTCCGCCTAACGTCTGCTTTTTAAGCGGAGCAGAAAGATCCGACGGTCCTTAAAGTGCACACGTTCAGCTTGAGTTTCATTTAATTTCAACCAAGCTGAAGGTGCGTGGGCGTCAGAGAGTTTGTGTTGTGCAGCTGGTTTTGGTAAAGTTTCTCTCAGGATCATGTGACTTTGCCAACAAACACCCCCACACTCTTACAGACCCCCTGCAGGCTTTTATTTTCCTGACTTCCTGTCAACCTCCTCCCCCTTTTTTCCTCTCAGCTAAATTCAGTCTCCAATCATCTTCCTTAATCATCGTCCTCGCTTGGTTTATGACTTCCCATTTGGTTTACCATCCAATCCTGTTTCTTTCTCTGTTCCTCCTCCTCTTTGTCATCTGATTCTTCTCTCTTTTCTCTTGTATTGTTTAGTTTAATTCCCAAAGAGGACTCGTCCCCACCAGGGGCGGTCCTAGCATGTCGGGCACCCTGGGCGAACAACATTCAGCGCCCCCTTCCTGCTTTTTCAATCCACCAAAATTCATCATTTAAATTTCTATTTGCCAACACAAACACACTTAAAATTTCTTTTAATATCTTGTTTGAAAAACGTGGAAGTGTGATACAGCGTCAAAAGTGTAAGAAAACATACCTTACATGAAATTTGTAAATACTAGTTATTGGCGATAGCAGTGGTATTAATATCAATTCAAATTTTCATATCGGTTCATTCCTATTTAATAGGTTATAAAATAGTTTTTAAGAAGTATCCTTATACAATAGATTGATTACAGCAGACTAACATAACTTTCCCAACTAATGTGAATTAATTAAAGGGGACGGATTATGTAAAATTTACATTTTGTGAATTTTTGTAGTACCATTTGAGCCTCAACTGCTTCTTAAACAGACAAGTGTTTAAATAAAACCACACAGACAGATTTTGGCAATCAGTTAATGTTTTTTGGTGTCAAAAGTTTTGGAATGTAACAAATCAACAGGCACTGCCCCGTTACCTAGCAACCACAGCAAAGCCCAGCCCGTCACCTAGCAACCCAAGTGGAGCTCCAGCATGTGTGGAGTTGGGGGGGGGGGGCGTGGAAAGCAGCAGCTTATTTGGATTTAAAGTGACACGAGGCCCTAAAACAGCTCAAAATAGGCAGAACTGACCAAACTCAAATCTCATTATTTAAGAATAATTGTGTGCAAAAAATGTAATGAACATGTTTTGTATAGAATAGAATAGAATACAATAGAATATACTTTATTGATCCCTTAGTATAGGCCATAAACCTATACTAACCTGCTCAAGGAAGCATAATAGATCAACTTTAAGGGGTTGTTGTACTGACATAGCAAAAAACTAAGACGAAAACAAACAAAACTACATATATCTCATCAAGCAACACCTCCATTGCCATTATTGTTTTCATAAGTAATAGTTTTACTTTATTATCTTGTAGTTTACTTTGACAAGAATTTAAATATTTAAAACTGCAATATTTTATTCTGAAATCCAAATTTGTCATCCTAAAAGCAAACAACAAAGTTCCTGCCGCCCAAGACGAGAAGCCGCCCTGGGCAGCTGCCCATGTTGCCCATATTAGTATTGATCCCAGCCCTGTTGATTGACAGCTGATGTCATACGGCGTGTTTCTGTGTGTGTGGGTCAGCTGGTTTTCATTTCCTCGGCTCTGATGAAGCTGTGTGACTGACAGGCGGTCAGAGACGACACACTTCCTTTTTAATCATTATTAGCAGCCCATCAGTCAGCCGTGTGTTTTGATATCCCAGTGGGGACTTTAAAACAACCAAACACGTCCCACTTTGCCAGGTCAGACCGAGGTTTACGAGCTGGGGTTGCTTCATGTCAGCGCTGCTGACAACCAGTGATGGTTGGTTTAGAAAGTCTCACAGAAACAGTAACACAGCAGGAGTCCTGTTAGAGTCCATCCAACACAAAAACCAAAATATTCACTCCAAACTACGTCATCCAGCGGGATGTTTCTGATTGTTTCTGTTCAGGATAATTTGGGGAGATAGCATCTTTGATTCCATGTAAAAGAGCAGGTGGGAAATGTTGGCCGACAACAAACCAGATCAGATTTGACGGATTAAGGATGGCAGATTACGGACGTTTGACCTCATTTGCTGAGTCGCTCTTGTACGTTTGTGAGCTTCAGTTTGGGTTTCAGGCTCCATATTTAAAAAGAAGCTTGACTACGCTCTGTGTTTGGTCATTTTGTTAAATTTGTATGTGTTTTTTACATATTGCCACTGTGAAATATTGATTTATTTTAACAATTTTTAAATCATTTCATTAAATTATCCTGGAAAATATATTTAATTTGTCCCTCCAGGATGTTGCAGTGGTTTTTTTTTTTGTGATTGCTGCGGCATAAATTGCTGATTTTGTTGCACCTTTCAAAAAGTTGTGGTCAAAGTTGCTCTTTTCTTTGCAATGACAAGGTCTCACAAAAAAGGTAAAAACACAGCAAAGGTTTTAGAAGATAATTCATATTAATGTTGCTGGAAGTGAAAAACAAACCTTTTATAGATTAACAAAGTAGGAAATAATTGTCCCAAGATGTTAAATTACTGCAAACATTGAGGCAAACCTCGTATTAGTATCTGTTTTATCAAAATATTACCCGTCATTTGTAATATTTTTACTTTTATGCTTTTAATTGGGGAGAAAAAGCTAATTTTGGCCGCTGAGGATTTTCATATAGGGAATTTTGGCCGTTGGTGCAAAAACGTTTGGACACCACTGCTCTGAGGGGAAAAGTTGGGGAAAAGTTCACTCAAATGATGAGTGAATTTACATTAATAGTTGCATCATCTTTAGGAACTTCCTGTAGAGTGTAATGCTTCAGTCAGGGGTATAAAATGCGGAGTAAGCTGAATAAATACTAAATGTGTTTAACCTTCATGTTTAAAAACAGCTGACGGGTGTTATGTCCGTGTTATGGTTGAGTCAGTGAGCATCCTGGGAAAAACTTTGCTCTTTTATCCGGAACAACTGCAGCCAAAATATCTTCTCTGTAAAGAGTTCGCTCTGTTCAGCCTTGAGGGAAAAGGTGAGCCGCTCAGATTAGAAGTGGTGCGAGAAAAGAACCAGCCAAGGTAATTTAGGCATCTGGTGGGGATGCCTTCCAGATGTCCTCCATAGGAGGAGGCCCGGAGCGCCAGGAGAGATCATATCTCATGGCCAGCTTGGGAACGTCAAAATCCCCCCCACAGAGCTGGAAGAAAAGGCCTGGAGGAGGGAGTTCATGGATCAATGCTCCATTCCCCACTGAGCCCCAGAGATAAGGGCAGGAAGATGGATGAGAGGATTGAGAGCGTGTTGTTGGAAAGGTGGGACATTCCTGATGCTCATTCCAGTCCTCATTCAGGGACAGAGCTTCAAAGGGCTGAGGCTTTACGCTCTGGGGTCCGAGTCCTCTGCGCGTGTTTGTGTTGTACAGGAGGAAACAGGAAAGAGATGGAAGAAAAGGCAGCAGGAAGCAGAGTCAGGACTCACCTGCAGAGCCTGCAGCTGTTTTTACGCTTGAGTCAGATGGTAAAAGTAGCAGAAGAGTCAGAGGATGAACAGGCGTCAGTGTAGCAAACAGCAAAACATCCTGGATGATCATCAGATCATCTGCATAGAACAGAACAAGGGAGTCAAATTCTTTTGCACTGAAGTTGAAAATGAGCTTTTTCCCTCCAATCAAAAATATGAAAACAATATTTATTCACACAACAATAAATAAAATAAGTTACATTTAAATGAAACCAACATTAGTATGACATTTTCTTTTAATGTCTACATTTATTATACATTTGAGTCAATTACATTCTATTTTATTGGTCTATGAAATTCTTTGTATTGTATATTTTACATTTTATATAAACTTGTTCTAGAAATATCATCCTAAAACTATGTTTTTGTTGTTTTCCAGACACCAAAAGACATTAATTTATTTCCATAAAACGACTGAATGGATTTCTGAGCTCTTGGCCTTTTTTTTTAATATAAGCAGTAGAGACCAAAATGGAAGTACGAAAACGTGCAAAATGTGAATTTTTGCCCTTTAAGGTTAATCACCGGCTGACTAATAAACTGACCCTTCAAATGCACCTTTTAAAACTGTCACAATGAATCACACACGTAAATGTTTCCACATCTGATGCAGTTCCTGAACCTTTATTTTCACCATTAAAAGAGCCATCAGCAACAAAATGTTTTGTTTATTCACATTAATGGACAGTAAAATCCAGATAAAAGCCGAATAAATCCTGTTTGTCAGGAGGGGGAACACTTTTAACTGCCTCTCTGAGGCCTTATCAGTCACTACCGTGGGCTTAATTTACTAGAGTTATGATGTGAAGCTCCGACGAAGAGAGGAATCTTTTTCCCAGGAACGTCTCTGAGGGTCTCTGGAGCGGCTGATGGATGTGAGGGAGGATGAGGAGGGTCCTGAGGGAGCAGCTTTCCCATCAGACTCAAGCTGAAGGGTTTTCTCATCACTGTCCCTCTCTGTGTGTTCACTCCTAAAACATCTCTGTTAATGATCTGTGGGTGATCTGTGGTTTTTCACCCACCTGCTCCAGTGCGTTTCCACTGGAGAATCAGCGCCACCTGCTGTTCATCTGCTCTAATGCAACCAGCAACAGTGGGAGGAAACGGGCTTTAATTTATGTTTACTGGGCTTTTGGTGGCCAAACAACACAAACTAATCCATAACTGAGACATGGAAGAGAAAATAATGCTTCGCCTTCATACTCTGGAGAACCGCCTTCCACTGGACTTACATCTGCTAGCATTTTGATCTGATGATGCTGAAACCACAGTTTTTAATTGCTATGATTCCTTCCAAATGTCATGCAAATTGTGAGAAAACTTTTAAAATGTTATAAAAAAGAGAAAAAGTGAAGTTTAGGCATGTTTACATCTACTAGGCCTGTCACAATGACATTGTTACAGAAGTTATTGCGATAATCGATAATATTGTTTGGAACCATTTTCAAGTACTATAATGGTATTGGCATAAATAATTCAACAACTCAAAGATCAATAAACTTTAAATTCTAATGAACATTTGAAACTGACACTGGAAGACATTTTAAATATCCAAACTAAATAAACAAAACAGAAACAATAAATAAAATAGATTATGAACAAAATTTTCCTTAAAGATTCAGCTGGTTGAGACCAAAACAGCAGACTGAAGATTTTTATCATCCAATTTTTTGGTAGGAGAGAGAGAAAGGAGCAAAATGTTAAATCACTCAGAAGGAGATTATTGAGTTTGTTTTAATTGATCATGTGATTAATTATTATGGCAGATCAACCATGACTGGTTTCAACCAGGCAACCCAAAACTTAACTTCATCAAATGTTGATGCTACGCATGTCTGTACCAACCTGGACCACACATTAGAAAACAGAGAGAGGCTTTCAGGACTGTTTCTGTCAGGAAAGTTTTAACTCTGTATCTTCATTTAACTAGAACTCATTAACCTGTGAGAAGCTCATCAAACCTGAGATATAATTAAATGTTTGTAAACTTCTTAATGAGGGCTGGACAATAAATCAATAGCAATAGATATCGCAACGGATCAATAATACGTCTGTATTCAGTTAAGCTCGGTTGGTGGAATCAACTCATTCATTCTGTGGTTACCTAGCAACTCTCGCACCCTTTGGTTACCTAGCAACGACCTGTTGAGTAACTTTCACAGTAGTTTATAACTACTGCTCATAACTGCTTAAGAATAACAAAACAGCGGCGTGGAGTGAAAACTGGATAAAACTGGGAAGGTAGCGCCACCAGTTTGGAAATACTTCAGATATTTAAAGCAAAAAACTAAACAATTATTGATATTCACTGATATGAAATGTTTATATCAAGATACGTTTTTCTGCCATATTCAGCCCTAATCTGAATTTGAGGGTTTTCAAGAAGATTTTCTCCTTCAATTATAAAAATCGTTGGTAGTCGTAGGACAAGAAAGGTTTAGTCTGATGTGATATCAATGAGAAAATGGTGCAGTTGTTCAAAACATCAGCTTTAAACTGTTTTATCTACTCAGTTGTGGGCCAGAACAATGTGCGCTTAAGTTGAAAATGCCACTGTTTCACTTTTTCTCTGTTTGAAATTTTAGAAAGAGAGAAATGAGTGAAGGGCATAGGAGGAGAAAAAGGCTGCATGAAATGTGTGCAAGAAGGATTTTTAGAAAATCTGCCAAAGCAGATTGGTTACATGTGTGGCTTTGGAAAATCTCTGGGTGACACAAAACTAATTTAGTTTAGCCTCAGTTGAAGCAAAAGCAAATGAAAACTAAAGGAGTTAAAACCAAGAATCACTCGGTCTGTTTATCTGGGCTGTTTGGTCTAGCGGGATTTCTTTTTACCCGTCTCTCTCAGCAAACAGCAGTAACTCTGTTTTACAATAAAATGGAAACATGCACAGAGTTTATGTGAAGCCAAAGAATTCACAAACTCCCCACAGACTCTGCTGCAGGCTGCTGGAAAATAGCTTATACACATGCACATATAGAAAACAAAAAAAACAAGAGAAAACATTAATAGATCATCTCTGGTGGTAAAAGTTCATCTATAAATGCTTAAACAAGTTCTTTATCCAAAAATGTCAAGAGATAAATGCAACAGATAAATGGATGGATGGATGGATGGATGGATGGATGGATGGATGGATGAATAAACATGAATGTAGATTAGTTGATTGGATGAATGTTTTATTAGTTAATAATTTTAATATTGAGATAATTGTTCCACTAACTATGAGACAGAAAGTAGAGATTTAATGTTGACCTCTGAGTTTGTTGACCTCTGACCCCGTTACAGAACGCTGATGGCAGCAGCAGCCTGTTTAACGTTTTAATGTGTTTCCAGTTTGTGAGGCTGAGTACTACAGCGACTCCACGACGCCTTCAGAGTACGACTCCGACTACAACTCCACCATCGAATACAGCTTCTTCAGTGAGTCCCGCACTCTCAACCGTGTGGTTTCTCCATCTCAAATTGCTTCAACGGACTGATTTTAGGACGTAAATAGCAGCTCAGGTGGAGAAATGAAACCCCTGCTAATGGCTGTTCTCCTCCCAGGTAACAGCAGCGTGGAGGAGCTAGAAAAGTTCATCGGTGGGATGATAGAGGTCGACAACGACGAGGAGGAGGAAGTAGAAGAAGAAGAAGAAGTGTCTTTCACTACAGCAGCTACACCCAGGGAAACCACAGAGAGGAGCAAGAAGGAGCGAGGCGGGTCAAGAGGGGGCGATCTTGGTAGCAGCGCCTCTCTTCCTGTTTGTCTGGTAAGAAATCAGTCTGAGTTTTGTTTGGTTCCACTTAAATGTTTTTAAATCACCAAATGTACGTTAATGCACTGGTGTAAAACTAACAACATTTCAGAAAAATATCGTCATCCTATAAACTCGACTACCAGCAAACCAACATAAAAACCATGTAGTCTGGCTAAAAAACCCTCAGAAAAATATTCTGCATATAAAATATTAAAGTAAATTTGTTCACTTTAATGGAAACTGATCTTCTGAACTTTCTGAAGATGCTGATTCTGATTCAGACCTCAGTCTCCACTCGAGCTTTTTGTTTCCTCTCAATAGTTTTTCTTTATTTTCTTGAATCCAGCAGCAAAGACAAACACGAAGCTCAGCAGCAGACGATCCGGATCAAAGCTGCGATCCGTCTGATGTTATTCTTTAAAGTGCTGATTCAGCAGCCGCGTGCAGGTGGCTTCTGTTAACACGGAGAGTCCATCTGCTTTCTGTGAGAGTGGATCCGATCTCTGGCAGCATCAACAAACACAACACTCCTCTGGACTGGCCAAACAAATACAGCCGAGTGGGTTCAGCCCGACACGGAGGATCGGGGCTGAAAAGAACAAGCAGGATGAAGGAGATGGAAACGTTGCTGTTTGTTTTAAGTATAAGTGACCCTGATTGAGTCCGAAGTTCTTCTGGGTTGAATCAGTGTGGGGTTCGGTGTCGTCTCAGGGGAAACGGTTCTCATTGTTCAGCTTAAGAACCGGCATAAACATCTACAGGCTGTCGTCTGCACCACAGAGGCAGAAAAATGGAGTTCAGGGACAGTTTTTAAAACCTCAGACGCGACAATTTAATTATACTTTTCCTCTCAACAAAAGACAGAGTTTTGTCTCGTCTAAGTGGTTTTACCTCCTGCAGCCTGTAAATCTGGACTGAAGCAATCATAGAACCATTTCAGTTTTGTATATAGAAGCTGATGAAGACTCAATATAAACCCAGTGTTGATGGGGGTTAAGAATGTGTTTACATACTTTAAAGACATTTCTCACTGCTGCATTTAACTCACAGTTTGAGACATTCCTGAGGCGGCCAGCAGGGGGCAGACTGTGAACATACTGCTGACATTAAAAGTGACATATTACTCTTCCTTATACAGGTCAGGATATACAAAACATGTTCATTACATCTTTTAATGTCTGATCATTAAAAGATGGTCAGTTATTAACTGATTATTTGGTCATTCATGATTATTTTGAGCTCATTCAGAATGAGATGTTTTTAGGGCGTCTTGTCACTTTAAATCAATATACGTTTCTGTTGGCCACGCCCCCCAACTCCACGTTTACACTGGGACAGGAAGTGGAATTGGTAGAGCTTCTTGCAACCAACAGGAATGCAGAAAGAGTTTTCTGGAAGGAAAGTCAACAACAAAGCACTTGTGTTTTCCACCAGCTTTTGAACAAATCACAGAAAAGTAACCAAACGTGCTGGAACTTTGGTAGGGTTGCTAGGCGACGGGCTGGGCTCGTCTGGGGTTGCTAGGCGACGGCGTAGTCACAAACTTTCGAATGTGACTAAACATTCAGAAGGTTCTTGAAACGGCTCACTTTCTAGCCACCAAAAAACATAAACCTGTTGCCAAAAACCTACTAGGTGTTTTTTTAATCGCTTGAACTGATTTTAGAAGCAGTGGAAACACAAATGGGAATACAAAAATGGGCAAAAAGTGACATTTTTACTATAGGTTCTCAGTTAAGTCAGAAAATCTGCAAGTGATGCTCTATTATCCTAATTTAGGGACTCTATACCCACATTTTACTGTTACTGTATTTGTTGGGCTAAGTTTCCACCTCATGATTGTTTTTGGGTTTTGCTGATGATGCGTTTACTGTCTGCAGGAACTCAGGAAGCTGCTCTGGACGTCGATGATCCTCGTGGTTCTGAACTTACAGCAGCTGTGACACAAACTGACGGAGGAAACATAAACGTCCAGGTGAAACACAAACATGAGACGGACACAAAAAGCATTGTGCATAAGTTTTTAAACACCTTTGGTATTTTTAAACAGTTTGATCTGAAACCGGAAAACTTACAGACGTTTTCATCAACTTTCTCCAGTTTAACTTTTTAAATCCTTTTGTATCCAGTGCTGTAATGAATTACAGGAAAACCAAAGAATAAATGTAAAGGAACAGAAACCCCTAAGACAAGGCCTGTATCCCAGATCGTATCTTAAATGTGATTTGTTTGGGGACAATAACTCAGGAATCATCTTACTAGAGTTAAAACATAAAATTTTTCCAATGTTTTTTTCAAATAAAGAAATTGTGGCAAATTTATGAGCTACTTTTCACTCACATTTCAACATGATGAGAACAAAAGAAATTAGGAAATTTAATACTGTTGTAAATAAGATCGCATCCTCAAAGTTTTGCTGAATCGTGTTTTTCTGTTTTCATAAGTAGCTGTATTTACATTCTGGTTTTCATCTATTTTTTCCACAACAGAATAAGAAACATGAATTTCAGATTTAAATGGCTCATGACAGACTTTATTTATAGATCATAATTTACCTCTGGAGCTCCAGGATGAATTCATTATGAAGAGCAAATGTGTTCCCACAGTTTTTCTACTTTGTTTCAAAAACTTTTCCAGTCTCCCAGAGGGAAATGCTCTCCCACTCAACATGAAGCAACCCGGAGAGAAGCAGACACTTTAATTCCACAAACATTTCTCTGGAAACAATTAGTTCAAACATCAAAACACATAATTTAGCCTTTTAAATGACATTTTCAGCACCAATGGTTAACCTACAAGCTGTATCATATACCTCCCATCATCCACAGGAACTCAGCATTAATTAAAAAATAAACATTTGAACATCAATATCTGCATGAAGCTAAGTCACTGAACCAGAGGAGGTCGTCTTTCTCTGCTGGGTTGGACCGATAACAAAAAGTCATTTTATAGAGGAAAAGTCTAAATGACTAAATGTTTCTCTGCATCTAATTAGTTCATGATGGAGTTACCATTTTGAGCAGACAGATTCCCTTTTTGAACAAAAAACGATGCTTTTCTCGACATTTAGAGAAAAAAACTATCAGATTCAAGCTGCTGCATGAAATGAGACTCAAACAAAAGTTTGTCTGCAGCCACGAGAAACGAGACATGTGGCTGATGTTCGATTCAACTCATTATCTCACCTTCCAGCTCAGGTCCTACATCATAAAACGCTGTTATTATGCTGTGATTTATGCTATTAGCTCAAAAGCTAATTAGTTTTTAAGCTAATAACAAAAATGAACTTTTAAAATATGTATTTTTTTGTTATTAGCTTAAAAACGAATTAGTTTTTAATTAGTGAAATTTTTGTTATTGGCTTAAAAACTAAGTAGCTTGTAAGCTAATAACAAAAATCGCCTCCAAATTATCCGTGGAAACGTAGCCTATCTGTGAATTTTTGCACCTTGGGAAGCTAAACTATGTAGATGCAGTACTACTTGATACAATCCAGGAGTTTTTTCTTGGTTCTGATTAGCTGTACCCCAAAATGTGAAGATAAGTAGATGTTAGCGTTTGTGGTAGTGCTAAGACGGTTTCACTGAGCGCATTAAGGCATATTTAATTCATTAAAATCTGCAGTTATAGTGGTTTTAAAGGGAATCTCCGGTATTTCAGGTTTAAGAGGCTGTAACTCTAAAACCCTGTAAATACTGGGGTCCACTCAAAATACAGCATGCAAGTAAGACAAGCTAAATATTTCCAGACTAAACAAAATTCAGATCTGGCGATCCTCAAGGCTCAGACATCGGTCCGCTAATGTTTAAGATAAATACGGTAACTCGAGCAAGCTAGCGACAGCCATGACCTCAATTGAGTATTTTTGACAAACTAGTGAACCATATTAGCTTAAGTTTGTGGAAAATACTCAGTGCATGACTCCTTAAGTTCATGTATTTTCCCATTTATACGTTTGTCTAAATGAGGTTGAGCTGCTGTGAACTTGGCTGAAGCTCCAGCTGACGGTTTTCTGATGGACTGTTTGTCTCTTCCAGGTCTTGGCGGGTCTGCTGAATCACCTGAAGCGCAGCGGGTTGGGTCCGTTTGAAGTCGGCGGAGGCTGAGCCGCCCTGACTGGTCCAAACATGGCTGCCCTTCGCTCTGATTGGACGCCTGCCAAGCCAGACTCTGAACTCGACTCCAAACAGACTGAACTGCGTCACACCCTGAATCCTTTCAAAGGGAATCCGCCTCATTTTGGGAGCGCAACATTTCCTCTTTGAGGGGACATTTTGAAATTTATTATGGAAATATTTAAAGTATGGATGTCTGCCAGAATTTGCTGCGTTAACTTCCTCTAGAAATGAAATTATAACCAAACAAAATGTCTATTTTTAAGTGAAAACATCTGGAATTTATTTTTAATATAATACCAAATGGAGAACCATTGAGATTATTTTCCTCTAAAATACTTTATTTTACAGTTTTCCATCCAGTTTAACCCCAAACACCACAGTTTCATGATTAAGAACCCAAAGTTATATTTTAATATGCCCCACAAAAATATAAACACTTACAATAAAAGCCTTTGTTGTGGTAAAATGTTCCCATCAAACTGTTTCAAGTGTTAAAAAAGCAAAATGCTCTAGAAAAGGTGCAGCAGAAATGTTCTCAGTAATTTCACAAATACGGAAACAAGGTCACTTATATAAAAAAAACAGAAAATATCCAAAGAGCTTTTTTAATTGCATCTTAATGTGAATTTTTGTTATGATGTCTTAATTCAGGAGCCAAATGCATCAGACCATAAATACGAGCACAGTAGCAAGAACGTCTGTAGTCGCTGTTTTCCCCTCTCATTATGAAGCTTTGCACACCTGCACAGGTCTGATCTCTAACCTTTCATCTAAATAAAGATTTTCACTTTGTTTGCACTGCAAAAAAATAAAAATAAATAAATACATTTACTTTTTAATGAGAGTAAAAAGTAAATGTATTTCTGCAGAATGTGAAATAAAGACACTTGTTTTTTTAATAAAAGTGAGTCGTTTCGTTTGAAGGAGAACCACAGCGCCCTCTACAGTCACTGGAATTATTATTATTGGTTTTAATTTAAATGCTTCAGCTGCTGCTGTGACTGTAAATATCAGTCAGATTAAACAAGAAGCTGCTTTCTTTACTTATTCAGAAAGATTAATGCATGAAAATGTCTCGTATTTTTCATTTTTATTTTCTGCCTGATCAAGTTAATAAGATAAAATCTAAAAACTATTTTTCATTACATTTATTTTATATGGATTATCAATGGGATACATTTTTTTTTGCATATGTCCAAGCAGGAGAAATAATAATCAAAGATTTTCTTTTAAAAAGTGGATAAATCTTACAACCTAAAGCAGGGAAATCGGGTTCAGGCTGTTTAGTATGGCTGCAGTTACTTACAGCTTCCATAAATAAAGGCGTCTTATCTTTTCCACTTCATCATTTTGGGTTTAAAATGTTCTGGGAGGTTTTAGATGAATGGTGTGGGCAATCCACACCGTCTCGAAGCACCTCGTTCCTGTTTTTAACTCCAAATTGTGACCAAGGGAAGTAAAACTGAGTAAACGTTGTGGATTAATCTGGCCAAGGTCGCTGCATGACCTCGTTCTGGAGGCTGACGCAGCGATGAGTGACGGCGCCAGAGAAAATATCCAGGATGCCACTTTTATATGTATGTATATATGAAACCGTCATCATGTGAAAAAAATAGTCCAACATCTGGATATCAGAAGTTTCTGAACATGATTTAGGTTTCAGCTTTAAGTAAAAATATAAACTATATCCCATAGTTAACAGACTTTCTTCATTTCCTGCGGGTAAATTGTGACTTTTAATTTGTACGGTTTTTTTTTCTTTACACTTTTCGTCACTTAAATACCTCTGTATATTCCACCATATTCTGCTCAAGACATTACGGCTAACTATTTTGGTATTAACATCTTCTACGGTTTAAATAATAGTCATCTTTTTGTGATGAGACACTGGCTCACTAACGCTCAGGGTTCCCAACCCTCCTTCCCACCAGGGGCGCCAGCAGGATGTTAACTATTGCTGCACCGAACCCACAAGAGCAGAACCACACAAAACCAGCACAAACCTAAACCACACAAATACAGGACTCATTCGAGTAAAGTGAACGGCAACAGCAGACCTTTTTAAAAACCATTTTTATTCAAATTATGCTAAATAAGAAAGACATGAAAGCAAAGCCAATCCTTGTGATCCACGGGAGGAGTAGGATGGAGGTTCCCAGGTTCTGGTGGTGTGTCAGACGTCCAGAGGAGGAGAAGGTGAAGCAACAATGGTTGATTAATTTCTCCTCTTTTTGGCAGAGTTTTGACTAGATTTAACCTTTTAGCCCTCAGTCTTAGCATGATGCTCAGGAAGAGAGCAGCAGATGTCGCAGTCGGCCAGCCGTGTGACCCGTCAGATCTTCAGTTTGCGAAACCACAAGAAAGCTGTTAAACCGGCGACCACACCAGAACCGCGCACACAGTAAAAAGCTCAGGCGTGATCCAAACGACCACACTTTATTTGGCGCCAAGCCGCCAAATAAAAAAAAATCTGACCAATAACCTTTGGGCTTTGGCGTGCCCTTTGACCCCCACAAACTCACACAGATGTGCGTTACGTACAAGATGTTTTGACACAAAAGATCTTTCTTTCTACACAATTTCTATAGTATAGAAGGTTAGATAATGAAAACAAATCCAAAACCTGTTGTCTGAAGGAACTTCTACACAATAAAAATTAACCCAAAGTTTCAGGCGGAGGCGGAGCTTCATCCTGGAAGGCGGGGCTAGGTCCACCCAGGTGTTATTCACAGCTGGGTGGTTGCCATGGAGATTAAATGATTTCTCAAACATGCGTCAAAGAATCAAAGCAACATGTTTCTGATGAATGAATTAAAAAATAACATGATGTAAAGTTTAAAAAAGTAAATTTGACATAATATTGGCCCTTTGAACAAACATGAAGACATTTTTATAAAACTGGATGTGAGCTGGGTTCAATTATTGCTGATCAGATGGTTTTCTATCAACTGAATCAGAAAACTCAGTAAATAAACTTTTTCTATTTAAATCACGTTTTGACATTTTAAACTGATCGTGACTCCCTGCCTGCTTGGAGCCCTGCTGCTTCTCACGCTGACGGTTTATTTCTGGTCTCTGGTACGTTGAAATGTTTGATCGTGATCTGAGGCGTCTTCTAACAAGGAAAAGTCCATCACTGTCAAAATCTGGCAGCAAATGTTGCTTAAAAAGAGAGCAGGAAGTGATGGACGCCTCAGGGCCGAGCGGATATTTCAGTCCAGCAGAAATTTGCACGACAAGAAAAAAAAAAAGAAAACATACTGTACCTCGAAAATGTCAGATTTTAATCTGGATTTAATGAGTTTTACAGAACCTGTTTACATTCAGGAGGGAAACATATGAATGAGCCTTCAGCTCGTTACTAACAAAAATAAAGATTTTATTTCCTAAATTGACGTTAAGGTGCAGTTTTGACCTCCAGACTCAGAAATAAACCATCCAGCAGCTCTGACCAGAGGATGAAAGGTCCGTTTGAAGCTTTTGGTCGTCTCTGACCTTCAGTGAAACTCGGCCGTCAGCAGATTAAACATCAGCTTCATTTCCAGACGCAGAAAACGAACCCAAAGTTCCAGCAGCGATGACGGATCGAGACGACAGGCGTGATGGCAGCAGCGAACTGACACGTCATCGCAGAGGAAAACAATTCAGATTTTACGTCAACGAGGAGAAATATTTAAAATTCTGCATGAAATTAAAGTCAGCCTTTAATAAAATGAGCCTGTTTCTGTCAGACAATAAAACACCTGATGCAAAAATGAAACAAAAAATGAAACAATAGAAGCAGAGCTTTATAAAGTAAAAGTAAAAGAGAAAGTGAGTAAATTATAATAAAAATTACTTAATATAAGATTAAATTAAGCCACAGAAACAGAATATAAAATAAAATTAACTCACATTTTTAAATAAAATTAAAATGAAGTAGAGGACAAAATAACATTTTATAAAATTAAAGCAGATGACTCAATGGCTAAAATTTAAGAAAGTTACATAAAAATAAGAAGCAGAAGATAAAATAAAAATAATTAAAGCAGACAAAATTACAGTGATAATATAAGATAAAATAAAAAAGTTAAATGAAATAAAACCTTACAATATGAGCATCAAATTAAATTCAATTAAACAAGCACAGATAATCAGAAATCACAATGACAAAAGTTAAATAAAATAAATTAAAATGAAATGGAATATAACTAAACAACATTGTTTATGTATGTAAAGGTCTCTTTTGTAAATAAGACAGTGAGTTTAAACACATTTCATTGTCCTTTATATTACCATATAAATAAAGGATTGATAATAAAATGAGTTAAATAAAATGAAATAAAAAGACTCACAGTAGAAGAACGTGATCTGGTCTAATGAGACCAACAAAGACCTTTTTGAACAAAACGTAAACACTCTGTGTGAAAAAATAATTACTCTAAATTTCTATAGACAATAATCTAGCACCAGCGGGGGAAATTACTTGTGTTTTTTTTTTAAACAAAGACAAAAAGCGCTAAAGTCTGACGCTACTCCATTTTTGTTTACATTTTGTGAAGAATCAGTGTCATTTTTGAGACGTTTCCTTCAGTGGTTCTGGGTGCAGCGCCCCCACAGGCGAGGAGGGGAACAGGTTTTCCAATTAGTTTTGATCATTTGATGCAGAGTGAAAGCGAACCACAGCAGCTAAAATTGTAACAAATGTCGCCATTTTGTTCCCAAACTGAACCGAATCTACCGGAAAACACAAAGATGTTGGAGTCAGTTATAAACGAGTCAATACTGGAAGAAATCCTGCAAAAAAAACTAAATCTGGGGCAAAGGTCGAAAAGTATTGACCTGCTTTTTATCGATCTTCAGTGATTGGATATTGATTTGATGTTGAATTGGACGAGTTTGTCTTGTGAAGCATCTTCAGGTGACATTTGGGGGAAATTGTTGGTCTGAGTTGTAATTAGACTGAAACAAACAAACCTGGACGAAGACCCAGTTCATCACATAGATGTTCCCAATAAGCCACTGGAAACCACCTTGTTCCTCCTACTGGATATTTTTCCATTCATTAATAAATGCTTTGCTGAAGGCAAAATAATGACCTGAGCACATCAGAGCTATAGTTATTACAGTTAACTAAAACTAATAAGAAAAATTAATAATTAAAAACGAATTAATAATAAATGAGAAAACAACTGAATAGAACTGTAATTAATGGGGAAAAACTATAATATCTGTTTATAAAACTAACTGAAACATACGTAACTTATAGATATAATATCCTTTTTGTGTTTATTAAATATTTATAGCCTTTCAGACTGAAGCGAAATGTATCTTTTCTCCACATAAGCAGTTTACGTCAGCTGCAGGCAAATTACGGCACTCCATAATCCTGGCGCTGATTACGTTAAAATGGCGACGGCAAAAGTTGTTTTATAAAAATTAAATCCATTTTGAAAAGTTTGTTAATTATTTAAAAACTAAAATTACTACCACAATTAATCAAAACTGAACTTAATACTTCACTAATAAAAACTAGAAAGCCCACTTAAAGCTAAATAAAGAAAATAAAACTAAACTAATAAAAAGTTAAAATCTATTATAACCCTGATCAAATCTTGAGATTATAAACCCAACTCCACATGTAGTGACATAATCTGAGTCGTTCTTATTAAGACTAATTGGTTTTAGATCTCAAATGGCTCGTAAAGTTCTCGTTTTATTTATTTTTTAGTAAATCCAGTGCTGCTGCGGTTTGTTGGGTTTCTTCTGCAGCTGCGGCTCATTTTTCTTCTGAAGGCGACACAAGCTGCAGCTGGAGGTCGCAGCGTCCTCTGAATAATCAGCGCGTTGGTGACGTCAACTTCAGCCTCCGCTGTCAGGCGCAGATTTATCTCCGGCTGCTGGTTTTATACTAATTCAGATGAAAAAACTGAACAAAAACAAACAGAAAAACAAACTTTGTCACAGTTTCTCTATACCTGATGTGGATCCACGGCTGGATAAGAAGTGAATATTCTCAAAATACAAATAAATAACCGAATCTAGAGAATTAATTTTGAAGAAAATACTTCCCTACATTCATTATTTCTTAGTTTCTGTTGGCAGTAATTCTCATTAGCCAACAGTGGACGAAATAAAACATTGAAACTTATTTTTCATCTTGAGTTTCTGTTTCCATGGAATCAACCCTGATCTCACAATCCAACATGGCTGCAGTGATAAATCAGCCACAGTTATTTAAACAAAACATAATAGCATTAAGTAATAGCGTGCTTTATGCTATTTAGTACGGAAGAAGAATAGTGCCTCTAAAGAATTTAATTCTGACATCAATCTCAGATTTATTTGGAAAATGTCAGGACTGAGATTAAAACGAAAATTAAAAATGACTATAGTGAATTAAAAAAGTCAGAATTTTGACTTTTTTCTCATGATTATTATTTTTGTTTATTTACTATTAAGTAATTTTAATCTCAAAATTCTTACTTCGCTCTTGCGATACTGACTTTTCCCCAGAATCTTGAGGGAAAAAAAGACAAAAAATTTTAGATTAAATTCAGAAAAATTATTTAAAATTTTTTTTTAAATAATTTCATTGTGAAAAAAAGTAACAATTTTGAGACTAAAGTCAATATTCTGAGGAAAAAAATGCACAAAGCAAATTTTGAAATTAAATTTGGGACTTTGTGGAGAAATAAAAGAATTCTGAAATTAAAGTCAAAATTTTGTGAGGAAAAAAAGTAAAAACTCAGAAATTAAAGTTAGAATTCTGAGGAAAAATGTATATATATATATATATATATATATATATATATATTTATATAATGAAGCCTAGGCGCAAATTCAAACTGGAAGACTCTTTTATCCCCACCGGGACCCGTTAATTGAAGCAACCTGCCCACAATCGTCGACCTATCAACGCCGGACCAAGCCACGTCACGTCCAATCATCGACCAAGTCCCAGCTGATAAGGACCTTCATTCATGGCGTCCTTCGCTCTCCAGCCGAGCTCAACCCACCACCACCCCTTCTCCTCCATTCGCCCGGTCCTGAGGCCCGCACCCTCCTTCAACCTCCACCACCAGTGCCGGGCCCCGGGGGATGACGTTCCTAACAGCATCGGGGATGCTCATCTGAAGCCTATCGCTAACGCTGCGATAACCGTTATCCCCAGCCGGGGCCCGAGCGCCAAAGACTCTAAATTCTGTTTGTCAATAAACTCTTCTAATTGTCTTCTCATCTCCGTCTGAGTCTCTCCAGATTGAACTGAGATTGTTGATTAAAATAGAATTAATTTTTTTTAGCAAACTAATTCTTCACCGTGATTTAGAGTTAAAACTCACACCAACATTTCAGTGTTAATCCGTATAAATAATCTCGTCTTCCGGTCATTTTTGATTCATTAGCTGCAGAATCAAACCAAAATAATCTGTACATCTTTAAACTGAAATCCTAAAAAACTTACATGACATGAGAAACTTTTCATTGTGAGTCTTTTATACAAAATAGAGCAAATCAAACTTTTACTTTGAGTTTTCTAACATTTCCCAGATTGTTGTTCAAATCTTTTGCTTTTTTCTCAGGCTCATAACATTTTGTTGGGTTTCCTCACTAAATCTGTTTAGTTTGTTCAATCTGCTGACAGTCATCCAGTTTTCTGTCACTTTTAAAACATTTATCTTTGAAAGTGAAAGTCACAAATCGCTGCTCCAGAAATGCAGATTCAAGATGTTATTTCCCATTTAATCTAGAGTGAACTCCCCGTGTTCAATGCTGTTATTGTTGCCTTAAACTGAATGGTTTTGGTTCGTCTTTCTCTGGACTCGCCGTCGGATGTGGAGCGACTGAGATAGGAGCTGCTATGACATTTAGCCGTTAATGAAAGCCGAGATGAAAGCAGAGACCGGAGCAGTCGAGCTGCAGGTCGCAGCACGATGCAAATCAGACGAAGGAAAGGGCACAAAGCTTTTCCTCCTGCGTCATTATTAAGCTCAGAGCTGACCCGAGGGCAGCCGGATCGAACCAGCTGCTATTAGCAGGGCTGCAGGATGCGACTTTATCGATACGCAGCATTCGGATGATTAACAGAAACTCCTGAGGCTGCTGACCTTTGACCTGCTGCCTTTGTTTAATGAGCAGGTGGAGACAGAGGGATTTCTCTGGTTGTTTCCAGGTATTAGACCGATCCCTCAGAGGATTACTACAGCTTTTAATTCATCTTTTCAACCCTTTTCACAAACAAAAAATCTTATTTGTGTTTAATTGTGGTCTAGAAACATTTAAAGTGACAAAATAACGTCAATAATTATTGACGTCATTTCACCAGCAGTTGGCTGGTGAAATGACCAGTTCAGAGCTGGTGAAATGACACGTAAAACAGCAAAGCATAAAAAACAACTACAAGAGGCAAAGCATTGTGATGAACAAATAGATCGAGAAAATAAAAGATATAAAACTGATCGCCACGGACAGAAAATAAACAAAAGATTACAAATAAAAGCAACACTAGCAGCAAAAAACATAAATTATAATTAACTAATTTATAATAACAGAAACCAAGTAGGAACAGAAATAAGACAGATTAATTCTCACCCAAAAAAAAGAAGACAAAATAATCAAAAACTAAAATAAATAGTCATAGAAAGCTTCTGGATGAGTTTCTAGTAAAAATATCTTAATAAACTTTAAATAAGACAAAATTAAACAACTTTTCAGTAAAATAAGAGCTTGTTTAAAGTAAATAACTCCTTAGTATTAATAAAGAATTTTGTTCCACTGGCAAGGGGTGTTGAGCCTGTTACCTAGCAACCCCAGCCACGCCCAGCCTGTTACCTAGCAACCCAGTTCTAGTTCCACTGGCAGATTATTTCACTTATAAAAAGACATTTTTCCCATGTTATAAATTAAATAAACTGCCTGTGGAACTAGCATTTGTTTTTATCAATAACTACCAAATTATTCACTTAAAACAAGCTTTTATATTTTGTTGAAAAATCACTTGCAGGTTAATTTTGACTTAAAGTGAAGTAAGATATTTACACAAGAAACTAGGCAGAAATACTTGGTAATATTTTGTGTTTTTGCAGCGTATGATTGAACTTTTCAGCAACAAACACTTAGATTTTTTTTAAAAAGCCCGGTGAAGGAACTATGATGCTGTGGGCTTGTTTTTGGAGAACAGTGAAAGCTTTAAAATACCAGAACATTCTCAATAAAACTCAGGTGGCCTCCACATCATATGAACAAATCAACACAGAAATGTTTCAGCTGAGCCATTTCTGCTGGTTCTCGTCATCAGCTGACCTTTGACCTCCACATATACATCAGATCAAGATGTTTAATAGTAACTCAGAAAAGCTGCAGACCATCAATCACAGGACAACACAGGGTCACGGTTTATCTGATGAGCCGAATACATGAATAATCTGAGTGAGGAGCAGCAGAGGAGGAAGAGGAAGAGGAGGAAGAGGAGGAGGAAGAGGAAGAAGAGGAGGAGGAAGAGGCGGTATAAATAAAGGAGCGGGAGAAGCTGGAGCTCACGCAGAAATCTTGAAGACAAAACACCGTATAACCACAGCGGAGCCGCAGACGAAGAAATCAAACATTTTTCTCATCAGATTTTAATTATTTTCCACATTTAAAGTAAATTCCTGCCTTATTTAAAAGTTTGGTAGTTTGGTAGTTTGAAGGTTTTCATTTCAGTTTTTGATTTTTTTTTAGGTGTTCTAACTCTGGAGATGGAGAGCCTGCGAGCGGTCGTCTACCTGTCCATCTTCCTCTCAGTGATGTCATCCGTTTGTCAGGGTGAAAGGTCAACTGAGGGTCAGCTGCCGTCGGCACCGGATGAGCCGACCTTTGGATTTGAACTGGTGAGTGTTTCGCTCAGGAGGTTTTATAAACGTTGGGAAAATGTGCATCAAAGTTGAATAAAGTTGTTTTAGTAGAAAAAGTCAAATTCACTGATACATATTTTTAATATAATAAAATATAAGTAAATATTGAAAGCTCCAGTTTATTGTAGCAAAGCTTTTTAAAGTAAATAATCAAGCTGCATGTGATATTTGTTGCAACATCTACATAAATATAGCATTTATGAAAACATTCAAACTTATTCTGAGTAAAATTATGTTAAAATTATTGCTTATTTATTATATTTAAATATTGAAACACATAAAATAATGTATGTTTAAGTTCAAACTACATAAGAATCTGTAAAAAGTTTCTAAATAATCAGCTGTCATATGTACAAGTTAAAATATATGAAAGAGAAAATGGAGGATTCTGTTGCTCCATTGAAAAATTGAGGTAAATATAAATAAAATGAATATAATTAAAGTAAATAACTGTGACAAAATTGTGAAACAGTGACTTTCGATAAAATAAGTAAACATGGTATATATAAATAGTCAATAATAAATAAATATTTGTATGAACTTAGTGACAGAATTTGAAATCGGTGCTAAATATTTGATTATTTCAGGATATCAGGAGGTTTAGACTAAAAATACAATTAACTTATTTTATGTTCAATAAGCTAAACTGAATTAAAGATCATAAAGATTCAGACCAAGATTTAAAACTGATGGTTTATTAGTTTCAGAAATATTTATTCCATCCTGATGATAAGGCCAGGAAATGTTATTAAACGGTCATGGTGGTGCGTTCGGATGACGCAGGAAAACTCAGAGACACTGAGAGGAAAACAAAATCCCATTATGGTTTGGTCTATTTTATTCTGGTTATCATTTATAGGGAAAATGCGTCTTTCTGTGGTTTGTTTTATATAAACTGTTCACTATTTCACTCACACATTTTCTTTATTTGTTTATGTTACATTTTCTAAACCTACTGAAAATAACTTCAGGTAGATAAAACAAAAGTTAGATAAATTAACTATACTTTTTGTGTTAGTTTGACAAAATACATATACTTTCAGTTATATTAATTTTCTTTAGTTTTTTTTTTTTTTTTTGCTCAACTTAAACAAATTGTTTTATTTTACTACAATTTGCTATCAAGTCTCTTAAATCAACTAATATTCTTCAAGCTCCATTAACTAAATTCAAATATCAACTGATTCTACAGAAATGGATTCATTAGGTTTAATGCATATTTATCTTCTTTATTTAACACCATAGAAGAAGAATATCAATTGACAAACAAGAACAAACTTTCACTTTTAAAGTGCGTTATATTTGGAAAAGTTAAACCTTAGCAAGATCAAAGAAATATTAAACCCAAAGGGATGGAAATGGTAGATTTAATGTTTGTATAATAAAATAAAATCTTTCATCAAACTGTTCATGATTTATTCTTGAGTTTTAGCCATTACAACCAGCCTCTTGTAGTTTGAGTTATTAGTTAGCTCGCTAGCAGTTACCTCAAATTGTTGCTAGATGGTTATAAGCTAACAGTTTATTAAGCAAACTGTCGGCTCCAGCAGTTAGCAGGGAGTCAGTTATTAGTTTAAAACACCTGCTAACTAGCTAAGTTTCCATTTTTAAGTCATGGAGGTGGTAGTTAGCTTAGGTAACTGCTTAATAAATTAGCTGCTAACAAGCTAACAAACTGTCAACTTTAGCTTGAGATAACTGCTAATTCTGGTGATTTGTCAGTTGGCTCAATAGTAGCTAAACTAACTTGTAATTCAAGAATATAACTGTTTGCATGCTAAGTGTTAGCAGTTGGCTTGAGCTAAATAACTTGGACAGGAAGAATTACAATCAATCAATCAATCAATCAATCAATCAATCAATCAATCAATCAATCAATCGATCAATCAATTAAATTTATTCATATAGCACATTTCAGCAACCTGGCAGTTCAAAGTGCTTTACATCATAAAAAGACAATTTTCTGTCAGGATTTGGCCTAAAGTAACCTCTAATTTAAACACGTAACTGTGAGTTTGTTAGCAGTTAATCATTTCTGAAACAAACTCTAGCAGTTGGCTAAGTGTTAGCAGTTAAATTGAGCTAACTGCTAGCACTGGCATACTGGTTAGCATAGGCTAAATGTTAAGCTGTTAACAGTTCTGGCAAATAAATGCTAAGTAATAGTTACAATTTTAACATGTAAGTTTCCAGCAGTTAAGCTAACTACCAACTCCAGCTCTTAGAAAATGAAAATGAGATAGGTAGCAGTTAACTACTACTACTAATACTACTACTACTACTACTACTACTACTACTACTACTACTACTAACTGTAGTATTTAATTACACACCTTAAAACTAGCACAATTTTTGTGTTACTAAGTTGGAAAATAAATATAAATTGTCCAAAAGAAACATAATATAAAGAAATATAACAAAATAAAGCAGAAATTCTCATCTAATCTTACAGTTTTTGACAATAAATGACTGTAAAAGCCTCCATTAGCAAAATTATCCTGCCGACAGACTCACTCTGAGCTGCCATGTGGTCAGAAACCGCCAGGCTGCAGGTGTGAACGACTTATTTGTGTGAACGTCTTATTTGTGTGAACGTCTTATTTGTGTGAACGTCTTATTTGTGTGAACGTCTTATTTGTGTGAACGTCTTATTTGTGTGAACGACTTATTTGTGTGAACGTCTTATTTGTGTGAACGTCTTATTTGTGTCGCTGACAGCGTGTTTGTGTCTCGTTTGCGTGAGCAGGCTGAAGCTCTGCAGGGTCTCCTGGACGAAGCTGACAGCAGAGTCGGCCTCTCCGTGGAGAAGAAGGCCAGCGTCATCCCCAGGGTGAGAACATGACTGACGGCTTTCAAACCTCACACGGCAGCTGCTGCCACCAACATTAGCATCACTGAGCACGACTGTTGGTTCATTTTACAACCAAGACTTTGTTTGACGTTACTTTCTGAGGCGAAAAATCTGATTTTATTCATCAGAATATTGATCACATTTATTGGTGCAGCACATTTCAGCATCCAGTTGGTTCAAAGTTCATGAATACACAAATACAAAAAGTCACAAAAAACACAGATTTGAGAACAAATATTACATTTACATGAAAAACATGAGTACATATCATATTGTTGGCCAATATAGTAAAAAAGTCTCAAAACAATTCAGATTTTTTATAAACTTAAAAGGCTTGATGACTTTGCCTAAAAGAATAATTTCCCCTTTAGTTTTGGTCTGTTGGTCTAATTAATGTTTAAAAGGAAATCCAGTGAATTGTCGAATTAATTTTTTCTTCTAACAATTTCTGCAATCTGTTTGCAGCAAACACTAAAAACACAGGAAATCATGGTGATTCAATTAACTCAATAAAATGTCAACTTAGTTTTAAAAATGCTAGTAAATATAAGAGTAAACCTGAAAGCAAATAAAGAAGATAAATCCTAAATCATTAGGTAAAAACAGGATAAATCTGTAGCATTTTTAATATTTTTATGTAATTCTTGTTGAAAATAGTGAGTAGTTGATATTTTTATTTATTGAATCGTATTTTAATGTCTCTGCCTCAGATTAAAAATCCTCAGATTAAAAGGAGTAATTTGTTACTGGAACAAGTTGCCTTCTGTAATTAAGTTAATTGTTGATTAATTTTAAAAACAACCTTAAATAAATAATAAAATAAAACTGAATTGATGTAATGAGGAAATTTAGTGAAGATTGTTATTCACAACATTAATTTGGTTTAACAAAGTGAATTTTGTGTTTTCAGGTATTTTGTTATAATTTCTGTAAAATAATAAAATTACTGAGGCGGCTGATTTGAATTTTGTGATTTGGTTTAGTTTTCGTGTCTCTTATGGTATTTCATTATGTTTTTTTGTAAAAATATAAATTTATTGCATAAGGAAGCATCGCCTCCACTGTGGTTCAGACTAATGAGGATCAATAAATAAATAAAATTAAATTAAATTGAAATAAATTAAATGAGATTAGATTAAACTACATTAGAATAAAATAAAACCAAATTTAATTAAAGTAAATTCAATCAAATTAAAATAAATTTAAATAAGTTCAACTAGATTAGATTAAATTAAAATACAACTATAATAAACAATATTAAATAAAATTAAACTAAATTAAACTAAATTAAATCAGATTAGATTAAATTAGATTAAATCAGATTAAATTAAATAAAATTAAAATAAATTGAAATAAATGAAACTAGATTACATTAAATTAAAATACAACTATAATAAACAAAATTAAATAAAATTAAACTAAATTAAATCAGATTAGATTAAATTAAATCAGATTAGATTAAATTAGATTAAATCAGATTAAATCAGATTGAATTAATCCTGCTGTGTGTCCTGTCAGTGTGATGTGGGCGAGCGCTGTGCGATGAAACACGGACCTCGGATCGGCCGGCTCTGCGACTGCCTGAGAGGAACGGCCTGCAACACCTTCTTCCTGCGCTGCTACTGATCGTCACTTTTACCCTGTGAGGAGGTGAAATCTAATCGTTAATCTATAATCGGGTCAAACAGAACCAGTCCTCACAGATAGAAGTACGCGCCGACACTCTCTCCTGTTTGTCTCAATGTTTTTGTTTTAAAGTTTCTGTCTGTAATTCAGATTCATTTGTTTTTGTTAGTAAAGATTTTTCACAAAGCTGCGTTATGGAAATGATTTTATGATTTTCTTATGAAATTTGTCAAACAAACTTTTGTCGTCAGATAAATTTTAAATATTTCTGTAACACATAAATGTGGATTATTGTATTCATTCTTAAAGCTGTAAACATTTAGTTCAGGTTGTTTGTCTTTCTGTTTGTTGTCAATTATTTTTAAAGTATCTGAAATTCAATGTTTACTTTAAGTATATTGTGTGTTTTCTGGTATATAAAGTTATTTGAAACAGATGTTATAGATATTCTTTATCTGCCTATTTGTATATTTTTGTCTGTGAATCTTTATCTTTTTTGCAATTAAATAAATGGTGGTGTACCACAGAGCTCAGTACAAAGACCTCTGCTTTTCTTCACCATTTTGTGTCGCATTAAAATGTAATTTAAATTTACATGCAGATGAAGCTCTGCTGGATGGTTGTTTATTGGTGTTAGGAAACAATACTGAAGAAAAAGAAAACACAAATGGATTCTGTATTTAAACTCCTTATTTATTCCACTAAAGTTAAGAGAAAAAGAAACATAAAACAAATTTAACTCGTAAGGAACTGCAAATGTAACCATATGGCAGCTTTGAATAAGAAAAATATACATCATTACCCTTTATAAACATGGCTGAGATCCAGACAATGTGGTTTTTACAATATTAACAAAAAACGTGTTTGAAAAAAATTATTAAATCCAACAAGTTAGTGAAGCACAACTTTCATGTTTCAATACGTAACACAACACCCAATAATAAAGCAGTGATAAAATCTTCTGTTTATTTTTGCATTCAATAATCCATATTTATTTAGGAAGATTGTCATGGATCAACAGATTGAGACCAACAGAATGGTGCAACACGCAGACATTTCTTTACCCAGTGGGTCTGCAACGAGACAAAATGGTGGATTGTAAGTTCTGCTCCGGATCTGAGCAGCTTTGTTACTTTACTTCATGTAGCAGGTCAAACAAATTTTGTACATTAACTCTTTCTCGTAAAAACACCTAGAGAGTAAAAAATGTTTTTTTTAAACATTTTGAGGTTTCCGTTGACCTTTTCCTGAGTGATATTTCAAAATCAATAATGGAAGTGTAATCAGCTTCTCTTCTCCCAAAAGCATTAGCTTGAAATTACAAGTTCTGTTGTGTGAAAACTAACAGTGATTTGTAGAGTTTGATTAAAACATCCACTGGAAAAGTGGATGTAGAAAACATGTAGAAAAGTGAGACTTTCAGCTGCTTCCATTCATTCCGCTTCACAAATTGGGGACAACAGGAGAGAAATCTGAAGCTTCTGTTAAGAACATTTAATTTTCCTTTCTAGTAAGACATTTACTATTGTGCTAAAGAAATCCAACTATGGTTGACTTTTCTCACTGCAAAACACAAAATCTTACCAAAGTATTTTTGATCTAGTTTCTTGTGCAAATATTTTAGTGCACTTGAAATAAGACAAAACTGACTCACAAGCAACTTTTCAGCAATATATAACTCCTTAGTATTGATGAAAAAGTTCTAGTTTCATTGGCAGATTATTCCACTTACAACAAAACATTTTCTCACATTACAAGTGAAATAATCTGCCAATAAAACTAGAACTTTTTTTATATAGATATTTTTGCTGAAAAGTTACTTGTAAGTTAGTCGTATTTCAAATGTACTAAGAGATTTTTGCTAGATCAAAATACTTGGTAAAATTTTTAGTCTTTACTTGCTTTGTAATTTTCCTCTTTGTGCATGTTTGTGTTTTTTGCTTCCTGTCTAGTGAGAAATATTCACCTCCAGCTGAGTTTCCATTACCTGAATCGTCCAATCACAGCGGGCCAGGTCTGACTAAGGAAACCTTTAACATGTCGTTCAGGCGGGCGTAGATTTATCAGCCAGAATCAGGAACAGGATGGCATTTAGCTCCCAGCTTCCAGCCCTCAAAGATAAGATGGAGTAATTACTGGATCCAGCACCTGCAGCGCCGCTAGAGCTGCAATAGGAAGCAGGCCGATGCTGACACACATTCACACATTCAGGGCATTTCAAAGGTTTTCACACCCATTGTTATTACTGCAAATGTCAATGTATTGTAATTTTTATTTGATAAACCAACACAAAGTTAGCATAATTTTAAAAATATTTCAATGTATTTGGTTATTTTAATGAAATAATCCAAAGAGTACCTAGCATCTGGTTTAGCTCCACTGAGTCAAAGTTTTCACTACATTCCCTTAATATGTTTTTTTTTTTACCAGCTTCCACATCAAGAAACGAAAGTTTTGCGGATTCATGTTTGCAGACTAGATCCAGCTCAGTCAGATTAATAGACGTCTCCTAACATTAGATTTAAAGCACTACTTGTTTCAGGACTGGACTTTGACTGGGCCAAAGGAGGTCGGTTCTCAGTCTTTAATCGTTTGCGGCTTCTAACCGGATTTCCTGCAGTACTGTACAACATCCTTTTGATATAAACTGAATAGCATCCAGATGTTTTCACGTATTTTTTTTCTTTTTAGAAATTGTATCAGCTGGATCCGTGACTACAGGCGGAAATTGGCACTTAGGGCTGTAACCTGCTGCAGTGGTTAATACTGTCCCTGTTTTAAATAAAATAAATCATAAATCTGTACTTAGCTCTAGTCATCTTCCTGCTGATGAAAAGCTCCCCAACAGCATGATGATCCCACCACCATTTTCCACCACATGGATCTTAGTTTTCAGAGAAGTAGCCGTAGTTTTCCTCCATACATACTGTTGATTGCAGGTAAAAGAAAAGTTCTGGTAAAAAAAGACCAGAACACCTTAATCTTTCACCTTTGTTGTGCTCTCTACATGCTTTGAGGCAGCTTACAAAGGTGACTTCTTGTGGTGGTTTTCGTCATTGATTTACCTCCTTAAAAAAGACTTAAAAGTAGCTTAAAAACATTACATTAACTCAAATGTTCGCAATATAAAGCTCCGGTTTATTTCACATTAGAAATGCGTTCCACAGTTTTGTTCTTGGCACAAACATGAAGTAAAACTGATGAATTTGGAACGATGCGATGCTTCAACAAATAGCACATCAGTGATTTCACACAGAGAAGGCAATGATCTGGTGCAATTCAATGCACTGAATCATCGGGGCCCAACAAAGCTCATGATTTAGTACAGCTTATTGAATCATGTTTTAGTCTAAAATAACTTTTTATTCTAATTTGATAAATTAGGATGAAGCTAAGCTATGAATTGAAACTGAATGAGAAAAACTTTCACAAGAAGGAATTGCATCCTAATTCCTGTATGTTTAATGTCCAGTTTGAGGGAACATCTGTCATCTTCCAGTTCTACAGAGTCCAGCTAACAATTTAATTATGTGATAAGGGTGTTAAAAAAAGTACCTTAGCTGAAGGACTGGAGTTTCATATCCCTGATCGAGATTTAATTTTTTTAAAACTCACTACGTCCAAATACCAAAAAAGTTGAATTTTTTTATGAACATCAATAAATCCATGCCACTTTAATAAAGTCCCCACAGCCAGTGGTTTTGCTTCTTTCTACAATGTTAAAGCAAAATTTTTTAGGTTTTTTACTTTTTAAATAGTCTCATCTCCTGCTTCGAACACATTTAAGGTAATTTTTTTAGTAATCAGACAGCAGAGCACAACGGTTCCTGTCCTTCATGAATTCTCATGTGAGAATTTAAATATAAGGTTTTGCTGAATCCTTGACCACAAACGGAACAACTAAAGGCTTTTTCTCCGCTGTGAACTCGTGTGTGGTTCACAAAATCCTGTTTCCTCCTAAAAGCTGCTGCACAGACAGAGCAGTTGAAAGGTTTTTCTCCTGTGTGGATTCTTGTGTGCTCCATCAGAGCGTTCTTCCATTTAAAAGCAGCCTTGCACACGGTGCAGGTGTAAGGTTTCTCCCCTGTGTGACTCCTCATATGACGATTCAAACCCGCGTTGTGTCGATAACTCTGACTGCAGATGGAGCAGATGAAAGGTTTCTCACCCGTGTGGGTTCTCATGTGCTGCTTTAGAGTATATTTTCTTTTGAAGGATGCATCACACAGGGTGCAGCCGTAGGGTCTCTCTCCCGTATGAATTCTCATGTGTTCCACATAGGAATTCTTCCATGTGAATGTTGCGTTACAGACGGCACAGCTGAAGGGTTTTTCCCCTGTGTGGATCCTTGTGTGCTCCAGGAAAGTGTTTTTCCATCTGAAGGTGGCCTTACAGAAGGAGCAGGTGTATGGTTTTTCCCCTGTGTGGCTCCTCATGTGGCGGCTCAGTCCCACACTGTGTCGGTAGCTTTGGCCACAGATGGAGCAGCTAAATGGTTTCTCACCTGTGTGGGTTCTCAGGTGTTGCACTAAAGTATACTTTCTTTTAAAAGTTGCATCACAAAAAGAGCAGCTGAAGGGTCTTCCTCCTGTGTGGACTTTTCTGTGTCTCAACAGACGTTCCCTGCGGCTGAACGCTTTCCCGCAATCACTGCAAGTGTGTAGTTTATACTCGATGTCACAGAATATATCACCTGATTTTAAACTTGGCTGTGGTTCACCACTCTCCTCCCAGTTTCCATCGCTGACATCCGTCTCTGAAGAACCAGAACTTTTTTCTTCATGATCTGATTCTGAACATTCATCTGGTTCTGGTCCCATAAAGTCTCCATTCTCTTCAGTCAGGGTTTGATGAAGTTTTGTAGACTCAGATTTCTCTTCATCCTCTTCACTCTTGACGGTATTAAATTGGAACTCAAAAATCTCAGCTTCCTCCTGCTCTTCTTTAATCTGTGGGTGGTTCTGGTCATCCTGGTCCAGTTTGGGACTGTGTACCTGCTCCTCTTTGATTACTTTCAGCTGCTGGACATCTGCAGGAAACAAAACAGATCACAAAAGCGCCTCAGCGTTAAGTATATACACCTGGTCTAAATACAACTTATTTAACACTCACTGTGGTACCAAGCAACAAAATAGGAAAAGCACATATTGAATACATCTAGAACAGAAGTGAACATAAAATAAATGTAAACCTCCTGAATTGAAACGGGATCTTTTTTATGCTTGTGCCTTACTAAAATATTCACATTTTATTCCATCCAGCCAATCAATGTATTTATTTGGAATCATACAGTCAGACAGTTCTGTCTTTTTCCTTTCATTTTTTGCAAATAAGGAAAACAGGGCGGGGGAAACAGAAAAATCAGTGCATTGAATGCACTGATTTCTGTTGGTTTATTTGTTAAAAATCATAATAACTACACTAAAGTTAGACATTGTCAGCTGACAAACTGGAAAAGTTAAAGACATAAATACTTTTGGACGGCAGTGCATGTATACAAAATTATATTTTTGCCAATTGCTCCCACATTAGATATCTGAATGATTCATTATCCCATTTATGTTAAATTCCCACATTTTTAATACACTGATATGTTTAATGTTTCTTCTGAAAACAAACATAAATAAAAACTCAAGTTTATGCCACTACCTCCCATATTATGTTCATAAATAATATCCAAACTGAAAGTGATTTAACTTCAATTTAAAAAAAACTATGATTACCGTTAGCTTTGGTTGATTCAACGGAGGGTTTTAATCTCAGGTCCTCCAGCGATGACATTTTAGCTGCTACTTCAGACACAAACACAGCCAGCCTGCTCCCGTCAATCCGTTTCTCTCCTTCGGTTATTTATCTTCATCATCCTGACTGCTTCAAGCTAACAGATGGTCAAGCTAACGTCGGCAGCTAAGCAGCCTAACTGACGCTAAATCAGGGGGAAAAAATATTTTAAAAACAATATGAGTAAAACGTGACAATCAAAACACGATGATATACTGTAGGTATCTACTCAGTGGGAACACAACGATAACTAAGGGATAATAGAGCGACCGTCAATTCACTGCTTAGAGTGAACCACTTCCGGTGATGCACCACTATACATCCTGGTGGCCTTCAAACTAAAAGCCTCAAATCCACAGACCTATTCATTAAATTAGATTATTTAAAAATGAATTTATTTCAGGAAGTCCAGGAAGAAAATTATATAGATTTATTAGACAAAATCACAACAACATTTAATTTCCCTTTGGGATTTTCTACAATTTGAACACGGTGTAGATCCTGTCATATGTTCTCCGGGACGATAGGTGGCGGTGTGCATCCTAAAGTGGTTTGTGATCCGCTATTAAACACAAACAAGAACCAGCGGATACAACTTCCTGCTAGCAGTGGAATCCATGTAAACCTCTTCTGTATTGTTAGGTTTTCACATTACTGAGTTGATTTAACCATCCTTATGTGTTGTAAACATGCCGTGCAAACTACAACGCTTCTTGCAGTTTTCTCTTAGTTTTGAAAGGCCGTTTATTCCCGGAAACAACAGCAGCTTCAGGTATTAGCTTAGCCTGTTAGCTGGAACCAAAACAGTCACACAGAGGAAGAGAGAGCCGCTTTGGAGGACAGACTGGAAATCTGGTGGAGTTAACGGGGAGAAAGGTTTCTGCCGTGTTGGTGTGAAAACATCAGAAAACAAAGATGGAGGAACGGACACGCGGAGAGCAGACGGACTCTCGGTTTCAAGGTAACAGGCAGAAAGTGATAAAATAACAATAAACAAGCCTCGTTGCTGTTTTCATTACGTTGTTTTCTAACGCACTAAATGTTGTCATTGTACGATTTTTTGTGCATTTTTTTGTTGTTGCATTTTTCTGTTGTAGCCCATCATTTTCAAGACTTGACATGTTATGCATTTAAAAATTATATATTTTATTCTGGCGTTAAAACTAAACCCACACTAAACCAAACCAGGATGTGATTGGATAATTCTCTATTTGTTTTCTTATTTATTCCTCTCTTAATTTTTCAAAATCATGAAACTAATGTGAAGTTTATAATGATTTCTCAGAGGAAAAAACTGTTACCTTAACTTGTTGAGATCAAGTATTTGTTTTAATTCAGCTACATGGGAAAAGTTTCTAGCATGAATCAGCTGCAAAGGCCTCGCTACAAAATGTTGATAAAAGTTAAAGAGTTGCAGCTTCATTTCATTCCCCTTTAGCAACATTAAAATGTTGAAATGATGGCAACATCGAGTATGTAGGTTAAAAATGTAATTGCTCTTTTTAAAGCTTAAATTCTGAGTTAATTTATGTCCCTCCATTTACATTGAAGTCTGAAAAGATGTGATTACAAAACCACAAAAAAAAAATTCAAACATTGATCCGAAATCTTTACAAGATGATTTGAGATGACTGGTACATTATAGGATGAAAACTAAAGTTCACCCCAAAATACACAACCTGGCCAACATTTGATGTAATTTGCATCAGCGCATGCAAAGTTGAGCCAGACTAAAATAAAAGAAAAAATGTGCAGGGATTGTCTTTTAAAATGAAGAAGCTCTTGTATTTGAGTGTGGGTTTAGTTTTAATATTTAAATTCAAATTGTAATTCCTATAAACAAGTCTGACTCGGTCTTTATTTCTCAATTAAACACACACCACTAAACTTTTGTAAATAAAACCTGTTTTTCATTTTTTTGGAATGACCTATAATTTCAGAGTGACCTGAGTTTGTTGTTTTGCTTCTTATTGCTGCAGAATCTGCTTACAGTGATGCCCTGCTGGAGAGTTAAGTGATTGAGCTAATGTAGGAAAGGAAAGATGTTTAGGTTTATGCACAGAATTAAGACTTTATGCATGTTTGACCTCAGCTTTTCATGCAGACTTGTCCAGGATGAAGTGCAAGATATGAAATCCCTATAACTGGTTGAGGCGATGACCCCAAAACTAGAAAAGGTTCTTACGGTGGAAGCACAGCCTGTGCTCTTCATATGATACTTCAGATGAGAGCCGTGTGCTTTAACCTGTTTGTTTTCCTGTAGACATCCAGCAACTGATGCTGACAAAAGAGGAACTTCCTGCTGAGGAGGAGAACTGGACTCCCTCACCAGACCAGAACCAGAACAGCCCTGAAATTAAAGAGGAACAGGAAGAGACGAAGATTCTAGAGTTCATATTCAACCCCGTCTCTGTGAAGAGCGAGAATGAGGAGGAGAAACCTCATCTCTCAGAGCTTCCTGACTGTCACACTGAGGAAATCAGAAATTCGCCAGAACCAGACGAATGTTTAGAATCAGATGATAAAGACAAAACTTCAGGTTCTTCAGAAACAGATGTCAGTGATGGAAACTGGGAGGAGAGCGATAAAGCTAAGCCAGGATTGGACCCTGTTATAAATATATTATCTGTCACTGATATTGTGTATGACACAGGTAAGAAGCTACACAGCTGCACTGAATGCGGTAAAACTTTTAACCAAAAGTCAGATGTTTTGAGGCACAGCAGAATTCACACAGGAGAAAAACCTTTCATTTGCTCCATCTGCAACGCAACTTTTTCTTGGAAGCACGTCTTGGCTCAACACATGAGAACGCACAGTGGAGAAAAACCCTTCAGCTGCTCCATCTGTGGTCAGCGGTTTGGAAGGAAGATACATGTCACATCTCATATGAGAAGTCATACTACAGAAAAACCTTTCACCTGCTCCATTTGTGGACAAAAGTTCAGCCGGAGAGAAAGTGTGACGCGGCACATGAGACGTCACACCGAAGAAAAACCTTTCAGCTGCTCTGTTTGTGGGCAAGAGTTTGGCAGGAAGGAAAGTCTGACCTATCACATGACTCATCACACTGAAGAAAAACCATACAGCTGCTCCGTCTGTAACAAAGCTTTTACTTTGAAAATAACTTTAATGGAGCACACGAGAATCCATTCAGAGGAAAGACGATTCAGCTGTTCTGTCTGTGGTGCAGCTTTTAAAAGAAAATATACTTTAGCAGAACACACAAAAATCCACACTGGAGAGAGACCTTACAGTTGCTCTGTTTGTGGGCGAAGTTTTGTTCAACTTATTAGTCTAACTCGTCATATGAGAGGTCACACGGGAGAAAAACCTTACTGCTGCTCCACCTGCAACAAGACGTTCAAATGGAAACAGACTTTTCTGACACACATAAAAATACACTGTGGTGAATAATTTTCATCCTGTGAACAGACTCTAAATATCCACGAAGGTTAGACAAAGTCTGGTCATGTTTTCTGTGGCAGATGAGCTCACGTTGAATCTGCCGTGTTTAATATTGAAATACCACAGAAAAAATCATGTCATTTATATCAAAAGAACAGACAAAAAATAAACTAATTAAAACTTTTCCATGTGTGCCAGTCAGTTAAGTTTGGTGAGTATTTATATATGTATTAATTTTAATTAAAATTAAGTTAATTTTAATTAAATAAAAAAAAAATGTATCAATTTTTGATCTGCCCAACTGTTAAAAGTTTGTGTAACTAAAATTTGTTTTTATTTTGAATTCAAATCATACATGTTTGTTGTAGATTTTAATTATTGTAATTTATTTTGCTTCATTCTGACATTATTTAAGCATTCAACTTTGGTACCTGAAGCATCTACAATACTCCTGCCCAACCCCTTAACTGCAGACCAATCGCATTATCTGTAGCAGCAATAGCCTCGCCGTCTGAGTTTGACAATTTCATGTGAAATTAATACATGATGTGATGCAACAAATCTATGTAAAAATATAAATAGAACAGATTCCTGTTTAATTGCAGGTTGTTTTTGTCCTAAACTGAAAGAGTTGGAAGTTTGTAATGAAATAATGTTTTTAGCATATTTAAAATGTTCCCTTTTTTAGATGAATCCTTACTCCCACAGACCAGGATCAGCTCTGAACAGACCTGCTGACCAGCCATTCATTTGATTCGGGTGTGTTGGAGCAGGGAAGCACCTGAACGTTGCAGGATGGTATTTCTCGAGGACTGGATTTGAGCTCCCCTGATCTAGATATTCTTAAAGGCTTTGTGGTACAGATTATGAAACATATTAAGATTATTAAACCAACATATATATCTTAACATAGCGCAGGGAAAACTTTCAATGTTTTCAACAAAAATAAAGTTCTCCAAGGATGACGATAGATTAACTTTGGTTGTTTGGCCACTAGATGGCAGCGTAACTCAATCTAATAAACAAAGCTGGCACGTTACTGTCTCCAAAACCTATTAGGGAGCTTTGTGATATTTTCAGTCAAAATAGAGTTTAAAGAATAACAGAACAACTATGTATTTTAAGCATTTCATGAATTAATTTCCATCCAACCATACAGTGGTATTGGTGTTCTTTCACTTAGTATGAACCTCAAATGTAATTTACTTAAAATCTCTTTGAATATTGTGATTAAATAATTTAATTTTTATGTGTAGAATTGTAGCCTAATGTTAAATGTACAGACACTGAAGCGCCTTTTACAGGTTTCATCTGGCGGGATACATATCGAGCTTTTATTTTGAAGGCTAATATGACCCGCTCGCTACCGGAAGTTATTGTCTCCTAGCAGCAGTTGCTAGTGAGCGATAAAAGTATTGTTTCCTTTACCCATTTTACGTTTTCATGTGTTGTCAACCTTTTAGAGTCTTTCAAACATGCTTTGAAAACCACAGGGGGTTTAATCGTCTGTGAGGAGTAAATATTTTTGTTGTTTGTCTTGGTTTCCTCGGAGTGTTAGCATCTTCCGTTAGCTGGAAACAGACAGTCAGCGATTCAGAGACGCTTTGGTGGAGAACAGACCGTTTCTGGTGGAGTGTGAGGAGGGGAAGGGTTCTGCTGTGGCCGGATGAAACCCAAAAAATGAAGCGAAACAATGGAGGAACCGACACACAGAGAGCAGATGGACTCCGACTCTCATGGTAATTAATTTGGCTTTTCTAAAGCTCTATTATTGTGTTGATATTTAGTCAAAAAAAATAAACCCAACTGAAAACAGGAGGTAGAAGTAAAACGAGGCAAATTTGCAGCAATACTTCTCAATTTACACAAATTAAATTATAAAGAACTATTCAGGATAAAATCTTTTGTATAAAATTGCGTTTAAAAGCAAACATGTTGTTTATAAATCTTTGTTGAGGTTAAATGGAGTTGAAATCTTTATTTTTTATACCTGGACTGAGTTTTCTAAATTGTACAACTATTGCTGTAGCTGGAAAAGCAGATTGTTTGAAGAAATAAAAAATAACATAAACTAAAGCAACTGAAGAGAATAATCCCTTAGTTGTTTCTCAGTTTCAGCAGTAAAGTTATCGAACAGAAATACACCAACACAAAATAATTAACTGATCTGTAGACAAAAATTACAAATGGAAGAACTGTATTGTAGGAAATGTTAATCCTAAAATGTACAACTATACTAAAATAAAGTATACCTGTACAAATTGAACATATATGTGTTTAAAATAATAATAATAATAATAATAATAATAATAATAATAATGCTTTAGATACAAGAAGACTGTAGTTTTAACCAGTTTGGAAGCTGCGCCTGTTTTAATAAAATGTATATAATTTTGTGTAATATATGTATAGGCTACTATAAATAAATGTTTTTTATATTCCACATAAATAATATTTATCAACATAAAGAAATAAATGCAGTTGGTCACTTTGTTATTTTGGTTTATCAGACTCCATAATAAACCCCAATAGAAATTAGAATAAAAATATGGATGGAGAGTGTGGTGGGAAACCTACATTTTCATTAACATAAGCAACATAAAATGAAATAATTCATAAATATGATGTGCTAGGGAGGTCTAATGATTGAAATGCATGCACTTAATTTGCAGGGAAGAATTTGGGATTTAAATAATTACTTATTAAAGCAATTAGAAATATTTCTTACAAAACGGTTTGGTATTCCACTGGTATTTTACTTCCAAATACATTATTTCAAATTTCTCCTTTTGACGTTTCCTTAAAGATGACAAAACATATAGAGGATTTTCACTTCTCACCATAAAAATGTTATAAATTTTCTTTTACGTAATCAGTGGGGATGGAATAAAATTTGATGTGTGACGGAAATTGTAGTGGAAAATTATTCTAAGTTATTATTCTGCTGATCATGTCATGAAATGCTTGTGAACTCTCACCAAAAGAACTATTTGGGTTACATGTACAAGGCTGGGAGCTGCATCAGAACCAGACTGTCTCTCCTCTTGTTTTAGATCCGTTGTCCTTGGTATAAAACTCATGTGTTGTCTCTGCCTGGCAGAACTTTTCACCCAGACCTGCTTCATTATTGATTGTCTTACAAGTTCTCTGTATTGTATTGTATTCATACAATATATGAATAAACCTGATTGAGTGATTTCACCTGAGCAGTGTTTGGTAAATAGCTTTTTTCCACAACAATTGTCATGCAATTTTTATTATTATAGACAAATTAACTACATTATATGTGAGTTTTTGCATTTTTATACATTTTTCCCATTGCTTGTGAAAATACCTGATGGCATGAAATAAGTATATGGGTATTATGGGATTGTTTACAGGTTTAAAATGGAAATAGGAAGAAAAATGTAGCAGTGAAATGGTAAAGGGGTGAACCTGACCCAAAGTCAGCCACAACTAATTTCTCCTGAAAGACTCTAAACCAAAGACAGAAGTAAAATAAAAGCAAAAATTGTACTACAGTGGAAACACACCAAAGAGGACTGATTTGATTTTTAATATGGGAACTGTTTTTTAAGCTGTGTGTGTTTCCTGCAGACATCCAGCAGGTCACGGTGGTTAAAGAAGAGCTTCCTCTTGAGGAGGAGAACTGCAGTCCCAGACCAGACCAGGAGGACCAGAAGTCTCCACAGATTAAAGAGGAGCAGGAGGAGAATGAGATCACAGAGTTCATATTTGATCCTGTATCTATAAAAAATGAAGACGATGAAGAGAAACCTCAGCTCTCAGAGCTTTATCACGACCAGATGGAAGTCGGAAACAGAGAAGATACAGGAGCAGAACCAGATGAATGTTTGGAAACTGACGAGGAAGACAAAGCATCGGGTTCTTCAGAGACGGACGTCAGTGATGGGAACTGGGAGGAGAGCAGCGAAGCTGAATCCGGTTCAGACTCTCTGAGAAACAACAAATCTCCTGTAAGTGATGGAAACTGTGAGAGAGATGACAAGCTTCACATCTGTGGTGAATGTAGTAAAGCATTCAAACGCAGATCATGTTTGGTACGACACAACAGAATCCACACAGGAGAGAAACCCTTCAGCTGTTCCATCTGTAGCAAATTGTTCACATGGAAACGAGGCTTGGTTATACATATGAGAACGCACAGTGGAGAAAAACCTTTCAGCTGCTCGGTCTGTGGTCAAAGGTTCTCAAGAAAGGAATCTGTGACCTCTCACATGAGATGTCACTCATCAGAAAAACCTTTCAGCTGTTCCATTTGTGGGAAAAAGTTCAACAGGAAGGAAAATGTTCTTCGGCACATGAGATGCCACACTGAAGAAAAGCCGTTCAGTTGTTCCATCTGTGGACAAAAGTTTGCCAGGAAGGAAAGTTTAAGCTATCACATGACGCATCACACTACGGAGAAACCCTACAGCTGTTCTGTCTGTAAAAAAGCTTTTACTCTGAAAGTAACTTTGATGGAACATACAAGATTTCACACAGAGGACAGACCATTCAGCTGCTCTGTCTGTAAAACTGCTTTTAAAAGAAAAGCCTATCTGACAGAGCACCAAAAAATTCACACTGGAGAGAAACCTTTCAGCTGTTCAGTCTGCAGCCGAAGCTTTCGTCAGTCAAACAGCCTGAAGCGCCACATGAGAAGTCACACAGAAGAAAAACCTTTCAGCTGCCCCATCTGTCAGGCAACATTCAAATGGAAAAGTGCTTGTGTAAAACACGTAAAAAATCACACAGGTGAATAACCAGTGAAGTAGAGATGCAGCGTCTTGCAAATGTATTCATACCCATTAAAATTTCCCACATTTTCTAATGCTACAACAACAAACAGCAGTCCAGGGTTTTCATTAAACCAACAAAAAGTAGTGAATAATGGTGTGGTGGGAGGAGAATGATTGTTTTTCAATATCATTTTATCAGTTATTGCAATCGGTTGATGGTATTCATTGCTACTATGGGTGGAACAAGCAGTGATTAGGTTTTTATTAAATCTGTAGCAGATGATGTTTGGAAGATGGATGGACAAAACTGTGGGCGTGGGATGAAGGTGCATCGCTCAGTAAATCTGAATGTTATTTAAAAAGTTAATTTCAGTGACTTAACTTTAAATGAAACACATTATATAAATTAATTACACACAAACAGATGTTTTTAAACTTTTATTTCTTAATTAGAATGATTTTTAACTTTAAACCAAAGGAAATGCAGCATTTCAGATTAAAATACTATATTAAATTAACAAAAAACACTTTTAAAACAGAAATGTTATAACAAATTATGTTTATCTTCGGATTAAAGGTTGTTTTCAAAGCATACTTTAATCTGACAGACAAGCCTCATAGTAAATAGGCAGTTTTATGGCTGATTACCAATTTTAGCTGATGCCAATTTCTGTTGTCTGTAAAGTAGCTAAATGTAGCAACAAAATCTCTAACTGCGCACGGTTAGCTTTTTGATTCAGTGGTGTTGTTGCAGGAATGTAGCCAAAAATTTGCAGGACAGCAAAACACAAAGGCTAGAGTTGTAAAGGCTTTAAATTGTTGTAATGTTTCAAAGTGTCCCAGTGAAAATTCAGACATAAGGTTAACTGAGAATGTGTGATGAGAGTTGAGATTCTCTGTCCAATCTTACAGAGATGAGCTTTATTGTTTAACCATAAAGACTCATTTTTACTTTACATAAAATGCAAGAAAAAACTGATGTTTGTGGTTTCAAAGTGACAAAAATGTGAAAAATTCAGGGGTGTGAATATTTTTTATGCAAAGTGTAACAGTTTGCCCTGTTTGGATTTTGTTGTGACTCTTTAATTGATGTGTAGAATTAAATAAACTCTGCTGCATGTCTGATGCCCATGAGTGATTTATGTCTTTAAAATGATTTAATATAAACACATTTAATACATTTTAGATCAAAATGCAGCAATTCATACAACTGTACAGTGCAGCAATTTTAGTTTACAGCTCTAGAGATGCATATGTTGAAATCTCTGTAAAGTAATATTAGGGAGTTTAATAAAAGTGAAGCACTACTTGAACAAGCTGTGGCATCATAAAAAAAATGCTCTTTTTCTGTGGAGAGATTTTTTGCATGTGATTGTCTACAGTAAAACAAGTTTGGTGGCAGAGAGAACACAGTAAATTCACCAGAGATCGAGAAACCTAATGCGAAATAAAGGAAGATTAAAGTGGATTAAATCATCATATTTATAGTTTTCATTTTTCAGTGACTTAACAATTATCAATATGAAATAAAAAATATTTTCTTCCTGATTAAAAAATAAGTGAGAGAAACGGATATTTAATAGATTCACTTCGCGCTTTTATTTTGAAACGACCTCAGCACAAACGGAAGTTGCTTTCTGCTAGCAGTAACAATAAAGGCTGTGCGAACAAAAACAGCATATCGGTTTATTTAATGTAAATTCCCACGATGTGTTGCGCTTCGTTTTATTTGATAAACACGCCTTAAAAGCCGACGATGAGGTTTATCCTGTTGGAAGTTATCATTTTATCTGAATTTCCTTCCGGAAGCAGCCGGAGTGTTAGCTTAGCTTGTTAGCTGGAAGCAAACCGCCAGGACCGAGTCAGAGATACAGTTTGGTGAACAGATTCCTTATGATGGAGGTTAATGGGAGAAAAGGTTCTGCTGTGGTTGTGTGAAAACCTCACCAGTTAAGAACGTTAAAGAAAAGACAACAGAGATGGAGGAAGCAGCACTGAGTGACCAGAAAGAATCTAATTTTAAAGGTAATTATTATTTTATGTAGTTCTATAAAAGTATATTGTTACAAAGATCAATTGTAGTTTCATTACAAATATAAAAATATGTGTATTAATTGTATATGCATAAATTAAAGTGTGGGTAGTAATTAGTTACATGTACTTGAGTAGCTTTGAAACAGAATACTTTTAAAGCCCCACACTTTTTGCTTCTGCTTGAGTATTTTAATAACCAAATAGATGGATTTACACGGATTTATATCCAATTATTCAAAAGTGTTATTCTGTTTTTCTGTTAATCAAATGTTAACAATTTGAACAATGTGTAAATTTAGGTATGATGCAAATTAGTTCCATTAGGCACTTAAGGAATGAAACAGATGTTTTAATCTCAATATGTTATTTTATTGATGTTATTTCTCCATCAAGACTTTAAAATGAAACAGCCATTGCTTTTTCGTTTGAAGCTGTAAAGTTGGATTAATTGTGTAATTAAATGTATACGATTGACATTAAGACAGTTTTTTGTCTTTGCTCTCACTTCTTTTCCCTGTAGACGTCCAGCAGCTGGTGGTGATCAAAGAGGAACTTCCTGCTGAGAACTGGAGTGAAAGTCCAGACCAGGAGGACCAGAAGCCTCCCCAGATCAAAGAGGAACAGGAGGAGAATGAGATCATTAAGTTTATATTTGATCCTGTATCTACGAAGAGTGAGAATGATGAGGAGAAACCTCAGCTCTCAGAACATCTTCACAACAAACCCACAGAGAACTCTGTTGGACCAGAACTAGATGAATGTTTTGAATCAGACAGTAAATATAAAACTTCTGGTTCAGAGACGGATGTCAGTGATGGGGACTGGGATAACAAGAAATCTCAGTCAGGTTTGAACTCTATGAGAAAAAGGAAAGTCTCTGAAGTTAATATGATATGTGATGGGGGAGAAAAGTTGCACAGCTGCGCTGAGTGTAAAAAAACATTTAATAGCAGATCATATTTAATAAGACACAACAGAATCCACACAGGAGAGAAACCGTTCAGCTGCTCCATCTGCAACAAAGCTTTCACATGGAAACATGGATTAGTCCAGCACATGAGCCTGCACAGTGAAGAGAAACCTTTTAGCTGCTCTGTCTGTGGTCAGATGTTCAAAAGAAAGGAAGACGTCACCTCCCATATGAGGCGGCACTCTGCAGAAAAGCCTTTCAGCTGCTCTGTTTGTGGGAAAACATTCAAAAGGAAGGAAAGCGTAACTTACCACATCAGACGTCACACTGAAAAAAAACCCTACAGCTGCTCTTTCTGTGACAAATCCTTTACTTTGGAAGTAACTTTAATGGAACACATCAGGATCCACACAGAGGAGAAACCTTTTAGATGTTCCATCTGTAATGCAGCTTTTAAAAGGAGGTACACGTTAACAGAACACACCAGAACCCACACGAAGGAGAGGCCGTACAGCTGCTCCATCTGCAGCCGAAGCTTTGCTCACAGGTCATATCTAACCGTCCACATGAGAGATCACGCAGAAGAGAAACCTTACACCTGCTCTGTCTGTAATGCAGCTTTTAAGAGGAGGTACACCTTAACAGAACACACAAGGACCCACACCAGAGAGAGACCTTACAGCTGCTTGGACTGTGGCAGGAGCTTCATGCACTGTGTGAGTCTGAGGCGCCACATGAGAAGTCACTCAAGAGAAAAACCTCTTAGTTGCTCCATCTGTAAGGAAACGTTCAAATGGGAAAAAACTTTCCTGAGACACAAAAAAATCCACACACAGAAATAAATTTTCAGCTGCACAGACGGGTCGATCTGTTGATGTGTTAACTGGAAATTTGTGCCTTGTCTGTCTGAGTAAAAATAATTTACAATTTATTCTGCAATTTGAGAAACCCATAAGTCACACAAACACAGTTACTAGATGTTTTCATTTTTTTAAAGAAAAGAGTAACTGTGCTGCATGTTTGCTCACAGTGATTGGTTCAGAAGCTGCAGCAGCTTGTTGGTGTCAATCTAAGGTGATTAGTGGTTCCTACAAAACAGTGAAAAAGATTTAGCTCTTCAGGATATTATCAAAAAGTTATTTTCAAGATGCTCAAATAAACTTAAATCCCAGTTACTAACCCTGTAAGTAACTAACGCCTAAAGCTAAAATTGAGTTGCTTTTTATCCTGCTTCCTGTTTTCCTTTTCTGTTTGTTTGTAGCTAAGCATCTCAGGTAGAACTGTGTTTTGTTACCGTAGCAACCTCGAGAGGTGAATGACCTAATTAAAAGTACATAGCCTTATCAGCAGTTACAATAAATAAAAGTAACTTAATCACATGATTCATATGATGTGGAAGAAAAGTGTTTCCACTGCAGTTTTGTGAAATACATAAATTTTGATACGTCCGAAAATCACTTAATCTAAAACTTTATTGAAAAATGTGTTTTTTCCAAAATTGGCGTGTTTCCATTAAGTACATTTATTTTTGCATAATTGCAATTTCATAGTTAATGGAAAAGCAACTATTGACAGTCAGCTGGAAAACTGTCCATTCATGGATTTTTGTTAATATTTTTTTTATTTGAAATATTCTAAATTGGAGAAGCTGATTTTTGAGGGGTTTATTAGCGCTAAGTATTAATCATCACCATTCATAAATATAAACATTTATGCATCACTCTTTACTTTTTTAATTGTTTTACTGAAAAACTTTAACTTTTTGGTGATTATTCTAAATGAAATGCACCTGAACATTTTTCCAGTTCTGCTCATTGGATAAACATAAATCATGGTGATCCAGTGTAACTTTAACTGGACTCTTGATGACACTTAAGACATGACAATAAAAACATCTGAACACCTTTTTCTGATGTGAGAATTATTTAAACTATATGAAAAATACACACCATTACATCCCTGCTAACTAGATAAGTTTTTTTTTTTTGCTGTTTTGTTTTATATCTAGACACATATTTGATTGAAAACATGCTAAAGTTATTGCTTCAGCAGTGGTTTTTAACTATTCTCATTATCTGTTTTTTAATTTGTAATTGATGCATGCACACACACCCAACGGAGAATTTAGAGAAATCAAAGACAACCTGCAAACCCCCTGGAGAAAGACCTTGGACTGGGAATTGAACCGACGACCTTCTTGCTGTAAGGCTTCAGTGCCACCAGCTGCACCACTGTGTAAGTGGACAGACTTACTTAAAAAGTGCCAAAGATATATTCTTTAGATCCTTTTCATATTTGGTTGTAAACAAAATAAAGTAAAACATAAAACAAGCAATTTCTCAACCTGAGGAAACAAAAAATGTTCAAGTCAGGACCCCACTATCATAAGTAAAGATATATACCAATAAATTAGGAAACCATTGAAAAGTTAATTTTTTATTCACAAAGTGAAACATCATTTAGATTAATTACACATCGACTGATGTTTCCAAGTCTTTATGAAAGAGGATTACAGCCACTCAAAAATACATTTTTTCCCTCAGAATTCTGACATCCTCTGACACATAAAAACAAAATCACCTAAATCTGACATTTTCCTCCAGAAAGTTGGAATTTATTTCGACACAACTTACTTTTCTGAAGTCAGAATTCTAAAAACGTAAGAATTTTAAGAAAAAACGTCAGAATTCTAAGGAAAAAAGTACAAGTATTATAATTATAAGTCAAAATTTCCAATAAATAGATTTCTAAGAACAACTAAACGTTCTAAGAAAGTCAGAAATATAGAGAAAAAAAGTCCAAATTAATAAGTAAAAATTCTTAGAAAAGTCGCAATTCTGAGAAAAAAGTCAAACTTCTAAGGAAGAAAAGTGAATTTTGTGGAAAAAGCTGAGAAAAGTCTCATTTCACCGACCTTAATCCTCTTCCATATTTATTTCTAATTATGTTGATTTTCTTCATACATCCCATGAAAACAAATATTTAACATGACATTATTACATCACACCAATGCAAGAAAAAGAAAACATTTTAATCCAGAGTGATGGTCATTTTGAAGAAAGATTTTCATTTTTTAACATGATTACTGTAGTGCAACAGTTGTAAACATTTGTGCAATTGTACAGCTAACCAACACAATAATTGCAATAGAGGATATTTTCATAAATACTGATTCAGTTTCTGCTGTTATGAAACCAAGAGTGAATCTGGGTTTGCAGTTTTTATTCCTAATAAATTAATTTATTGTTGATAAATCAGAATCCTTGTGATAACTGCTCATCTCTGCCTCTTGTGTTTTTACAAACTGAACTGAAATTGTTTCTTCTTTGAGCATGCACTGCATGCAACCATGTGAACCTTTGACCCCGGACTGTACAACCCAACAGTTATTTACCTGTGTGAGTTTTTGTGTGTTCCACAAGATCTTGTTTATCCCTAAACTTGGCCTTACAAAGCAAACATTGGAGAAGTTTTTCTGCGCTGTGACAACTCATGTGGCAGGTGAGACTGGACTTACGGCCAAAGCTTTGCTCACAAAGGGAGCAGCTGTACGGTTTCTCGCCAGTGTGTGTCCTCATGTGCTCTGCTAGCGTGAATTTTCTTCTAAACGCTGCGTTACAAACTGAACATTTGAAGGGTCGCTCTCCTGTATGGACTCGGTTGTGTCTCGACAGATCTGCCCGGTGGTTAAAAGTTTTACTGCACTCGGAGCAGCTGTGGAGCTTCTTTCTGCTCTCGCAGGCAGTTTTGCTAACTGGGCTGTTCTGCAGAGAGTCTAAACCCGACTCCTTGTCGAAGGATGACTGTAAATGCTGATCTAGACTCGGCTCCAGGCTCTCAGAGTATCTGCTCTCCTCAGCTTGGCTGGGAAGAATTTGTGACGACAGAGATTTGTTTTGAACATCTCTGCTCTTCATCGGGACAGCAGGTAATCTGAGTTGTGTAATCTCAGCCTCCTCATCTTCCTCCTTAATCTGTGGAGGGTTAGGCTGTTCCTGTACCAGTTTGGGACTAGAGCTGCTCTCCTGATGCAAAGGCTCCACTTTAATTACCAACAGCTGCTGGACACCTTCAGAAACAAGGAAAAGAAAAGAGAAGAAAATTAAAGAAAGAGTTTATTTTTAATTTTTACAACACATTTATTTTTTCAATGAATATACACTGACATATGAATTTATTGTAAGAAGAAGGAAAGAAAGAATGCCAGAAAGAACGAGTGAAAAGAAGGGAAAAAAAGAAAGAGAGACAGAAAAACCTGCATGGATCTTGGTGTGCTTCACAACGTCCTGGTTCCTCCTGAATGCAGCCTTACAGACGGTGCAGCTGAATGGTTTCTCTCCTGTGTGAATCCTGGTGTGCTCCATCAAGGCGTTCTTCAGTTTGAAAGCAGCCTTACAGATGGGACAACTGTAGGGTTTCTGTCCTGTGTGACACCTCATGTGACGGGTGAGGCTGATGCCATGACTGAAGCTCTGGCCACACATTGAGCATTGGTACGGTTTCTGTCCGGTGTGGCTCCTAGTGTGCTCCACCAGCGTGTATTTCCGCTTGAAAGTGGTCTTGCAGATAGAGCAGCTGAACGGCCTTTCATCCGTGTGGATTCTCCCGTGCTCCATCAGATTTCGTTTTGAAGTGAAAGCTTTGTTGCAGATGGAGCAGCTGTGAGGTTTTTCTTTAGTGTGGTAGGTCATGTGATACGTCAGACTCTCCTTTCGGCTGAACTTTTGTTCACAAACCGAGCAGCTAAAAGGTTTTTCCTCGGTGTGACACCTCATGTGGCGAGTTACGCTTTCCCTCCTGCTGAACTTCTGGTCACAGAAAGAGCAACTGAAGGGTTTTTCTTCAGAGTGGATTCTGCTGTGTCTTACCAGACATGGTCGGCTGTTGAAGGTTTTCCCACATTCAGAGCAGCTGTAGAACTTTTTCGCACTCATATCACCTAATGAAGACCCATTGCTCTCTCTGCAGTTTTTCTCTGAAGCCTCTGGAGGTTCAGATGAGAGCGATTCTGGTCCCACAAGGTTTCTGTTCTCAGTCTGGATGAGATGAAGCTCCAAAGGCTGAGAAAAGTCTTCCTCATCCTCATTTTTGACAGGATTGAATACAAACTCTGTGACCTCAGCCTCATCCTGTTCCTGTTTAATCTCTGGGTCATCCTGCTGGACGTCTGTGGGAAACACAAACAATGAGAGGTTGAAGGAAACAGACCTAAAGGCGCAGAAATCAGTTTGTAGATATTTGGCAAAAATATATACTCATTATTTTACATATGAAAAAAATACACATGAACAATGGATGGATGGATAAATAAATGGATGGATGTCATTCCAGTGACACATTGTTGCTGTTACATGCAGTCATCATATGAATGAATGTCATATTAAGTTATTTTATGTTGAATTTTAAAAACAATAATTGGATGCATAATCTTAACTTTATAACTGTGCCTTATTATTTGTCTTATATTGTAAATTTGTCCTTACTTATTTTTATTTTTTCTTTCTTTACATTTGTGTGAAAACACATGTATCTTATTTTGACTGGCTGCTGTGCACCTGAATGTCGCCACTGGTGGGACAATAAAAGATATTTACATTAGAAAAAAGGAAACCTGCTGGCATCAAAGCCTGTCAATGTGCTTATTGATGCAGTTTGGGGAGTGAAGCTGGGTGAATGTGGCTCTTTAAAACCGCTTTTAGTGTTCAGTATGATTACAAAAGCACTCAATAAATTCAATCCGATGCCAGATTTTTAAAATGCTGAAGCTCTTTTTTATTATCATTTTTAACTACATGAATCACCTGGCGATCATTTCAAAAATCCAAAAGTATTGTTAGTTAAGTTAGTGTTATTTTCTAGTATTTCCAGTCAAAGAGAGACATGTGTAATAGTATTACCGTCACTGCGCGTCGGTTCCTCCATTTCTGTTAACTGTCTTTTCTCCGACGCTGAGACTTTCTGAGACCTTTTCTCTCCCTAACCTCCATCAGAAAAATAATCTGTTCTTCATCAATGTGTGTGACTCACTGTTTCCAGCTAGCAGGCTAGGCTAGGCTAACTCTACGCGCTTCTGCTGCTTCCGGGAGAAAAAAAATCTGATAAAACAAAACATCACGACGAGGATAAAAACAACATAAACTCATTATTAGTATATTTTCGGACACGCAAAATGGTTGTTCAACACCGATTCGCAAGACTTGCTGAATGAGCTCCAATTTGTTTACATCACTTCCGGTAGTGATTGAGTCCTTCTAAATAAAAGCTTGTGCGTCAACGGTTACATTTACGGTTAGAATAATATGTGCTCTGATTACGCTGTGTCAGATTAAAAGTACCTTTCCAAAATAACTTATAAACGGGTATGCACTTTTAATTTAGCCAACATTTATCTGTTAAAAAGTTTGTTATGACATATAATTATAATTTTAAGTGTTGTATTTTTATTTGCTGTAAGTGCCTCCAGAAAATTTACATGGGTTGGACAGATGGGCCAATGAATATTTTAGGATGGCACACTGACACACTTGTATAAACGAATCCAATAATAACAATAAAGAAAAAATAATACATAATAACACACACATATATATATGCATGAGAAACATCTCTGAATGTTTTCTTAGCTTGGAAACTGCCATTCCTGTTGGCACAAGGCCGGAAAGCTGTTGAATTTTAATCCAGTAAAGAAAGTTCACCCTGTGATCTTCAGCCCTTTATTACTGGAACTTATAGAAATATTTTGACTGTGCCTTGAAGACTTCAAATCTGAACATGTTTTATGTTCTTAAAATCAAACACGAGATTCAGAACACAAATGTTTATTGTAGGCTATGTATTTAATGCATACAACTAAGTCACACATGACATATATAGTAGACGTGGTTTTCCTTTCTGCATTACTGATTTTTACTAACAAGAATTAATGAGTTTGAACCCAGGAAGATCTCCAAACATCTCAGCAGATTTTCTTTAGCTACAGAACAGTGAGAACAATTCAGTTGCTTTAAATGGTGCCAATTCACAACAATTTTAAGAGTTACATTCAGTCCAGAACAATGTAATTCATTGCAATACAACTACATTTTTATAACTAGATTTGTATACAAAAAGTTTTTACAATTGAACAGCTTCTCTTTATATTTACTTTCAATGTTGTCCTACAGAGTTTAGGTTCTTTGAAAAGCTGTTTTGCCAACAGACCAGCTGGAAGGTGTTCTTCGTTTTTCTCATCTCCAATGTCAGAGACCGACTGACGCTTTGCAGCTGAGAGGTTAAATCGCTGGATGGATCTTTGTGTGATTCACGAAGGAATGTCTCCACCTGAACGTGGCCTGACAGGTGGAGCAGCTGTACGGTTTCTCCCCTGTGTGACACCTCATGTGGCGAGACAGGCTTATATAGCGGACGTAGCTTTTACTGCACAGTGAGCAGCTGTAAGGTTTCTCTCCAGTGTGGGTTCTGATGTGTTCCTCTAAAGTGAGTTTCCGTTTGAATGTTGCTTTACAGGTAGGACAGCTGAACGGTTTTTCTTCTGCATGACCTCTTATATGAACAACTAGATAAGACCGGTACCTGAAGCTTTGGTTGCAGATCGAGCACTTATGGGGTCTCTCTCCAGTGTGCGTTCTGATGTGGTCTTTCAAGGTGTGTGCTCTCTTAAAAGATGTGTTACAGATGGAACAAGTGTAAGGTTTTTCCCCTGAGTGAACCTTTGTGTGTTCCATCAAATTCTTCTTAGAAGAAAAAGTTTTGTCACAGTCTGAGCAGCTAAAAGGTTTTTCTCCACTGTGAGATTTCATGTGTCTCACTAATCCATTTTTCCATCTAAAAGCTCTGCTGCAGATGGAGCAGCTGAAGGGTTTCACTCCTGTGTGGATTCTCTGGTGTTCTGATAAATATCGTCTGCGAGTGAAGGTTTTACTACATTCAGAGCAGCTGAAACGACCAGAGGACTCACTATTGGTCACTAATTGTGTTTGAACACTCTCCTCCCAGTGTCCATCACTGACGTCGGTCTCTGAATCAGAAGTTTTGTCTTCAGGATCTGATTCTAAACATTCATCTGTTTCCACGGACTCTCTGTTCTCCTCGGTTTTGCCATGATGAAGCTGAGCTTTCTCTTCATCATCTTCACTCTCCAGAGGACCAGGGCTGAAACCTCTTTCACCAACGAGAACTTTTTTAATTTTCCCAGATCCAAAACCTGCCTGAGTTTCACTGATCTCCTCCCCGTTTTCATCACTGACCTCCATCTCTGAGGAATCTGAAGACAAACCCACATTTTTATCTTCAACATCTGATTCTACATATTGGTCTGGTTCTGCTCCAACAGAGTCTCTGTTCCCCTCAGTTTGGCTGTGATGAAGCTCTAAGAGCGGAGGTTTCTCTTCATCTTCACTCTTCGCAGTGAGAGGATTGAATATAAACTTTATAATCTCATTCTCTTCCTGCTCCTCTTTAATCTGCAGAGGCTTCTTTTCCTCCTGATCCAGTCTGGGACTCCAGATCTCCTCCTCAGCAGAAAGCTCCTCTTTGATCACCACCACCTTCTGGACATCTGCAAGAAACAAAACAAGTTACAGGAAACGGCCCTCAACCTCTGATTCCACAACTAATCTAGTTTTGAAGTTCTGAAGAGGAGCTTTTTTCCATCATGGTTAATTATGTTACTGATCAAACCACCAATATGTCACCTTTGGTTTCAATGCAGCATGATACCTGCAATATTTTATTATTAGAATCCTGGTCACTTCTTGCAAAGGTAAATGCAGTTAAAGCTGCAGAATGTAACTTTTATAAAAAAAACTTTTTTTTAACATATTTGTTGAAACTATCAGTGACGACACTATAGCATGAGACAGATAATCTTTGAAAAATTTGTCTTTGCTTTCTCCCTGTGCTAACTAGAAACAACCAATCAGAACCAGGAGGAGGGTCTTAGTGCTGTCAATCAACACCTGTGTGGTGCTGCTAATCTCCCTCTCCCTTGCACTCTGCTGAAGCTAGATATGGATGACAGTAGAATCTGTCATGCATATTAAGGCTAGTTAGCATAGCCACCGATGATGGCAGATAAATGGTTTTCCTGAAACTGTCAGTTGTTTCTCCACCAGTAGTAGATTGAGCACCAAGTACCTGAGCTTGATTGACAGGACTAAGCCCCTCCTCCTGATATTGATTGGTTGTTTTTGGTCAGGAGTTCTGGATTTCTTCAGATGGCAATAGATGCTCAGGAAGCAATTGATTATCTATCTCATGTTATATTGTCACAACATTGTGATAAATATGTAAAAAAAACAAAAAAAACAATAAACATTACGTGCTGCAGCTTTAATTACCTTTTCTTACACTAATAAAATAGATTAGTTGTATTATGTTTCATTTGTTTATTCAGAAGCAGTTAGGCTTAAAAATGTTGAAAGGTTGTTCATTATTTTACATTAAATACTCCTGTCATTTATCTTTTGGGAGACTTCTGGGTCATTCCAAAATTAAATCTGCCAAGATTATTAGCACATTTCTTTTATAATAGGCTCCAAATAAATCACTGATCGTGATTTTTAAAAAGTCAATGTAAAAATGTGTGATTGTTTTTTTTCTAGTCATAGTGATGTTTTAAAGTGGGATCTAAAACTGATTTAGTCATCTTTACCGCCCCACCAGACTGGATGCACACATTCGTAAATCAATGTCTTATTACGTTATCTTATTTATGCATCCAGATGCAGGTTATGACGTCACTCTGAGCGATCCGAAACGGTGGAAAATCATCTTTTCTATTTGTACTGTTTTCATTGGTGGCATGCAAACATTTAAAGAGCCGCAGAAGAAGATAATCACCATCACAGTCAGAGTCCATCTGCTCACTCTGTGTCGTTTCCTCCATCTCTGTTAGTCGTATTTTCTCCAAAGCTGCGGTTTTCACTCAATCACAGCAGAAACTATTATCTCCGTAAACTCCTTCAGAAACAGTCTGTTCATCCGTCTCTGACTCGCTGCGCTCTGTAATACTATCTGTGTAAAGCTAACAGGCTAAGCTAACACTCGATGTTTCCGTTATTTCCGGGAGGAAAATTCAGCTCAAACAAAACTTCGCAAAGAAGATGAAAAAATAAATAACGCAAACAAGGCATAGTTAGGATATTCCGACGATTGGCCCAACCCCGATTCACTAGAGACGCTAAATAAGCTGCACATTGTTTACATAGCTTCTGCCACTTCCGGTAGTGACTTCGTGCTTCAAAATAAAGGTAGCTACGAATTACATATAAACGCGAACCTATGATATACTGTAGATTTATGCCAGAGTATAAAATTTTGGGTCAGTTTAAGGAGAATGTAATGAGACAAAGTAAACATTCTCTACAGTCTTATTCAATAAATTATAACATACGATTATATGAGGCTCATTTGTCAAATTAAAATGTCATTTTGAAAATATATACGCAAAGGAATTGGTTTCCTAATTAAGATTTTAAGGTATGTGTCTAAATATTAAATAAATTGTGTTAGTAAAATAAATTAACTTTTCAATAATCTAATTTATTTATGGATCTGAAGCCTGTGTGGACCAGAGGATCAGAAGTGTCTAATTAGTGTGACATCTATAATACAGATTGAGGTCAAAGTACAACAATGTTGGCCAGTTTAAAAAGAATGAGACATGGCGGACCTAGTCATAATAAAGACTTAAAATATGAACATGACACTTTATCCTATATTATCCCATCCTGAATACTTTTGCCCACAAGTCTCCAACCCTTAGTCCACTTTAGTTGCTTAAGTGCTTTATCTTCTCTACAAATACCGCAATTTTACATTTTAGTTATAAATATACAGTATATATATAAACTTTCCAAACACAAGAAGTACTTCCAAGTGGATGTAATGTAAGCCTGCAACCACAAGGTGGCGGTAAAGCACCAGTTTTTGTTTCTATTGACCTTTAGTAGAAAATGTTTTCACTTAAACCTATTTTATTTTTCATGGTATCCTCAGGTTTTGTTACTGATATATCTTTTTGACTTATTTGATTGTTATTTACTGTTTTTTAAATTGACTGAAGTTATATCTGTGTTGCAGATTTACTTAAACAAATGCAACTATATTGACACTAAGTATGAAACTGTCAGCTCAATTTCAGATGGAGGCAAATTTAAATTACTTTTTCATGTCTACACTGGGTATGTTTTAACAATAAAACATTCATAAACACCGCCTCATAGAGAAGATGCTCTATTCACAACTTAATCAATCAAGTTTATTTGCAGAGCGCATTGCAGCAGCACAGCAGTTCTGTCATAAAAACATAATAAACACATCATACAGCCAACAGTTTTGAAAACCAAAAAACAGACATAACATTTTTTCAAGTGCCATCGTTAGAATAATCCATCTCTCTGTTTTAATCTTGATTTAAAGGAAGGCAGTGTTTCGGCTGCTTCGTAGTTTCCTGGAAGTTTGTTCCAGATCTGCGGTGCATAGAAGCTAAATTCTAGTTACTCAGCTGCAGTTTTTGAGTCTTTTCCTCCTCAGTTTTTGGACTAAATGAACGAGTTTAGCCTGCCATCCCTCTGACTATTAGGATTTTATTCTCTCATCTGCCACTTAATACTTTAAATAACAGAAGTAAGTTTCTGTTGAACTGACCTATAGAGAAAAAACATAAATTTTTGTTTAAAAAAATAAATAATCGTACAAGTTGCTGAGTTTTAAATTTTCTATTTAATTGACTCATGTTGGCCCATTTTTATGCAGCCAACATGATAATGGTTTTACCTTATTGTTAAGGTACAAACATTTTTATGTTTTTACCTTAACAATAAGGTAAAATTGTTACATTTCTGTGTTTTGAGGTAGACAAAAAATGGTGGAAAGGTGGATAATGTTTGCTGAATCTTAAAGAAGGTCCATGGAGTCCAAAACAGTTTGGAAAATTAAGTAAAACCATAACTTAAACTCTTCTGTGAGCTTCTAGCTCCAATTAAAATCGACAGAGAAGTGAAAGAGTTAAATAAGCAACTTTGAACAACAGCAATGTCAACTTTGATAGAAGAAAAACGTAAAATAAAACAGGCTCATGATGAATAAACCACTCAACTAGTATCAACATCATCATGGTTTAAAAGGTAAGTTGCCATTGGCTTATCGGCACCGCACACATGACTATCAAATGCCCCAACAATAAAAATACAATATTTCAACAGATTAAAGAGCCCTGATTGTGTTTTGGGAGGCTCAGATGGGCCAAAACGCCCTGAGCAGGTAAAAGGTTAAATCACTGGATGGATCTTTGCGTGGGCCACGAACGCTTGTCTCCACCTGAACGTGGCCTGACAGGTGGAGCAGCTGTATGGTTTCTCTCCTGTGTGACACCTCATGTGGCGAGACAGGCTTATATAGCGGACATAGCTGTTACTGCACAGCGAGCAGCTGTAAGGTTTCTCTCCAGTGTGGGTTCTGATGTGTTCCTCTAAAGTGAGTTTCCGTTTGAATGTTGCTTTACAGGTGGAACAGCTGAACGGTTTTTCTTCTTTGTGATTTCTCACGTGAACGATTAGGTAGGACCGGTACCTGAAGCTTTGGTTGCAGATCGAGCATTTGTAAGGTTTCTCTCCAGTGTGGGTTGTTTTGTGTTCCTTTAAGGTGTGTGATCTCTTAAAAGATGCATTACAGACAGAGCAGGTGTAAGGTTTTTCCCCTGAGTGAACCCTGGTGTGTTCCATCAAATTCTTCTTAGAAGAAAAAGTTTTGTCACAGTCTGAGCAGCTAAAAGGTTTTTCTCCACTGTGGGATTTCATGTGTCGCACTAACCCATTTTTCCATCTAAAAGCTCTGCTGCAGACGGAGCAGCTGAAGGGTTTCACTCCTGTGTGGATTCTCTGGTGTTCTGATAAATACTGTCTCCGAGTGAAGGTTTTACTACATTCAGAGCAGCTGAAACGTCCACAGGACTCCCTATTGGTAGTGGAGTTTAAACCTGACTGGGCTTCACTGCTCTCCTCCCAGTTTCCATCACTGACGTCCGTCTCTGAAGACTCTGAAGAAGATTCAGAAGTTTCATCTTCAACATCTGATTTTGAACATTCATTTGGTTCTACAGAGTTTCTGTTCTTCACAGTTTGACTGTGATTTTCATCATCTTTAGTCTTTCCAGAAGCACCAAGCGTTTTATTTGGCCCAGACCCCAAACCTGACTGAGCTTCACCGCTCTCCTCCCAGTTTCCATCACTTATGTCCGTCTCTGAGGAATCTCTGTCTTTGTCGTCAGACTTCAAACATTCATCTGGTTTCACAGAGTCTCCGTTTTTCTCATTTTGGTTGTGATGAAGCTCTGAGAACTGAGGTTTCTCATCATCTTCTTCACTCTTCACGGGAACAGGACTGAATGTTGTCTGAGTGATCTCATTCTCCTCCTGCTCCTCTTTAATCTGTGGAGGTTTTTGGTCCTCCTGGTCCTGACTCCAGTTCTCCTCCTCTTTAGTCTCCATCAGCTGCTGGACGTCTGCAGAAAACACATAATGGATTCAGTACCGAAAAATTGTACTTCAGTAAGAGTAGCACTACTTCACCCCATTTGTACTCAAGTAAAACTTAGACATCAGAGAAGTCACTAAAGTAACTGTAAAAAACTATTTCATAAAAAGGAAACTTGGATATTAAGTAACTGACCATAACATCTGTTTAAATATTTGAAAATAATTTCATAGTTATGTGCAAATTCTGATATTTACAGAATAAAATGGAAAAAAAAAATCCAATAACATAATTGCAAAGAAAAATGCAAAAGGTATAAATTCAAATTCAAAAATACTTTATGGATCCCAAAAGGAAATTAAATGTTGCTGTAACTCAAATTAATTTAAATTCATACAAGAGTTATTGTAGATAGTGGTGGCTGTTGGCAGGAGAGATCTCTTGTAGAGGTCTGTGTTGCAGCAAATCTGAAGAAGCCTCTGACTGAAGGTACCGTTTCTCTAATCAAATCTTTTCAATATAAACTACTTGAACTAATACTTCCGATAAGTAATGTATATATGTTAAATATTTCCATTGATAGTATAAAGTTTTTAGTTTATATTAAAAATAACGATGGAAAAACAAAGCTTGTGTACAAACAGGAGGTCTCACTTCAACAAACAAAATATCAGTTTCCTATCTGCTGCATTATTGGTTAAAATGTTTATCTGTCATTAAGTTAAGTTACTTACAGTGAGTAAAGTATTCAGACAATTTCACTCAAGTGAGAGTAGTGATACTTCACAATAATACTACCCAAATAAAAGTAAAAAGTATGGTGTAGTAAAACTACACCAAAAAGAGTTTATTCATTTATTTATTACAAAATGTTACTCAAATAAATGTAATTGAGCAAATGTAATTATTTACCTTTGATTATGTTGCATCACAAACACATTCACTGTAGCTGATCTAATTTTGAAGATCTTAAGGAACTTTCACATTATTGCACAACCAAATTAAGGAAGTTGTAATATTTTCCTTTTGCCGCGCTTAACAACTCGGGAAACCGGACTAACCTGTGTGCACAGTTTTTAAAATCTACATTTTATAACGATTATTTTATCTATGCAACCAATTCCAGATCGGGACTTTACAGTGAGCGTTACTTTATTTCAGTTTTAAAGGTAACTGGTGTTTTTTTTTTGTTTTGTTGAGGAGTAAACCAGTCATTGGCGGCATGTAAACATTTAAAGAACGGCAAAGAAGAAAATCACCTTCACACTTAAAGTCCGTCTCCTCACTCTGGGTCGGTTCCTCCGTATCTTCTGTGTTTTCTCCAAAGTCGAGACCTTCTAAGGTTTTCACACAATCGAAGTTAAAACTTTTCTTAAACTACTTCAGAAAAAAATACGTCCGTTTCCGGCTAACATGCTAAGCTAACGCTCGACGCTTCCAGTACTTCTGGGAGGAAAATGAACAGCAAAAATCTCTCATATCGGCGGTGAAAAAGTTTTAATACTATGAAATGTTTATATTATACTCGACAGACTACTAAAGTGTAATTTTCACTTATTAAAAGAGGGGAAACGAAACGTTGATGACGGAGGCCATGTTGCTAGGAGGCAATCACTTCCGTTGGATTTCAGGTCGTACTGGACTTCAAAATAAAAGCTTGATCTGAATTAGAAATTAAAACTAACTTTCCATTTCACGTAATGTTACACGGACCACCTATAATTATACGCAGACATATCAGTTGAAGCCGAGTCTAGCGGGAATCAACATATAACATATAGAAAGGAGCGTTTTTGACCCCAACTGTTTCTTTGATAAAGGGTGATAAATATGACCCGTTTCAATTCAATTAAAAAATGCTTTTTTCATCCAAAAGAAAAATTAAATACTGCATTAACTCTTATTATCCAAGCATCTTCAGAGAGTTGTGGATGGTTGTGGATGGTGATGCTTTTGGCAGAAAGGATCTCTGGTAGCTGTCAGGCTTGCAGCAAATCTGAAGAAGCCTCTGACTGAATAAGAGTTTCATGACGGTCATGATGTGTCAACAGCTCCATTTCTCCACTGAGGAGACGATATTCCACAGTAGCATGTTCTGGATGACACCATCTGTTGTTGTCAAGTTGTGCTAATCCACTTTGTTTGCTTTTGTCACTTTTCTTTAAATGTCTGTCTGATTAGATGTTGAAGTTCTGATCCTTGCTCATTATGACTGATGGGAGAGACGGCTTGAACTTCCTCTTCTTCTCTCTGTGGTCCTCTGCATCCATAAAGCATCCTTTCTACTCCTCGTGAATTATTGTTTTGATAATCGTCTAATTTCATTAGATGCAGCCACATTCACATAGCACAAATTCTCAACAAATGTTATCTTAATGCATTTAAAAAGCCCAAAAGGTCCAGTTCATATCTACTTATACAGGATCAATTTTATCCAACTGTAATTTTTAAAGAAACGTCTATTGAACAAACATTATTGGATTTCTTTTCAATATATTTAAAAACCTAAAATCCTAATTAGTAAAGGCACCATGTACAAAATGTCCACAACTTTTTTAAATAGCCTGAAACTAAAGTTAGCTTTATTTAAAAAACTAAAATGATTATATACGGAGGAATCCCAAACAAAAAAAATGATGATAGTGTGGAGACATATGACGTCACAGCGCCATCTTGAGGCCAAGAGGGTGAATAATTGATCATGCAGAGATTTCTCTTAAATACATTTTCCAATAGTTTAGTAATGAAACATTTGTTATAATGATTTGTGTAGCTGATGGAACTGTTAAATTTTACACATGAACACTATAATTAGAGTTTGACTTTAGAAGCAATGTGTTAGCATTAAGTTTAAATGAATAAAAACAGAAAACAAGAACTTGTAAAAAAATCATAATGTATTTTTCTTTTAATAGATTAAATTTAAAATATACTTCAACGAGTCACAATGCAAGGCTGAGTTTATAAATTGCTTTTCTTGCTCCAGTGCAGTTGCAGCTTTTCCCCCTCTTTTCTTTCACTTCACAAAGTAACATGAAATGAGATTGCTGTTATTTTTTTAAATAAAATATTTTGTTTTGCTAATGCATACTTCACAACTTTGCCCCATTTCTCATAATTTTTACACATAAAAAAACAAATACAAAGACACTTAAATTTAGCATTTGAAAAAAAATTGCTCAGTTGTCAATGATTCACTGCATCAAGAATCTTCATTCTTTCCAGGACATAATTTTCCAGAAGCAGCAAAGAATCAGGTGGATTCATGAGAGATTAACTTTGAATCACTTCCATCCAGTCCACTGAATCAGTTTATAACATTTTGTTAGAGGAGTTTGTCTGTCCCACTGCTTCACTCCACTTCAACCACAGTCTGTGGAGCTGAGAGGTTGCTCACCTGTGTGTGTTTTTGTGTGTTTTACAAACGCACTTTTCCACATGTATGATGCCTTACAGACGGAGCAGCTGTACGGTTTTTCTCCTGTGTGACGTCTCATGTGACATGTTAGACTTAAACAGTGAGCGAAGCTCTTACCACACACTGAGCAGGTGTAAGGTTTCTCTCCAGTGTGGGTTCTTGTGTGTTCCACTAAAGTGCGTTTCCTTTTGAAAGCCGCCTTACAGACCGAGCAGCTGTAAGGTTTTTCTTCTGTATGACCTCTAATGTGAAAAGTTAGATGTGACCTACAACTAAAGCTTCGGCCGCAGACCGAGCAGCTGAAAGGCTTCTCCCCAGTGTGTGTTCTTGTGTGTTCTACTAAAGTGTTTTTACTCTTAAAACCTGCATTACACATGGAACATATGTAAGGTCTTTCTTCTGCATGTATTTTTGTGTGCTTTTGTAAATTTCCCTTAGAAGTAAAAGCTTTGCTACAGACAGGACAGCTGTAAGGCTTCTCTCCAGTGTGGATTCTTATATGTTCGATTAAATTGTTCTTCCTTTTAAAAGCTGCGTTACAGATAGGACATCTGCAAGGTCTATGCTGAGTGTGGACTTTTGTATGTTCTTTTAAATTAGCTTTGGAAGTAAAAGCTTTGGTACAAACAAAGCAGCTGAAAGGTTTTTCTTCACTGTGTGTCCTCATGTGTAGAGTCAAAGACTGTTTCCATGTAAAGGTTTTGTCACAGATAGAGCAGCTGTAGGGTTTTTCTCCAGTGTGGATTCTTTTGTGTTCTAACAAATATCGTCTGCGACTGAACGTTTTACTGCACTCAGAGCAGCGATGTAACTTTTTACCTTTCTCACAAACTGAATCTGTGTTATTAGTTCCAGACCCCAAACCATACTGAGCTTCACTGCTCTCCTCCCAGTTTCCATCACTGACATCCGTCTCTGAGGACTCTGAAGAAGAATCAGAAGTTTTATCTTCAACGTCTGATTCTAAATGTTGATCTGGTTCTGGTCCAACAAAGTCTTCGCTTTCCTCAGTTTGGTTATGATGAAGCTCTGGAAGTTGAATTTGAGGTTTCTCTTCATCATCTTCACTCTTCACAGGATTGAATAGAAACTCAGTGATGTCATCCTCCTCCTGTTCCTCTTTAATCTGTGGAGGCTTCTGGTCCTCCTGGTCTGGTCTGGGACTCCAGTTCTTCTCCTCTTTGATCACCATCAGATCCTGGACGTCTGCAAAAGACACATCTCTCTCAAAATAAATGTCATAGTAATAATGTAATGTAAAATTATATGTAAAAATGCATCAAAATGCAGGCATGAACTATTCTGATAACATGTAAAACTCGATCATCCAGGTGTTCACTTGTGACCTACAACTATTGTAAAAGATCAACAACCAGAATCACAAAGAACCAGGGTTTTATCATCACACATTGGAGATGTGATACAGCGAGCCACACGCACTACATGGAGACCGAAGATAAAACGGGCAGGAAAATTAGCTCCAATTGTTGGTGCATTGATTCTTATATCACTGCAGCTGTGCATGATGTGTACCAACAAAAAGGTGCTTGATTTTTATGTCATAAACTGATGGGTGGATAATATGACAAACTTCCAGAAAACTGTAAAACCCTGAGTTCCTTTAAATGGAGGCTGAAACATGTTTACAGTTGCCTTTCATTATCTATTTATAACACTTTCATCTTTATTCAAACCTCTCTTTACTTAGCTGTAGTTATGTCACTGTAATGTACTTATTTTTATGTTTTAATCATTTAAAGCACTTTGAGTCGTCTTGTTGCTGAAATGTTCTCCACAAATTAACATGTTTTGTCTTGTGTGGCTTTTAGTAAAATGTTAAAACGGGAACAGACGAAGGTAATCACAGTCAAACTGATAGTCCACCTACTCACCATAAACTGCTTCCTCCATCTCTGTCAGTTGTCTTCTGAGATGTTTTTTTATTTTATAAAAACACAACAGAAACGTTTCTCTCCATAATCATAACAATCAGTCTGTTCTCCATCAAACTTCCTCTGACTCGCTGTTTTCCTATCTGCTTCCAGCTAACAAGCTAAGCTAAAACTACCGGTAGGAAATTCAGATAAAACAAAAAAAGGAAAATAAAACTTTACAGTTGATGTAAAATCACCTCGGCTTTAAGGATACATTTAAATATTCTCGTAAAAACGAATGAGGTTACATTTTACACTGGAAAAGGAAACAAGATTCGTTCGCCTAGCTTCTGCTGCTAGGAGACAACTACTTCCGCTGTTCGTCGGATGATGTTGGCCTTCAGAATAAAAGCTCGATCTGAACCGCACTTGAAAGATACGCAGGAGCTGTTAGATTAAAGATACCTCTCGAAAATAACCTTTAAGGAAGTATAAAACAATCAACTTAATAAACCCACATTTCTGTCTTAAAATGTTTTCATTGTTCTAAAAATTATAAAAGAAATGAAGGTTGAAAACATTTTATGTTTATTTTTTCTATACAATGTGTTTTTTCTGTGAATTAAAGTACTGAAATAAATGAAACATGAAAAATAAACTACTGAATAAAAAAAACTAATCCACAGCAGCTTCGAATGACCCTGTATTATAAACATTTAATTTACTTTTTGGGAGCAATTATTGTCCAACTCTAAATTAATTATGTTTTTATTCTAGACCAATGTTATTATACCCAAAGTCATCAAAATTAAGACAAAAAAAGAAAGAAAGGAGTAAAAAAAAAAAAAAGTCTTCTCACAAAAAATTTATGGACTTCATTGGGTCCTTTAAAAAAAACAACAAATAATTAAGAGAAACTCAAGTTGAGCTGTTTCAATTTATAAATAGCAGTTGCCAGATTAGAGGTTTTTATCTTCCTTAACCTTCCAGGAGTGATTTTTTTAAAAAGCCATTTGCTTTCTGTCTGGGGTTAATGAAGTATTTTTGAATTGAAGAGACTCCGTTGTTGTATCGCAGTGTCATAAGGAGGATGCTCAGGGCTGACCATTATGTTCTTGATTTTACTTTAAAAATTTCCTTATACTGGGTCCAATTGAGTGAAGATTAAATTCAAACCAAGACAATCAAATCATGTCATCATATTTAGTTCCTATTACAATAAATGTTTTACAGTTACACAGCTTCTCTTCAGCTGAAGGTCCAGTGTTTTCCTGGGAGTAAAGAAACATTTTAGACAGAGAAGCTGAAAAGTGGACAGCTTATTCTTCAAATCAGTCTAGCTGAGTCTTTGACTGCAGTCCGTGCAACTGGACGGTTTTCATCCATATGAATTCTTGCATGGTTCTTGAATGTTCTTCCATATGAACGTCGCTGTACAGACGGAGCAGCTCTACGGTTTTTCTCCTGTGTGACGTCTGAGGTGACATTTTAGGCTCGTAAGGTAAGCAAAGGTCTTTCCACAGACCAAGCAGCTGTAAGGCTTGTTTCCGGTATTACCACACATTTGAGCAGATAGATGTGACCTGCATTTGACTGAGCAGCTGAAAGGCCTTTCGCTAACGTGAGTTATTGTGTGTTCTACTAAAATGTTTTTAGTTTTAAAACCTGCATTACATACAGAACATGTGCAAAGTTTTTCCTCTGCATGTATTTTTGTGTGTTTTTGTAAATAACTTTTTAAAGTAACAGCTTTGCTACAAACTGATTTTAAACATTGATCTGGTTCTGGTCCTACAAGGTCTCGGTTTTTCTCAGTTTGGCTGTGATGAAGCTCTGGGATCCAAGGTTTCTCTTCATCATCTTCACTTTTCACAGGAACTGGATTGAATTTTAACTCGGTGATGTCATTCTCCTCCTGCTCCTCTTTAATCTGTGGAGGCTTCTGGTCCTCCTGGTCTGGTTTGGGACTCCAGTTCTCCTCCTCTTTGATCCCCACCAGCTGCTGGAAGTCTACAGGAAACAAACAGAGAACCTACAGAAAATGGCTCTCATATCAAATGTAGGGCCTCAGGGTGGGGAAAAGACTATTTATGACGATGTATTGAGATGCAGACATTGAATATTCTAACTCAAAAGTTAAAACTTGATTTTTTTAATGTTCACTTGTGACATAACTTTGAGGAATAGAGAAGTTTGAACTTGTAAACATTGCTCCTGCACAGCTTGTGAGAATCATATTAAATCAGAAAATTCTTCAACATCCATGCTGCACTAATACTTCATTTTACCATGTATTTAAACTTTTATTTACTCAGTTTTTTAATGTTTTCATCATGCAAAGAACGTGGAATTGTGTTGTTGATGAAATGTGCTCCACAAATCAACTATATTCTAGTCTCTCTAAATCACTAGAACCAGAACCGGAGAAGCAACACTCAGTTTTTTATGCTCTATAAATGTGGAACAAACTTCCAGAAAACTGAAACCCTGGATTAATTTAAATCAAGGCTAACAACACAATTTGCTTCAAATGCAATTAATTGTTCTATTTATGACACTAATATGAATTTTAGTCTTTATTATTCCACTCTAATGTGCTCTTTTTTATGTTTTCATAATGTAAAGCACTTACTAACAATGATTCAGGTGTTTGTGGAACATTTTTCAGCAAATGTAATGAAATGTGCTCCACAAACACCTGAATCATTGTTAGTAAACGGTGCAGCAGAAGATAATCACCACCGAACCGAGTCCATCTACTCACCATGTGCTGGTTCCTCCATTTGTTAATCGTTTTCTCTCCGACGCTGAGACCTTCTGAGATTTTCACAAAATAAAACTAGAAACGTTTCTCTCTTTATAAATCACCAAACTTTCTCTGACTCGCTGCATTCCCGTTTCCTTCCAGCTAACAGGCTAGGCTAAACCTACGAGGAGGAAATAGATAAAACTAAAGAAAAACTTCACAACTAATATAAATTCAAGGTGGATTTAATGATGCGTTTTAATATAATCGGGAAGCCAACACAAGAAAATTGTACAAAAATAATGAAAGGAATCAAAACTCGCTGCTAGGAGACAACTACTTCCGCTATTCGTCGGGTCACGGAGGCATTCAAAATAAAAGCTTTTTTTCTTTATTTTTATTGGCGGATGGAAAGAAACATTTATTAAGCAATACCGCCACCTACTGGTACGGAATGTGGCTTAACATGTCTATTTTATGAATTTAAAGCATCTTAAAGCTACTCAGGAGCCGTATTTAAAGTTTTATTCAATAAATGAGATTGTGTGTTCCTATGAGGTTACCAATGACCCCACCATAAAATAAGTACATTTAATTTATTTAGCCATTTTCATACAAAAAGCAGAAGTCTACACAAAAAGGCAGTTAAAATCATAAAGCTATTTTTAAAATCCTTAAAACAAAGTAATACAGCAATACAAGAAAAGGAAACTAGAAAGTAAAAAATTCACAGTTTACTTAAAACCAGCCAATTGGTTTGACAAAAGTTCAAGTTGAGTTGTTTCAATTTTAAGACGGTAATTACCAGATTTACTTTGAAATCTGGATAAACATTTGTCAATAAATTATTTTCAAAAGGAAATAAGCCTTAATTTGATGGCATAAACACAAGTCAAATGTTTTGTCAAATGTGCCAAATTAATCAACATAAACATTGAATGACCTATATCTGCTGCATTTACGAACACAAATAACATCAAAGTCAAGTCATATCCGAAAAGAAAAAAAAAACTAAAAAATGTCTAAATCTAAGCTACAGATGGTCTCTATTCTCTCTACAAAGCGAACAAAAATATTTTGGAGTGGGGATGAGAGTAATTTTTAAACTTCTGTAAAAACCCTGTTCCGACTTTGTTCTTTCTATTGTATCAATAAAGATTTATTTTTTTAAATACTGTATGTGAAAAGCAACAGGGAAAACAACTTTTGCACTTGAATTAAAGATGATTCAATTTATTCCCGGAATTAGCGGACTACCGAGGAACGCAAGAACGTTGCTGCAACATAAACAATTTAAAACCACGTCGGAAGACCAACTGAAGTTTGAGGCTAGGAGACAACTACTTCCGTTATTCGTCACATTGGGCTTCAAAATAAAAGCTTGATTAGAACCGCACTTTAAGCTTACACAAGAATTGCATTTATCTATATTCAAGATGAAAGTGAAATATATATTATTTACTACGATAAAATGACAAAAATGGTCACGCACAGTGACTAAGTCAGTATTGAAAATATTAACGTGTCATATTACTCATTACAAAAACAAGGGGTTGGTTTAGTAGCACATTACCAAGTAATGCATGACTAACATCACTGCAGCTTTTCACACAAAATGAAATAGAAGTGACAAAGTAACAGGGTAATTAGACACATCACAGAAAGCGACGCCATGGAAATGAACAAAAGCAAAATTAAGATAACTACTGAATAGACTATATGTGCTGCCTTTACGACCATAAATAACACAGTGCTCAAATAACATCAGAATTTTATTTTTTAAATGTCTAAATGTAGACTACGTTATATACTCCCTGCGCTTGATCTTTTATCTTTTTCTCAGAGTTATAATCTTTCCATACCAGAGGAGACCATCATCCTGCTGATGGTCTCTGATGTCTCCTCTCTGCTCTTTCTACTGTGGCAATAAAGACTTATTTTAAAATATGTGGAAGCCAACAGTGTACAACAGAGTTTTAGACCCACTCTAAGCAAAAACAAAATTACAAAAACAAACTAGTGTGAGAAGAAATTCAGAGAATAGTTATAATGTAGCATCCAGCCAATCGTGAGGCCTGAACTGATGGTTAAATTATTTATTGAAATCATTCATCTACCAACACAAAGGCTAGAAAAGAACAAGTAATCGTTTCTCTGTCTCTTGTTATGAATAACTCATTACATTAGTAGAATTATTTCCATTAACACAGGAATCACAGATTTTTCTTTAAAAATCTCAAATTGTTCAAACTAAAATCAAAGTTACTGACATTGTTCCTTATCGACAAACAAAAATTTAGTTTCCTTTTATCCTTTTTCAGTTTTGCGGTTAACCTTTTCCGTTACCATGGCTACCTTAACAAGAACTTTTTTTTAAAAGTTCCTTTAACAACCACACCAAGAAAAAAACCTGTGAAAATTTATTTCTTTGCATTTCTTTTACCCTAAGGTGACTCACATACACAATCAATATTTTTTTCCAATTGTGGTTTTTAAAATATTGATCTCTACCAAACAGTTGAGATGTCACTTAATGGTTTAAGTACACGACATAATAAAAATACCAAGTACAGTAGATAAATTAAAATAAAATGCTAATTTATAAAGAAATAAACAACAAAAAATGTCTGGGGCATTGGATACAGTTTATTTCTGTCAAAATGCCACAAAACACTGGTTTTAATTTCAACCAAGGAAAATATTGCGTCGAACAAGGAAATATTGCATTTTTAATTTTCCCATCTTGACTGTATCTGTATTAAAGTGCAACAGCACGAAATTCTCACATTCAATCCACTTCTGATTATAGGCAACAGTGCAAAATATTCATTTTTACATTCAAAAAGGAAAAGAAAATACTGCAGAACAATAGAAACATTTGTTGCTTTTATATCTCAGCACACCTTTTCTGTTTTGGTGCAACATCATGTATTTTGGGACACAAGTCTCACGTATCTGGAGGATTGACTGAACTAGTGTTACTTGTTTTCATTTAAACTTTGAAAAAAAATGGCAAACACAGAAAAACATTACCAAACATATTAACACATCACATTTCCAAACTCATCTATGTGTTTGCAGAACAGCATTCTTTTTGTGCATTAGATGCACTTTACCTCTGGTGATAAAACTTAAAGCATTCCTGGTTTGCATTCAAACACAGGAAGACATTACATTTCTCACATTTCCACCTGGACACTCCCTTTGGACACAGATTGCATCTCCCTCGCTTTTCACAGTGAAGAGGCCAGTGTCCCACGTTGTCATAGCGCACATCTGTTTGTGGTTTTGGTCGTGATGGTCTTGGGATGTAGCCTGTCTTCTCAGGTGGTGGAGAGCTGCAAGATGGTCGGCCAACTTTGGATGCTGGCTTATTGAACTGATTCAAACTGTGGGCAACTGCGAGGCGGAACCGTTTGAGAGACATGGGTTTCTCATTCAGGAGGCTGCTGTCCCTTTTGTAGAGTAGCCAGGAATTTGCAATGCAGAGGTCCAGGATGTATCCAAACAGGGGAAAATACCATCTCCTTGACTTGGCCGGGGTCTTGTACAGGTGTACTAGCATGTCAGACAGATCGATTCCTCCCATATGCTCATTGTAGGCAGAGATGAGTGATGGGCACGGGATGGTGATCTTTGCGCGGGACTCTTTGCTCCAGCGTTTCACTGTTGAAAAGGGCATGATCCCACAGGCATTACTAAGCAAGTTGACACATTTGTTATCGAACCACTTCACTGCAAGAACCCCTTCAGCAGCCCTAAAGTCACAGGCCCCACGCCCCCTTTTAATCAGGTCTTTGTCTGTCATCAATGGAGCTCCACCAGTGCGGTTTGGTCGTACGGTGCCGATGCACTTGACACCAAGGGCAGTGTGCAGGTACTGAACCAAGTTGAAACTTGTAAAGAAGTGGTCACAAAAGACAACAGACATCTGGGGCTCTTTTATGGTTTTGCAGAGCGTTGTCACCACTTTTGCTCCCAGAGGCAGGGCCTGCTCCTCTTCACTGAGAGCAACATTGAAGAACGTGGATGCCCCTTGATAAAGCAGCAGGTCGTGGATGATGCCGGATGAACTTCCTCTACAGAATAATTTAAAGCCCCACTTGTCTGGCTTGTTGGCGATGTACTGGCGGAGGGTACCAGCTCTTGTGCCTTTATATGCTACCATGACCTCATCGACACTGTGCTTGTGAGTGGATGGTATCAGGAGACACTGCTCACGAAGCATTTCAAAAAGGGGACGGATTTTGTAAAATCTGTCCCGACTCTCACTGCACTGCTGATTATCATTGAAATGAATGTATCGCCGTAACAGCTGGAATCTCCTCCTTGGCATGATGTCAGTGATCAGGTCGAAGCGTGATTCATGGTGCCAGTAGTCCTCCAGTGACGGGAAATTGAAAACACCCATAAAAAGAAGGATCGCTAGGAAATGCTCTATCTCTTCAGGGCTAGTCTTGATTGGATCCCCCAACTCTTGAGCAGAGTACAAATTGGTGTGATGTGCGATATGTTCAATCATCTCATCAGTGAAGAGCATTTTGAAATACTGGAAGGGTGAGGGCACAGCTTCAGGGGGTTCAAATTTTGAATTAAGAACCTGGAACTCATCAATGTCTTCCTGCTTCCAGATTCTTTTTGTGCTTTTGTTGGGGCCTGGGGTGGAACTTGGGTCGGCGTTGTCATTTGGCTGCTCCAAGGGAACAGTTTTTAGAGTGCGTTTCCCTTTCCTGCTCTTTTTACGAGGTGGCTGTGTAGAAGATCTGCTTTTTGAGGGAGCCTCCTCTTCATCCAGGGATTCAAAAGAGCTGTCTCCAGTATCATCTGCTTGTGTGGGCTGATAATCAGGATCTTCTACTTGGTCATCATCGCTCAGATCACCATCAGATTCTTGAGGATTTTCTGGTACAAGGGCGAGAAGAGTGCGTGGCCTCGCACCATAGAAGGATTTAGCGTCCATCTAGTGGTGGTTGAAAAGTTAAAATTAGTTAGTAGTTGTGAAAATTATGATTTCCCCACATTTATTCTAAAATGTTACCATATTTGCTAATATCAACTCAGAAAGTCACAAAAATTATTTTGTAAGATAATGTTATAATTATTCTTAGTGTATAACATTGTAATAACACTTATTGTTTCATATTTACACCAATAGATGAAAATGACTTGATTTTATAGCAAAAAATTAAATGTTAACTACATTAGCTTAATTTGCTACATTTACCATAAAGTGACAAATCAACCGTTTGGTCAAGCATATTTTAAAAAAATGATTAGACCTTTAATTTAGCTTTTTAGGTGGTATCAAGTAACATAATTCTGTTTAGTAAGGTCTATAACACTATTATATGCCAGAAAACTATTTCTACCTTTCAAAGTTTTACCACAACCAGTCGATACTTGTGACAGATTTTTGTTTCTGACTTCCTGGTTGGAGAGGGGAAGAAGAATACTATTTAAAGAAACAGTGCCATCTAGTGGATTTCTTTAGCATATTGTACCTCAACCAAGCAGCAGAGATGGCTCAATCAGGTTAAGCTAAGTTAGGCACTCCTCATATTGAGATATAGAGACCCAAAACGTGCTAAACCATATGGTTGAGTGGGCAGTTAAATTAAGGTAAAACCTAATTTTCAATAGGAACCTGGGCAAAATTACCAAAATAAAAGCACATAACCTTAATAGTAGTTACAATGAACACTCAGTTACAACAAACTTCACTCAGCTAGCCTTTACACATATTCTTGTGTGGTTCCTGAATGTGTGTCTCCACTTGAATGTTGCCTTACAGACAGAACAGCTGTAAGGTTTCTCTCCAGTGTGGGTTCTCATGTGGTTCCTGAATGTGTGTCTCCACTTGAATGTTGCCTTACAGACAGAACAGCTGTAAGGTTTCTCTCCAGTGTGGATTCTTGTGTGCAACACTAAACTGTTTTTGAACAGAAACTCAGCTTTACAGACAGAGCAACTGTGTCGTTTTTCTCCTTTATGACGGCTCATGTGAGTAGACAGATAGGACTTACACTTGAAGCGTTGGCCACAGAGCGAGCAGCAATGAGGGGATTCGTTTGAGTGGGTTTTTGTGTGCTCTCCTAAATGCCTTTTAGTTTTGAATCCTGCATTACACACAGAACATATGTAAGGTCTTTTCTCTGTGTGCATGATTTGGTGTTTTTGTAAGTTTCCCTGAGTATTAAAAGCTCTGCTACAGATGGAGCAGCTGTAAGGTTTCTCTCCAGTGTGGTTTCTTGTGTGGCTCACTAAACCGCGTTTCCTGTAGAAAGCCGCCTTACAAACAGAACAGCTGAAAGGTTTTTCTCCAGTATGGAGTCTTGTATGTTCCACTAAACTGCTTTTCCTTGCAAAAGCCACATTACACACAGAGCAACTGAAAGGTTTCTCTCCAGTATGGGTTTTTGTGTGCTCCACTAAACTGTTTTTCCTCAGGAAAGCCACCTTACAGACAGAGCAACTGAAAGGTTTTTCTCCAGTGTGGGTCATTGTGTGCATCTCAAAACTATATTTTCTGTGGAAAGCTGCCTTACAGACAGAACAGCAATAAGGTTTTTCTTCGGAGTGACAGCTCATGTGAGCAGCTAGATTTGACCTGTACTTGAAACTTTGGCTGCAGACTGAGCAGGGGTAAGGCCTTTCCCTACTGTGTGTTATTTTGTGTTTATTTAGTTTTCCTTTTGAAAGAAAGCTTTTGTCACAGACAGAGCAACTAAATGGTTTTTCTCCAGTGTGGATCCTGTTGTGTTCTAACAAATGCTGTCTACAGATGAACGTTTTATTACACTCAGAGCAGCGATGTAATTCTTTGCCTTTCTCACAAACTGGACCTGTGTTATTGGTTCCAGAGCCCAAACCTGCCTGAGCTTCACTGCTCTCCTCCCAGTTTCCATCACTGACGTCCGTCTCTGAGGACTCTGAAGAAGAATCAGAAGTTTCATCTTCACCATCTGATTCTAATTGTTGATCTGGTTCTGGTCCAACAAAGTCTCTGTTTTCCTTGGTTTGGTTGTGATGAAGCTCTGGGAGCTGAGGTTTCTCTTCCTCATCTTCACTTTTCACAGGAACCGGATTAAATATTAACTCAGTGATCTTTTTCCCCTCCTGTTCCTCTTTAACCTGTGGAGGCTTCTGGTCCTCCTGGTCTGACTTCCACTTCTCCTCCTCTTTAATCACTATCAGCTGATGTACATCTGCAAGAAACAAAAAAACAGACAAGTTATAGGAAATGGCTCTTATATAAATTATTATATTAACATATGGCTTAAGGGTGGAGCAAGAAACATATTTAAAGATGCTTAAATAGGCAGACATGGACTATTCTAATTTGATTAACAAGATGTAAAGCTAAATTATCCTGATGTTCCCTGGTGACAATATTCAGGGGAACACAGAAGGTCGAACTCTATGTGAATGAAGCACCAGAGAAGTTTCATGTGAGCATCAGATGCCATGAGATAATCACTTCAACAAAACAATTTGCTGCTAACTGAAAGATATCTGCATTTGTTTCCACAGCAGGAGAGCAGCCTGGAGCTGAGAAGAAGATTGTAGCTGCAGCTGGTATTCCTGCCAGCGCCACTATTAGGAAAATCTCCTGTAGCTTCACTAAGCTTCCCTAAAATTCCCTAACTGAACTACTATGCTGTGTCTGGGCAGGGGTAAATTAGGCTGCGGTAAACAATTTAAGTGTTTATTGTGCATTTTATTGAGCTTTTGCATTGTTGATGTTTAAAACTGTTCCAAATGAAGCTCATGCTATTAATGATTCAAACTCCATTCCAATAAGTCGTTTAATCAGCAATACTTTGGTTACATGAGCTCTTTCCTTCACCGTCTTACCACTAAGCAACCTAAAATATTCCTAAAAACAAGCTAAGTGTCTTGTTTTCTCAATGGCTAAACACTAATGAAGCTAAGGTAGCTATTGAAGCTACAGCTAGCTCAGTGAACACGCATTCTGAAATAGCTTCACTCTCTTCATGCCATGATAAACCATAGTGAACCACTGGCACTCAAGCAGTGCCAGTGGTAATATTAACTTTGCAGATGATACACAGCTCTATATCATGACTTATAAATCACTGAAGCGTGGGTATGGAATAACTTTTCTCATCTATGCAGAAACAAAATGTTGTCCTTGTGACAATGACAATAAAGATTTATCTTATCTATCTAAATGGAAGTAATTATATTTGGATCTAAAGAGGGACGACCAAGAGTCAACCTGCAGCTTTAAGGTCTGACATCTGGGTGTAACGATGGACCTGAACTTTGAGAAAAGCATGAAGACAATTACAAAGTCAGCCTGAAGAACATTTCTAAGATTTAAAGACTAATATAAAAATGAGATCTAGAGAAACTCATCCATGTATTTGTCTTTAGTCGCATTAAATGCTACCACAGCGTTTTCACAGATCTAATGTCAGACAGCTGGAGCTCATCCAGAGCGCTGCTGCTGTTGTTCTGACTAAAACCAGAAAGATAGAGCACATCACCCCAGTTCTACACTGGCTCCCTCTAGCTCAGAGAATAGACTTTAAAATACGTTTGCTAGTGTATAAAACACAGAATAGGTTAGCACTAAAATACATTAAATATCTGCTGATGTTGTCGTAGCAACCTTCCAAGACCTCTCAGGTCTTCTGGTTCTGCTTTGCATCCCCAGAACCAGAAACAAACATGGAGAAGCAGCATTCAGCTTCTATTATGGAACAAGCATACAAAAATGTAAGACTAATGAAACCCTGAGCTTCTTTTAAACTTAGGCTAAAAACCTATTTGTTTTCAGTTGTTTTCGACTGATTTATTTAACACTCGTACTTAATTTTAGTATGTGTTACATATTTTCTTTGCTTTCCTTTTTAACGCCACTCCTTTTTATGTTTTCATCATTTAAATCTCTTTAAATTGTCTTGTAGTTGAAATATGCTCCACAAATAGATGCCCTGTCTGTATCGTTGTTAGTAAAATGTTAACGAACGGAAGTAGCAGAAGATAATCACCATCAATCTGCAAGGCCCTCTGCTCACCATATGCTGCTTCCTCCATCTTTGCTAGTTATCTTCTTCCCAACGTCGAGATCGTCTGAGGTTTTCACAAAATCACAACAGGATCTTTTCTGTCCTTAAACGTCAGAAACAGCCTGTTCTCCATGAAACCGCCTCTGACTCCGTTTCCTATTTCCGTCTAGCTAACAGGCTTAGCTGTCGGGGGAAAAAGAAAAGTAAGAATAATGTAAAAAATAAAAATAAACAAAAGTCAAAAATAAAACTGTCAAACACAATTTAAAGAAAACCCCGTGGCTCCGCTGAAAAACCGATAGAATAGGCACATTGGAAGGACAAAGGGAAACAAAACTTTGTTCGCTTAGCTTTTGCTGCTACCAGAGAACTACTTCCGCTATTCGTCGGGTCACATTGGCCTTCAAAATAAAAGCTCGACTTGAGCGGGACTTTAAAGCTACAAAGGAAAAGCATGTAATTATATTCAATACATTTTAATATGCGTCGCCATGAGGCAAATTTTTTTTAGATTAAAAGTATTGTTTTTTAATGCTCTGATTTAATATATTCATCTTAAATACCATGTTTTAATGAGCTGTAAGTAAAAAATAATTTTAAAAAATTACATTAACAACAGCTTGAAAACATTAAGTCATCTATGCAATGTGTTTCATTCTGTGAGGCTAGTCAAGTAAACTTCTTAGTAATATTCAAAGTACTAAGTGACCAATGACAACACAATAAAGTAGGCAAATTTAATTTATTTAGCAATTCCCGTACATAAGTAGGCTACCTACAGCCTAACAAGGATGTTTTAGGACTGTGTAAGAAAACCAGAGTACCCAGAGAGAACCCACACAGACAGGGAGATCTAAACACCTGGATTCAAATCAAGGTACCAACAACCCCAACATGAAGTAAGCATTTAATTTATTCAGCCCTTTTCTTACAGAAGCAGAAGTTGACACAGAATGTAAATACTTTAATTTAAAAACTTACTAAACTAGCCACACTCGATTAAACTAAGTTAAAAATGAAATAATGGTGAAAAGTAAAACTACTAAAATGTAAAACAAAATTATACAAGTAAAAGTAGAGGCAATTAAATCTGCTGCACAGTGCAGCGGATACTGACGCAGCGTGACATCGACTCATCTTCCCTCTATAATTCAAAGATTTCTTTAGCATAATTATAAATAAGGCTGTAATCCATACAGTGGATGCACAGACAGTAGACAGTATATTTATTATATCCAGGGCAGACCTCCCTTCGCCAGCGAAGTAGAAGAGGAAGCTGCACATAGTCTTCCTGATGTCGGCGGGATGCTAAACAGAACCACTGTGAGATTAATAGTTCTTATACAGGTTTTTGTTTCCTGTAGTCCAGTCCTTGATGGCTGGAGGGCCAAAAACATCTGTTGTTGTGTAACAGTCTCATGAAGAGCATGCTGTGGGTTGTCTGTAATTTTCTTGTTTTTATAAAGAATCCTTCTTGAACGGGGTCTGATTGGGTCAAGATTCAATTCAAACCAATCAACTTTATCCCGAGACAATAGTGTAATATTTAGTTCCATAAACAACATATGATGTTACTACAGTTACATTATGCAGCTTCTCTTTAGCTTAAGTTCCAGTGTTGTCCTGTGAGGTTTATTTCCTTTAAAGAGATGTTGAGACAGATGAGCTTAAATGTGAACACTTCATTCTCCAAATCCAATATCAAAGACTGGCTGAAGCTTTAACCTCAGTCTGTGTTACTGATCTGTGTGCAGTCTTACATGATTCTTGAATGTGTTTTTCCACTTGAATGTTTTCTTACAAACAGAGCAGCTGTAAGGTTTCTCCCCAGTATGAACTCTTTCATGCTGCACTAACGTGTGTTTCCTCAGGAAAACAGCCATGCAGACAGAGCAGCTGTAAGGTTTCTCTCCAGTGTGGGTTCTTGTGTGTTCCTTTAAATTGCGTTTTCTCATGAAAGCCATCTTACAGACAGTGCAACTGTAAGGTCTTACACCAGTATGACCGACCATGTGAGAGGATAAATAGGACCTGCACTTGAAGCTTCGGCCGCAGACTGAGCAGCTGAAAGGCCGTTCCCCAGAGTGGATCCTTGTGTGTTCCACTAAATTTTTTTTAGTTTTGAAACCTGCTTTACACACAGAACATATGTAAGATCGTTCCTCTGCATGTATGATTTTGTGTTTTTGTAAGCATCCCCGAGAGATAAAAGTTTTGCTGCAGACGGAGCAGCTGAAAGATTTTTCTTCACTGTGCGTCTTCATGTGGTGCGTCAAAGATATTTTCCTTCTAAAACTTCTGTCGCAGATGGAGCAACTGAAAGGTTTTTTTCCAGAATGTGCCATTGTGTGGTTCACTAAGCGTTGTCTTGTTGGGAAAGCCTCCTTACAAACAGAGCAGCTGTAAGGTTTTTCCCCAGTGTGGATTCTGGTATGTTCCACTAAACTTTGTCTTCTTTGGAAAGCTGCCTTACAAACAGAACAGCTGTAAGGTTTTTCTCCAGTATGACCAATCATGTGGGAAGACAGATGTGACTTATACTTGAAACTTTGGCTGCAGACCGAGCAGCTGAAAGGCCTTTCGCTTGAGTGTGTTATAGTGTGTCTTTTCAGGGTTTTTTTTAAACTAAAGCTTTTGTCACAGATGGAGCAACTAAACGGTTTTTCTCCAGTGTGGGTTCTGTTGTGTTCTATCAAATATTGTCTACAGCTGTATGTTTTATTACACTCAGAGCAGCGATGTAACTTTTTACCTTTCTCACAAACTAGATCTGTGTTATTGGATCCAGATCCCAAACCTGACTGAGCTTCACTGCTCTCCTCCCAGTTTCCATCACTGACATCCATCTCTGAGGACTCTGAACAAGAATCAAAAGTTTCTTCTTCTGACTGTAAATATTGATCTGGTTCTGGATCCACAGTGTCTTCATAATCCTTGGTTTGGCTGTGATGAAGCTCTGGCAGCCGAGGTTTCTCTTCATCATCTTCACTTTTCGCAGGAACTGGATTGAATATTAACTTAACGATCTCCTTCTCCTCCTGTTCCTCTTTAATCTGTGGAGGCTTCTGGTCCTCCTGATCCAGGATGGGACTCAATGTCTCCTCCTTCTTTATCACCAGCAGCTGCTGAACGTCTGCAGGAAACACAAGAACAGAATGTCACAGTAATGTAGGGCGATGGTCACCAACTTTTTTGTAGCCTGAAATTCCTGAACTTGAAATTTTAAATTAATGGCACATGTCATTAACATATTTGATCACACTTTATTTACATCTTCATTATTATTTAGATTTTTCACAGCTTCTTGCATTGCTAGTCATTGAACCACATCATCTACTTGATACTTGATTCACTGACTGCTTGTATAAAGTTGTTTGTTTTGAGGCTGTGACTTTGTGGGTCTTTTGCATCATTTCCTGATGGAATATCCGGATGTGTTGGTGTTTCAGACTCTAGATTTGATCAAATTTTTCCATACCGAGTTATTCTAATGGATAAACACCTTATAAAATATATTGTCTACTGTCACACATTACCTTTTGGGAAATATTTGTGTTTCACAGTTTTTCTTGTTGTGGTACAGGCTCGCTAGCTTAGTTAGCTTAGCATCAAAACCAGCAGGTAGCCAAGGCTTCTTTACCAGCGTATAGCCAACAAGAACAGACCCAGAAAGCAAAAGATGTTAATTTAATGTTGAATTATGGTCAAAAATTTTGATTTTCAGTTAAGGTCGATTGCTGACGGTGGATCAACCATCAATCACCTAATTCTAGACAATTAACTGATGTTGGAAAGATGTCGTTGAATCAATGTGGTTTGTGGTCGAATTCTAATGATTGAAATTTAATTAAAACCACTTGTTTGTTTGTTTGTTTGTATCGTCCACACGGCCGTTACTCTCAATTTTTAGATCACATCTCAGATTTTTTTTTTTAAATGTACTTAGTGTTAAATACTGATAAGGTCAATATTCGGTGAGATTTTAACATTTCCGTTTTACAGTTCTGTTCGAGTATTCAAAGTGATTGCCTAAATATTAATGCAATCTTAGACTCAATTGCCTTTATTAAAAGTGTCTATAGCCCTAACTACTAATGTAGTCATACTTATACCTTGTGCTTATATAGCTTTGTGTGAAAAAAATAACAGTACCTCCCCAAAACACTGTATTTTCTGACAATTAAAAACATTGAGCTTGTTTTAACGGAGTAAACCAAACTTGAGAAAAATTTTCACTACAGATCTTTAAAAGGCAACGTTGAAACAACCTTTATGGAGTATATTCCATGTTTAATTTCCTCAGAGAAACACAGCAGAGGGCAGCAATTTAACAAACTGATCCCTTCACAAACTTATGCTCTTGCTCATAGTATTACTTCCTCACTGCCATAGGACATTGTGGCCCCCTTAAAAAACAGAAGGTGATTATCGACAGAAGATTTGCTCCTCTGATCTGGAGAAAACTTACAGAAAATTGCAAAACTGCTGAAACACTGAGTTAATTTAAATCAAGTTGTTGTTTTTTTTAGTATTCTATTTATAATATTGATGCTTAATTTTAGTCTGTATTCTAACTTCTCTTTAGTTCCCTTTATTACGCCACTGTAATGTGCTCTTATGTTTTCATCATTAAAGAAATTTGAATTGTCTTACTTATGAAATGTGCTTCACAAACTAATATCCCTCCCCTGTCTGGTTGCTAGTTAAATATTAAAGAACAGATAATCACAATAAAACTGAGAGTCTGTCTTCTCACCATGTGCTGGATCCTCCATCTCTGGTAGTTGTCTTCTCTTTAACGCTGAGACCTTCTGCGGTTTTTATAAAATAAAAACATAAACGCGTCTCTCCTCAGACATCAGAACCAGTCGGTTCTACATCAACCCGACTCTGACTCGCTGTTTTCCTGCCTGATTCTGGCTAACGAGCTAAGCTAAAACTAACGGGAGGAAATCCAGTAACAAAATACTCAGAGAGACGACTGAACGGAGACATGTTAGCTTCAAAAATGAACTAAACTTTGTGTTCGCCTAGCTTTTGCTGCTAGGCGACAACTACTTCCGCTATTCGTCGGGTCACATTGAATTTCAAAATAAAAGCTCGATCTTAACCGCTCATTAAAGCTAAACTGTAGCAGCAGTTACATTTGTACTCAGTAAATTAAAATATGCATTCAGATGATGCTCATTTGTTAGATATTTTTTGGAAATAACCTTTAAGCAAGAATAAAACATTTTTTTATTCAGCCCACATTTCTGCTCTAAAATGTTTTTATTGGTCTGGTGAAATAATCTCATCTTAAATTTTGGATTAGCTGTAAACTGTAAGAAATAAAGGCTTGAAAAGAAATCTGTCTTAAATTCATCTATGTAATGAATTTAAAGTCAATCATTTGAATTTCTCTCTTAAACCGCAACCCACTTCCACCATTATTATTATTATAGTCAGTTCTGATTACAGACGCTAATGTGATTCATTCTTTGAATTAAGTTACTCAAACACACTTCAGAAATATTCTAATTTACTGAATGTGTGTTGATGCAACTAATAAACCAATATATGTAAATGAGAGGAATCAGCATCATCAAAACCAGCAGGCAGTTTCTTTTTAAAATTAACAGCGCAAATTTTAAGCTGTTACCAGAGAACATATTTCTATTTCATTGTGACAGAATGTCTGTTTTCTCATCCTGGTGACAAATATTTTGCTCAGGATTCACCCATCCTTTTTCTGTTACCCCTGACATACGGGGGCCTCCAGTCACTCCAGTGGAAACTGGAAGAGAAGTTCACTCTGGAGAGGTTAGCAGATCATTACAGCACAGCAAACACAAAAACTTTCTACTAAGGGCAACTTAAAGAAATCAATTAACCTAACGTGAATGTTTTTGGACTGTTAGAGGGAACCGTAGTACTGTACTCAGAGAGAACCCACACAGACAGGAAGAACATGCAAAATAAACATCTCGCCAGGTTTCAAAACCAGGAGCAAATTTACTTTATTTAGAAGTTTTTATACATAGAGCAGAAATACAAAAAAAATGTCAGAAAGAATGTGTCTGAAAATACATAACATTGCCCTTTTAAAGTAATTGTGAAACTGGCTGAAGATTTGACCACAGTCTGTACAATTGGTAGTTATTCATCCTTATGGTATCTTGAGTGTTTCTTTAATGTGTTTCTCCACTTGAACTTCTTCTTACAGACCGAACAGCTGAAAGGTTTCTCTCCAGAATGGATTCTTGTGTGTTCTACTAAAGTGTGTTTCTTCAAGAAAGCTCTCTTACAAACAGAGCAGATGTAAGGTTTCTCATCACCATGGATTCGTTTATGTTCCATTAAACCACGTCTCCTCTTGAAAGCTGCCTCACAGACAGAGCAGGTGTGAGGTTTTTCTTCAGAATGACTTTTCATGTGAGCAGTTAGATATGACGTACGGCGGAAGCTTCGGCTGCAGAGCGAACAGCTGAACGGTTTCTCCTCTTTGTGGATTTTTGTGTGTCCTCGTAATGCGTTTTTACTTTTAAAATCTGCACTACAGACAGAACATGTGTAAGGTCTTTTCTTTGTGTGAATTATCATGTGTTGTTTTAAGTTTCCCTCAAAAGCAAATGTTTTGCTACAGATGGAGCAGCTGTGGGGTTTCTCTCCAGTGTGGATTATCAAATGTTGTCTTAAATTGTTCTTCCTTTTAAAAGCTGCATTACAGATAGAACATTTGAAAGGTCTATCCTGAGAGTGAACTTTTGTGTGATCTATTAAATTAGTTTTTGAAGGAAAAGATTTGTTACAAACTGAGCAGTGGTAAAGATTGTCTCCAGTATGGATTCTTCTGTGTTCTAACAAATTGCCTCTGTGGACAAATATTTTCCTACACTGAGAGCAGTGGTATAACTTTTTACCTTTCTCACAAACTGGATCTGTGTTATTGGTTCCAGACCCCAAACCTGACTGAGCTTCACTGCTCTTGTCCCAGTTTCCATCACTGATGTCCGTCTCAGAGGTCTCTGACGAAGAATCAGAAGTATCTTCAGTACCGGATTCTAAATTTTGATCTGGTTTTGGTCCAACAAGTTTTCTGTTTTCCTTGGTTTGGCTGTGATGAAGCTCTGGAAGCTGAGGTTTCTCTTCATCATCTTCACTTTTCACAGGAAATGGATTGAATATAAACTTGGTGATCTCACTCTCCTCCTGTTCTTCTTTAATCTGTGGAGGTTTCTGGTCCTCCTGGTCTGGTCTCGGACTCCACTTCTCCTCCTTTTTGATCTCCAACAACTGCTGGGCGTCTGCAGGAAACACAAAGTCAGTGTTTGTGAAACTGGCAGTGTCACACGCTGTGTTTCCATTACTCATATAATTTATCAGGTTAAATTTGGTTAATGGAAAAACTCCAATTTCAAAAAAGCTAATTTTTCAATCAAATGTCTTTCTTTTTTTTTGGATGAGATGATTATTTTGCTAAACTGCAATGGAAACACTTTACGTCACACGATCAACAACTGAATGTTGCCACTGGCACAAACCACAGAGAAGATAACAGGAAGTAGATGAAGGATTATGACACAGGATGTTTTTTAATCAGATCATGTGAAGAAACTTGTTCACGTCTGATTTTAAATTGCGTTTCTTATTTAACGGAAACACAGCTGTTGTGAAATGGGGTTTTTTTTCACATCAGCGAAACATTAAAGTTTTGCATGTAATTATTCTACTGCTAATTCCCAAATTCTTCACATTTTTTCCATCTAATTTAAATGCTTTGTGTGTTCCCTACTCTTTTTTCACAATGGTGCTGACTTACTTCTGGACAGGTCTGGTTTCATTGTCATTATCTGTTAGGAGACTAAGTGAACACCACGCTACTGTTGCTTACAGGACTTTGAGAAAAACTATAAGAAAGTTTTTCTCAAACTTTCTTTGATTCTGATGTGAGTTTCTTTTTTGAGTTAAGCTTTACAGTAACTTCCTACAGTTTGAACTGTCAATTGATTTTGGTATTTATTGCTAATCAAAGTGTTTTGAGGTCACAGACATCCTTAGTGTATGTATACAAATCTGCTCTGAAGTCTTAAGGAAACTTATAAATAAATGTTAATATTTATCTAACACATTGATACCTTTAAGTAGCTTGAATATGACACTAAATTAAAATTCACTTAAAGCTACAGCATGTAACTTTCTCAAGAAATATTTTTTACATACTTGATCAAATTCTCATCATGTCAGTAAAGTTTACTTTATAAGACAGATAATCTGTGAAAAAATTTAGCTTCTCTGGCTTTCCAAGAGGAGGGTCTTTGCGCTGTCAATCATCCTCATGCACACTTGCTCCCTGCTATGCTGCAGCTGATTCACAACAACTGATTCTGCCATGACTGTTCAGGCTAGTTAGCATGGCCACCGATGAAGGTGGATAAACTTGTAGTTTTTCTGGAACCGTAAGTTGTTTCTCTGCCATTAGTACATTTAGTAGTGCATATATGAGGATGATTGACAGCGCTAAGACCCTCCTACTGGCTCTGGTTCCTTGTTTTGACGGAGAGCGGTGCATTTCTTCAGATGGCAATCGTAGCACTGGGGGCAGGAAGAGATGGATCATTTCACAGATTATCTGTCTCATGACAACATGCTGACAGTTTAAACAAATATGTACTAAACATATTTTTTTAAGTTACATGCAGCTTTAAGGGCTAAACACAGTGGGCCTGACTTACATTAATAACTATTGTTTATTTATTAAGTCATTATGATACAAATGTAAATTTTAGACTTTGTTGAAACTTTCCTTTCCTTTAGTATGCCACTGCATTTTTTAATGTTTTCATCACGTAGAGTACTTTGAGTGGTCTTGTTGCTGAAATGTGCTCAACAAATCAACTTGCTTTGCCCTGCATCGTTGTTGGTTGCGTTTTTAAAAACGTTGAAACAGAAGATAATGACCGTCAAACCGAGAGTCCATCTACTCACTGTGTACCGGTTCCGCCATCTCTGAGTTTCTTTCCTCCAACGCTGAAGTCTTGAACTCGCTGCTTTCCAGTCGGCATCCAGCTAACAGGCTAAGCTAACACACCTGGGAGGAAATTAAGGAAAAACTTGAGTAAAACAGAACTTCATAATTAACGTTAAATCTCAATGGCTTTAAGGATACATATATAAATACCCGGAAAGCTGACTGAACACGAACATTTCACACTGAATAAGGAAACGAAAGTTTTTGTCCACCTATCGTTTGCTGCTAGTAGACAACTACTTCCGCTACTCATCGGATATTAGCCTCCAGAATAAAAGTTCATTTTGAGCCGCAATTTTTTAGCTACGTAGGAGTTGCATCCACAGTGATATAAATTAGAATATGCGTTCCTATCCGACTCATTTCTTAGATTAGAGTTACTTTTTGAAAATAACAGCCTTTAAGCAAGTGCTAAACATAGTTTTTATTAAGTCTACATTTCTGTATTGAAATGTTTTTCAGTGTAATGTAAATATTCTCATTTTAAATATTGCTTTCATGAGCTTCAAGCAAAAATCAGTATAAATAACAGAATATAGAGAGAAAATAACCTGCCATGAATGCTTCTGGACTGTGGGAGGAAACCAGAGTACCCAGAGAGAACCAGACAGGGAGAACTAAATACCTGACCAATATTCAAATCCAGAAACTTCTTCCTGCAAGGGACCAATGTCATCAAAACACCATCATGAAGTTTGCACTTTCCATTTATTTAGCCAATTTCACACATAATGCAGAAGCTTACACAAATTCTAGTTAGAAACATAAAACTGAGTGCATTGCACAGTTCAAAATACAGCAATACAAGCATAAAAATAAAACTAGAGTAAAAAGACCCTCACAGCAGCATATTGAAGAAAAACAATAAGTTTGATCAAAATCAAGTTAAATTCAAAGATAGTTACTAGATTTAGGTTTGTCATCTTCTTCATTGAAAACTCCCTCCACTTAGCAGAACTGTTGTGATGAAACAAGTTTTGGACATATTTAACACGTCTTCCTTCCACTAAACAGATATCAGTTTCCTGTGACTCTATAAACTGATCACACATTGGCCGAATCACTTTTAAAGAAAAGTAATTTTAAACATAAATACAGGCTTAAACTAGTGTTTTTCTACATTATGCATTACATAATATTAGTAAGACCCATGTCAAACTCATCTGTAATTTTAATATAGTAGTAAAAGTGGTGAGTCAGAAAAAAAGTAAATGAGATACTTCCTGCCCAGAGCCATCAGTATGTACAAGTCTTTCATGAAAATTGTGAAATATGAGTTACATTTACTTTCCCTCTGGGATTAGTAAAATAAATCTCAACTGAAGACACCTCATTATTGTACAATACTCTTGTAAAGAAGGTGCTCTGCTTGTGATTATCTTGATTTTAACTGGACCTAATTATGTTGAATTTCATGCAAACCCAGGTTCACTGCTCTCCTCCCAGTTCTCATCACTGCCATCTTTCTCTGAGGACATTAAAGAATCAAAAGTTTTCTCTTTGTGAATTTTTGAGTGTTTTTTTAAATTAGCTTTCGAAATAAAAGTTTCGTCACTAGTAGAGCATCTGAAAGGTTTTTCTTCACTGTGCTTCTCCAGGTGTCGTGTCAAAGATCGTCTCCATGTAAAGGTTTGGTCACAGACAGAGCAGCTGTAACGTTTCTCTCCAGTGTGGATTCTCATATGATCTATTAAATTGCTCTTCCTTTTAAAAGCCGAGTTACAAGTCTGACATTTGAAAGGCCTATGAAGAGTGTGGACTTTTGAGTGATCGTTACAGTTTCCTTTAGAAGTAAAAGTTTTAGCACAAACGGAGCAGCTGAAAGGTTTCTCTTCACTATGCATCCTCATGTGCAGTGTCAAAGATGTTTTCCATGTAAAGGTTTCGTCACAGACAGAGCAACTAAATGGTTTTTCTCCAGTGTGGATTCTGTTGTGTTCTACCAAATACAGTAAACAGCTGAACATTTTCCTACACTTAGAGCAGCGGTACAACTTTTTACCTTTCTTATAAACTGGATCTGTCTTATTCTTCCCAGACCCCAAAGCTGACTGAGGTTCACTGCTCTCCCCCAAGTTTTCACCACTGCCATTTTTCTCTGACGACTTTAAAGAATCAAAAGTTTTCTCTTTGTGTATTTTTGAGTGCTTTTTTAAATTAGCTGGTGAAATAAAGGTTTCATCACAAACAGAGCATCTGAAATGTTTTTCTTCACTGTGTTTCTTCAGGTGTCGGGTCAAACAATTTCTCCATGTAAAGGTTTGGTCACAGACAGAACAGCTGTAACGTTTCTCCCCAGTGTGTTTTCTCATATGTTCTATTAAATTGCTCTTCCTTTTAAAAGTTGCATAACAGGCCAGACATTTGAAAGGCCTATGCAGAGTGTGGACTTTTGCGTGATTTTTAAAGTTTGCTTTAGAACCAAAAGTTTTACTACAAACAGAGCAGCTGAAAGGTTTCTCTTCACTTTGTTTCTCTTCACTATGCGTCCTCATGTGCAGTGTTAAAGATAGTTTCCGTGTAAATGTTTCGTCACAAACAGAGCACCTGAAAGGTTTTTCTTCACTGTGCTTCTTCATGTGCAGTGTCAAAGATGGCTTCCACGTAAAGGTTTTGTCACAGTTGGAGCAACTAAATGGTTTTTCTCCCGTGTGGATTCTGTTGTGTTTTAACAAATATTGTCTACAGCTAAATGTTTTACCGCACTCAGAGCAGCGATGTAACTTTTTACCTTTCTTATAAACTGGATCTGTCTTATTCTTCCCAGACCCCAAAGCTGACTGAGGCTCACTGCTCTCCTCCAAGTTTTCACCACTGCCATCTTTCTCTGACGATTTTAAAGAATCAAAAGTTTTCTCTTTGTGTATTTTTGAGTGCTTTTTTAAATATGCTTTTGAAATAAAGGTTTCATCACAAACAGAGCATCTGAAATGTTTTTCTTCGCTGTGCTTCTTCATGTGTTGTGTCAAAGATCGTTTCCATGTAAAGGTTTGGTCACAGACAGAACAGCTGTAACGTTTCTCTTCAGTGTGGATTCTCATATGTTCTATTAAATTGCTCTTCCTTTTAAAAGTTGCATAACAGGCCAGACATTTGAAAGGCCTATGCAGAGTGTGGACTTTTTCATGATCTTTACAGTTTCCTTTAGAAGTAAAAGTTTTACCACAAACAGAGCAGCTGAATGGTTTTTCATCATTGTGCGTCTTCATGTGCAGTGTCAAAGATGATTTCTGTGTAAATGTTTCATCACAAGCAGAGCAGCTGAAAGGTTTTTCTTCACTGTGCTTCTTCATGTGTTGTGTCAGAGATCGTCTCCATGTAAAGGTTTGGTCACAGACAGAGCAGCTGTAACGTTTCTCTCCAGTGTGGATCCTCATATGTTCTATTAAATTGCTTTTCCATTTAAAAGCTGCATTACAAGCCGGACATTTGAAAGGCCTTTGCAGAGTGTGGACTTTTGCGTGATTTTTAAAGTTTCCTTTGGAACCAAACGTTTTACAACAAACAGAGCAGCTGAAAGGTTTCTCTTCACTATGCATCCTTATGTGCAGCGTCAAAGATAGTTTCCGTGTAAATGTTTTGTCACAAACAGAGCATCTGAAAGGTTTTCCTTCACTGTGCTTCTTCATGTGCAGTGTCAAAGATGGTTTCCAGGTAAAGGTTTTGTCACAGTTGGAGCAACTAAATGGTTTTTCTCCCGTGTGGATTCTGTTGTGTTTTAACAAATATTGTCTACAGCTAAATGTTTTACTGCACTCAGAGCAGCAATGTAACTTTTTACCTTTCTTATAAACTGGATCTGTCTTATTCTTCCCAGACCCCAAAGCTGACTGAGGTTCACTGCTCTCCTCCAAGTTTTCACCACTGCCATCTTTCTCTGATGACTTTAAAAACTCAAAAGTTTTCTCTTTGTGTATTTTTGAGTGCTTTTTTAAAATAGCTTTCGAAATAAAAGTTTCATCACAAACAGAGCATCTGAAATGTTTTTCTTCGCTGTGCTTCTTCATGTGTTGTGTCAAAGATCGTCTCCATGTAAAGGTTTGGTCACAGACAGAACAGCTGTAACGTTTCTCTCCAGTGTGGATTCTCATATGTTCTATTAAATTGTTTTTCCATTTAAAAGCTGCATTACAAGCCGGACATTTGAAAGGCCTTTGCAGAGTGTGGACTTTTGCGTGATTTTTAAAGTTTGCTTTAGAAGCCAAAGTTTTACCACAAACAGGGCAGCTGAAAGTTTTTTCCTTATTGTGCGTCCTCATGTGTAGAGTCAAAGAAGGTTTCCACATAAAGGTTTCATCACAGACAGAGCAAATAAACAGTTTTTCTCCACTGTGGATCCTGTTGTGTTCTAACAAATGCTGTCTACAGCTAAATATTTTACTACACTCAGAGCAGCGATGTAACTTTTTGTCTTTCTCACAAACTGGACCTGTGTTATTGGTTCCAGACCCCAAACCTGACTGAGCTTCACTGCTCTCCTCCCAGTTTCCATCACTGACATCCGTCTCTGAGGACTCTGAACAAGAATCAGAAGTTTTATCTCCGCCATCTGATTCTAAATATTGTTCTGGTTCAGAAAAGTCTCTGTTTTCCTTGGTTTGGCTGTGATGAAGCTCTGAGAGCTGAGGTTTCTCTTCATCATCTTCACTTTTCACAGGAACTGGATCAAATATAAACTCAGTGATCTTTTTCTCCTCCTGCTCCTCTTTAATCTCTGAAAACTTCTGGTCCTCCTGGTCTGATTTGGGACTCCAGTTCTCCTCCTCTTTCATCCCCATCAGCTGCTGGACGTCTGCGGGAAACAGAAACAGACAAGTTACAGAACAGAGTTCTCGTATGAAATGTCATAGTAATGAACCAAACATGGAGAAGCAGCATTCAGCTTCTACGCACCACAAATCTGGAACAAACTTCCATAAAACTGCAAAACAGCCGAAATACTTAGTTCCTTTAAATCTAGACTAAAAACCCACCTGGTTAAAGTCACTTTTGAAACATAATCTTGAAACACTAATCAATAATCTGATGTGTAATGATGACAAAATGTAATGCTGTCTGTGTGTTCTATGACTTTGTGTTTTTGTGTCTTTATTATGTAAAGCACTTTGAAATGCCTTGTTGCTGAAAGGTGATATACCAAAAAGAAAAAACATTTTTAACCTTCAGATTCCTGAACTTTGTCCTGAACCAAGGCAATATCTACCAGTTAACACACTGAACAAGAAAAACAAAAACAGATTTATTCTATGCAAATTTTTAAATATTCCACCTAATATAATTACTAAGTTGATGAGTTCACTAAAAGGTAAAGTAATTAGAAAACTGGACCACAGTATGAGACTAGAGAGGCAAGAGTAGCAGTAGTGAAAACAAAAGCTACTGGCAGTTTACAACTTTTACTAAACAGTCTGTTAATTCTTATCCTTTTTCAGAAAATAAATTTTGTTTAAAAGTTGTAATGGGATCACTAACAATCAGTTGGTAATAAGACAAAATGTATTTGTACCGGGACCATGCTCTATGTTGGTGTCACTGCCAAAGCTGGGTGGATCTGGTGACTTGTGCACCGTGTCATCTCTCCCCCTTTTCCTCTGGTTCCTAAAATAAAGAAAAGTGAAGTAAGATTTCATATGGATAAACATTTTAACTACATCTACATTTTCTACAGAGCAATATTTCAAAGCTTGTACCAATGCACATTAAATACCATAGCAATGGAGCAAAGTTAAAAAACAACAAAATAAGAATAAGAAGTCCAAACTAATTATCTTTACTTTTTCATCTTTGCTCCAGGTCTCTGAATTTGTTTAGTGGACATAAATACAGAAGGCACAAAATCAGGATTTTGCGAGTCCAGTGACGCCTCCCCTGTAAATAAAACACACAAGTTTGTTTATTAGCAACCAGCCAACATTATATGTCCAAATTTAATGGCACTTAGGCTTTCCATCCAATTGCTCAACTTATGATTCATTTGCTCCACTGCGACATCAAGTAGATGAAACATGATGATGATGATGATAATTTGATGTATGAACCTTTAAACTGAATAGATAAATGATTCTTAATCTGTTTTTATTGAAACAATGCTGGATAGAAAGGAAAACTGGAATAAAATAGATGACAGGGTTGTTATATGAATGGGTTTTTGTTACTTTAATCATGTTTATGTTACAGGAAACAAAATGTTACTATTGGCTTTTAAATAATAACCTTTTTTTTTTATTGTGCTTGGCTTCATGCGGTTTCTCCGATGTGAGATTATTCCATCTGCTATAGAAAATTAGCTTTCATAGAGCGCAGATGTTGTCAGGAAAGAATCAACAGATTTACTGAAGTTGGGATAAAACATTTTCTGTCCTTCCCAATATTCCAAGGGATTCTCTGGTCCCCAAATGTTACTGTATGTTTGTGTTCAAAAATGACCTTGGTGAGCTTGATCCACCATGTAGCAGCGTTTTATAATGCATCAGGAAAGATGAGGCATTCTTCATAGCCTTAAAAAAAACTCTCATCCTCACAAATTGTGCTTTAGAACAACAGAAACTAAAACACAGGATCTGCTGTGTTTATTATAAGTGATCATTTGTGTTTACTACGGGCAAATCTTTGATTTAGCAATTAAAATGTCGCCAGATGTGGGAAAATTGGGTTCATTGCAACACAAAAAGGGGGGAGAGGCTTAAGTATATTGCAAACATACACGCAAAAATATCCTAAGACAATAAAATGTGACGAGGGTAACACTAAATATCTGCCCCTTCAATTCACAATAAAATTGATGAACCAGTTCCTCAATTATTATTATTTTTTTCCGGATTACTCGACGCAGCACCAGTAGATTGTGACGCTTTACAAACAGCTGTTGAGAGCAACCGGAGTTTCTAGTGAATTAAAAGTATATTCCCATAACCTTACCTGATATAAAATGGGCACCACAGACCCGAGCTTTCTTCATAGTTTTCTCGGTCCAATCCACCCGATTGATAGCCTGAAGCCACAGCCGCCTCCGGTGGCTCTGAAGCGGCCGGTTTCCCCCCGGGATGCGGTAGAATTTAACCCCGTCCTGCGAGTACCGGTTCGAACAGCCGTAAACGCAACAACCCGACATTTTGAGTCCGGTGGTGGTAATTTTCAGCGTTAGATACTTCTGTTGTGTTTGAAAACTACCGGGGATGTACTTCCGTTGCTCCACGATGCGCGCGCAACTTCTTGCTAACGCACGGTGGAAATACGTCACTATGACCTTCAAAATAAAAGCACGGTCTGAACCGCACTTTAAAATATAGAATATAATAGAAATATTGTCGCCACAGTCGGGAAATTAAGTTGTAAGTGTCGGGGCGTGTAGGTTCACACAAACATAAAAATAAAAACATAAAAAAACCAACAAACAAAATTAAGAATAGCTTATTACTAACTTAAACATAATATGCAGCTATCAAAAGCGGAGTACTCCAAGGATTATGCCAATATAAGGCAATTTTTAAAATTAACAACAGTAAGCAAGCACTAAACATGCTTATTATTAAGCCCACATTTGTGTAATAACATTTCTAGAGCTTTTATAATAATATTCTCAAATTAAATGTTATGTTTTCAGGAGCTGTAAGCAGAAAATCATCACAATTAATAGAAATAAAAGCTTGAAAACATTGGACTGTTTAGTTCATCAATATGTTTCATTCTGTGAATTAGATAAGAAAGAAAGATTAGATACAGGTCTGTAATGTATTTAGTCATCTTGATCAAGAGAAGGTTTCTTACAGGTTTAATTACAGCTTCCTTAAAAGCCTGTGGTACATATGTTTACTAAGAATAAATTAATCTGATTTATTCAAAGGTAACTTCTTTAAGAAGTGGTAGGGTGTATTTTCCAGACACATTTGCATTTTATTTCAGAATCAAGTAATTATGTTACCTTCAGTTGCTATAAAAATGCTGCATATATAAAATTAAATTTGACTTTGCAATTGTGGCCTCTGTTTGTGAAAGAGGCCACAAACACAATTGGGCCTCCGTCTCTTTAAGAAGCTCCTACTCTTTCCGACACGCCACCTTCAGGAAGTAATCACAACAATGCTCCTCCATTATGCTGTATACAACTTAAGAGTGTTGGACAGAGATCATATGATGAGCTCAGCAGAGTGAGGTTCCATCAGGTGTTTGCTAACTGCCGCTAGTCTGGAGGAGCTGAGTGGGGAAGGAGCAGAGAAAGAGTGCTCTGTGGTGCTTGGATTTACCACATGGGTCAACACCGAGGCTTTGAATAACTGGAAACCAGTTCCTCTAATCCTCCAGGTAACGAGCCAGATGAGATGCAGGTGTGTAGAAATTCACCTGCAGAATATCAGGCCTGCAGCTTTCTGCTACGCCCCCTGGTGGAGATCTAAAGTATTGATGCTGGGAGAAGAGTAGCCACACACGCCCCCCCAGGCTTCGGTCCCCACAAACAGCAGTGGGTCCCCACAACGTATTATATGTCAGGAAAATGGTCCCCACAAGGTATTAGAAACAAATGCACAGGCACCCACACGCACCCACCCACACACACACACACACACACACACACACACACACACACACACACACACACACACACACACACACACACACACACACACACACACACACACACACACACACACACACACACCGGATTCCTGACAGCTTACTAAATATTCATTCAAGTTTTACAACACTTTCATTCCTTGAGAAGCCAACTAAACTTTGCATTTTAAATTTTTATTACTTTCAGCTTCTAGATTTTGCTTATAAACAAAGTGAGTCAGCGCATTTTTCCTTACACAGTGTTCACTCATAGATCCACTGATACATAAAAGTTAATATTAAACTAATACAGACCGGCCAGTCAGTCAAATATTTGATAAACAAACTTTTTAGACACAGACATCATTGTACCTTAGTTTGAATGTGATGATAATATGAATATATTCAAACTATTGGATGAAACTGATGGAGAAATGATTCTTCACTGCAATGAAGAATTTTGGTTGCTGTATTGACAGAAAAAATAAAATATTTTTATGCTCTTTTATTTATGGACATGATTAATTAAATTATTTTTGTTAAAACGTAAATTATTTACAGGTTATTGTTGAACAGAGAAAAAAGAAATGAAAATGTTCTCCTGGTTTTCATGCCTTCATCAGATCATTTCCTGGTCAATATGTAAATATATTGGTGCGGCTGTTTGATGAATGCCATTGATAACCATGAAAGTGAAACAAGCAACTGTTAATAAAGTTTTCTGCAGCTGTTTGTAGTTTTCATGGATTCCATTTGCTTCAAAACTTCAAACTGCACTCTAAATTAAATTATAAGTACATAACTTATTTTGTTGTCAACACTGAAAAGAATAATCCAGTTCATCAATGTTGTGAAATAATTTTGAGTTATAAGATCTGATGGCCTGCAGAAATAAAAGAAAAACACAAAATGGAGTTTGTCTGTTAAATAATTGTTTGTGTTTTTGTGCCTGGGTTCTCAGCCTTGTTTGCTTGTCTTGTTTTCCATATTTGCCAAAGAAAGTTAACTTTGATTCCAGCCTGATGTCAGTTTTACTTTCATTTTTTCTTACTGTTTAAGTTATTTTCAGGTTTGCTATTTTATTCCTTTTAGGATCTCCACAATATGGAAAAACATTTGATGCAAAAAATATCTTTGCACAAAAGTACTTACTCCTAACAATGTTTTCTTCAGTAGATCCGTTTCTAATGGTCCTATGTACATCAACTTCACACCAGATATTAGTAAAAATCCAAAGAAATACAGGAAACAAATTATTACACACAAGATGTGTGTAATAAGTTGGAATTAAATGGAAATTAAAATCTTACACAAAAGGAAGTTGCAAAATGGCAGAAAGTCCAGAAATCTTTCTATATACATTTATATACCCAAGTGTTTAGAAATCTTTCCATTATCTGTACAAATGATTATCAGCTAATATGTCGCTAACTGATGGCCAATAAAGCACCCGACGTTAATCTGAATGGAAATCATGAAACTGCAGATTTAGATTTAAAATTACTTTAATTCATCCAGTAAGTTTGTTTCTTAAATGGTGCAGCCGTCTCTGAACTGGGCAGCAATAAAACATTTGATCTTTTAACAATTCTTCAGATTATTTATTCTGACATGTGAGCAGAGAAATCGCCATGGTAACAAGCCTGGTCGTTTCTAACAGTCAGAGTTATGAACAAGTTTTATATAAAAGTAAGAAATTTCAAGACTCATCTAGACAATTTACTTTTAAGTTTTTGTTTTTTTTAAAATTACAGTTGGTGTCACCATTACCTTTTGACTGAAGAACTAAACTACAAAGAATTGCAAAACAAATGTAAATATTATGGAAATAAAAATAAAATATTCTGAAAATACCTGATAAGCTGTAAAACGCAGCACCAAAATCTCTCACAAGCTTGGATTCTAAAATAATATAATTCTACCTTCATCTCTCTGTAAAAGTGTATAATTTTGTTTTGCTTCATATCCTAAAAAAAACCTAAACTTCAGTTGAATATGGATTTAAATTTGACTTCTGGAAACAAGGGATTCTAAAGGGACAAACAAGGAAGAGAAAATTACAAAAATACAGGGGTGTGAAAAGGTGTTTTCCTGATCCTGATTTTATTTTTTGTCGTCTAGCAGCGTCCAGGTGTGGGCGTGTTTGGAGGAGGAGGAAAAGCAGCTTCATAAAATCCAAACTCCTGCTTGTCGTTTTCACATTTTGGACATAAACAGCAACTTCTCTTCAGAAAGGTAAATTTATGAGAAACCAAAGAATTAGCTAAATTATTTATGTGTTTGCATTAATCCTTTATGTAGAAAACATTCCTTTGTTTTCAATAAGGCAGTAGTTTTTATGTTTTATTAAACTAAATTCAACATTTTATTTGTAACAATAGTTTTGCTGTAATTTAAATTCTACCAATACAGGAACAAACAAGATAAATAGTTTTGAAGATTCCTCAACGTTCAAATAAGACTTGATAAGTTCAGAGTTCAGGATATACTGTGAGGATATTTGACTACCAGAGGAACCTGATACAGACAGTGATGTCATGAAGTTTGACAGTGTGAAATCTATGGCTCATAGCTATGAAAACCTTTTCTTCATAAGTAATTTTACTTCTTTACTTTAGTTTTAGAAAGAATGTTTCCCATGTTAGTCTTAATCTCATCTTTTATATCTTACAGACGATGAAGCATCAAGTCTTTCTCTCACTGCTGCTACGTAAGTGTTCAAATAATCCAATGTTGAACATGAATTTATATTATTTTTACTAACTAATGTATGCGTCCATTTTCTGTAGAATCTCAGTTTCTCCATTTGCCTACTGGAAATTGAAAAATGAAAAAGATATTGTAAATTAAACATTTTGTTTGCTGTATCTGGTTGTTTTCTGTTGTTTCCAGAAGCCCTGCTGATCTGTGCAGCTGCAGATGATGATTTTGAGCATACAAGCAACTGCACTCTTAATGGAAGCCCCACGATTTTGACAATTACCTGCAAGGAAAAGACTTGGAAGCTTCAGTGCAGGGAAGATGGTGGATATTTGAATATGTCCTTCAGTTGTTTAGATAAACCTAAAAAAACAGGTCCATTTCAGTTTAAAGTCTCCAATCAAGGTTTGTTCCTTCAGTGTCCTGCAACATTTTCTTTGCTGATATTTTTGAGCTACTAAATAGGAAAATTACTCTATAATGTATAACCAACAGTTCCATGCAGCGTCCTGAGCATAACAGAAATTGCATGTTTATGAGAAATAAAGTCTGCATACACACTTCAAAGAAATAGATTCATGAAGTTTTTGAAAGTGCAGATACGTCCTTAACAACTTTCTGTGATTTTAATTTCCAGGAAAGTATTGCTTCGACAAAGATTGCCAAAAAATTAAATATGGACAGTCTACCTGCGATAACAACGAGTAAGTTCTGTATCTGTGGTCTCTCAGCTGTGGCCCGGGGCCCATTTGTGGCCCACAGAACGATTTGTATCCCAAGTGCATTTGGTTTACCAGCCCAGGAGGTTAATGCAAATACAATCTAAAAAATGATAATTGGGATCTTATTTTCACTGAGACGATGCCTTCTAAAAGAGATGGAGACAAACTAAAATGTTATTAAGCTGCAAAACACAAATTGCTCATCTTTTATTAAACATGTTTTTGCATTTAAAAAAAATCGAATTTTAGATAAAATTTGTGCCTGGCATTACTTTTATTTTTATAGTTTTGGCCACTGTGGCAAAAATGTTTGGACATCTCTGTTTAATGTAAACTAATATTTACACAATTGTTTTTTATCTTGGTCTATTTTTCTTCCACAGTAAGATCTCCATCTCTGCACTAACTGATCGATCATATAACATACAGCTAAAGCTACCTCATTCCGTACAACGTTCTGACTGTAAATTTGACCTTTGGAGTGCTGATAATCAAACAGGTAAGTATTTTAAAGTGATAAAATTGTCCTGCAACTCTGACATTAGTAGCTTTTGAAAAACAAAGCGATCCAATAGTAGGTAAGTTAAGTGAGATGTTTCTAAAATACATTCTGTCATTTTACATCTTGGTTCACATTTTTAAGTTACATTAGCAACCCAACTGTGGAAAAAGATAAAATAAATACTTTGTTTTGTTTGACACCCTGAAAGTTACACAATATTTTATTTCATAATCTATTTTCCATTTTCACCACATAAAATTATTCTGATCACAAAGCTTAGACGGAAATTAATTTTGAAAAAACTCCAAAATATGTTGCCAATATATTGTGGAGTTTTTCCATGCACAGCAACATATATTTTTAAAAATGGGTAAACAGTTCTCTAAGGAATGGTTGTCCAGCTCAAGTTCTTACAGTTTAGCTGAGCTTCTGCTCCAACACAGTTGATTCAAATAGTCTAACTTCCTCAGCATATCAGAAAGTTCTGCAGAGGTTCTGCAAATGAACAATCATTTAATCCTTCCCCCATTCCTCACCCACTCAGCTCCTCCAGACTAGCGGCAGCAGCAATTAGCAAACACCTGGTGGAACTGGAAATCTGCTGAGCTCATCGTATGACCTGCTTCTCAGAACGGCTGTTAAAGGCTTAATGGAGGAGTACTGCTGTGATGACACGCAGAAGGCAGAGTGTCAGGATTAGATTCTCTGGGATTTTCCCCCCTTTGACTCAGATTATCTCTGGTAGATTTTCTACCTAGCCAATCAGCAGAGCCCAGACGCTCTGGACAAAGATTACCAATGAAATCATTGACTACTTATGTCTCCATGTAACAAAAGTGATTAAGATATATGAATAATCTTTTTGTCTGTTTTTAAAGGAATATTTCTGACCAACAAAACTTGGATTGAAGCTTTACAATTCTGCAAAACATTAGATTCCACTTTGGTTGAAATCACCAACCAAACACTGCGGGATGCAGTGATTAAGATCATGAAAGATAAAGCAGCAGAACTGAAGAATGGTGTCTGGGTCGGCCTGGAGAGATCCATCTTTGGAACCAATTCAGGGTGGATCTGGACATCAAAGGGGGAAAAAATTGGCAGAGATCTTAACATCAGCTTTCCTGATGACCCTCTGAACAACCACTGTGGAAAGGTTGTCTTGGTCCAGGATGAAGTGAAGGTGGATGATGAAGACTGCCACGAGAGTTTGCCTTTCATCTGCCAAGCTTAACTGGGTTTGTAACCTGATAATCTGATCTTTGTCATTTTTATTTTTAATTCTGGTTTAATGTGATTTGACAAAGATTGTTTTGACAAGTTGTGCAAAATTATGAAATTTAATGTTCAAAACTGTTTGAAAATAACTGTAAAATGTTAATTTTCTCATCTCAGGTTCATTATAAACACATCAAGAGGCCATGAAAACTTCTCTGAAGATCTTCTGATTACTTTGGAGGATTTTTAATCTCTGCTGATGCTTCAGATTATGCCTTTGTAACTATTACTTATGAGACATGTAGTTCTGTTTCTGACCGTCTTTCTATAGGTCAATAAGGATCATAACTGTCGCTATTCATTAATGCATTTTAAGGTGATTTAGTTTGACTTCTTCACTTCTAATTTTGATTTATATAAATCATTTAAATGTATTTATTTCTAGTTTTGTTGCTGAACCTTAAAGAAATAAGATTAAAAACCAATTGCTGTCACCGGTAAAGTCCTCTAATTGTGGCTGGGATTACAAAGTCTTGGATTAGGATAATCTGAGTGAATTTTGACTCATGCAAACTATCATACCACATGTAAATAACTGGTTATCATTGAGTTCTGACAAACAGCACCTGAATCAACATACAGTTCTCACTGCAGCAGCCAAGAATAACTAAAGGTTACCAAAAATGTTTAGATTTGTCCTTTCTTAGACAAATCTAAAAGTTTTATCAAGCAAGTTACAAATATGCAGCGTATGTCTCTTAAGTACAGACACTTAAGAGAGGAAATATTGGTGGAAACGATGCAAAAGCAGCTCAGGGTGTCTGTTATTTATAAATAACAGCAAAATAATAAAAAAGCAAGCAGGACAAAAGTTCTAACTAATGTTTGTTCATGTTTGTACAGAGCCAGATATCTGGGAAACTAATACATTACGACTAAATGTGAAAATCTGAGAAAACTCCATATTTGTGTTTGGTGTCAGAAAGGGGGAATAAAGATTTAGGGTCTTTGCAGTCAAATAATGAACCAACATAACATACTTTCTTTGACACAATTCCCAATTGACATTGTTTTAAGTTTAAAAGTCTATTTAAAACTAGTTTTGTCCACACCTGGCGCCATGTTTAATTCATAACAGGAAGTCATGGTTGTCTTGAAGCAATCTGATTGGCTGACAGGTTTTAGCTTAGCGCTACACTGCCCCCTATGGGTTTGGCATGTTGTGGGCTCATACGGATGGAAACTTTTCTGAAACTGATTCCATGTGTACGATATTTTTAAATGATGTGGCAGAGATATTGGTTTTTAAAAAGACTTGGCTATGAGTGAACAAGGCCTTATCAAAATGTAAACATATTTATGCTGCTGTCAAGGTGCAGGGATTTCAACTTTACAATCCAGATGTTACAAAACTTTATGAAAAGATACTGGAGTGGCACAAAAAATACAGCTTGTACATGTAACAGTAAATATTTGTCAACTCTTTCTAAAATTTTATTTTACATTGTAAACATGATTTTACTGTCTTAAATCTATGAATAAATAAAAAAGCCTATTGATATTAGCGTCGTCTCACATTTCATGAAGAAAATACTCAGCTTTGACCTCAGATTATTGACATGCTTAATGTCAAACTACTTCAAAGTTTCAGTAGTTTATCTCTTCATTTTAGAAACTACCAATATGTCATTGTTTGCTCATCAACTGAGTCTCTGGTGTTTTGAAAAACTGGGAGGAAATGGGCGAAACAAAAAGTTCTGACCTCAAAACATTGAAAAACAGCCAAACTAAAGTGAGTGTGCAGGAAAATAAAGATACGAGAAGAAACAAAATTCACAATAGTGAACAAGCTCTGCCTAAAAACAAACTACAATCTTACCAGCAGTTTAGTTAACAATGCTCATACAAACGTATCAACCTGGCATTTACAATCGGTGCAAAAGTAGCCACATTTACTGATTCTGTAAATTAAAAAGCACCTCAGATAGATCATCTCCTAAACATTTATCTCTTGAAAAACCTCATGGATGATCACATTTAAAAAAAATTATTTTAGTGGACAAAGAGAATATTCTGTCAGGTTTTTGAGGAGAGAGGAACTGATTAACATGACAGAACAAATGTTTCGATCAAAACCGTTATAATAGTATCACAATGGCATTACAATAATAATACATCTACAGTAAATTGTGCAGCTAAACTAGTGGTGTTGGATACAAAGAGGTGGATTTAGATAATCTGAGTAAATGAGAGCTCTGTTATCCCGAGCAAACAAACGTACCGCCTGGAAATAAATGATTGAGTTCTGACAGCATCAATGCAAAGTTCTCAATGCTGCATCCAGTAATAGCCAAAGGCAACACAGTCAATCAAGTTCATTGAAAAAATTACACACAACTTGAAATTACATTCAATCTAGCAATAAAAATAATAAAACAACAGATTCATTATGCTGCAATCAGGAAGGTAAAAAAATTATTGTCCAGTTTTTCATTGCAGCTGCAGCAGTGCAACGTGTTCCCTCGATCTAAATGCGTCTCCGATTCCACCTGTGCACATCCAGGCACTTCGCTGCAGTTCACTGACGATAAAAAATTAATTATTTTGTTGACGACCTTTATTTCATGACAATAATGAAACAATGACAAAAATGACATGGTTCTTTGATGACCAAGACATGATGAGATGGATATTAAATTTCCCTTTGGGATCAATAAAGTATTTTTGAATTTGAATGTCTGAATTTATGTGTTGAAACGAAACTAGACAAAAATGTTAGTGGCTGGTGTGTCTGAAATCCAGAACGTTTGATATTTCTGCCTTCTGTGATTGTCAGTCATGAACTAAAACATATCAGTAATTCTGATAAATTCTGTTGGATCCGGACATTTTCATCAATGACTGAAATCCCCGGAGATGCAACAGACAGAATGTGACGAGTGGACAGGAAAATAGGATAATTGGTCTGTATGTTATGCTAACAGCACTTAGCACTCATTAACAATTCATTGGTGGAAGTGAGACTGTTGCGCGACACAAATAATTATCCAGTCGGAAGACATGGCGCTAAACAATGAAACATAATTTAATGAAGCTACAAAGCAGATAATTTGTCTTGAGGAATTTTAATAATCAAGAATCTTGAATCATTCGATGAATCTTTACAGCCCTACTTTGAATAGACCCTTAAGGTGCTTGTGAAAGTGGCTGAAACTTCAACTGCAGTTTGTGTAACTGGAGGGTTATTCAGGCATATGGATTCTTTTATGCTTCACGAATGTGGTTTTCCACTTGAACGTTGCCTTACAGACCAAGCAGCTGTAAGGTTTCTCTTCAGAGTGGGTTTTTGTGTGTTCTACTAAAGTGTGTCTTCTCTTGAAAGCTCTCTTACAAACAGAGCAGATGTAAGGTTTCTCTTCAGAGTGGGTTTTTGTGTGTTCTACTAAAGTGTATCTTCTCAGGAAAGCTTTCTTACAAACAGAGCAGCTGTAAGGTTTCTCTCCAGTGTGGGTTCTTGTGTGTTCTACTAAAATGTGTCTCCTCTGGAAAGCCGCCTTACAGACGGAGCAGCTGTAAGGTTTCTCTCCAGTGTGGATTCTCATATGTCGCACTAAATCCTTCTTACATTTAAAAGCTGCGTTACAGACAGAACATCTGAAAGGTCTATGCTGAGTGTGAACTGCCATGTGTTTTTTTAAATAAACTTTTGTCAAAAAACCATTGCTACAGACGGAGCAGCTGAAAGGTTTCTCTTCACTGTGTGTCTTCACGTGTTGTGACAAAACGTGATTCCATGTAAAGGTTTTGTCACAGATGGAACAACTGAAAGGTCTTTCTCCGCTGTGCTTCTTTATGTGTTGGGTCAAAGATTGTTTCCACGTAAAGCTTTTGTCACAGATGGAGCAACTGAAGGGTTTTTCTCCAGTGTGGATTCTTTTGTGTTCAAACAAATATGGTCTTCGGCTGAACGTCTTCCCACACTCGGAGCAGCAGTGTAACTTTTTACCTTTCTTGCCAACTGGATCGGTGTTTTTCTTCCCAGACCCCAAACCTGACTGAGCTTCACTGCTCTCCTCCCAGTTTCCATCACCGTCATCCGTCTCTAAAAACTCTGAAGAAGAATGAGAAGTTTCATCTTCATCATGTGATTCTAAACTTTCATCTGGATCGGGTTTTACAGTCTCCATGTTCTTCTCAGTCTGGTTGTGATGCAGTTCTGGCAGCTGAGGTTTCTCTTCCTCATCTTCATTCTTCACAGGAACAGGACTAAATTGTATCTCTGTGATCTTTTTCTCCTCCTGCTCCTCTTTAATCTGTGGAGGCTTCTGGTCCTCCTGGTCCAGGCTTGGACTCCACGCCTCCTCCTCTTTGATCCCCATCAGCTGCTGGACGTCTGCAGGAAACACAAAGTCTTGCTGTAGGAAACATTTCTAAGATCATTTATAGATATGTTGAGTCTATAGAGTTTATTATAATAACTAGAGATCCACCAATCCAGTATTATGTGCATCGGTCGCGATATAGAAAAAAATTCTAGATCAGGTTCTAGATTGGTGACAATGTGACTGATTTGTGCTGTGAGCGACGTCTTGCTTTATTATTTATTTTACATTATATTTAGAATTCCTAATTGAACTTTCTGAACCATTTGAAAGGTTTTATGTTGTTTATTTTTACGCTTGAAGTAAATTCATCAGTTTCAGTTTCTATTACTTCTTCTATTTACACTGGCTGCTTTCCTCCTAATTGCACTGAGTCGATATATTAAAGTTGTGTTGTTTCTTTAACAAGCTTGGTCAGACATGCTTGACCAAGCTTGTGATGCTATTGAAATGTGCTGTACTGGTGCCGAGTCCTGAAACAAATTTGTAATCCATTACATTCATGTCTGTGATTTAAAAAATAGAAACATTTTAAGCCAATTCAGCACTGTTTTTCTTTTACATTGACCAATGTAAAACCTCAGATATTGGCATCTGAAGCAAAAAAAGTGGATCGTTGCATCCCTAGCAATAACTCTCACACCAACAGTACAGATTCCCTGAAAGCAAATGACCATAAGTGTATTTAATTTTTAAAAACTGTACAACTATCAGGATGTCTAAATAACGAATTTTAATTGCCTGATTTTGTGTATTGAATATTGTAATTTCTGTCATTATGAGATCAGTGACCAGCTGATACTTAAATGTGAAGCCGATATATTAAAACAATCTTATCTACATCTGCAAAGGTCTGAAAATGAGCTGCTGTCTCCTTTCTCTGCTCTGACAGACCGACACGTCCACCAGGCAACGTCTACATGGCTGTTATGGATTCTGTCTTTTCCTTTATCTCTTTTATCTGTTTACACACATGCTGCAGCTTACATAACCATGTTTGTGTATGACTGCTGCCAGTCATACACAAACAGACAGAAACTGATTAAACTACCCCTTAGGGAGGGTGCAGATTGCAGAGAAGAATAAAAAGCTAAACTCGCTACAATCTTTGCCTCACTTGGTTCCAGCTACATGTGGCCCCAGCGCCGGACGGTGAATGTAACTCTGTGTCTGATCCATTTGTATGACTTGAAACATTTCGTTATTTTTTGGCATTAAAGCCTGTTTACCCTGCATTAAACCCAAATCTCATTATTTCTCTAGGTAATTTACACTCAGGGGTTCTGGTCGGGTTCTGAAGCTGGTTAGCGAACCTGGGTGAAACACAGAGACAAAAATGAATGAACTCCAACATGTTGCTAACATTTACCTCACTATTGCCAACATGCAACTTCTTTGCTATAAAAAAGCACAAACACAAACCCCTGAGTCAGCAGGTCACAGGTCAGGGTTTTAAAAGGTCAGTGATCAGCAAAAAACTAATCAGTTAATCTCTACTTTTAATAATCTGTAGATCAATTGATTGCTGTTATCAGTGTAACAATTATTACTACAAACAAAATTACCTCAGTAATTTTCATGTGCATGTTTTCCAGAGAATCACTAGCTGTTATTCAGATGGAGAGGTTTTGATTTTAGTTTGCACTTTTCGCTCATAAACGTTTTGACAGATTTGCTAATTATTTTCTATCTGAGCCTAATGAATAACATTTTCTGAAGGACATATTTGTTCACAGAAGCATTATAATCTATTTCATTTAATGTTTTGGTAAATTATTCTGGATATTTAAAATGTCTTCCTGTTCAACCGTTGGTTGTTCTTTAAAAAGATCAACTAACACATGTGCTTGCATTATTATGTCATTACATCTCTTGAAAACGACTGAAGGCTGAAATTAAATCAAATCCATTTGGTTTAAGGGTGTACATATTTCTCTCACAAAATGCTAGTTTTCAAACTTGTACAGAATTTATGTCACATTAAGGTGCAGAAAAACTTTTAACTCGTGGTTTTATGCATATCTTGGTATTTTAACAGATTCGTGTTTTTTTTAAACGGATGTAAAAGATGATAATTACCAGTAAACTGGGAAGCCATCTTTGCTGTGCTCCTCAGTGGTTGATGTGCTTCCAGCTGGTAGGTTAAACTAACAGCAAACACTCGGAGCTTCGGTTGATCCAAGAGGAAAATTCAGCAAAAACAAAATGAAAACCCTGAAAAACTTACAAACAATGTAAGACGAAAATGAGGCTTAAAGATACTTTTACAAGATTCAAGATTCAAGATACAAGACTCAAAACGGAAGTTTGACTTTCTTCTTCTGGATTTGTATTTGCGGTTTGCAGGAAAGGTATAGAATGCATTACCGCCACCTACTGGAATGGAAGAAACACGAACATTTTCGCAACAACAATGGAAATATTCACAGACAACGAGAGGCGCATGAACCTCATATACAAATAAAATGTCAGATCAAACATGATTTTCAGTTTTAATTTAAAAAACAGAGAAAGAGATTACCCTCCAACCCCCAAGGAAATACTTTTTACATTTAAATAAAAACATTTTAAAATAATTCTGATAGTCATTGCCACAAATGTAACCTTACCAATATGGATACTTTTTTAGTATCTAAAAGTGTTGCCAATTGTATTTTAGTCAAATTCTTTATCTTAGTGGTTAATAATACTTATGTTTTATACTCCATTAAGTCATAAGAGTCACTTGGAATAGCTTGATTGGACTCTGAAATGTCTCAAGATATATTGATTGATTTTATTTAAATCAATCAAATAAAGCACATTAATGAATGTAAAATGTTGTTATAAATATACTGGATTTATCTAAAAGCTGATTTCCATCAGTCCCATTTTTAATGACTGCTATTAAAATATGTCAATATCTGTATTGCTGTCCAGATTCTTGTCCTCTGAAGGCAAAGCTAACCAGATAATAGAGCAGTCAGATAAGTGTAACTAGTCATTTTATATGGAGGCTCCTTTATCAGTCACTCTGGAACCAGAGAACTCAGAGTTCACAGACTCAAGAGTTAGTTGAATCCGAGTTTCCTGGAAAGTTGCAACCTTGTTTAATGCATGGAGTTATGGCGCCACCTGGAGGCCAAACGACTGAAGAAAAGTCTTCATAACTAAGGAATGTCTTGCCTGCAAACGTTTTTGCTGAGCTAAAAGTTGCCTCGTCACTTCAACGTTTTTGGATTTTTTCCAATACATTTTTATTTCATACAAAAAGATAATTAAAATTATTTTATTAACATCCTAAAAAACTGATGGGGATTGCATCAGACATCATCGCAACAAAAATATCTAGAAGTCCACAAACAATTATGAGGATTCATCAAGAAAAAACACCACTTTCCACCAATCGTCTGCTGACAGAGATCAATTTAATTTGGCACCAGTTCACAAATGTAAGGCACTATGAAACACAAAAGGTCCAGTTCATATCCGGGTAAAAGGAGTTCAACCTCATCACAACATTCAATACAACTTATTCCAATACAGTGGAAAACGGCTTTTGTTAGGGACCAAAACCGCTTCTGAATATTGGAGACGTCCTCTAAAAACATGCTTACTTGTCTATTTTGAACACAAAATATACCTTAATGTGCATCACTTGATAAGTAATTCAGTCATTATTGAGGTGCGTTGAAAAAAGTTCCTCGAGGCCTGGAACTGAGGACTGGTGTGCAGTTTTCTTATCTCTTAAGTTTTGACCAGAGTCTTGGCAGCTTACTCATCAGTATGGATTTTTATATGATGTGTGAATGTATTTTTCCACTTGAATGTCGCCTTACAAATGGAGCAGCTGTAAGGTCTCTCTCCTGTGTGACTTCTCATATGACATGTTAGACTTACACAGTGGGCAAAGTTCTTCCCACAGACCGAGCAGCTGTAAGGCTTCTCTCCAGTATGAGTTTTTACATGTGCCAATAAGGTGTTTTTCCTTTTGAAAGCTGCTGTACAGAGAGAACAGCTGTAAGGTTTTTCTTCAGAGTGACACTTCATGTGAACAGTTAAATACGACCTGAAACCAAAGCTTCGGCCGCAAACGGAGCAACTGAACGGCTTCTCCCCAGTGTGGATTCTTGTGTGTTCAATTAATGCATTTTTACTTTTAAGAGCTGTACCACAAACAGAACATTTGAATGGTCTTTCCCCTGTGTGGACCTTTGAGTGTTTTTGCAAGTTTCCTTTTGAGGAAAAGGTTTTGTTACAAATGGAGCAGCTGAAAGGATTTTCTCCGGTGTGTATTCTGTGGTGTCCTAACAAACCTTGCCTGCTTCTGAATGTTTTTCCGCAGTCGGGACAGATGTGTAACTTTTTACTTTTGCCACATTTTCTATCACCATCAGGAACGGCATCTTTTTTCACAGTGTCTAAATCTGACTGAGCTTCACTTTCCTCCCAGTTTCCATCACTGACGTCCGTCTCTGAAGAACAATTTGAAGTTTTGTCATCATCTGATTCCTCAGAGTCTCTGTTCTCCTCAGTCTGACTGGGAAGAAGTTCTGACAGCTGAGGTATCTCTTCCTCATCTTCACTCTTCACATGAACAGGACTGAAAGTTAACTCTGTGATCTCATTCTCCTCCTCTTCCTCTTTAATCTGAGAAGGCTTCTGGTCCTCCTGGTCTGGTCTGGGACTCCAGTCCTCCTCCTCAACAACCAGCTCCTCTTTGATCACCAACACTTGCTGGACATCTGCAGGAAACTCAAACAAGTTACTGTCAAAATCTGACAATAGACTAAAAACAAAGTTAACTCTGTGATCTCATTCTCAAATAAAAAACTACAGCTATTAAAGGTCCATAATGAAGGTCAGACAAACATTTACTGAAGATTTTGTAGCCACATGTACCGCTTCAGAAAAATGCAACTGAATTTGGGGAAAAATAAAACTGATTTTATAGGAAATAGGCATAATGTGGCAGTTTGTCTTAATGTTTTACTCTATCATCCAGCATTCTGTTACTTTTAAAGCATAAAAATAAACATGGTGCGTGTAAAAAAAGCCTTAAGTGATAACTTGGGAACTAAAATGCACGTTGTATGTTTGCCACTGTTTTAACACAACTTTTTCCATTTGTTTACATAAACTTCAAGAACATAATGGGTGCTAGTCATTTTGCTCCTTTGTTAGACATTTTTAAGGCCTAAAATTAAGATAAAATATTATTTTTATGACAAAAGGAGCACTGCCCAGCAATCTTAACAGGGCAACTATGTTTTAAACCTACACTAGGCCAGCTACAATCATTATGTCTGTTAAATTAACCTCAACAAATCAACCAGAGAATATTAGATAATGTAATTTATTTTTCATCTAAAAGAGAGCCGAACAGCAAAAATTACAATATTCTGTAAAATAAACTACTGCTAAATCTAGCATGTATTGGTGCTATAACTTTTTTGCGTTTATGCATAAAGTAAATTAACAAATCATGTAAAAAGAAAAAAATACCATAACTGTCAAGATTCATTTTATTTTAGAAGCTGTAGAAGCAATTCTTGCCTGTAATAAAACCAGATTATACATTATTATCTCAATTTCTTTAAGATAATAATGTTATAATGCTATCAATGTATAATAACTTATAATGTGTTGTAATATCGTAAATATTATACTCAAACTGGTTACTGTCTAGAAAAATTGTGAAGCATTTTGCTTAAATTTGGTTGTATGTAAATAAATTAGTGATTCTAGGACAATGTTCACAAACTCGCTCGCCATATTTTTTTCCGGTTTTGTTTCCATTTGAATTTAATTAACGTTAGTTTGTGTTTGAATGTGTGAAATAACTATTGCAAACAAAGGTATTGATCCTAAAATGTTACATTTGTGGAAAGATGTAAACATAATCACCATAAAGCTGAGAGTCCGTCTGCTCACCATCTGGCGGCTCCTCCATCGTCCTTTCCTTTCTCCTGAACTTCCTATGTTTTCATACAATCGCAGAAGAATATTTTATCTCCTTAAAGTCCGTCAGAAACAGTTTTTTCTTCATCAAAGTGTCTCTGACTCGCTGTGCTGCTGTCTGTCTCCAGCTAACCAGCTAAGCTAACACCGCTACTTCCGGGAGGAAATTTAGCTAAAAATAATTTTAAAAAACACGAAAAACACAACAGAGATTAATAATGAGCTTTAACGGAAGCTATTACACTCGCAGGACATTCTCAACGAAGTAACTTCATACACCGAAGGGAAAATGGAAACTAATCTTGCCGGAGTAGCTTCTGTTGACAGTCGAAGGTCACTTCCGACTGTTAGTTTTCGGGCCGGTTTGGCCTTCATAATAAAAGCTCGCAATAAATCTCAACATTACTGAGGAAGTCGTGACTTATTTGAAGAGATCAGACGACAAAGTGATGGTAAATAGTAAACAGGTTGAAATCATTGACTTTTTACAACATTTGAAATTTTAAAGAAAGTCTGTGTTCAAACTTTTTACCTTTTAAAACAAGCAAAGTTCTTTGGACATTTTCTATTAAGGCAACTTGGCTAATGCTTTAACAAATTATTACTTCTGTAGATGATAAAAACACATGAAAAAACTTAACCAAGCAAGTTGGAAAAGGAATAGACTTTGTTTATAATACAGTGTCAGTATAAATAAGTCAATAAAGTCAAATCTGAAAATGGCAGGAAGTAAGAAACTCATTATAATCATAATAGCTGTCTTTTAGAAAGTGATTGAAATTCTTAATAGCTTTCATTTGCATGTTCCAACAACCACATTCTATGTTAAACCAAAACACGAAAACATCTCACTCTGTAAGCAACAAAAACACGGGTCGACATTCATCTTCACATTTATTAAAAATCTGGAAAATGTTTCAACATTTAGTTTCCCTGTGATAAACCAAACAAATATTTTGTTACATCACAATCAGAATCAACTATATGCAACAACACAAACTAAGAACTGACTTTGGCTTCGCTTTGCTCTTAATAAAGGCAATTAAAATATTAATATAAAACACTGATTTAAACCTGTTTAACATGAAATTGATCAACTTCTGGAATCTGTAACATTAATCTTGATACTCTGGAACCAAGATGCTGCTCAGTTACAGTGGTGTTTGGGGTCGCTGTCTTGGTAAAACATCAATTTTAAATCAAGTCAAGTTTATTTGTACGTCACATTTCAGCAACAAGGTGGTACAAAACTCTTCACATGATAATTTCTGGGGGGAGATTCCCCTAAGGTATATGGAAATAACATTTCAAGTATTTTAATGTATTGAAGCTGAACATGAACAGTCCAATTCTCACAGACTTCATTATTGAGCTGCATGGATTTTTGAGTGTTTTAAAAAAGTTTTTTTCCATTTGAAAGTGGCCTTACAGACAGAACAGCTGTAAGGTTTTTCTCCTGTGTGACTTCTCATGTGAACAGTTAGATATGACTTGGAACTGAGACTCTGGCCGCAGACCCGACAGCTGCAAGGCTTTTTTCCCGTGTGGATTTTTATGTGTTCTGACAATGTTCTCTTTTTTTTAAAAGCAGCGTCACAGACAGAACATTTGAAAGGTCTGTTCTCTGAGTGGATCTTAGCGTGTTCTTTCAATGTTCTCCTGGAAGGAAAGTTCCTTTGACAGATGGGGCAGTTGAATGGTTTCTCTTTTGTATGAGACCTCATATGTCGGATTTCGCTTTCTTTCCACTTGAACATTTTTCCGCATACTGAGCAACTGTAAGCCTTCTCTCCAGTGTGAGTTTTTACATGTGCCAATAAAGTATTTTTCCTTTTGAAACTAGCTGCACATAGAGAACAGCTGTAAGGTTTTTCTTCAGAGTGACACTTCATGTGAACTTTTAGATAGGAGCTGAAACCAAAGCTTCGGCCGCAGACGGAGCAACTGAACGGCTTCTCCCCAGTGTGGATTCTTGTGTGTTCAATTAGTGAGTTTTTCCTTTTAAGAGCCACGCCACAGACAGAACATTTGAATGGTCTTTCCCCTGTGTGGACCTTTGAGTGTTTTTGCAAGTTTCCTTTTGAGGAAAAGGTTTTGTTACAAATGGAGCAGCTGAAAGGATTTTCTCCGGTGTGTATTCTGTGGTGTCCTAACAAACCTTGCCTGCTTCTGAATGTTTTTCCGCAGTCGGGACAGATGTGTAACTTTTTACTTTTGTCACATTTTCTATCACCAACAGGAACGGCATCTTTTTTCACATAGTCTAAATCTGACTGAGCTTCACTTTCCTCCCAGTTTCCATCACTGACGTCCGTCTCTGAAGAACAATTTGAAGTTTTGTCATCATCTGATTCCTCAGAGTCTCTGTTCTCCTCAGTCTTACTGGGAAGAAGTTCTGACAGCTGAGGTATCTCTTCCTCATCTTCACTCTTCACATGAACAGGACTGAAAGTTAACTCTGTGATCTCATTCTCCTCCTCTTCCTCTTTAATCTGAGGAGGCTTCTGGTCCTCCTGGTCTGGTCTGGGACTCCAGTCCTCCTCCTCAACAACCAGCTCCTCTTTGATCACCAACACTTGCTGGACATCTGCAGGAAACACAAACAAATACAAGTAATATCAGTTTTCATATAAAGTGAAACCTGTGTTTATTATCAAACTTTGACAGTAAAAACTACAAATCAATGTACTAAACTATTTGGGGAAAATCTGACCACAGCACTGCACCAACAGAAAAACATGCTACAAGCACAATTATCAAAAAGTCTTATCATTGTTAAGGTAGCCTTTTAAAAAACATTCGGCGTCACACATACATTTACAAATAAATAGAGAACAAATCATGTTAAGAGAAAGAATTACCACAGGAATCATATATTCTGCAAGCAATAGAAAATAAAACCAGACGTTACATTATTATCTTAATTTATTTGAGAAACTGCAGTAAGCGTGTTCTGTTAAAAGTTATTATACAGCAAGAGTTTCAAATGATTCCTGAATAGAAAAATTATGAAGCATTTTGCTTGAACTTGGTTGCATGTAAATAGTGAGTGATTGACAATGCTCAGAAACTTGTTTGTTATATTGCTTTTCCCCGTTTGTTTTGTTTACATTTCTTACATTTAATAAGTGTTAGTTTGTGTTTGAATGCATTATATTATAATTGGAAAGAAATATATTGTTCCTAAAATGCTAAAGTTAAGGAAAGATGTAAACATAATCACCATAAAGCTGAGAGTCTGTCTGCTCACCATCTGGTGGCTCCTCCATCGTCCTTTCCTTTCTCCTGCACTCTGGACTTCCTATGTTTTCATACAATCGCATAAGAATATTTTATCTCCTTAAAGTCCGTCAGAAACAGTTTATTCTCTATCAAAGTGTCTCTGACTCGCTGTGCTGCTGTCTGTCTCCAGCTAACGGGCTAAGCTAACACTCGGACCCAGTGCTACTTCCGGAAAAAAATTCAGCTAAAACCATTTAAACCAAACACTAAAAACATAATCGAAGCTATTAATAACAACTTTAATAGAAAAGCTATTATACTAGTATGGCCTTCTCCACGAAGTGACTTAACATACCGAAGGGGAAAAAAAGGAAACTAAACTTGCTCACGTAGCTTCTGATAGTGGAAAGTCACTTCCGGTCGTTTGTTTTCGGGTCGAATTGACCTTCAGAATAAAAGCTCGGGTAACCGGTGTATACTAATGCTCCTGGACATGCGTCATCGTTATATGCTCTGCGTTGTGTTATATTGAAGAAAATACCCGCACCACAGTATTTGCTGGCAGAGGCCTGAACAAATGGAAATAAAAATGCTCTGTAACAAGCAGCTCTTCCACACACAAGAATCCTCCTGTAAACAGATAAGCACATGGAGAAACTCCATAACTGTAGCATAGCATCTGCTGTAAACTAGGGGGAAATGTACTTGTGACGTCAGCTAAATGACTCCTCTTTGTGTTTTAACATATATAAACACTCACAACTGCGTGTGGTCACATTTACATAAAACGTGAGCCAACGAAGAACAAGGAAACTTTACCTCTTCTCAGGTAAAGAGCACTGACGTCATAACAATGCGCTCTTTTAAAGTGACAGTACAGGTCTTAGAGCTAATAATGCGTTATAGAAAACTCTTTAAACATAAACAAAAATGAGGATTATATAGTGTTAATCAGAATTTGGTGAAATTTCAAACATTCTAGTAATAAATAAAAGCATCTTTTCTCGAGATGTTACACTCAAATCACAGCATACAGAGGAATTACATTATTTACTTTAGAGTATTAGAAGACAAAATGATACTAAGCAGGTTGAAATCATTAATTAACATATTTAGGCGTCACTTTAACAATAATTGAATTTGGGAAGGAAGCCCAAAAAATTCTGTATCCAAATTTTTTTCTTATCTTCTAAAAAAAGGAAAGTTCTTTGGACATGTTCTATCTAGGTAACTTTGTTAGCTCTTTGACACATGTTGCCTCTGTACATCATAAAAACTTATTTTAAAAACTTAACCAAGCAAGTCGGATCTGTTATTGGTCTATTCCTACAATGTTGTTAAAAAACAAGTCAATAAGGTCAAACCTGAAAATGGCAGGAAATAAGAAACTCATAAGTTGATCAATTTGCCTGAAAAGGTCCTATGTGCTTGCATATGAGATACTTCTAAACACATTGTTTAAAGTGATTAAAACTCTTATACTGCTTTTAATTCCAAGCACTCAAACCACTGGGAAAACGGCATGCTCTAAACTAAACCACAACATGAAGAAACCGTCTCAGTCCACACAGGAAGAGAGATAAACATCAGTCAATATTTTTCTTCACATTTATTGTAAAATCTGGACGTTTTACAATATTTAACTTCTCTGTGATAAAACCAAGCAAATATTTAGTTACATTATAATAATAATCAGCTTTATTCAACAACTTTACACACCAACAAATATCTGACTTTGGCTCGACTTTGCTCTCAATAAAGACATTAAAAATATTAATACAAAATACTGATCACTGATTTGAATTTGTGTAACACAAAATTGATCAACTTCTGGAATCTGTAACATGTGGAACCACTTACTGGTGTGTTTGGGGTTGTCGTTTTGCTAAAACACCAATTTTAAATCAAGTCAAGTTTATTTAAATAGGAAATTTCAGCAACAAGTCAGTTCAAAGTGCTTCACATGATCATTTTTTGGGGAGGAAATTTCCTCTAAGGTTTACGGAAATAACACTTCTTCAATTATTTTGATGTATTAAAGCTGCTACCAACATGAACACTACCATTCTGAAGGATTTCATTATTGACCTGAATGGACCCTTGAGTGTCTTACAAAGGTTTTTTTCCATTTGAAAGTGGCCTTACAGACAGAACAGCTGTAAGGTTTCTCTCCTGTGTGACTTCTCATGTGAACAGTTAGGTATGACTTGGAACTGAGGCTTTGGCCGCAGATCCGACAGCTGCAAGGCTTTTCTCCTGTATGGATTCTTGCGTGTTCTGACAATGTTCTCTTTTTTTTAAAAGCAGCGTCACAGACAGAACATTTGAAGGGTCTGTTCTCTGAGTGGATCTTAGTGTGTTCTTTCAAGGTTCTCCTGGATTGGAAGTTCCTGCGACAGACGGAGCAGCTGAAAGGTTTATCTTTCGAATGACATCTCTTATGTCGGGTTTCACTTTCCTTCCTTTTGAACTTTTGTCCGCAGATGGAGCAGCTGAAAGGTTTGTCCTCGCTGTGACACGTCATGTGCCGATTTACGCTCTCCTTCCTGCTGAAGGCTTGCAGACAAACAGAGCAGCTAAAAGGTTTCTCGTCACTGTGACACCTCATGTGGTAAGTTAAAGTTTCTTTCTTTCTAAATGTCTGACCACAAACAACACAGCTGAACGGTTTTTCTCCACTGTGTGTCCTCAGGTGTTGCACTAACACATGTTTCCATGTAAAAGAGGCATTGCAGATGGAGCAGCTGAAAGGTTTCTCTCCTGTGTGAACTCTGTTGTGCCTCAACAAATCAGACTTTTGGTTAAATGCTTTCCCACATTCACTGCAGCTATGGAGCTGCTTGCCTTTTTCACTTACAGGAAATTTATTGTTCCCTAAAGAGTCTAAATGAGATGGAGTTTCACCGCTCTCCTCCCAGTTTCCATCGCTGACGTCTGTCTCAGAAGAATCTGCATGACCTAATTCTGAACCTCTGTCTCTCTTCTTCTCAGATTGGCAGTGAAGCTGAGGTTTCTCTTCATCGTCTTCACTCTTCACAGGATTGAATATAAACTCTGTAATCTCATTCTCCTCCTGTTCCTGTTTGATCTGTGAGTGTTTCTGATCCAGGTTGTGACTCCAGTTCTCCTCCTCAGCAGGAAGCTCCTCTTTTAAAACCAACACCTTCTGCACATCTGCAGGAAACAGAAACACAGGAAAGTTACAGGAAGCTCACAAATAAAACAAAAATACAAAGGAAGATCAAATCCAGATTACAGCAAGCTTTACAGCCATAACAATAAACGCAACAAGGAGGTGGATTATTGACGTTTTGAAGACATATGAGCTCCAGAGACAAAGGGAACTTAATTAAATAAGTTGGTAGGTTGACGCCAGCATGATATCAAAAGAAGTATTGTAACTAATCGGTACAAAAGCTGTCTAGTATATATAGTTGTAACATTCCAATGCAACAATAATCAAGTATACAGGACCAAGCAGAAGATCTGAACTGGCCATCTCAGGCTCCTGCAAAGGAAACCAACAATTTATAGAAACTGAATGTTTTTTTCATGAAGTTTTACCATCTGATTACAAACCCATCCAGACTCATCCAGTTTTCTTTAACTACCAGAAATGACCTCAAGCTGCTGTTCATGCTGAGTACAATACATAATAAGAAGAACTAAGATATGTAAACTTTCAATCAGGATCAAGTGGGTAGTTTCTGTTGTTGTTTTTATAGTTAAAAGGGCAAAAACTACTGTTAAAATTAAATAAAAGGAATTTGTATTATCATTAATAATTTTACTTAAAATTGGCCATAAATTTGGATTAAATTCATGAACAGCTTAAAGCGTGAGGCTGTATTTAGTTTATTTTGTGGTAGTTTTGATTGTCTTATTTCGTCACTTGCAAAGGAAAATATTGTTTTTGTTCTTTGTGACTCTTATAAATTAAACCAGGGGTCCTGCAGCCTTTACAACCCAAAGAGCCATTTTTACCCTCAGCCCAGCTAGATAAAACACATTTAGAGCCAAAAATGTCACACAGACTTTTGAAAAAAGACTGCTTTTGTTAGGAATATATTCTATTGTAAATTTGTTATTTTAAAAATCCACAAATTTATTTATATTTTTACATTTTTAAACTAAAGAAATATTTTTGCAATAAGAGGATGGATACATTTTCTGCAATGGGATGTTATTTGTGGAAAATTATATATTAAAAGGAAGAAAAAAGAAAATCAAAATTTCCAGCCTGAGCAGAAAATGGATCTAAAAACATATAGACCCTTAAAGTAGCGTCAACACAATGACGCTACTTTAAGTGTCATTCTGTTGTGAAAATTCAATTATTACATGAAAAAAAGGAAATACTGCAAGAACTTGCATTTTTTATTATATCTATAGCTTTTTTTTTAAAGCATTACTTCTTTATAATCCTGGCTATGGTTAAATAGATCCTGCTGTGACTCAGACTGTCGCTAATTTCTGTCTGTCTCACTATTTATAAACCCACTTTCAGTATAAAACCACTTTCAGCTTTTTGAAAACAAGCATCGACATTTTGTCCACTTCTGTCTTGTGTTTTTGCAGGTTATTTCCTGAATGCTAAACATTTACAGAACTGAAGAGCTAAATTACCATCCAGCTGAGAGTCCATCCGCTCACTGTGTGTCGGTTCCTCCATCTCTGTTAGCTCACGTTTCTCCAAGGCTTTGAACATCCGAGGTTTTCACTCGACTCCATCAGAAACACTGTCTGTCTGCTGCAAGCTAACAAGCTAAGCTAACACTCTGAGCTTCTGTTGCTTTCGGGAGAAAATTTAACTAAACAAAGTTGTCAAAGATAATTAAAACCATTGCGACTTTCAAAATGTGTGTATAAGTGACGGGGTAAGGCAACATTAACCAGGATATTTCCCCAACACTGTCAGGAGGAAACTAAACGTTGTTCGGATAGTTTCTGCTGCTAGGAGACAAACACTTCCGGTATAAGAGGGCTCTAATGGCCTTCAGAATAAAAGCTCGAAATAAATGGTACTTGAACGCTTCAAAGTCAAGTTTTTTTTCCATGCAGGTTCTCCAAATGACCAACGCCAGTGTGTCCAAGAAACAAAATGTATTTTAGTTTTTAGATTTAATAAGTTTTCTTTAATGAGACATTTATTTTTTTATAGAAAATCCATTCATAACAAATATTTCTAACACTATTTGTACCCTTCTTTCTTGAAATGTTATTCATATGTTGCACCAGGGAAAAACCGCTGAAGCTAGCATTTTAAAATTACTTTTACATTTTTAAAATATTGCTAAATTTTGTAGTCCACAGTGAAGGATCTAAGGAGCTGCAGGCTTTCTAGCTAAAGGCTAATAAATGGACTGGCTCCCAGGTTGGACACAAACCACACAAAACTATCAAACTTAAATGGTTTTAAAATAAGGTATATATTTAAAAACAAACAACAGAGATAAGAAAAGCTTAGCAAACAACTATTTATTATGAAATTATCAAAACTGTTTAAATCAATTACTGATTTAAAAGTATATAAATAACAGGTTAAAACAGCACAGATTTAGGATACATCAAATTAATCTAAATGAAACTCTTTAAAATGAATAAAAATAATAATCTTCCATCAGATCAACTGTTTTTTTCATTCAGAGATGACCCGTGGGGTGAAGAGATTCTGCCTTCAAAGGCAGCAGCCATAACTACAAACATCATTGAATGTTCAAATGTTGTGCATGAATCTGAAGGAAGGATAATTATACTTAGTCTTAGGATAATTATACTTAGTAATTATACTTAATTATACTTAGAAACAAGTTTCCATGTAAAAATCCCATGGAAGTCACGACTTGTGTGTAATTTAATGAATCCAGCTGTTCACTGAAGGCCTCATAAGTTTGTTTGAGAAGATTTATGAACAAACAAGAACATAAAACCAAAAAACACAGCTACAGGTCAGGGAGGAAGCTGTCAATACATTTTAAGAAAGTTGGAGTTAAAAAACACAATAATACTGTTTTAACATCCCATTCAAGAGTAAGGCACAATTAGAAACTTATCAAGACGTGATCCATCCGCCTAAACTCTGAGTCCAGGCAGGAGGAGCTTTAATCTGAGACACAGCCGAGAGAAAACAGAGAAGTCGTTTTCACAAACCTGTTAAAGTCATGCTGCTGATAGTAATTTGATGCTAATGTGTTAAAAATATTTTCTTTTTCTTTTTTTTAACAACCAATAGAGTATAACTTCACAAGATGCTCAACATTCCTCAATTTAACGTTTTATTTTTCACGTCAGATTTCTCTTAAAATTACTACTTAATTTTCATATTATTATGAGTTTATTCTAATATCAATACAATGTAATTCTGATATTGTTCTGTTATTTCAAATGTAAAAAAAATTCTTAGCATGGTCCTATTGCTCCTTCATGCTGCAAAAACTTTCTGTTAGAGGCCATGATGAGAAATTTTGATGAAACTTCATTAATCTGTAGCTTGAAAGCCAACATCAGCTCAGCTTGCTGCGTAAGCTTGAACATCGTTTCTGATGCGTTTTGGACCAGGACAGCTGGCTGAACTTCTTGTTGCAGCCCTTGCAGCTGTACGGTTTTTCTCTGGTGTGAACCCTCATGTGCAGCTTCAAGCCATCCTTCCTTTTGAAGGTGGCCTTGCACACGGAGCAGCTGAACGGTCTCTCCTCTGAGTGGGTTCTCATGTGCTGGATTAAGGCATTCTTCCTGATAAAAGCCACTGCGCAAATGGAGCAGCTGAAAGATCTCTCACTGTCATGAAATCTCATGTGCCGAGCCAAGCGAACAGCTTTGTCGAAGCTTTGGCCGCACAACTCACAGGTAGCCTTGCTGTGAATTTTTGTGTGGTTCACAAAATCCTGTTTTCTCCTGAAGGCTTCCTGACAGACAGAGCAGCTGAACGGTTTCTCCCCTGTGTGAATTCTTATGTGCTCCACTAAAGTTTGCTTTAGCTGAAAGCGGGCCTCACAGACAGAGCACTTGTAAGGTTTTTCTCCTGTGTGACGCCTCATGTGCCGATTCAGGCTCTCCCTGACGCTGAAGTTTTGGCTGCAGACAGAGCAGCTGAACGGTTTCTCTCCACTGTGGGTTTTTAAGTGTCGCTTCAAACTGTCTTTTCTTCTAAAAGTTGTTGGACAATAAGGGCAGCTGTGTGGTTTCTGTCCGCTGTGGATTTTTGAGTGCACCACCAGCGTTCTTTCACTTGAAAAAGGTGCCTTGCAGACAGAGCAGCTGAAAGGTTTCTCTCCACTATGAGTCCTTGTATGCTCAGCTAATTCACGCTTGCACACAAAAGAACAGTCACAGATGGAGCAGCTGTAAGGTTTTCTTCCAGTGTGTCTCCTCATGTGCTGAGTTAACCATCCCTTCCTCCTGAAGTTCTGACCACAGATGGAGCAGCTGAAAGGTTTGTCGTCACTGTGAGTTTCCACATGTTTCATTAAGGCATGTTTCAATATAAAAGCTTGCCGGCAAGAAGAGCAGCTGAAAGGTTTTTCTCCTGTGTGGATTCTCTGGTGTCTTAATAAATAAATCTGGAGGCTGAACTTTTCGCCACATTCTGCGCAGGTGTGCAATTCACCGTTTCCTGAATTACCATCCACTGAATCTTTATTACTTACAACAGAGTTTGTATCCAATAAGTCGCTGCTTTCCTCCCAGTTTCCATCACTGACATCGGTTTCTGAGGAATCTGAAGTGTTGTCTTCATTGTCTGATTCTACACACTGATCTGGTTCTGGTCCAACAGAAGCTCTGTCCTCTTCGGTCTTGCAGTGAGGAAGCTCTGAGAGCTGGGGTTTCTCTTCATCATCTTCATTCTTCACAAGGACAGGACTGAAAGTTAACTCTGTAATCTCATTCTCCTCCTGTTCCTCTTTAATCTCTGGAGGCTTCTGCTCCTCCTGGTCTGTTTTGAGACTCCACTTCTCCTCAGAAACTACTTCCTGTTTGACCTGGTGGACGCCTGCAGGAAAACAGAAACACACCCTGGGTTATTTTTCTACAGAGATGATCCAGACACTATCTGCTGTACAAGAAATGCATGAAACCAAAGAACTCACACATTTCTTGCTTATAACACAACAATCAACAGCAAAAACATCACTGCACTTTCTGAGTATTTCTGTCACAACAAATTTTGCTGGACAATAAATTGTCTCAAAAGTTATTATGATAAATGATAATATAGTAGACACACAGCCTTAAAATGGAGAACTATAATCTGGTAGTAAAGGAACATTGGTAACACTTTGTTTGACGGGGTGTGAATAAGACTGAGTCTTCCTTATGACAATTTGACATTAACCAAGAAATCATGATCTGACATAAATTTGTTATAAAAGTATTACTGATTAAAATTTTGCTTTAATAACATAAAGCTACATAGTTTTTAAAGTTTAATCAGTAATACCTTTATAACAAATTTATGTCAGATCATGGTTTCTTGGTTAATACCAAGTTGTCATAACAAAGACATTTTGAATAATGTCAACTTTGTATTAAAAGTGTCATGATTTACTGAATGACACTTTATGACAACAGTCATAAATATTCATGAAGACTTACTCATGTTCATGACAGGTGTTATGACAGTCTTATTAACAACCCGTCAAATAAAGTGTTACTGAAAACATTTTCGGTTTAGATTGCAAAATCCTAACTGTACTGTGGGAAAAGGACTTTGTTACTGTATGTGGGGAGGATGAGTGGATACAAATTGGTTCACTTACTGGGAAATATATAAGAGAATGTAAAGGTAAACTTACCCAATATAATGTCATTCAAAAACATTACTGTGCACCTGTTAGACTGAATAGAATGGGTCTGGTTTTAAAGATGACCCACTATTTGCTGTCCTTGAAGTCGATATCAGACATTAAACGATTAAAAACAAAGAGAAAAAGCAGAGACTTTACCAGAAAGTCGGGGAGATTCCCCAGATTTTCTTCCAGTCGGTCTTTCCGCTGCTGGTTCTGGTTGCTCGGTGTCTAACTTCATCATCCTCTGGAGCTCAGACATCTTCATACAATCAGAGAAACTTCTCCATAAAGTCCATCATGAACACAGCCTGATCACCGCCAAAGCGTCGCTGTGACAACGTCCCGTCCTGTCGTTCAGTATGCTAAGCTAACATTAGCTTAGCTGCTGCCAGGAAAAAAACAAAAAAGAAAATACCGTTAAAACAATGAAGGACTTACATTTAGACACATTAATTGGTCAAACTAACTCCCTCTAAATGGGATATACGTGGAGAAACTGGGAATACAGTACAGCAGCAGCTGCTGACAACGACGGACTCACTTCCGTTATTCTTTGTTTTCTCTAGTGCGAGTTCAAAATAAGAGCTCAGATTTGGATACAGTAAACCCGCACGACGAACGATATTCTCGTAATTTTGGTTGGTTTTAGTTTGTGCTAAACTTTAGTGGTTATGTAATGTATCAAGTTACAGCTGAAACTACATATTTCATACAGACTCTTAAAAAAGACATTGTTTTTATGACTTTATTCATTATTATGACCTATTTCATTAAATAAAACATTAAAAACTTCTCTGTTGCCACGCAGAAACAGAATTATCGAGGATAAGCTCAACCACCATGATTTGTATTACATCTAAATAATTTTTTTATGGTTTATATTATTATTAATAATTTGAACAAAACCTGATCAAAATAAAAAAGGATTGCCGTAGTTTGAGTTTTATTTTGAAAATCATTACCGGAAAGTAGTTTTCAACCGTTCCGCATTTGTTTATGTTGGTAGGTTAAAGTCGTTCGGAGTGAAATTTGGCCGTTTTAACCATTTTTAAAGAATGGATCTATATCAACAAAGACCATCTACTGGATCGGGACACACAGGTTCGGTTCCGTTTTTCTCTTTGTTTTACATTCATCAGTTTGTTCTGAAGTTTATATCTAAAATCGATGCTAAGATAAAGGTAGCCAAGCTATTCTTAGAACACAACCTCGCACCTGATATCGTTTTAATTATACTTATGCATTAACATTTTAAAAGTTTTATCGGTAATGCGCTGTATTTTATGCTTATTGTGTATTGTAATGATTATATTATAAAATAGCATCGATCTTGTGGGAATCTGAAGATCCCTTTAACAGTTTGTGCTACTTTGTGTTATTTGCTAAAAGTGATTGAAAATTATGGTATGAGAACCCAAAGAGTAAAACATTTACCTCATTGTCATTGACAAAAACTCAACTAAGACAACAGTTTCTGTAACTGGTTGTGTAATAGTGTTGGTACCTAAATCTAATCGAGTGTTGTTGTGCAATTACTGCACATAAAGTAACTATGCACACAAATGTTACTTCTGATACATGCGGACTCAGTCTGCTGATGTTTTTTGTTGCTATTTTCATTTATTTTTAGGCTCACAAGTACTTGTGAACTGACAATTTTGGCCCACATGATAAATGTGGGCCTCTGATTTAGAGAGACTAATTAACCAGACAGTAAGGTTTTGGACTGTTTGTGGGAGGAAGCTGGAGTTCCCAGCAGGGAACCCACAGACTCACAAGGAGAACATGCAAACTCCATGCATAAGGATTGGAACACAATCCTTCTTCCTGCAAGGCAACAAGGCTGCTATCGGCACCACCCTGCAGCCCACAACTGTTATTTATGTGGAATAAATAAATCGGAAAAAAAGTTCACGAACTGGTGTCACAAAAGTCTCTTTAGATGTTTTTCTGTCAGCGTTTGCCTGTTTTTTATTATCTTAGATCCATTTTGTGTTCTACTAATACATTTTTAAACATGGCAAGAAAGTTTCGCTGATATAGTGAGTGAACTGTAATAGATTGTAACTTAAATTACTGCCAAATATCACAAACTCATCCCATTAATGATCAACATTTATTCAATTTGGCCCTAAATTTGACAGACCATGTCTATTTTTAAAACCTGCCTGAAACATTATTGTTTCACTGGCCTTCAACCCAATGGAGACTTAATTTTACTTAATAATTTGTCTGTTTAACTGCATCATTTTATTGTGTTTTGATTTGAGCTTTTAATTAATTATTTTGTGTTTAGCTTTGTCACTTTATTTTTATGCTTTCTTTTGTCTTATTTCCTTATGACTGATGTTCAGCACATTGTTTCAGCTGTGGCTGTTAAAGCACTTTATAAACATTAAACCTTGAGAGGCTTAATGTAGTAGGTTGTTCATGTATAGACACTAATTCAAACATAAATTTGTTGTTTCTGTTTTTTAGCTACCCTGCAGGTGTTTGAAGTAAAGACTCCACCGAATCAGCAGATTAATAGCTCTGGACTGGACCAGGAGGACAAGCTTTATAAAGATAAGAAAAACAGTCTGCATCCTCCTCAAAGACTAACTGAAGCTAATGTTTTTAAACATACAAGTGAAAACTATATGGAGAACATTACAAACTGCCACTCCGCACAGCTGAGTTTAAATAGCCAAATAAAAGAAGGGGCGAGTGATTCGGAAAGTCATTCTGACACAAAACGGCTTAGCTGCTTTTTCTGTGCAGCAGAATTCACAACAGGAGGCCTGCTGACGATACACACCTCAGATCATACAGGAGAGAAGCTGCTGACCTGCATTATCTGCAAGAAAACCGTCAGTTCAGAGTCGGAGCTTGTTAATCATGAGTGCGACTCTCTTGAGCATCCTCATAAACAAACCGAGGAACAGATTCCAACCAACAAGCTGCTCTGCTGCTCTCAGTGTGGCGACGGATTCTCCACGAGCGAACACCTCGACCTGCACCTCAGGCATCATTCCAGAGGAAAACTGTTCAGTTGTTCGGTCTGTAACACCAGCTGCAGCGACAAAGACTCGCTGATTCAGCACATGAGGCTCCACACCAGACAAACCCAGTTCACCTGCCACGTCTGCGGGAAGGACTTCGCCTGGAGGAGGCACCTCACCAAACACATGGAGGTGCACAGGAAAAGGAAGAAGGTGTTCCGCTGCAGAGTGTGTAGCGCTGAGTTTTGTACCTATTATCTGCTGTCTAAACACAAGACTATTCATCAGACATCAGAGCTTCCTCAGGAACAGACCGAGGAGGCGGCTGAGGGTGATGACATTGGCACAAGAGACCCGGTGAACACAGATTCTGATCTGCAAAAAGAGACCAACATGGAGGTTTCAGCGTCTTTTAAAACTGAAAATGACTTGTGGACAGACTCAAGTCAACTTCTGCCAAATTTCAACCTCAATGGACCCAATAACGTCTCTGAGACTTACAGGATCACAAAGATACAGAAGAAGGTGAAGGAGGAGGATTTGCGGCGTCCGCAGATTAAAGAAGAAGAAGAGGAAACGGAGATCGGCAGGTTCACTTTCAGTCCTGTGCCGATGAAGAACGAAGAAGACGAAGAGAAGCCTCAGTTCTTACAGCTTCATCCCACAGAGGAGCATAAAGACTGTGTGGAAGAAGGGGAACCAGGTAAGACGGAAAAAACCTCAGAGTTTTCTGACCCCGACACGGACGACAGTGAATGTTGGAGACCGAAAACAAAACTTGGGTCGGGTTCAAATTCAGAAAGCGATTCTGACAGAAATCCTTCCAGCTGCTCCAATAACAAACCGTCGGAGTCTTTGCAACCCGAGAGCGACGACAGCGTCGACAGCGACTTCTGGAAGGACTACAAGAAGCCACAGTTGAGTTCAAACCCGCAGAAACAAGAGCCTTTGGAGAAAGGAGTGAAATACGTGACGGACGTAAAACCATACAGCTGCCCTCAGTGTGCCAAAGCCTTCCGCTATAGCTCCTACCTGAAGATCCACATGAAGCAACACACAGAGAGGTACTTCTGTTCCATCTGTGGACACAAATCCACCTCCAGCTCGAACCTCAAGGTTCACATAAGAACTCACACTGGAGAGAAGCCGTTCAGCTGCTCGATTTGTGGGAAAAAATACACAAACAAGGCAAGCATGCTGTCTCACATGTCCATCCATGATGCAGAAAGGAAGTACAACTGCGACACGTGTAAGAAAAGCTTTGCCTGGTTCACGGAGCTCAAATACCATCAGTGTGTTGGTGAGTCGTCAGGGGAACAAACACACGAGGAGGACACGAGCATCAACCTGAAACGATACACACTATACAGCTGAAGTGCCTCATCTGCAGACGTTGCTTCAATGACTATTTTTTTCGGTTTGAAAAATTGTATGTCAGTTATTTCCTGAAGCTTCTTGAAACAGTGAGGTTTTTACTGAAAAATATTCTCAGAAATGGTTAATTTCTTAAGGAAGAGCTCAGTAGTGCCACCTTCTGATAAAAAAAATAAATGAAGTTCAAGTTAAAGTGTCTTCTTGCATCCTATGGAGCTGGTTTAGTACCAGAAGCAGATTTACAGGGAAATCTGATTCTACAACTGAACACCATTTTTACTGAAGAATTTACAAATGTATTTATTTAATAGTCTTCAGCTATGCTGTATCTAAAGTTTTTTGAGGTTTGCAAAAATCCAGAGACTAGGTCTGGTCTTTTATTTTCAAACCTAAGAATGAGTTTGATTCAAGAGAAATCAATGCTTTCTATCCCTCAACTGTTTTATACATTTATCTCAGTATGATGAGTTTTCAAATTCATCATATTAAGATAAATTTTCATAAAGAGCATCTTAGAATAAGAAATGCTGTCTAACTAAAGTTGATATATGACCAAATAAGCTGCAGCTCCACTTGTGTCAGGAATAAAACTCTAATGAAATAGTATTTTTATTTGTTTAAACTTTTTTTTACTATTGTTTTTATTTATTTGTGTTTGTTTTATCTGAAATCCTGAAAGTTTGGGATAAAAATCACCAAAGCAAATCTATTCTGAGAATCTCTTCATAAAGCTGTTGCAGAAGCAGGGATCATTGGGTTTTCTGTCAGGCTGCCTGAAATAATCAGGTTTCCTGAAGTGTTTGTCAGGCTGTGTGGTTTAGAAATGTGCTGATTAATGCAACAGGTTGAGTCAGATTTTCTGTCTCAGGGCTAGAATTTGTATTTTAATTTAAATCATTAATATTCCAATGAAATGAGTCCAAACTGCTGCCTTTCCAGATGAAAGGTTGTAGTGGGTCTGTTGTTAAATAAAACGACACGGACGATGCTAAGGTTGCTTTTTGTTATTTTTGTTTAATTTATTTGCAGATTTACATTTTATGTTGTAGTAATGAGGATATTGTGGATAACTGGCCATAGCGGAGTAAATTTCCACCAAAAGAAATGTAAGAGATTAACAGTTTCAATAAAAAAAAAAACTTGAATACTCTTTGATGTCAAAAAGTCAAGAATTTACTGGAAAAAAAGGAACCTCAGATAATAAACTTAGTTGTTTTTTCACATATCAGAAATTAAAATAAAAATGTATAATTTTATTTGGCAGAAAATTACTCCTCCAATCTGTAATGGCCCTAATGTTAAGTAACATTTTTACCTGACTTCTTCTTTGGTCAAATCATTTTCCTAGCTTTGTTTTTTAGTTGCACCAACACAAAGACTATTTGCACATAGATTTTCAACAGGCATTCAATTTTATATCACAGTTTTGCAGGTTAAATTATTTTTTTTTTAAATCACTGTTCATGAAGGTAATAGAGACCTGTAAATGATCAATTAATCTAGTAAACATGAAGTTCTTTATTTGAAGCAGAACTGTGATTAAAGATTATTATAATTGTGAAACTCAGATAAATTAACATCTGTTGATCAACATTTGAAAAAAAAAACCCTTACATTTCAAGTGAAGCTACCAGGATCTGATCAGGCAAGTGTTTATTTATTCTCATGTCACAAATTAGTTCAGGACATATTTGTATGGACCCCACATGATCGTTTTACAATCTGATACAGTTTTAACATCAGTCGTTACCTTTTATCTTTAAGCCAATCCTGGATGAGCCGTCAATGTGCTTTTGGAGTAATTTTGTTAGGCTGACCACTGCTGGGAAGAATGGAAGTGGGATCCCAGACTAGACGTCAATGACTGTTTCTAATCTTTTCTTGAATCTATTTAGATCAGGACATGATGTGTTGGGTCCACTCCATTCTGCTTCAGTGCCTCGAAAACATCTACACACAATTCTTCCAGTTAGATGTTCTTCAAGTCAGGAGCCTGGAGCTTTGATTATGTCTGTATCTGCAAAAGAGAAGCATAAATGCTGCTGCTATTGGATCTGATGCATGCCTTGGGCTCGTTTGAGTTTAGTTCAATCCTCTTCTTGCATGGGGTTCAGAAAAAATGAAGCGGATTGCACTGCTTCATGATTTGCATCCATATTTATTTTATTTAAAATGCACCAATTATTTTTAATACCCATCACAGTTCAAGGTTTTTAGCATTTCCTAGACTTATTTGCAGTTAAAGAACTGAAGACAATGAGTCGAGTATCATAGTAGAAAAAAGGTTATTTGGGTTAAATAGGATAATATTCTACAGGATTAGAAATTAGAGAAAATATTATCACACATATTCAATAAAGTATGAGGTTTAATAGCTGCAAATAAGATGCATCCGATTTTATGTAAAGTTTGTCATCTAGAACTCATTTCTGGTCTTGATGGACTTCCAGATGTTTAGTCAGACCTCCTTTCTGTCTGTATCTTCTCCCACACACCGGACAGCTGAAGGGCTTTTCTCCTGTATGAATCCGCATGTGAACTTTTAGGTTCCCACTTTCAATAAAACCTTTCCCACACACAGTGCACTCATAGGGTTTCTCACCCGTGTGGATCTTCACATGTTTCTGCAAGCAGCCGTTCCACGAGAAACACTTCCAGCAGATGGGGCACTTATAGGGCTTTTCCCCCGTGTGACATCTCATGTGAGCCTTCAGTTGACCCTTAAAGCCAAATCTTTTCCCACACACAGAGCAATTGAGAGGTTTCTTACAGGTAGAACATCCTGTACAGTTTACATGGGCTTTACCACATCCACTTTCATCAACTTTGAGATTAGGTCCCGCTTTTAAATTCTCTTGAGGGGCTAATTCTTGTCCTTTCGCAAAGTTTCTGTTCGCCCCTGCCTGGCTGTGATGATTAAGCTGCTGTGAGTGATGAAGACTGCATTTGATTATGCTGTCACCTTTGTGAACAGCCATGTGCATGTTCAGATTCCCTCGTTGTGCATAGCTCTTTCCACAAATGGTGCAGCTGAAGGGTTTCTCTCCTGTGTGAATTCTCATGTGGACCTTAAGGTTGCCGCTCTCGCTGAACCTTCTTCCGCACACCGAGCACCTGAAAGGTTTCTCCCCTGTGTGGATTCTCATATGCTTCTGGAGACGTCCTCTCCATGAGAAGCACTTCCTGCAAACTGGACACCGGAAAGGTCTGTCTCCTGTGTGGCATCTGATGTGCAGCTTCAGATAGCTCAGGGACCCGAATCTTTTCCCACATTCAGAGCATTGGAACGAGTTCAGAACATTAGACCCAATGTTGTTCAGAGGATTTTCATGATCCTGGATTACATCACACTCCTCATCTCCAGGGTCAGTTTTTGGTGCCATCAAGTCTGGATTAGTGTAACCAATACCAGTCTCAGGTTCTCCACTGTCGTCTTCCTCCAGAATGATTACGATTTCTTCAGTCTGGCTGTCATGAAGCTCAGAAGACTGAGCTTCCACCTCCTGTTCTTCTGTCTTCACATGGACAGAACCACTAAACATGTTGGTGGCTTCAACTTCCTCTTGTTCCTTTTTAAACTGGAGGCTCTTTGGTTCCTCCTGGTCGACTGTGGAGCTTTTCTCCAGCTGCTGCTGCTCAGAGTGAAGCTTCATCAACATCTGCTGGACATCTGAACGACCTAAAGCACAGAAACACAAAGAAGGGAGGGATTTTTGCTAATAGTTACTAACATCAGCAGCTCCAGCATTGAACATAGTTCAATTTCGGTGTTTCAGAAGTGTTTTCTCCAGTAAGTAATAAAAATATATTTTCTTGCTATTGTGAAGAGTTCTGCACTACAATTTAACAACAGTAATATTTTATGTTGCCAGTTTTAGTTAATTAAAACCTTGTTTTCTTGCTAGTTGTAATTTAATTGTAAGCACAACTGGTTATAACTGATCTATGTTAGTATGTTGACAAACATTATTATGTAGAAAACATAATGTTTGAATTATTAAAAAAATAGAGGAATACACTTTTTAACATCTTATTAAGCCAATTCAGAATAACATGAATTGTTTGACCTCCAGCTATTTATTTGTTCTTATTTATTTGCACCATAATTACATTTCTTTTTGGGTTGATATATGTGGTTGAAATGAACATCAGAATGATAAAAACGGAAAATGAGGGATTTGGAGAACAATAAAACAGATTTCATTTGGCTTTCTGTCAACATTTCCTCCTGTCTCTCTCTTATAAATGTCAGATTTCTAGAGTAAATATCTAAAAATTATCCATTTAATTTTTTTTTCCATCAGAGCTGTGAAATGTGAAAAATTTAAGGAACATGACTTTTTTTTCTTTTTTTTTGCCGAGTTCCGTCTTAAATTGTGCCATCCGTAATATTAATTTGTAGACATTTAACATTGCTGTCTTTTACTCTTGAGTAATTTCTTGGATGGCTACTTTTTGCTTTAACTTAAGTAAAAATACGTTGAAGTAAAGGTACTCTTACTTGTGTACAATTTTTGGGTACTCTATATACCGACCTCTATCTATATCACATTCTTGCTGCAGAAAAAAAAAACCAACATAAAATCATGCAACACTTCTTAATCATAACAAAACGTCAGATTTTTGTTTTCTGACTAAATGTAAAGCATTTTATTCCTTCAGACGTTGTAGTTGCTGTTAAGAGTTTGTAAATGAGAATTTAGTGTCGATGCAAACCTGCTTTGCGATGCTTCATTTCAGCCGTTAAAATCACATCCAGAAAGTCTCGATGGCGTCGCTCCGTCTCCTCTTCGTACTCCAGGATCGTCTCCTCCAGATGTCCCAGGATTTCCTCCACGGCCGCGGACAGCCGCTGGCTGACGAAGACCTTCAGACTCTGGAGTCTGGACATCTTTACAGCTGAAGACTTTGGCGTTTTTTGGGCTGTTTTAGACCAGAGAACCAAACCAAATCATCCTTCTGCTTAATTTGAGTAAACAAAAGATCGGTTTCCGGGTGGGTTTTCAAAATAAAAGCCCCAATTCGCGACCTCCGTGTTTTGTTTACAACTGCCTGTCATTTAAATCCATCGTGATTTTTTAAAATTTATTTTATTTTTCCAGGTATTGGTCCAGGTAAATTTTGAATCGAAGACGTCTTTGTCTAAATTTATGCAAAATATTTACTTCTAAATCTGGGTTTTGCATTGACTTGCCACTGACTCGTGTTGTAAAAAATAGATTTCGTTTTAGAGATTTGAACATGCTTACAACATTTTGAATGAGTACTCTTGATTGTGACATCTTTGTGACAGTTAATACATCAGAGCAGAACATTTTTCTCCGTATTGAAACTCAAACTAACCAGGGTTGTGCTTTTTAAGATGTAAAATTAGTCATTTTAAATTTGGATTATTTTGTTTGGAATTGTTATAATACATATTGCCGTGTTTTTGAGTCCTTTCCTGCTACTTAAGAGATTGGAAAATTAAACGTCTATATCATATTAGAGATTCAAACAAATAATAACGAGACAAAGAGTTATAATTTGGACTTTTAAAATCAATTAAAAGCTTAATGTCAACTTTTTACCATTATTATTATTATTTTTACAATTATAATTACCGCATACCATATTTTCAATTTAATAGGGTAAAACCGAATAATAATTGGTGAAATTAACTACATTATTTATTTTTGAAAACTAGCCGTTAAAAGAAGTTGTTGCCATGGCGGCGTTGCTAGGATACGACAAGCCGCTCCGCCGCCATTGTCTTTTTTTCCCTTTCAGTTAGAGTTCGTCTTCGGTTCTTTGGACAAAGTTTTTAGCCCGGTTTGCTCTGAGTCCGTCCTCCTGCTTCTCGGCGCTCGTCCCCGGCGGCTGCGCGGCGAATCCCGCCAGCCATGGAGATCACCTACGTTTACACGAAGTTCCGCCGGGAGTTTGGCCGTCCGGGTCTGTTCTCCGACCGGGCTGAGACGGTGATGGTGGACATCCAGCCGAATCCGAACCTGATCTCCAACTTTGTCGTAAAGACCCCCAGAGACCAGGCCACGCAGGCCTGCGTGGACATGTGTGAGCACCCGGTCGGTTTGCCTTTTAAATTCATTTTTAAATAACGGTTTTTGGCAACACTTTCTGACCGTTTCATAGTAAATCACCTATTTGACATTATTACTTAATTATGTGGGGTTGTTATTATTATTATAAGAGATTTAGGAGAAGGGAAAATAAATCATTGTAAATGTCAAATCAGCAAATTAGGTGAAACCTACAAAATAAATGCAAAACTATAAAGTGCAGAATCTGAACACATGTTCAGCTTTTTAGTAGCTAGATGGAGCAATCAGGTGGTTCTGCTTGTGATGCTGTGATATCTTTGGCTCTTTTCATGAGCAGAAAGTTAACATTAATAGGGGAAAATATTTTTTTTAGTGTTTAGCTGCTTTTTTATTTATGTTGTCGAAATAACTGTAGATTCTGGGTGAACCAAACCAGGTGTGTGAAATCTTAGCCCCTCCATATAGCAACAGAAATATGCAAACAATTGAAAAATTATCAAAGTTTTTCTAAAATCATTTAAGATAAATTAAAAAAAATAATTAAACATCTAATAAAATAATTTAATATAGTGTATAAACATGCTTTCTATGCCATATTTTCATTTGATTAGTAATTAGAAACTACTTATTTAAGTTAGTTGAAACCCTATTAAAGATGGGAACATTTTATACATAAATGAATATAAATTTTTATGCGTATTGCAGGTTTACAGTAAATTAATATTCTTTTTATACTTTTAGATCTTGGACTGTTGCTTTATAGACCAACCTCTAACATTGAACCTTATTTTGTCGTGTTAATTTATGAACTTTAAACGAGACAAGTTAATAAACGTTTTTCACATTACAGTAACATGATGCAACATCTCTGAGAAACATGTTGTCTTTGCCATCTGCTTAAGCGACATGTAAGTGGATAAAAGTCTAATTTTAGCATATTCTGGTGGACTTAATAAAATTATTCCTAGCTGTGAAAGTATGTAAAGTGTTTTGAGGAAACAGTGAAACTCTCTGACGTTTTTAAGTTTTAAGCAACTAAAGATTAAGCCGTGTTAATCTGGGTAAAATGTTTGCTGTTTTCAGGTAAACACTGAGCGCTTTGAGTCCACCAATTGTGGCGTGAACCACATGGAGGGTGCGTGGCCAAAAGACATCAACCCGAGGGACCTGGAACAAACCGTCCGCTTCAAGAAGAAGATTGAAAAAGAGGAAAACTACGTCAACAGCCTCGTGCACCTGGGCTACGTAAGATCAGCTTTGGTCCAATCAGCAACTGAAAGTCACCTCTGCTTTCATTTATTTGATTTTAAGTCTTTCCATTCAGGTGAAGACCGTGTAAAGACAGAAAATGTTGTTTTATCGATTTACCTAATTGCTGTCCCTCTGCTGTCACCATGACAACCAGGTGATGGACCACTGCATCAGGCAGAACAACACCATAGACATCTATCAGGAGCACTTCAAGGAAGACACGATGGAGAAAGTACCGGAGTTACCGACAGCGAAGACCATGTGCGTCTTCAGGTAAATCTGACCAAGCATCAGCGCAGGGCTCAAACTAACCATTGTTTTAGTTATTGATGAATCTATCGATTACTCTGACGATTAATAGGAAAAATTTCCACATTATGCAGATTTTTTTATATAACCACTTCAGCCTTTTTAAATTGTATTAAAAATACATTAAATGCTGCAAATAAACAAGACATTCAGTTCAATTTTTAATAAGAAAATAAACATTTTCTTGCATAAAGTGCAATAGCAGCATTCCTTTAGTGAACGCTTGTACCAAAGGATTCAATTCATTTCAAAAACACTTTATTGTTCCTGAAGGGAAATTAAATGTTGGTGTAATTCATTGAATTTTTTCTGCAGCTGAAAAATATTTCTAACATGTTAAAGCTTAAACCTTTCTGCTTGACTTAACATCAATAATGTGTAGGGATGATCTGGTGATTATTTTTGGATTAACTGATTATTAATTGGATATCAATAGGTGTTTAATAAGAGATTTATTTACAGAATTTGAACCTGGTGAAGATAAAATTGCCACTTGAGGAGTTCTTAGAAGGAAAAAGGGATTTTTTTTTTACCTTGAATGGAAAATTTATATATTTTTTTGTACAATTTTGGCTTAATATCAACTCAGTGTGTTGTTCAGAAAATGATCCTTTTTAGAGTCTGTATACGACAGTTATCAATATCGTATTAAATTAGTTGATTATTTCAATAATCGGTTCATCACCATTAATTTGATTAATAGTTTCAGTCCTACGTCAGACTGATTCAGACTTTGTTCCATGCTTCACGTCTCCCTCAGAGATCCTAACAAGGTGAAGCGTACCATCACCGGCCTGTCGTGGCATCCCGATGGTGGCAGGAAGTTGGCGGCGGCGTACTGCAGCCTGGACTTCCAAAAAAGCCCCCCAGACATGAGCTTCGACTCCTACATCTGGGACCTCGGTGGGTCGAACTTCAGTCACAGAGGCCTGGTGAAGTTTCCTGTGGTTTTTCTCAACACAATATAACCAAAAACCTCCAGTGGTAGTGGCAGCATCATGCTGTGGGGATGCTCTTCTTCAGCTGGGATATTGAAGGTGGTTATAGATGATGGAAAGGTGGAATAATTGGTTCCTAAAATAATCATTAGTTGCAGCCCTAAGGAGAAGTTTGTTTCTGATTTAACTTCAGACAGTGGGTAAAAAATTAATTTAGTGTATGTAAACTTCTAGTTTCAGATGTAGATGTTTCCATCTAGTCTGACAGAGGGCAGGATATTAAAACAAACGTGCAGAAATTAAGAATCCAGGTGTGTAAATCTGGTGGAGACATGACTGAGAGGAGCTGAGAATTCAGATTATCTTTAGTGTCATTAAACACAACATCAGAGATGCATACTAGGTCAAAAACAGAAACCAGCTGGATAAACTATAGAACAAAATAATATAAAATAGAATAAGAACCAGATTAAAAATGGGAAAGGCTGTATAAATATGAGTGAATATAAAAATATAATATAATATAAAAAAATACATACCATTAGACCAAAGAATTGTATTTAAAAAATCAACTTTGCGTTATTTTGCTTTCACTTCACAGCTCCGAGCTCCTCTTGGTCTGTCAAAAAATAAAGCTTTGATATTTGCAGTTCTAAGGTAGAAACGTATTTCCACCTCAACCTCAGATTTGTTGGATATTTTGTCTTCCAGAGAACCCAAACTACCCTGAGATGGCTCTGAAACCAGAATCTCCACTGGTTTGTCTGGACTACAACCCGAAGGACCCCCACACTCTGGTGGGGGGCAGCTACAGCGGGCAGATTGGTGCGTTCACATTCAGGATTCAAATCATTCCCAGGGTGGAGATTTATCTGTGGGTGTGTTTGTTTTAGCCTTCTGGGACACCCGGAGAGGAAGTCAGCCTGTGGAGTATTCTTCTTTGGAGCACAACCACAGAGACCCGGTTTACAAGATCATCTGGCTGCAGTCCAAGACGGGGACGGACGCCTTCTCCGCCTCCACCGACGGACAGGTGGAACAATCCCACACAGATGAAATTATGTCTTATAGGTGGATTAATATGGGACTGAATCGATTGATCGATTATTTAAATGATTGTTAATTAATTTACTAATTGTTAACTGTGGTATGCACTCAAGAAAAGGTCATCTGCTGAAAGAACAACCCAGATATTAAGATATTAAGCCAAAACTGTACAGAAAAATATATAAGTTTTGCAACAAAAGAAACTTTGTCTTTTAATAAATTAATTCAAAACTCTTCAAGTAGCATAGATTTAGCTTCATCTGATTTAAATTCTGTAAAATAAAATCCATTGAGCTCCTTTTACCATCGAATTATTCATTGGTTAATCCAGAGGTAAGCTCTACAGCGCATTGATAAGTCAGGCTGAGCTTTTCACCTGTTGATGTTAGAAATATTTTTTAACTGCAGGTTCAACCTTTGCTACTTATTTTCAAACTTCTTATCTGATTCAAAATAACTGATGACTAAAATGATCGTTAGTTATTGCTTTAGATCAATGACGGCTGGACGAGACCGAACCGGACCGGTCAGTGAATGATGGAGGGACATTTGATGGATTAATGGAGATGTCCTAGTTAAAGTAATGAGCCTTTGAGAGGACGGTTTATCTTCTCTTGTCAGATTCTGTGGTGGGACGTTCGTAAGCTGAGCGAGCCAACAGAGCGTCTGGTTCTGGACCCGAGCCGGGAGGGGAATCTGGACCGGGCTTTGGGTGCCATCTCTCTGGAGTTTGAGCCCACCATGGTGACTGTTTGTTTCTGTTACTTTGTTTTTGTTCTGAAACTGCAGTTTTAACATTTATCCATTCAGAATTAGAACATTATTAAATTAGATTTAATGATTTCAGCATTGATGAATTAAAACATTTTAAATTGTTTAAAATTTAACGTCAACAGGAACTGCCACGTTCCAAATAATAGTCCTCATAGTTTAATTGTTGTTACCATAGCTACAATCTGATGCAATGAGTTCAATCTTTGTATTTGAGGTCAGTTTAGCCAATAATGCATCTCAGCAAATAATAACCAATTATCGCAGATTGTTTTTAAGCTCAGCCAGTTAAACATGGCCGCCTCTCCCAGATTCCTCCAAATCTGTGTAGGAACGCAGTTAGTTCCTGTTTAAAATATGTTCTTAACAGGAAGAAACATCTTCAGCTTGAGGCCGGCCTTGAGTTACTTTCATCAATAATTGTGTCTCTTATAATTTTAGGACATTATTATTTGTCAACAACCTGACTATCTTACCTTTTTTATTTTGTTTTTATCACATAAAGCACATTAAACCGTCTTGTTTCTGAAATGTGCTTTTCAAATAACCTGGACTTGACTACCTTACCTTTATTTTCTCCCCTTTCATCTATTAAAATAATAGTAATAATAATACATCCACCTCTGCACAAGCAATCAATCGATGTTTAGAGCTTAAGTTACAAAAAACAAGACTTACTTATTTTTAGTGCTTTTTTATGTAAGTCTGCTGGAAGCTAAATGTCAACATCCTGATCATGTTGATGTTTCCCTCAGCCAACGAAGTTCATGGTGGGCACAGAGCAAGGCATGGTGGTCTCCTGCAACAGGAAGGCGAAGACTCCGGCCGAGAAGATCGTCTGCACCTACGAGGGCCACCACGGACCCATCTACGCCATTCAGAGGAATCCTTTCTTCCCCAAAAACTTCCTGACTGTTGGGGACTGGACGGCCCGCATCTGGTCAGAGGACATCAAGGAGTCGTCCATCATGTGGACCAAGTAGGAATCCTCAGTGAAACTATTTCATCAATATTAAGGAATTATTTTTAATCATTTCTTAAAAGGTTCTTGTAAGTTAGTTTTGTCTCATTTCCAGTTTGCTAAGATATTTGCACTAGAAACCACATCAAAAATATCTGGTAAGATTTTGTGTTTTTACAGTGTAGTCTCGGACGGTGCCAGTCTGATACAGAGAAACAGCTGGTTTGACGTAAAAGATTTCTTTTTTTAAATTAAAACTCTATTTCATAACTCTGCACCAAGCTTGGTCAAACCTGTAAAAACAATTCTTTAATTTGCTCAATCAGTGCAGTTAGGAGAATAACAGCCAATGTAAAATAAATAATAAAGGAACTGAAAGAATAAACTGCATCTCAGTTTAAATCTTCTGTCAAATGGCTCAGAAAGTACAATTATTCTAGATATAATGTGAAATAAATAATAAACATGACGCCACTCAGAGCACAAAGCACAGAATTAGACAGAATAGATCAGGCACATTGTCACTGATCCAGATTTTTTTCCAATATCGTGACAGATACAGATATTAATATCTGTTCGGTGCATCTCTACTAAATACCAGTCTTCAGTTTTATTCCTCTGGGTTTTTGCGCTCCAGGTACCAAATGTCCTACCTGATGGACGCCTGCTGGAGTCCAGTGAGACCATCTGTCTTCTTCACTGTGAAGATGGAGGGTGTGCTGGACATCTGGGACCTCCTGTTCAAACAGAGTGAGCCCACGCTGAGCGTCAAGGTGCTCCGATCCCACCAGAACTCCCAGCAGCGTCTCCTCTGCTGAGTCAGAATCACCGTGACGCTTGCTCTGTCTCCAGGTTAGTGACAAACCGCTGTACAGCCTCCGTATCCAGGACAACGGCCAGGTGCTGGCGTGCGGCTCCCACAGCGGCGAAGCCGCGCTGCTGCAAATCTCCTCTGGACTGTCCATCCTGCAGAAGAACGAGAAGAGTCTAATGGCTGCTGTAAGAAAAACAAAGCATTTCCTGATCAGAGATTTCACTTAGTAACAAGATAAACTAGTAAATGTAGTGCCATGTAAAAATATTCTAAAACAACTCCTGCGTTTTTTAAAGAAAGCATTTAAGATTTTGTTTCACACTGGAATAAACTTTATCCACCAGCATTCTCTGAAAACATTTTCCTGTGTTATTCTGCAGATGTTTGAGAGAGAGACGAAGCGAGAGAAGATCCTGGAGGCCCGTCAGAGGGAGATCCGTCTGAAGGAGAGAAGTCGCTCCGAACAGAGCAGAGAGGACGAGGCGGGGCGGGAGGACGGAGACGACGACCCCGAGGAGCTCCTCGCCAAGGTTGAGAGCGACTTCTACAGCCTGGTGGAAACAGAGATGAGGAAGAGGGAGAAAGAGAGGAGAGCGGCAGCACCACAGGTGAGGAGAGACGGAGGATCCTTGGTTATTATTCTTATTGGTCACATCTGTTTTATAATCTGTTTCACTCTTTCCTCCAGGAGGAAGAGGCCTGCGATGAAAATGAAACGAAGGATGAAGCAGAAGATGAAGGGAAGAATGAAGAAGATAAAGTAAAGAATGAAGAAGATATAGGGAAGACTGAGGCAGAAAATGAAGTGAAGACTGAGGCAGAAAGTGAAGTGAAAATTGAGGCAGAAAGTGAAGTGAAGATTGAGGCAGAAAATGAAGTGAAGATTGAGGAGGAAAATGAAGTGAAGAATGAGGAGGAAAATGAAGAGAAGAATGAGGCAGAAGATGGTCAAACTGAGTAATCCTTATGAATGAAAACATGTCCTGCCTCAAACTCTTCACCTTCGTTCCAGTTTAATGTTTTTCCATTCACTTGTTATTTGCATCTTAGTTTTCACATTCTGGTATCATTAAACTGAGTGCAGTTCATCTGTGTTTGTGTGATCTGTTCATACACCATGGAGCACTTCATAAAAACTGGGTTCCTCAACAGTCTGGAAAGGTTTTACAAAGACAAGCAACAAAAATCAGGCTGAGGAAAAAACAATCAGTCTCTTGTGTTTGTAGATTTTAGACTTTAAAACTGATCACTGTAGAAATAGGAACTTCATTTCTGTACTTTAAAGACTGGCAACAAAAAAAAAACAGGACTAAACCACTGAAATCAAATACTGAAACATTTTCTATTTTCAAATTGTACAGACTTTTATTTTCTACATATATATTTTTATTTAAAGTCTATATATAAAATGTTTTTAATGTTTTAAGCTTTAATGGGTGGATAGATATTTGTGGTTAAAGTTAAGGAAAATGTATTATAATTAATTTCAGTTTTTTAATCCTGATGGTTTAATTTATTTTGGCACTTGTTAAAATACATTTTAAATCATGAAAATACCAAACCAGGTAAGTCAGAGCATACGATGGAGAAAATAAACAAATCTAATTTTAGATTTACTACTTTCACAATGATGTAAAAATAATGCTTATTATACTGATCTGTAATCAGAAACAGAAATATAGATACTTTATTGATCTCACAAGAGAAAACATTTTGTCACAGCAGCTTTTACAACACGAACAGCGCAGTTTATAACATAAATCACGATGTATCAGAAAACATGTTATAATAGTGCCGAAAGACTCCACTCGGGTTTATTTCAGGTCAAATTGTTTTAGTAAAACCAAAAGAGGGCAGAAAAGTGATTAAAATAAATCCAAGCAGCCGCAGAAGCGAAGAAGAAGAATTCCGGAAGTCCTTCTGTTGTTTACTTCCGTAGCGCTTGTTAGCAGCAGCCGGTCATTCGGAGCGGCTTTTCTCCAGAATAGCCCTGTTACTCCAACCTTTTCCCCCCGGAAGGCGACATGTCTCGGTCCCAGAAGTTGCGTCTGTTCGTCACTCAGCGCCTGAACGCGGCGGTCGAGGAGATTTTGGCGGCTTTTGAGGAAACCATCGTGAAGTACGAAGAGGAAGCCGCCCTCAGCCAGCAGGTGATCTCCCGCCAACACGCGCTGCTCTGCGCCCTGGACAAGACCGTGATGGAGGCACCGGCCGCAGGTGAGCCTCCACCTGTCAGTCCACAGGGGATTCTGGGACATGAAACCTTCTGCGATGCAGACAGACTTCCACCAGCAGGGGGAGCTCAAGTTGTCCAGTAAAATGGCTGTTAGTACTCCTCAGTACCTTTGAAAGACACTAAATTGAGGCGGGTGTTTGAATTTATACTTTTTAAAAAGGAATGAAAGTTTTTTTAGGAACTTATAATAAAATTTATTTAAATTGTTCTTTATTTATCACAAAAGGAAATTAGATGTTGTCGAATCCCATGTCATTCTAGCATCTTCACATACAGTAGATGCTGTGGGCAGTAGCAGTCAGTCTTGCAACAAATTTGAAGAAGCCTCTGACTGAAGCTTAATTTCTGGGCAGCTAAGACGATATTCCACAGTAACATGTCCCGGATGACAGCATCGGTTGTTGGGAAACACTTCTGATCCACCTGCCGCTCCTCTTTAGAAAACCAGGCAGAAAACCAGGCAGAAAGATGTTGGCGACTCCATTTCTTTTTTCAGTACTACTGCTTTGTATTTTAATTTGAGAACAGTTTTTGGCTTCTCTATCCACCTCTGTATGTAGAGCGTCTGCACCAGGAAAGTTAAAACAGAAATATTGTGAAGTGCATCAGAAATCTGAAATTCGGAGTTCTTTTCAACTTCTGTCAAATGCTAAAACCAAGCAGCTGAACGCTCACACACAGAGACTGACAAGCACACATTTAACACACCATGAAGGACAATTTTTATAAGGTTGAAACGATTAATGGTGATTAATCGGGTATTGAAATAATCCCCAACTAATCTTGTAATCAATTAATCATTAACTGTCATATACAGACTCTTAAAAAAGGTCATTTGCTAAAAATGAAAACTCAACATACTGTAAAAATACAAATTTGCAATCCAATTATTGATTTCTTAATCCAAATATTAATCAACAGATCATCCCTACATTGTATTAAGTCAAACATGAAACTTTGAGCTTTTCACACGTTGTTAGAATATTTTTTTATTTGCAGATTCTTTGCTACAAATGATCAAGAGTTCAATAAATGAATGAAATGTTATTGCATTTTAAGCAATAAATTGCTTATTTTCTCATTTAAAAAAAGACTAAAATGTTTATTTTTTAATATTTTACAAACTAGGCTTAAGTGAAAAATCTGCAGAATGTGTCAACTTTTTATGCGATTGATCATCAGAATAATCGATAATCGATAACTGCAGTAGTTTTTAGTTGCAGTCCTAGTTTTGCATGGATGTGCTCTGTCTGAACTCAAAGTGAATCTCATATTTACTTTTATTTTTTTCCCAGATGTCTTCACACAGCAGCTGCTGGATCCCAGAGACGACCTGCTCCTGACCCGTCTGGACCAGAACCTGCTTCTTGAGCCTTCCTGCCATGTTGAGGTCAAACCCGAGGAGACTCTCCCCCCTCTGGACGCGGCGGAGATCATCGAGTTCACCTACAGCTCCCGGCCGTCCGCGAGGCTACGCGACGGCGTCCACCCTGTGGCTGACCTGGACCCGGAGGTCCCGGTTGTGTTGTCGTCGGAAACCGAAGACAGCGACGACTACAGCAAAGGCTCGTCCGACCCCGGATCAGCCCCTCGGGAACAGCCGAGTCGCCACGGCGACGGGTTCAGCTGCCAGGCCTGCAGTCGCGCCTTCAGCGCCCGCAGGTTTCTGTTCAGGCACGTCAGAGGCCACCTGCAGGACCCCACGCCGGTCTGCGGTCTGTGCGGGGAGCAGTTTGAGGTCCCTCGCGGACTCAAGCTTCACCTCCAAACCCACAGCAGGAAGAAGGTTCTGAAGAACCGAAGCAGAACCCAGAGAAGAGCCAGGCGGCTCCTCCAGCAGGTCTCTGACGTCAAAGAGCCGGAAGCCCAGAAAGAGGAGAACCCAAACCTGACTGGACTGAAGAAGAGGAACCGGGGTCGGCCTCGGAGCGACAACCAAGACCCAGACAGTCAGAAAGTTCTGAAAAAAAGGAAGAGGAAACTCTAAACCTCTAATCCCGGCTTTTAATCCAGTTTATTCCACACATATCGACTGCAGCTTGGTTTTCACTTTAACTTCTGGATTTTCTACTCTGATCTTTGGTTTATTAGGTTTTCTACTTTTAAAAAGTACTTTTTTTTCTGGAAAAAAGTTCCAGAGAAATTCTGACTTTTTCCAAAATTCTGTCTTTAATCTTGTGAGAAAAGTCTTTTTTTTTTTATCATTGGCCCTAATCCTCCTTCAAACAGCATCTGTGGTTGATGGAAAAGTTTGACCATAAAGAGAAGAAGAAAAACCTAAAAGCTTCAGGTCTTAAACATGAAAATGTTTCTGATTAAAGACGATAAACAGAGATGAGATGGAAGGACGGCGACTTGCTTTTCTGAACTTCTCCTCTTAAAATTAATTTAAGAGGAGTTTCCATTCAGAACCAGAGATCATGAACATAACTCTGAAACACAGAGTTATGTGTTTTATCAGTTATGTCTCAGATGAGATCAGTTTTAATTAATTGTTTGATGCAGAAATTTGGTTCCACATTAAAAACTTTAGTACCAGTTGAAGTGGCTCAAAGATTATTGAATTTAAACCTTCCTCAATCTGAGAAATCCAGTTAAAACGTTTATTGTAATTAGAGAAAACATGTTTTTTCATGTGCCAAACTTTATTAAAAATTCAATTCATAAAAATAAAAATTTTAAACAGTTATTTTTTCTTCTAAAACAGATTTTTTTGTATAATAACGAGTTAGAATCATTAATATTGACGATCAGATCAGTTGTGATGCTGCAGTAAATAAGTGCAGCTGTCAATAATGGGAATAAATAATAACTAATCATCCGATCTAAACCATAACTCTGATCCAGAATCAGAGTTATGTTCATTTTTATCTGCAGGAATCGTTTATCAGCTTTTAAATTTATTTTTGTGTTTCTGGTGCAGGAAATAAATAATCACCCAGAAACTGTAAAAGAAGATAAAGTTTGTTTAAGCTAAGTCTAAGAGGCGGGGTCGCGACCCTGCGCTGACCTATGAGCAGGCTTCTTGTTCCTGTTCTTGGAGCGAAGTCGGGCTCTGTGTTTGGTTTGTTTCTGGCTCGTCTGTTTCTCACTGATTTTCTGCATTTTCACCAGAAGCCTTGACATGCTGTGCCGCGGTGTTGCTCTCCACCTTCTCCTTGTGCTTTATGAGCATAGCTGGTTATTTGCCCACGGCGAGCCCCATGATCGGGTTTCTCTCCGGCTCGTCGATGCCTCTGTTGCTCCTCTTGGCGGCGCGCTGAAGGTCTTTAATGTAGTTCTTCCTCTCCATGTGGTGACATCTGCTGGAGTTGAAGAGCTCCAGAGCTGCCGCGGCGTCCAACCCGTCCACATCGATCAGGTACCTGCAGATCAGGTAGCCGGTGCGGTTCAGCCCGTGGGTGCAGTGGACTCCGATTAGCCTGTTGTTGTCCTGGTTCTGCCTCAGGAAGTGCCTCACCACGCGCTTGAAGCTCAGGATGACTCCGTCGTTTGGAACGTGGTGACCCTCGGTGGGGATCTTGATGTATGCGCAGCACTGCGGGATGTCTGACACTGAGTAGTACCTGGTCGTAAAGGTGAGGTCGATGATCAGACCGAGCTCCTGGTTTTGCTGTCGCACCGAGTCCAGCAGGTCCCACATATCAAAGGACTGGCAGGCGGGAAGTTGGCAGTTCAGGGCGGCCTTTAGAGGAACCTTGAAGGGAATAAACCTGGTTCCTGGGATCCTCGATCCAACGGGACAGTAGTCCAGCCACCCATCAGGAACGCCCGTCTTCTTATTCCTCTTCTTCCGCTGCTGCTGCTGAGACATCGCTACGCCTCGGAGGGTTCTGTTCCCAGTTGACACTTTAAGACATGAAACACAGAAAGATCCACAAAGCTGCAATATCAGTCTTAATGTCAGTATTTATAAAAAAAAATATTCTTTTAGATATTTGTTGAAACTGTCACAATGTTGTGACAGTGTGAAACAGATAATCTGTGATAGAGTTCCTCTGCCTTCTCCCAGTGCTACAGGGTGGCCCAAAGTCGGTCCTGGAGGGCCGGCATCCTGCATGTTTTAGTTCTTTCCCTGGTTTAACGCACCTGGATCTAATGATGGCTCATTAGAAGGCCTAAGAAGAACAATGACATGCTGAAAAGGTTGTTGGTTCTACCAGGGAGAGAACTAAAACGTGCATGTCGGCCCTCGAGGACCGACTTTGGGCACCCCTGGTTACTAGAAACAACCTCTTTAAATAATATGCCGAATTTACCAGAGGATATTCTTAAGTATAAAAAAAGTAAGGTGATGTTTGTAGATGTATGTCGCTCTTCACATGATTAAATTAAAACAAAACAATATTTTTCTAAGAAAGTTTGGATCAGGTTTTGAACAATGAAGCTGAAGTTGGTTTCTGATTCCAGCTTCCGAATCGGAAAATGGTTAAAGGTTAAAGGGCGATTACACCTAATTTTTCACCACCTTCAGAATATTTAATCTGCTGTAGCTTAAAAAACTACAAAACCTTGACACTTCAAACCTGGACTGGATTATTCTGCTCTAATAGCAGAATATTACCCATCAGTCATCAACGACTTGTAGCCCTGACATTCCACAACATGAAGGTCCTGGAGAGACTCCTGTCAGCCCACCTGAATAAGCAGACAAGGAAATATCAAGACCCCCTGCAGTTTGCTTATTGCAGTGGAGTTGGAGTTGATGATGCCATTATACACTGATTCAGCAAACCCCCTGTCACAAGACTGTCTTGGGAAGGCAGAGTATCTTCAGTCAGAGGCTTCTTCAGATTTAGTGCAACACAGACTGCTGCAGAAGATCTTTCCTTCCAACAGCCATCAGCATCTACAATAACTCTTTGAAGCTTCAATGAGTTACATTGATATTTGATTTCCCTTTGGGATTAATAAAGTGTTTTTGAATTAGAATTGAATTTGAAAAAAGAAAACTGCATGCAACAAGTGTGAATAGTAATCTGAATTTTAGTAAAGTTTCTCAAATTAAAAAAAGGTTTCACAAATCCCATACATTGTTTTATATATCCTGCTATTGGAGCAGAATAATCCAGTCCAGGTTTGAAGAGTGTAGGAGTTTTAGCTTGGGAATTAGAGCAGTTCTAGTTTGATCCAAATGCAACAAAGGGTCTGAAATCGGCCTTTGTTGAAGTTTCACAAATCACAAACATGGTTTTAAATATTCTGATATTAGTTGAGAATAATCTATTCCAGGTTTGAAGTGTCAATGTTTTGTAGTTTTTTAAACTAAAGTAGATTAGAGAAGGTGGTGAAAAATTAGGTGGAGTCGCCCTTTAGGCATTTCCCGAATCTCAAACCAACTTTAGCTTCGTGTTTAAACTCAAATAACAACCAAAAAATAAAAACCGTATTTAGACAAAAGATAAAATGTTAAAATGAATCGCTGAACTTACATAACAACGTACTATTTCGGTAGATACGCCAACTCATCAGTCAGTTGAACTGTTTCCTTGTTGCCCTCGAGATGACGTCACGCCCGCGCCGGAAGTTCTTCGTTCTGTTTTCATGTCGCCCTTTTGTTGTGTTTAAAAACTTCTTAAAAATGTCCAAAAAGCGGCCAGAGAGCGGCAGCCTGAGGGCCTGTGTGGAGCAGCAGCTGGCGGCCGCAGCCTCGGGGGTCCTCGGCCTGCTGGAGGAGCGCGGCCAGGCGGAGCTGGAGGAGCTGCGGGCGCTGCTGATGAAGCGGATCGCAGCGGCCGTGGACTCCATCCTCACCGCGTTCGAAGCGAGCAGAGCGGCAGAAAGAGGGACTCTGGAGCCGGGAGAGAGGCGGAGAGGAGGCCGCGGAGAGCAGCCAGAAGGTCCGTGAGCTCACCTGTAGTGAATTACAACCAGAAAAATCATATTAAACTCATAAAAACATGATCCACCTACTACAAGTGGAGCTTTCAGCCAAAATATTATCAGATTGATTTAAGGTTTTATCCCTGGATGCGGGCAATATAGGAGTAATAAGCCACCAGATAATAATAACGTTCATTGTCATTATAAAAACACGTAAGATAGAAGCAATTATATTGTTTAAGGTTAGATATCTCTAATCATGCCAGTTTTTCTAATATATTTTTGGCTTCTTTATTTTTGTATGTAGCCTAAGTTCATGCGTTTTTGTTTGTTTACTCATGGGGTTTTTTACTGCTTATTATGTGATCATAAAATTCAGTTTTTTGTGCAGTAAAGTGGAAAATCAGTCACCCGACACTAATAAAGCACAAGTATTAATATAATTTAATGTTTTCACATTTTTGTCACATTTATAATCACAGTGTGTTTCATTTGTGTGTTACATGATGATTTCATTTTTCCCAAGTTATAAGTGAAACAATCTGCCAGTGGAACTAATACTATTTCATCAATTTTAATGAATTATTTTTAAATCAAGCTCTTATATCTTTCTGAAAAGTTACCTGTGAGTTACTTTTGTCTTATTTTAAGTTTACTAAGATATTTACAATAGAAACTGAACCGACATGCAAGATAAGGTTTTGTGTTTTTATTATTGTCAGTTGCAGCTAGTATTATCAGCAGCAAATTAATTTGTTGTTTATTTTCTTTGCAGAACTGTGTCTGTCTGTTGGTGTTAGGAATCAGCCTTTCCAAAGACCATCTGGTTCCACTTCCAGACTCGACCAGCAGGCGGCTTTTCCAGACGATGATACGGCAGCTGAGGAGGAAGAGGATGATGCAGTTGCAGCAGAAGAAACATCTCCCAGCTGCAAAGTTTGTGGGAAATCCTTTGACACAAAAGGCTTTTTGATCAAACATGTGGAGAAACATGCCAAGGAAGAGGCGAGTCGGTGCGGTGTGTGTGGGGAACATTTGGAGTCCAGCGCCGACCTGAAACGGCATCTTCAGACGCATCGCGACAGCTGCAGGACCTGCGACTTCTGCGGCAAAAAGTTCCCCTCGATCCGAGCTAAGGAGACGCACGCGCGGCTGCACACCGGTGAGAAACCGTTCAGCTGCCGCCACTGTGGCAAAGGCTTCAGCCAGAAGGGCAACATGATGACTCACCTACAAACCCATGTAGAAGAAAAGCTCTCTGAAGACTCCGTCCACAGCATTTCACCAGAGCAAGACATGAAGACCGACAGTGAACAGACGGCGTTCACCTGCAAAGTCTGTGGAGCAGACTTCCTAACGACCTCTGACCTCAGGAGACACGCTCGGAGCCACAACCAGCCGACCGACAAGAGCAAACGCAGAAAGCCGAGTCTGACTCCTTCTCATTCCTGCAAGGTCTGTGGGAACGCTTTCCACAATAAAGGGAACTTACTGCGACACACAGAGACACATTTAAATCACCCCGACCTCCTGTGTGGCGTCTGTGGAGAGCGGGCCGAGTCGTCCGAGAGCTTGCAGCTCCACATCCAGAGTCACAGAGAAATGAACAAGACCTGCGACATCTGCGGAGACAACTTCAGGGACATGGAGATCCACATGAGGACGCACTCCGGGCAAAAACCTTTCAGGTGTAAAGATTGCTGCAAGGATTTCCCCAGGAAGAGCTCCCTGGAGAGACACCTGAAGCTACACGCCGGCGAGAGGCCTTACATCTGCGAGTTTTGCGGGAAGACTTTCATCGAAAGCACCGTCCTCAAGCGGCACATCAAGAGCCACACCGGCGGGAAGCCCCGGATTTACACCTGCGAAACCTGTGACAAGAAGTTCACCATGAGCCAACATCTGGACGTGCACAAGAGGATCCACACGGGGGAGAAGCCGTTCCCCTGCAAGGTCTGCGGTAAGACCTTCAGGCAGATCGGCAACCTGGACTCCCACATGAGGATCCACACGGGCGAGAAGCCATTTATCTGCAGCCTCTGCGGGAAAACCTTCCGCCAGAAAATCTCGCTGGAGACGCACGAGCGTTTCCACAAGAAGGACAAGGCGTTTGTCTGCCAGGTGTGCAGGAAGGGCTTCGTGCAGAAGATCGACCTGAAGAGGCACATGCTGACGCACACTGGTGAGAAACCCTTCAGCTGCCACGCCTGCGGAAAGAGCTACCAGGAGAAGCGCTCGCTGGAGTCGCACATGAAGGTCCATGCGGGGGAGCAGGCCGCCAAGGACCCAGTTGTGATGTCACACATAAAGCAGCAGGAGGCGGAGGTCCAACCTCAGTTCACTCAGCTGTGATCTGCTGCTGTTTGTACATAAACGACTCAGCTCCTTCCTGTCTGATATAGGAAAAATGGCCCAAAACAGGAAGTCTGCTCTAACATTAAGAGACAGAGCTTCCTGTTTCTGATGCTTTCTGTAAAGGTCAGCTCCATCCAGCTCACTGTCACTAAGTTAGAGTCTGAAAGCAGAAACTCTGAGTAAAAACACATTTATAACAGCTGAATTTAATCTTTTCTGGATGTGATCCCCGTTTCAAGGCAAACTAATTAATTAATTAATTAGTTTATTTCTTCCGATTAATCATTTCAGACCAAACTAGAACTGTCATAGTTGTTTCAAATAATTTAAACCTGCTTTTAAAGATTCACAAACTGTTTAGAAAAACTTTAAAACATTCCTTTTCTAATTTTCCTGAAGTTATTTCAATATTCTGCAGATCTTTAATGCTCACTTTATTCAAAGATTTTATGTTCGACTTTGTTTTTAGATTAGTTGCATCTATTTGAAAAGTCCAAGTTCCATGTTTTGTTCGTGTCAATACACAGAAACCGCTAGCAGTAACGCTAACCACAATTATTGCTAATAAAAAATATGAAAGGCAATTTGAAAAATACATTTTAGGTAGTATTTTTGTCTTTGTTTTAAAACCTCAATCAAAGCCTGTTTGATTGCAGAGCTGTGTAACTGTCTCTCTCACACAGTGTGATGTCACCTCTCATTCTGATTTAAAAGGTTAATGATTAGTCACAGCAGAAATGCTTTTTATTGCTCCTGTTTAGTAAATAATTGTACATTTCTGACAGCAAATTGGAGCCATTTCCACTCTTATCACTGCTATTATTTATTCTGAATGAATTTTGTACAAAAGTCCCCAGAAGGAGTTCAGTTCTGTGCTTTAATGTGTGCAAAAAACAAAAGTGAGCTACAAATAGCTATTTTAAGGTGATCTGCTGTACATATTTCACATTTGGGTTTAATTTGTACAATTAACTTCGTTCCTGAACTTGGAGGATTTAACTGGTTTTTAGAGTTTCTGTAAAGCAAAGAGCCGACTTGTGTCATCTGCACTTTCATAATAAACATTTTTTATGGTAATTTATCCAGAAATAGGGAAAAAAAGATCAGAACATTTTGAATAGAAAACTAGCAAAAATAACTACACTATTCCTGTAATATTAAGTAACTCTTAGCTGTTGACTGGAGTTATTTATAAATTAATTGAAAGCTTTATTAAAGCTGACAGAATAATTATTGCTACTAATTTTGTTGACATCAAAACATTAAAAAATAAATCCTGAAAACAATTTTCAAAATACAGAGAAAACTTTAGATATCACCTAAAGTGATTAATTTTTTAATTATATTACTATTGTAACTTCATTAACAGTTATTATTACTTGACTCCATTCCTAAAAATACCCAAAAAGAACCGTTTCTCTTACAACATATGATACAAACTATTTTAACATTTTTATTTTTATCTATTTTAATCTTATTTAATCTTTGTGCTTTAAAAAGCATATTTTATACAAATTTCATATTTCAAAATTTATTATTTCCTGGACACAAATTTAAAGAATTTTTTAAAATCAGTTTCTTTAAACAGTTTGGGCCTCAAACCAAAACAATCAGCGGTGAAAAGATCAAGACAAAATATTTTCTAGAGCTTATAAAAATCTCCTGAATTGCTTATTATTGTACAGGAACCTTGTAAAATAATTTAAACTTGATTCTTTTTTCCCCCTTTTTTGTTATGAAAAGAAATGAGGATCAAAAACGTGACTATTGCTCACTTATAAACGTATCTTTGCTATAAACACAATTTAAACTTGTAAAATAGTTTAATGCATTAAAATTGTTTTTGTGTTTTCCCTGCATTGTTTTGACTGAGTAGTAGCTTTTAGTGTTTTTATTTTTCTGCAAATTTAATGTATTTTTCTCTTTTTGTTTGACTTTAAGAGGAAACTTTTATTTTGCAGAACTTTTATTTGAAGTTGTATAATGATGTGGTGATGCTGGATTGTCTTTTATCCTGAGTTACTTCTGCTAAAACTGTGTGAAATTTCAAAAAAATAAAAACGGTTTGGTAAAATTTTGATGGCGATTGTAATTATTGGCTTCATGTTGATATTTTCTTGCAACAAATGGTTAGTAGAAATGCTGAGTCAAATCAAGATGAAGAAAAACGTCAATAACTGGGGAATCAGATCGATCGATCACTGAAACATGGAGACAGAAAGCAGACACTGCTCATCCAGCAGGGGTCGCTGTTACACCATAACAGTAAATGTAAGCTTTGCGTTTTCGTGTTTATTTACATTATAGACAAACGCAAACACTGCGCTCCCACCTCTTAGTTTATGTTTTGTTACATATTACATTGTATTTTTAAACGCATATAAAACTGTAAACAATACATTCATGTGTGTTTACAGCTTTTTTTGTTTGTACTTTTGGAAATAGTGGATAAATATCGTTTGATTACCTTAACCAAAAGTGTCAAAAAGGGTGGTTATTATGAAAATTTACATTTGTGAATATGAAACTTGCCAAATATAATAAGACTAATTGCCAGTACTCTGCCTGGATGTGCAATATTTCCATGAAAACCAAAGATGTATTGTCAACATTACCAATTATAAATGTATTACATTGTTTCCAACATGTAATCTCAATCTCGTTGTAATCTGTTGATGACAATGACAAATAAATCTTATCTTATCTTATGTTCTTGTGATACATTTCCAGACTAAATCACTTACAGTTGGGGGCTATTGTTTGTGTTTATTATATTTTATTATGTATCAATTAGTAGGATAAATTTAGAGTAAGAGTTTAAAGGAGACATCTCTCATTTTGTTGCTTATAAAACGTTTTTTCCTACATAAAAACAGCTGAAAGTGGATTTTTAAGTTAGTTAATAAAGGTATTTACAGATTCTTCCTGACCAGCAGAGGTCGCCGTTTCCTCTTTATGCCTCGCGTTCACTAAACGGAAGCGTTTTCCACAGATTTCCTTAAAAAATTGTGTTTACATGCTCCCATCCTCTCTCGTGTTTTAGTGGCTTTGGGAGGCTAATCTGCGGCAGAATGAGCGCCATTCAGCTGCTGCGGATGTCGGTGCACCAGCGGATCAGCGCCGCCGCTGAGGACGTCCTACAGCAGCTGGAAAACGGGGAGAAAGCGGCTAAACTCCGGACGCAGAGAGCAGTGATAACCGCGCGGCTAACGGCTACCGCGGAGGAAATCTTCGGACTGTTTAAGGAAACTTTAGCGGGGTACGAGGAGAGACTGCGGCAGTCCGAGCAGGAGATATGCCTCCAGAGAAAGCAGCTGGACGCTCTGCTGAAACCTGAAGTCAGGCTACAAAGGTCGGAGCAAATGGAGGCTTTTAAAGCCGCAGGAGCCGCTGCGGCCAGCGCTTACTCATCCAGTTCCGGTCAACTTCACAGTAAAAGCCCTGCAGATCAGAGTGAAGAGGAAGTTGAAGACACAGGTGCGATGAAGACGCCTGAAATAAAAATTAGTACCAACAGAATGTTCTCAACTAACAGTGGCACTTATTCAACATATTGTTACTCAAGTGAAAGTACAAAATCGCTGTCTAAGAAGTTACTCCAGAATTAGAAAAACTTTACTTAAAAAGGCCACTTGAGTAATCATAACATCTGATTTAATAGTTTAAAAATGTTGTCATCAAACAGCCAAAAATATACGGTTGTGTGCAAATTCTGGTATTTCACATATTGAAATGAAGAACAAATATACAAATAAATAGGTTTTAAGAAGACATTTTTTCCCAAATATCTTTTTTTTCAATATAAAACTACTGAAACTACTACTAAAAATACCCTGAAACTCAGAAATTTGTAAGTTTTTTCCTAGAAAAGCTCAAAGATTAAGCTCAAAATTTCAGATTTTTTTCTAACGCATTTTTGACTTTTGGAGCTTAGAAATCTACTTATTTTTTCTAGAGAATTTCTGAAATTAATCTAATAATTTTTGAGTTTTTGTTTTTTGGCAGAAATTTATTCCTCTTTTTTTTTCCATCTACGATGGCATTAATACGCCATCCTTCTTCCAAAAAAGTGTTTACGAGCCGTTTACTTTCTCCCAACTAACTGCCGAAGTTCTTGTTGACATGGTAACCGGAAAAAAATACGTCAAAGATAGCTTGTTGCTAAGAGCGCACACTCTCTCATATTTCTACAAATGCAATATAACAAAGCACATTTTTAACACAGATGTCCCACTCTGACTAAATTTCAAACCCTAAATTTTTACCGATTTCTAGCATGAATTTGTTGAATTATTGTTTATTGATGTAACTTGTTAAGATTGCTGTGACACACAGTTACAGTCATACTTACTTAAAAAAGATGCAATGAATAGTTATTTTCACATTTATTGACATCGCAATAGTGTCTCAAAATATTGTGATAAAACTTTAAGTCCATATTGTCCACCCCTACATGAAATAAAGTCATTTTGGGGAGAATGTCTGAAACATTTGGATTCTAGAAAAGGTCAGAAAAACACTCAAGTTTTTAGAGCTGTGTTTTTTTTAAAGTCTGTTAATCTCTTGAGTCTAAACATGAAGCTTTTGTTTCTAGGCCTTCTGAAGATAGTGACGCTGGACGACTCTAACCTGCCAGCCCAGTTCGACTCAGCGGACCTGAATCCGCTCGATTCTGAGAACGTCAGCGATGCTTCCTGCCCGTCGTCGCCAATCTCCTCTTCTCCATCCTACCACCTGGCGGCCTCTACGTGCACCGACGATGACGACGACTGGACGGAGAGTCAGTCTCTCAGGTCAGAGGGCAAAAGGAAAAAGAAGAGAGGTCGGCCTTGCAGATCCGTCGAGAAAATGGAAGGAAGTCCGCCTCTCGGATCTTCTGGGAAGAAGAAACGAGGACGACCTCTCGGATCTTTGGGCAAAAAGAAGAGAGAACTTCTTGGTCTTGAACCTTTAATCATTGTGAAAAAGCGAAAGCGCACTCCTCCTACAGAGCGTTTCAGCTGCCATGTCTGCGAACGCCTCTGTCCGGGGAAAGGCTTCCTGCTGCAGCATGCGCTGCGTGTCTGCGGCAGCAATCCGGACCGGCGCTGTGGCTTCTGCGGCGAGCTTTCAGACTCTGCTGATGGCCTGATGGCTCACCTGCAGGCTCACCAGCAGAACACAAAGAAGTGCTCCGTCTGCGAGAAGACGTTCACTTCCATCAGGGCTCAGGAGCTGCACTTCCGCATCCACACGGGGGAGAAGCCGCATGAATGCCCTGAATGCGGCAGAATGTTCCGGCAGAAAAGCAACCTGATGTCTCACATGCTGGTTCACGCGGCAGAAAAACCGTTCAAATGTAAAGAGTGCCCACGCGCCTTCTGCCACATGACGTCGCTGGAGCGCCACATGGAGGAGCACAACAACGCACTCATCCTCTCCTGCAGCATCTGCAGTCAGGAGTTCAGCAAGCGGAAGGACCTGCGGAAACACATGGCGATCAATCACGAGGACAGCGTCCCTAAAGCGAATAAAAGCCGCACATCTGTGTTGACCAACTGCAAGGTGTGCGGCGAAGCTTTCGACCGGAAGATCCTGCTAGTCAGGCATGCTGGGACTCACGCGCAGGAGCCCAATTGCTGCTGCGGCGTTTGTGGGAATCTGTGCGACTCCATCGACAGCCTCAATGCTCACCTGCGCTTCCACCGGGTTGCCGCCAGGACCTGCGAAACCTGCGGGAAATCCTTCCCCGGCCGATCGGCGCTGCTGATGCACCTGAGGATTCACACCGGGGAGAAACCCTTCAGTTGTAGCTTCTGCGACAAGGCCTTCAACCAGATCGGCAATCTGAAGATGCACTTGAAGATCCACACGGGCGAGCGCGCTTTCTCCTGCAGCATCTGCGGGAAGGGCTTCACCCAGAAGAACAGCCTGGACACGCACATCCGCTTCCACAACAAGGAGAGGCGCTTCCTGTGCCAGGTGTGCGGGAAGGGCTTCATGCAGGACGTGGACCTGAAGAGGCACATCCTTGTCCACACCGGGGAGAAGCCGTACGAGTGCAGGGTCTGCGGGAAGAGCTTCCAGGCCAGGCGCTCGCTCAACGGTCACCTAAAGGTTCATGAAGCTGGCGGGATGGCGGGCGTCACCGAGAACCAGAGGATGGACAGCTTCTTCTCCGGACCCTTCCAGCTGTAGATCAGAAACTAAACCTAGGGCTGAACAAAGCGGCTTAAAAATTAAATCTCTGATATGATCAGACCCAATCTGATTTCAAATTTTATAAAACTTTTTTTCTCTTTTTCTCTAAAAACCAATTTACAAATATCAGAAAACATTTTCAAAAAGGGGTCTTTTCTTTGATAATACCTTCTGTGAGTTTTATGAAGGAGAATTAGGGCAAGGCTACGAGAATTTTAGCTTAGTTGCAAAAAGGTGCAGTTTTACCAGATAAAACATCTGAATATTAAGAGAAAAGCGTAATTTTAATAAGAAAAAAGCTTTGATAAAGCTATCAAGATTTGTTGTGACCAGTTCAGTCCATGTGGTTCTTTTTCCGAAATGGACTGAGTTGTTTGCTCATCATTTCAAAGTCCTGCTACTGATTAAAAAAATTTATATTACCATTAAATATTATCTGTAAAACCTATCCTAAAGAATAATTTTACTAGATGCTCAATATTCCTCATTTAATTTTTTTTTGTGTTATTTTTCATGTTGGAGTTCTCATAAAGTTACAACTTTATCCTCGTGATTCAAAAACCAGACTTAGCCTGATGCTAACACTCTGTTGTAGAGTTGACCTGAATTCAAAACATTTTATCTTTCAAATCCCAAAAATTCAATCAACATCCAACTTGCTGTCTTTTATTCTTCTTCTGAAAACAGATTTCTGGATTTCTTTGTGGTCTCATCTCTTGATCTGGACATAAACAGTAATTAATTTTTCTAACTACAAACTTATAAAAGCAGGAAAAATGCTGTAGATTCTTAAAAACAGTTTGCAGGTTTGAGCCCAGCAGGAAATGGAGGAATTAATAGATAATCCCCTAAAAGAGACAATAGAAATAAAAGCAAGATTTTTAAAATTATTTGTAATTTTGTTTTAATGCAAAGAAAGGTGAAAAAATATGAAAAATTGGAAATTGGACTTGGTATAATTTTTAAAAATGTTTTTAAGTCAGTCTTTTTGCCACTGCACACAATGAAGAGCTGCAGCAGAAATTAAAATCTTACACTAAACATGAAGCAAAAGGAGTTTTTCAACTCAAGACTGAAACTGAGCTGCTAAATAATAATCAATAATCTGTTGAATCTGATTTTTTAGTGTAAACATGGAATAAATTGATGATCAGATCCTGAAGTGGAAAAATAATTCAAAAAGCAAATCCCAATTTCACTGTGAGTTTAATAATTTAAATCATTAATTTGAGCTTAGCGTTAGCATCTCAGCATTCCTGTAACTGTTACTTTACTTTCACTGTAACGATAAACTGACTCAAACGAGGTCGAGAGAATAAAGAAATGGACGCAGAAATTAGAAAAGTTAAACGTTTTCTAAATATTTTATCTTTGCTCTTAGTAGAAATATTTGATTGCAAAGTCAAAATAAACTGATAAGCATTGATTTAAGTACATTTATCCTGCCAAATTCTAATTTATTGGGATTATACGGGACTACAAATTGGTGGAGGGATAAATTAACCCTGAGAAGATATTAGGATATCTGTTAAATCTCAAGATAACAAATGAGGTTCATATAGTCAAACCATCTCAATGTAGCTCACAGTTGGATCACCTGGATAGAAAAACCAGGATCAGTTCTGAATCTGCAGGAACTGGTGTGAAAGTAAAACTGTTCTCTGGTTGGTTCAGTTTTTTTTTTTTTACTTTAATGTAAAACCAGTTTGGAGCATCAAGAGCTTCCAGTAGAAGCTGCAAGCATGAGACTGATTTTATTAGTCTTCTGTTTGACATTTTGTCCCACAGTTGATGCATTTTTTTTTTTTACAATTTCAGACAAGATGTAAATATTTCTGTTTTATTAGTCAAATGTTACAATTTGGTGATTTTGTTCATCTCTCCTAATTATAATCGCCTTAGGTTTTAGGTTGAGATTGGATGAATTGGACCTTTGGTGCTAATTATTATACCTACACTGTAAAAACAAACTCTTATTAGGTATTTTTGGCCTAGTTTCTAGTGAAAACATCTTACTACATTTGAAACAAGACAAAACTAAATTACTAATAATTTTTCAGCAAGATAAAGGAATGTGTTTTAAGTAAATAATTCCTTAATTTTATTTTAAAAAGTAGTTATTTCACTTAATACAAGACATTTTTCCATGTTAGAAGTGAAATAATCTCCCAGTGTAATTTGTATGTTTTCATTAATATAAAGTAACTATTAACTTAATATTAATATTAAGAAACTGAACCAAAAATACTTGGTAAGATTTAGTGTTTTTACAGTGTGGAAGCTGAAACAAATAAAAAACTGACTAGATATTAATTTCTACTTAAATAAATCATTTTCTTTTCTAAATAATCAAAATACTGAGCATTGATCTTAATCTGTGATGCAGCTTTTGCTTTTTTTAATGAAGGTTTTATAACAGAAGCAGTTGAAAGTGTTTGTTTTTCGTTTCTTGGCATGCAGTCTCTGTTTTTTCTAAAGACTCAATGCTGAAGGATTCTTCGTGAATTCAGCAGAATGTTCCTCTGAACCTGGTTTAACCAAAAACCGACGTTTAAAGCCGTCACAGGTCGTGTGATATGTTGATTATTTGTTAAAGTTTTTTTACATGTTGTTGGACATTAAAAGTTACTCTGGGCCCATTTTGAGCCTCATCATCCTGACCGGTCATCAGACAGTAGGAAACTCAAAAATCCTGTCTTGTTTTCAACCAGTGAATGCAACTAAATGCTACCAGTTTGTGGTAGCAACACTCTTCAGTGTGGACAGTGTTACTGAGAGAGGAAAACTGTTTGGTTTTATGTTTTCCCTTAATAAACGGTCATCAATCATTTGAAAACTACTTATGGTTTTCTTCTATTTACTATTCATTTTTGTCTAAAATTAAGGTTTATTTCTTTTTTATTTAACCTTGAACCAGGTTTAGAACAAATTCTCATTACTGACATCTACCTATTCAGAAAGCATTAAAACATCATACAACAGAATATTGTAGAGCAGAAAACAGAAGAATATCATAAAACTAAGAGATTTTTAAAAATAAGAATACAAACATATTTTAAGCATCTTTGAGAACCCTTTGTAAAGCACTATGTAAGTCTGATGTCGTTTCATATTCATACTGACTAAATGTACTATAATACGTAAAAAATGGGTAAAAAAATCAATGGAAAGCAAAGTATATATTTTTATATTTAATTACTCTTGTTCATTTTTAACTGTAGTGAACGTTGAATGAACCAGGCCCACAGAAATAATTGGACATGTTGTGCTCCTCCGGTCCTGCAGGGGGCGCTACGTCTCTCTGCTTCCTCTCAATGACCCGGATAGATCAACACAATCTGGACTGTTTTCCTTCCTGCAGTCCGGTGGACGGAGCTCTGCATCGGGATGTCTCTGTCTGTGTGTCCCCAGAGCTGCGGGCTCCGGCCACTGACCGACTCGGTGTCGGAGCTGCTCTCCAAAGTCGGCGAGGAGATCCTGGCTACGCTGGAGAGGCGCGCCGGGGAAGCCGGGTCGTTCAGAGGCTCGGGCCGCTTGGTGCGGCTCCTGCGGCCGCTTCTCACGGACGGGATGGCGGCAGCCGCGGAGCTGATTGTTCAGCTTCTGGAGCGGGAGGTGGAGGAGTTCCGGCGGCAACTGGAGCGGCAGAGCCGGCTGCTGGAGGCCGCACTGAGCCCGGTGGTTCTGCTGAAGCGGACGGGTGAGAACCGCTAGCTTGAAGCTACAGCCCAGGTCGACTGTTGCTAGGCAACCAGAGTCCAATCAGAATCAGCCTGCTGATCATTTACAAGAGAAGCAATTCAAATTGATGTAGAAATTTTGGGTATATTACTAATTATTATACATATTATCAATTTTATTATAATTAAAAATATTTCACTTGCTATTTTTTGTTTGTTTTTTAATCCCCTGAAAGAGACATTTTCTTTTAATCCCGGACTATTCACAAAAAGCAACAACAACAAAAAAAATTGTCATGGGGCCCAAGTTTCCTGGGCCCCTGCATCAACCATCAAGTTTAGAGTTTAAAATGGTTTTATAAAGGTCCCCCAGTGTACTGCTTTTCCCCTTTATATTTCAGTTAAATATAAAAGTTAAAAAAACATTTTTTAGTACTGCACTGCTCTATTTAATGCTAATTAGCTATATTGACCCGTCTTTGAAAAAAAACCCATTTAATTAAATGGAATGGAAAATGTTTGGTCTTAATCTTACAGTGAGAGGAAAGGGTCATTTGTCTTTTTATTCATATATCTGATTTCATATGTTTAGTTTTCTTCTCGTCATTCATTTTTTCTGGGAAATCTGTTGTTTCAACAAGGTTAAAAATATTCCCAGATTTGGTGATACCATCAGTACGTTATTTCATTCTGATCAGCAGAGTGATTTGACTATCATAAGAAAATCAGAACTTAAATTTTACTGTACAAAGTAAATAAATTGGAGCTTTATATTACAACTTAATTAACTTATTTGCTCCACCGATAACTCTCTGCAGCATTGCCTTCTGGCCCAGATTGTGGCATAAATGTTTTTTATTACTGATGGCTGACTGATACTGATTTCCTGTTTTCTTCGAGGTCCGAGCCCCAGAGTCTCATTATGTTTCCAAGAACTACGACCCATATAGGCTCAGATGAGTAGAGTGTATCTTAATTCAGCAATTAAATGAAACTAACATTAAACGCACAACAAAAATGAGCTGCAGTTTCCGTACTTTAGGTAGTTCTGAATCGAACAGAAGATGACTCCCTGAGCTAATTTAGCTTTCTCTAAACAAAGTGACAGATTAAGAGGGAATATTTCAGTTTTTCTGCATTTAGTGAACAAAATAAGATTTTTCAGCACATAACCTTTTAGTCAAGTGGAAATTGGTTGATTTTGATTATTTTTGACTTGAATTACATTTTAAATTATATTTCGTCATTGCTTTCATGAATGTCTGTCTTCTAATGCCTTTAATAAATACAACATTTTTACCATCCATTTTTTAATGTAAACAGTAAATAAACTGGGCCTTGTGAAAGTATGTGCACCCCTTTAACCGTTTTTGTTTTGTCACATTACTACTAGGCCTGTGACAATAACAAATTTCACTGGATGGTAAATTGTCCCAGAAGTTATTGCGATAATAATGTTGTCTTGAGGCCATTTTCAGGTGATAAAACAGTATTAAAATGCAAGAACACATTTTCAAAGATCAATAAACCTTACATTCTAATGAACATTTAAAAAATGTTAAATAAACAAAATAAATAAACAAAGCAACAAATAAAATTATTTAGTTTCTGTAAACAAAACAAAAAGTTGAGACGAAAGCACCAGACTGAAGATTTCTGTTATCCAGGTTTTGGTTTTGAAAGAGAAAAATAATAAATCACACAAATAAAATTGATCAGGCTTATTTTTTTATGCAATGAATTGATGTATTGCTTGCGACAGGCCCAATTACTACTATTAAGGACATTATTGTGTTTTATTTGGTATTTATGTGAAAAACTAACAAAAGTTGAAATATTTGTATGAACTAAAGATGTTTTCTTCTCTGTCAGTCTCAATCGGCTCCTCCGCCAAAGAGATGACCACAGATAATGAAAACCTCCCGCTGCATTCAGACGCAGTAACTGCTGCCTCCTCTGACATTTCTGCTGCTGAAACTGATGAAGAACAGATTGAAAACTCCTCAGATAAGAAAGAGACAAACACAGCAGATAAAAGAGACGAATCTGTAAGTAATCAATGTTTAATCTGTGGGAAAACTTTCCGTCACAAAGTAAATCTCATCAGACACTCGGAAATTCATGCAGACTCACCTGAAAATCTCTGTGGAGTCTGTGGAAAACACCTGGAGGCTTCAGGAGATTTATCCGACCACCTCGCATCCCACAGGGAAACCGTTTGCATGAGCAGGTTCTGTGAGATTTGTGGGAAGACATTTCAGAACATGGAAACTCACGTACGGAGCCACACTGGGGTAAAACCGTACAGCTGTGACTTCTGCAGCAAGAGCTTCCCACGGGCCAACGCACTGAAGAGGCACAAAAAGATCCACAGCAGAGACGAACCGAGCGCCTGTCAGATCTGTGGAAAGACATTTGCTGAGAACCAGATGCTTCTAGAGCATCTGAAGACACATGAAGATCACCGCAAAGGGGAGGATGATAGTTCAGAGATGGCTAAACTGGAAGTAAACGTAGAACCACTCCCTGATGATTCACTCTGCTGCAAAGTTTGTGGAGATTCCTTTCACAGTCGAGGCCTCTTAAGAAAACACGCAGTGACACACAGCAGCGACTCCAGATGTGTGTGTGGAGTGTGTGGGGAGCAGCTGGATTCATCAGACGTTCTGCAGACTCACTTGGAGTCTCACATGGAGGCTGGTGGGACATGCAGCGTCTGCGGGAAGAGTTTCCAGAACATGGAGACGCACATGCGAATCCACACAGGGCTGAAGCCATACCAATGCCCCGTCTGTGGCAAACGCTTCCCCCGATCTGGAGCTCTGAGGCGACACAGGAAGACCCACAGCGCCAAGCGTCCACTAGACAGAGAACAGGAAGTCCAGAATACAGAAGGTCAAAAAGCAGAGATGTCAGGTAGTCCGTCATCCTGCTGCAAAGTCTGTGGGGAGAGTTTTCAGAGCAAAGGCAATCTAAGAAAACATGCCAAGAGCCACGCTTCAGAGTCTGTCTGTGGGGTGTGCGGTGAGGATCTGCTACCGTCTGAAACGCTGGCCGATCACTTGCAGGGCCACAAAGACAAAGGGAAAGTCTGCCACATCTGTGGCAACACCTTTCAACACATAGAGATCCATATGCAAACCCACACGGGCATCAAACCATACTCCTGCAGCATCTGCGGGAAGTGCTTTCCTCGACCCGGTGCTCTGAGGAGACATAAGAGGATCCACAGTGGGGAGAGGCCGTACATCTGCGAATTTTGCGGGAAGACGTTCATCGAGCGCACCTCTCTGACGGCGCACATCAGGAGCCACAACACCAACCGAACCGTCAGCCGCGTCTCCTGCGATACCTGCGGGAAGAGTCTCGCCTCTGTCCAAATCCTAGAAGTTCACCGGAGGATCCACACTGGCGAGAAGCCATTCCCCTGCCGCATCTGTGGGAAAGCCTTCCGGCAGATGGGAGGGCTTAACGTCCACATGCTAACACACACGGGAGAGAAGCCATTCAGCTGTACTCTCTGTGGCAAAAGCTTCTCCACCAAAGGATACCTGGAAACCCACATCCGCTTCCACAGGAAGGAGCTGGCCTTCGGGTGCCACCTGTGCTGGAAGGCCTTTGTCACCAAAAATGACTTGAAGAAGCATCTGTTGACCCACACTGGAGAGAAACCCTTCAGCTGCCAGGTATGCGGGAAAAGTTACCAGGAGAAACGCTCTCGAGACATTCACATGAAGGTGCACCAGGTGGTCCATAACAGCAGGAAGTCAACCAGAGGGCAGGAGGGTCTCCAGACAGACTTCATCCAGCTGTAGAGAGTCAGATTAGTTCAAACTCATAAATAACAAATTATAATAAGACCTTATTACCTGTTGAACAGTAATCACATAAGAGACAAGACTGTTTAAGTTTAAACCAGAACAAATGAAAGAACTGGAGAACTAGACTTACAAATAATAAATTTTTAGCCTTTTGAATACAAAGATCTTATTTTCAGATTATTCCTTTAACATTTACAGAAAAACAAACAAAATTCATTCATATGGAGAATTTTTTTTTTGATTTTCTGAGTTTATTTGAATGAAATTTGAGCATTTCAGTCATGACAGACTTGATCTTTTACTGAGTTTTTACTGAGTTTGACATTTTAGTTGTTTTCATACATTATCTTGAAGGCCCTTAAATGTGTTTTCATTAATTTAAACAGTCTTTATTTTCAAAGATCTGCTATAATTTAGTTTTTACCAAAGAGAGAAAGTTGTAAATGAGGTTCGACAAAATTTCTTGGTATTTTTAGTAGGAAAGTTGAGAGCACCATTTTCTGCATCGAAATATTGTTGAATATATAAATAATTAAACAGCTGGAGACGTGTAGCATCACATGTGTTGTTTATGTTTGTACAACCAATAAAGAGTTGTGCAAAACATTATTACTAATTTCTACATATTTGACTGCAGTCTGCTTTTTATTTCAAGACATTTTATCTCAAAATAAAGACATGAGAAACATGTATTTGCTGTTTTTAATGGATTAAAGTTGAATCTGTACACATGACCAGTAAGTTTTTCTCATTTCGTAATTTTAACTATTGATAAAATATTACACTTGTAAATGTATAGAAATTATTGAAACTGCTTTGGATTACATTATAGATATCTTTTTTAATTTGATCATTTCTTAATTTGAACATAAATCCATATCTATATAATAATCCATTAAAAAAATTATTTTCAAAGCACATTGTAATTTTTTTTACATGTTAGATTATCGCTTTTAAAAAAATTTTAAAATAATTGTTGAATTAATGTAAAATAATTTAAAGTATTAGTTGTTCATGTGTTAAATTAGTATAAATTTGATAAGAACATTTTAATAACAGTCATTTGAGACATAAATTAGACTTGAAAAATGGATTTGTAAGCATCTTTGCTACCAATTTAAGCGGCTCTGTGATGGTTTTACTTTAACTGTTGCTGAGTGTGAAGATCTGGAAGCTTCTGGACTTGAAGAGCTCAGTAAAAAATAAAAACAGAGATGTAACAAAGTTTTTCCACCAGATGTCACTACAGCTTTTAAGCTTGAACTGTTGAAATGGGACCTTTAAAACAGAGGAAGATTCAAACCTTTGAGCCACATATAACCTGCACTTCTTCCTTATTGTCTAATCATATAAACTATTACATTTAAGTTTACATACAATAAATCTATTATTAGTTCTGTGACCAAAGGTGAAGATGGCCTATAGTGGACTTTAACATTTACTTTATCCACAGTGAACTGGGAACAGATGAACAAACATTTCAGCTTTAATTTGAGAGATTCATCCTCCTCTTTCTTTATTATCACTGGCTTACTTCTCTTTTAGAAAATGGACAAACTTTAACTTTTAAACTGGATCATTTACAGCCAGTAATTTACTGATTCTGACTGGATTAAATTGGAAGATTTAGAATCTAATCCTGACTTGAAAGCTCTGATCTGTAGTGATAAATAATTGAATATATTTGAAGAACACGCATAAAACTTTGAGATACTACAGGTAAAATAAGTTTAGAAAATAGTAAATTTAGGTCTAATCTCTCTAGTGACATTAAATTCACACTTGCTGTTTGTAACAACCAAATAATCTACACAATATGAATAAATTAGTTGATAAATTCTGAACACATTAAGAAACAAATGTGCAACGAGGCTTAGATACCATCTGTTTTTAGAAAGCATGCATGTGTACAAATAAACTGGTTTAACATTAACTGGCGGCCAATAAAAAGCTTTTTTATAACTGAAGTGTTGCACAGAGTTATATAACGATCGCTGTCTGAGCCATAATCCAAACGTGAAAGGACGATTCTGTCACTAAAACCCAGCTGCTGCTGCCAAGGAACCTTTAAAAAAACTGGAAAAAACAAAGTAAAACAAAAAATAATACATAAAACCACAACGGCCTCCATTCACACTCCCTCACAAGACTCCACTGCTGAAGAAAAAGCATCTGCAGGCTTGATTAAAGTTTGTTGTGGAAGATTTGGATAACAAGTGAAATACTGAGAATGTATAATCTGGTCAGATTATACCAAGGGTGAGTTATAAATATAATTAAATGTAATTAAACCCCTTATATAATTAAAACTATATATATATATATATATATATATATATATATATATATATATATATATATATATATATATATATATATATATTCCTATCTAGTGATAGAATCAAAGCAAAACTGGACATATTTTATAGCAAAATGTGCAGATTTCTAAAAGACATCTGAGACATCTTTAAGGCGTCGTTACTTCATTTTCTCCACACAGTATTTTAATATATTTTTACCAATACATTCAGTTTTATTTTCCCTTCTGGAAATTGTCAAATGTAATTTCCATATTTTACCCATAACTTCATTTTGGACAGATTTTGTTTGATTTCTTTGTTATTTACAACATTTTCTTTCTGGATATATGAAAAATGTCGCTGGTTTGAACCGATATGTTCAATATTCTGTCTGTCTAAATTAAATTAGGTGTATTATGACAAATTTTGATATCATCGTGGAAAAGGGTGGAGCTGCCATGTGGGAGAATGGAACAAGAATCAGGCTTGAAATGGAGAAAAAAACCGGAAGAATCCAGTTATGAACAATGAAAAACCAGGAGCTAAAATACTGCGGCAGCATTGGAAAGTGACAAAAGAACCAGAAACGCTAATCAGAGGAAACGAGATAGAACTGAGGAGAGGATAAAGCAGGGAAACTGAGGGAGGAGACTAATTAACACAGAGGAAGTTAAACTAAGACTGGAGGCTTTAGAAACCAAAAAGCCTGACAACAATCTAAGGAAAATAGATTCAAACACAGAAGAGAAGAAGAAACAATGAAGCTAAACACAAAGGAATGAACTAATACGGCAACACGTTGACAACAATAATAACCACAGAAATTAACTGTATATGGCAAGACCCATTGAACATAAATAACCCAAAATCAAATAATCAAACACAAGAAAAAGACTCAAAAACTAAAGGAATGTAACAGGAGTGATGGTTGCTTTCTAGGAAGACAGTTGTTGTTTCATATCCTCGATCAGCTGCGGGTTTCTTTTTTATGTTTGGGATTTATACAGGTTTGCTTTTCCCCTATAGTCCAAAAACATGAATGTTGGGAAACCTGGAGTCTAAGGGTGCATTCACATCACACCAGTTTAATCTGCTTTAATAGAACTCAAATTCATTTGCCTAGAAAGTTCAGTTAATGTGAACTCTGACCTGGACCAAAAAAGTGAACTCAGGTCCCTCTAGGTCGTTGATGTGAACTATGGGACGGTATGAATGTATATGTGAAGGCCTATCAGACCGATCCAAAAGCAGGGCATTCTGGGTAAATACAACCAGAACAAAGATGAGAGTTTAGCACTAGCAGGAGAAATGGATGGTGGTATTTTACCAAAGACAACAGAGGAATCCTACAACCGCTAAAATCTGACCAACGTCCATTTTTATTTACATTTCTTGAAGATGGAAGTTGCTCTCAGTGTCGTTTCCTTCAATGGTTTGTGGTGCAGCGACACCACAGGCGAGGAGGGGAACAGCAGCTGAAAATGGAACAAATGTTGCAACTTTGGACCCAAATCGAACTAAACTCACAGTTCTGGGTGTCTATCCAAAGTGAACCAAATATTTTGCTTACTGAACACAAGAAATGTGGACCAGCAGAAACTAAAAGGACATGGACAGTTAATTAATTACTCTGAGAAACAACCACTTTAATACACACAAGTCTGTGTGTGTATGTGTCTGTTTTTGTTGTTGCTTCTTTGTCAAAGCAGATTGACTTCTGTTTGAACAGACTTGTGAGGAATTCCAGGTATTTAGACTCATTAATAACCATTGACGTCTCTTGTCACTCTCACCTGACTCACCTGTGGATCGCTGCGGCCAGTGGGCTGTTTACTTACCCGCCTATAATCTGCGACGGTGTTTTCACATCAATCAGTGAGAGCGTGCTCGTCAAACCGCCTGGGGAGGAATGTAAGGTCTGCACTGTGTGTTGATGGCTGGTTTTGCAGAAGAGCTCCAGTGTCAATTTAAAGATGTTTTGTCCAGTTTAGCATTTACTTCAGTAACGATGCAGCATGTTCCACACTGATGGGATAACCATAAAAGTGACAATAAAATCTATATATGACTTCTTTTTGTACAGCTCTGACTGCATGGCACAGCAAATACTGCTCTTGAAAAGCATTTCCATGTGTTATTTTACAACACCAGACCCATAAAGAAGTGATTTCCATTACTAAGCTGCACAGAAAAAATGCATTTAATGACATTGTAAAATGTATTGATATTTCTTGACAGTCATTCAGTCTGATGGAATATTAGTGTCATTGTAGATAGCAAAATAGAGGAGAAATTTTGAGATTAATCTCGAAAATTTAAAACAAAAGACTTTTACATTTCTGAGTTTAAAAGTAAAAAGAAAAATTGACCTGAAAATCAAAAAAATTCCAAAAGTTGAAAATTTGCTAGAAGAAAAAAAAAAAGTGAGATTAATTTCAGAAATTTTCTAGAAAAAGAAATTACTATTTTTTTTATTTATTTCAAAAGGCAAAAAAAATTGACATGAAAATCAGAAAAATTCCAAAAGTTGAATATTTCAAAAATTGAGTTCAATCTCAGACATTTTCGAGAAACAACTTTTATATTTCTGAGTTTAAAAGTAAAAAGAAATTGACCTGAAATTCAAATCATTTTCAAAAGTTGAACATTTGCTAGAAGAAAATAACTAAATTTGAGATTAACTTCAGAAATTTTCTAGAAAAATAATTTTTTTTCATTTCAGACAAAAATGTTTGATGTGAAAATCAGAAAAATTCCAGAAGTTCAAAATGTTTGACTTTTTGAAACTACAAAATTTCCAAGTTTTTTCTAAAAAAAATTTTGAGATTTTTTTAGCAATTCTTTAGCCTTTTCTAAATCAGGAAATTTCAGAGGTTTTTGGCACCGTCATACTTCCTCTCCCTCTAAGATGTTGTGATGTTTTGTTGTGATTTCTGCAGCTTAAAATTACTGATTTTGTGGCACCTTTTTCAAATTTGGCACCTACAGTATTTTTGTGGTCAACATTTTTTATTTTGGTCAACGTTATTTTTGTGAGGTTTTTTAAGCTTTACTTTTGTCATAATATGGCCTCAGAAATAAGTTGAAATTCCCATAAAAGACAGGATTATAACATAGTTCATATTTAAAGTGCAAATAACATTTTCAAATCCCTTCTTGAAATTTCACCATTAATACAAATAAAATCAAGTCCTGAGGAATAGTCAAAGTGCAAAAGAAGTTGCGCTCATGTCATCTCTTGAGGTTTGTGTGTCGTTTCCTTCAGTGGTTGTAAGTGCAGCGCCCCCACAGGCAAGGAGGGGAACAGGTTTTTCAATTAATTTGGTTTGTTTGACAGTGCAGTGTGAGAGAGAACCACACCAGCTGAAAATGTAACAAATGTTTCCGTTTTGATCCCCAATCAAACTCGGTTCGGTTCAAACTCGTTCGCCCAATCCTTCCGTTTTTTCCTTCCTTACTTTCAGGAAGGAAAAAAAACCTTTAATTTCAGTTTTCTGAACCATTAATTCGATGAAACCCAGTGGAGGCATTTCCTTTGACCCCCGGTGTTTGTCTGGAGTCGATGCTTTCGTTCATCAGACAAGAGAAACATACACAAATGAGTCTTTTCATTAACAAGAGAGTTACGAGTGGAGGGCAGGGAGTGTGTGTGTGTTTTAACGTGTGTGTGTGGGGGGGTGGTGATCATTTCCAGGAAGAGGTACAGAGGAGGGAGAGTTTGTGTGTGTGTTACTAAGTGGCTTCCTGGTCCACCGGGTGTATCCTGTTCAAAGACGCACTCACCCTCAGGGTCATGCATACGTGTGTGTTTGTCTTGTACATTAACTTTATCATCAACAACACACACAGACACACACACACACACACACACACACACACACACACACACACACACACACACACACACACACACACACACACACACACACACACACACACACACACACACACACACACAGTTTTTCTTGACCCCACATTCTGTCCATGATAAACCTGATTGTTGTGGGTGTCAGGATTTGCAGATTCAGAACATCACCGAGGCGAAGACGCGTTCTTGTGTTTTGTTAGCGCCGACTTCCAGGACGGCCTCTGACCGGCAGGGAGCCGACGGCCGAAGAAGGTCAAAGTTTAATAAGAGATTGTTGAATCATTAAACCTTCAGAGATCAGGAATGTTAGCGTCCTGCGTCAGCCGTCTCGATGAAACTGAATCTAAGAAATTAAAACAAACATGTCGGTTTTCCCACACCGGATCGTGTTCAGGACAGTGTGCAGTTATTTTAAACGAGGGAGGTTGATTAAAAGAATTGCTGAAAATATTTAAACAATCAAAGTGTTGCAATAAGCTGGTTCACTGCAAAAACACAAAATCCTCAAAAGTGTTTTTAGTGTAGTATTAATGCAGATAATTTGAAATACACTTTAAATTTCACATTTCAAGTGTATTTCGAGTAACTTTTGAGCAAGATATAGAAACTTGTTTTAAGTCAATAATTCATTAACATTGATTAAAAAAGGACTGGTACTTCCACTGGCAGATTTATTTTTTAGTGAAAAAATCTACAATGGACTTTTTATAAATAATCAAAAGTTACTTGTAAGTCAGTTTGTCTTACTTCAAGTGTACTGAGATTTTTGTACTATAAGCTAGAGCAAAAATACTTGATAATATTTTGTGTTTTTGCTGCTTTCTGAAAGAAGGTAGCTTTTTTCAATATTTATTGTGTTACAAAAATGTGTGGGTTACAAAAATTGTACTTTGTTTAAAACTCACACGCCCAAATTAGTTGAGCTGTATAAATATTTTGTTTTTTATGAATGTAAACAATATTCAGTCTTTGAAAATTGTGCAGTTATAGTGGATTTCTTTGGGACAACATGGAGTTATTGGCTAGAGAGTGCATTAAACCTTATTATTAAACATTATGGTTTATTATTAAACTTATTATTAGATTATTTTCAGTATTAAACAAAGCACCAGTTCATACCTCCTGATTTATAGGACTAACCATTAATGCACTGAAATTTGCGCTAGTAAAATAATTTTTCCTTATTTGATTTGGCACCAAACTGGCTCCAGCCCCACAGGCTGGTAAATACGGCCCTGCCAATCAAAAATCTTACATTTGGGTTTTTGTTCATGTAAAAGTTCATTAGACACCCAATAGAGTGAATGAATGAATCATGATCAGAAACAAAATGGAGTGTATTTAATGCTGAGCTTAAATATGAAGCAACTTAAAGCCAGTGAGAAGAAGAGTCAGATTTAAAGTGGAAATATTGCACAAATTCACTTTTGTACATTTTTATTCTTCTATTTGAGTTTTTACTGCTTCTAAAACTCCAAAAAGAAACATCCAGCTGTTCTGGAAATTAGTTCATGTTTTTTGGTATCTGGAAAATGTACCACTTCAAGAAACCTCCAGATTATGACATCACAATGGGCGGGCAGTATTCCGTTACCTAGCAACCGAGGCGGAGCTCCACCCACTGTATGCGCTCCACTATGGCTGTTTTGTTGCGGACATTTCCACATCTCTGCTGCTATATTCACATGTATGAAATGGGAGTGTAAACATTGCGTTGGGGGGGCGTGGCCAGCAGCAGTTAATTTGCATAAAAGTGACAGAGCCATGAAACGGCTCATCCAGCTCAAAATCAGCAAACTAAAATTTTAGATTTTGTGTAAAAACAATGATAATGAACATGTTTAATATAGATCTGTCTTAATTTGTTTAAAATGAAGCACATAATAGGCCACCTTTAATTAAATCAATTAGAACAGTTAAATCTTCAGCCGGTGATTTACTAATCATGAGCATCATAAAGTGTTTATGTCTTTATTGGCTGTTCTGTCTTATCTGGACCTGTTTGTCTGCTGGGTGTGATTCGGGAGCACAGATTATTCCAGCACCAGGAAACGTTTTGTGTTTTCTGAGCGCGGCTGATCACCAGGGGGCTCCACAACTGCGTGGGTTTCCTGCTGTCCCCTCCACTAACCTCATCCACACCAGCTGGACTCATTAAACCGGACCCGAACCGTCCGCTGCGCCGCCTGAAGTCGGGTCTAATTGTGAGGGAGAAGCTTCGGAACCAATCAGCAAACCCACGGGTGGGACTCGGACACGCACGCTTACTCAGCGCCATCTCTGCCCTCGTGCCCTGTTTACGTGCCCCCACTTTGAAATTTTTTTTTATAATATTAATAATACGTGCACGTGCGCGCGTGGCCGTGAGGAAGGTGGGACATCGCCTGGACCTTTTTCTGTTTTCCTGATTGTATTGGACCGGAAAAGTGCCGGCAGCAGCGGGGGATTCGGTTCTCCGGCGTGTCTCCGCTGAAAACCTGAGTTTCTGCGCTGCTGAGGAAACATCACGTTGCTCTTCTTCTTCTTCTTCTTCTTGTTCTGGCTGCTGAGGAAACATGAAGCTGCAGGAAGAGAAGCTCTGAGGATCCGAACAGGTAAAAGAACCGACTGGCTTTAGAAGTTCACGAATCCTCTGTCATTTCAAGCAGCCGAACCAACTCAGAGCTGCTGAGTTTGATCTGGATCACATGTTTACGTTCACTGAAGGTAATTACCATTAATTACAGTTACTGGTCTAGTTAAAGTTAACCCAGAAAGTCGCCATGTTTAATCCTGATGGAGCAATTAATCAATCAGACATTAGAAGGGTGATAACATTTTTAAAGATTTCTAAGCTTGGCTCAGGAATTAAATCCAAAACCAAATAATATTAATAATACAAATTTTACAATGTCTTTGAATTTAAATTTGTCAAAATGCATAAAACAAAATATTACCAAGTATTTTTCTGTAGTTTTGGTGCAAATATACTTAAAATAAGAAACAATTTTTGCAAGATAAAACTCTAAAGTCAAGGACACACGAGAATAAAGATGTGGGAAATAAATACCTAACCTTGTAATAATCCCAAAATATAAAACTCAGATTCCTTATCGCCATGCCAACAATACAGACAGATTAATCATTTTAGTCTTGTTGCTTTAGTTTGATTTGTTATTATTTCTTCCTCTCTGCAAAAATACAACATATTACAGATTATCTTTGTGTAGTTTCTAGTGGAAACATCTTAGTTGAGAAAACTAACTTATAAGTAGCTTTTAAATAAGATATAGGAGTTTGTTTTAAGTAAATAATTCCTTAATATTGTAACACAGGAATCTTGTTAAAAGTGAAATAATCAAAAAATCAATATTCACCAATTATTAACTAAAGACAAACTGCTTGAAAAGTTACTTGTAAGTTAGTTTTGTTGTATTTCCAGTGTACTAAGATGTTTAGACTAGAAACTGGACCAAAACTACTCTGTAATATTTTGTGTGTTTGCCTCCTGCATGTGCTGGTTCTGTCTGGGTTCCCCTGCTTCCTCCCACAGTCCACAGACATGAGTGTTAATTTACGACTCTGACTGTGAGTGAATGTGAGTGTGCGTGTTTTTGTATCTCTGCATACCGAGCCTCTCAGTCTTTGCTACGTTTGAGTTTATGAAATGAACTGTCACAGCTAAATTTAACACACATTGAATTTAATTTCATTTTTAAACATTAATTCTGGATTAATCCATAAATTAATTGAACATACAATTGAAAAATATCTCATAAAACTAAAGAAAATAAAAAGTGTCAGTTTATGGTGTTTGCAGACATTATTAATTACAGATTACTGCATTTATTACTGTGTGGTAATAATATATTGCTGATATGATGGTATGTTTTTAAAGGCATGTGTAATATTTGTATCCTTCCACTTAGAGCTCATAATAGTTTTACTCACTTCCATTACAAAAACTGATTATTATCTCAAACAAAATGTTGAAAGACAAAAAAAAAACAAGCACAGTGAAGCTAAAAATGCAGCTGAAATTTTACTTTTTTTAAAAACGGTTTGGTACAAATGTATAAAACAACTCCAGTCCAAGACAAAATAAGTTTTATTTAACTCTCCAGCTGAAATTTTAGCTCAGAAAGTAACGATATATGTGGTGAATTTTTCAGTCAGAGAGCAATAACGCCAGGAGCTAACAAACCGGCACCCTGTGGAGGGAAATAAAAGCTCTCTGTGGTTCGCCCCGTCTGCCTGTGATTCATCACGTCAATCACTTGTAATGTGAAAAACCGCGATTCTAACAGAATTCAGACAAATATGATTTCTGCTCTGGATCTAACCAGCTTTGTTACTCTTATGTGTTCTGGGTCCCAGCAGCCAGTAAGTCTGTGAATCCTCAGATATGATTCATTTTAGGGTGAATTCACACCAGCCCTGTTTAATCCACTTTAAACATACTCTAGTCTGTTTGCCTTGATAGTCTGGTTCGTTTGGAGAATACGGACCAAAACAGTGAACTCTGTGTGCGCATTCAAACCAAACCTAGGAGTTTGGTTCGAATGCGCACTGCAAAAACACAAAATCTTGTTTTTGGTCTAGTTTCTAGTGCAAATTTCTTATCACACTTCAAATGAGACAAACTTAAAAGTAACTTTTCAACAAGATATAGGAGCTTTTTTTAAGAAAATAATTCCTTAATATTGATGGGGAAAGTGCTAGTTCTATTGGCAGATAATGTTTTCTTATAAGTTAAATAATCTGTCAGTGGAACTAATACTTTTTCATCAATATTAAGAAATTATTCACATAAAACTATACCTTGTTGAAACTACTTTTGGTACTTTTAAGTTAGTTTTGTCTTATTTCAAGTTTGCTGGAATATTTTCACTAGAAATTAGACAAAAACACTTCGTAAAATTTTGTGTTTTTACAGCAAGCAGACTGAAGACCGCTCCAAATGCAGGAAATGGACTACAACACAGGGAATTCTGGGTAAACCCAACCAAAACAAATCTGTGTTTGGCTTTGGCAGTAGACATGACTAGAAATGATGAGAAATTGTCCAAGCGTTAAAAACCCGTTTTTGTTTACATTTAGTGAAGAAGGAAGTTGCACTCATGTCTTCCTCAGAGGTTTTCATGTCGTTTCCTTCAGTGGTTCTTGGTGCAGCGCCACTACAGGCGAGGAGAGGAACAGGTTTTTCAATAGTTTCGATCGCTTGACACGGTGCAGTGAGAAAGTGAATCGCAGCACCTGAAAATGTGACAAATGTTTCAACTTTGGTCCCCAAACAAACCAGTAGTTTACTGAACTACCAGGAAGGAAAATACTCCTATATACCTGAAATGTTAGAACTTTGTTGACTATTTGTGAATTTTAAAATAATTCTTTGACAAACGGGAAGCCGGTTCAGTGATTTAAAAACTGGTGATAGAGTCATTTTTGGCTCCATTTGAATCCCATATACAGATAAACGAATGGATGAGAGTTCTTGTTGGGATATTAGTCGTTTAATCCTGGAAATATTCTTCAGATGATAGAAGACCGACTTTGTAATCGTCTATAAGTGTCTCTGAAGGTTCAGGTCCTTCACTACGTCCAGATTACGAAGATCTCATCCTCTTAACGTGTTTTTTAATCTCACTCATTTGAGGTCACAGTTAGAGCTTCTGTAAATTAAAAGCAGCTTCTTTTTCTCCTTTTGAAGTTTCTCCTAACAGATGTTGATGCTGCTGTTTCCTTCCCCGTTAATTTGATCGGACGATGAAGATGCATAAAGATGAATCAGAACAACAGGCTCGGCTGTGTCCTGTTTGATCTGCTGTGTCTCTGCTGCTGTTTCGCAAGACTTATATAAGTCTGTAGGCTTGCATGAGAACAATGGTGCACACACACATTTACTGCGGCACAAACACACACACATATTTATTGCTTTGGTGTTCCTTCTGATAAAGAAAGGAAATGTGTAATTAATTATCTTCAGTGTTTAAGTTTCCCCACTGAAGATGCTCTTTGTGTTGGTTTCTGTGGTCCATCATCACCTATTAAAAATGTTCTGAATCACTTCATGACCTGAAATGCACGGTAGCCTCAGTGAGTCACAGATGAAACTGCGAAACGTTCAAAAAACCTTCTGTCAACGTATTCGTGTAGTATTCGTTCCTCAGGTTTACTGCGTTTTATTCTGCCGTCCGTCTGAACGGTTCACCGGTTCCCAGCGCGGCGCATCAGATCTTCACCGTGTCAGTTCGTCAGAAAGCGTTTACTCATTACTCGAACGGTAAACAGGCTCGGCCGCTTCTGTTTGACCTGCAATTAGCTCACAACAGCTCAGTTGCTCACATTACTTCCATATCTGTGGACCCTCAAGCACACATGGGGCCCACATGGAGCTAATGGGTAACAGTTTATGGATCCCACATGGAAACGCTGGCTGAGGTCTCACATGCTGCAACAGTTCCTCTACATCAGGGGTCTCAAACTCCAGTCCTCGAGGGCCGCTGTCCTGCAACTTTTAGATGTGCCTCTGCTGCACCAATCATAAACAGAATAATTAGGTCATTAAGGCTCTGGAGAACTGATCTACACAAGGAGGAGGTAATTAAGCCATTTCATTCCAGTGTTTTGTACCTCTGGCACATCTAAAAACTGCAGGACTGCGGCCCTCGAGGCCTGGAGTTTGAGACCCCTGCTCAAGAGGATCCATTAGTTTTGAGATGTTCACTTCATTCAGAAAAGAGGATGAATCACTCTGGATTTAATTTAACAGCAAAAGGAAAGTTTTCTAATTTGATCTCCGGAGAGTTTAGCTGGTTTAGGTTTCGCCTGACAGCCTGTTTAACACTAAAACAAATTTATTTACTAAAAACACAGTTAGCAGGCAGGCGAAAGTATCCACACCCTCTCATTTTAGTGGGATTTTGTGTAATAGATCAACACAAACGTTACGCTGAACGCAACTTTTTCACGGCAGTCTGAACAACTCTGGACTTTTCGCACTAAAATAATCCGATCTTTTCCACTTCCACATGTTGCACCAAATCAGAAACGAATCCGATTGTTGTCAAAGCGTCTGTAGTCTGAACGGTTGTGTCGGATTTTATTAATGCATCACCTGTTAAGGAGTTTCTGATTCACTTCCTGACCTGAAACACATTTTTCTACGTCATTAATGTGAGACGTTCTGCACCAAAAAACCCCGACGCATTAAATCAGGATGTAAACAAGCACCTGTTATTCTAGGGCTACAGCTAATGATTATTTTAGTAATTTATTATTCTGACCACTAATCGATTAATCAAATGGAAAAAAATCTTGTTCTGCTGATTTTTATTTACAATATTAGAAATACATGAAAATAATCAAATAATTTAGGAAAATAAACATTTTATTGCCTAAAAATGCAGTAACAGTAGAGCTTAAGTGAACTCTTGATAATTTGTAGCAAACGTTGCTTAAAAATACGAAACTCAACCTTTTGTGCTTGACTTAACATCAGTACAGTTTAAGGCTAATCTGCTAATAATTTTTTGAATTAATTGATTAATAACTGCATACACGTTTAATTTAATAAGAGTTTTTTTGGTTTGTTTTTTGCATAATTTGAACCAGGTGAAACAGGTGTTTCCAGATGAAGTTGTTTTTTTAGTGTTTAATATATTTATTGAAAGGTTTTCATTACAAATACACAAACGTACCAAAATTCCCAATGAGAAAAAGCAAATAGTAATAATAATTAATAAAAACCCAATTCCATAACAATGAACAAACACAGTCCTCACTGTCATTTAAATAAACCAGAACAATTTATGTTGCTACATAATACCAGCTTAACCAGTATAACTACAAACCATCTGATCCTCAACCTGCGTCGAGGGTTGATTTAAAAAAAGAGAAAAGATTTCAAGTAAATTTTCACATCAGATTTTCTCCTGTTTTAGAATTTTTTTCAAAATTATTATTTTAAATACAAAATGTTTATATTTTTAAACAGTTTTGGCTTAATTGCTGCTCTCATTTTATTTTTTCAGAAAATAATTTTTTTGCATCTGTTTATTCTATTTCTTTTATTTCAATAAATCAATTTCTTATGATTAATCATTTCCCACAGAAACTCAAAACGGACCATTTTAAATTATCCGAATGTTGTTGTTTAGTAAAGTGTTTTCTGCTCCCTGCAGGTTGACTGTCAGGCGACCAAACTCCTCTTCGTCATGCTGCCTCGGCTCTGCCTCCTGCTCCTCTTCTCTCTTCCCCTCAGCCAATCAGACGACTGCGTCTTCGGTTCTGGCAACGCGACCGATGACCGCCAGACGGTCACCATCGCAGCTATCTTGCCAAAGACCAACACAGAGTATCCCTGGTCGTGGCTCCGGGTGGCGCCGGCCCTCTACCAGGCCATCTCGCGGGTGAACTGTGACCCCTGGCTGCTCCCGGGCCTGAAGCTTCATCTGGTCAACGGCAACTCGGAGAACACCGACGGCTACTGCTCCGACTCAATGGCGCCTCTGGTGGCCGTTGACCTGAAATTAGCCCACGATCCTTGGGCTTTCATCGGGCCTGGATGTGAATTCTCTTCCTCGCCGGTCGCTCGCTTCACCACCCACTGGGATGTTCCCATGGTGACCGCCGGCGCCCGCGCCACAGGCTTCAAATTTTACGCGGCGGTCACCAACACGGGCCCGACTCACGCAAAGCTGGGCGAGTTCAGCTTGAAGATCCAGCAGGCGTTTGATTGGTTGCGGCACGTCATGCTGGTCTACACCGACAACAACAAGGACAGCAACTATGACAGGCCGTACTACTTCACCGTGGAGGGCGTGTACGAAATGCTGAGGGTCCAGAACATCACCACCTACGACTACTCGCTGGAGACCGACATCAACTACAAGCTGGCGGTGCAAAAGATCAGAGACAACGGCAGAGGTCAGCTTCCTTTCCCCTCTCTTCCTGCTTTATCTCCAGTGATCAGTCGAAGGCATCTGAACTTTGACCCTACAGCTGCTCTCACTGTTTGCTCGAGTCTTGGAGCTTCCTCTTCGTTTCTCCACTTCATTTCATTTACCGATTTGCTGTCTTGGAGATCCACAGAATTTATTATTGATTTTTATACAGTGCCTATAAAATGTAAGATGTTTCGACCTTTTATTGCTTTGACAAATTAATTGTTACAATTATTTTGAAGATTAATCGATTAATTGGATGAAAAAATTCACAATTCTTCCGTTTTTTTATTTACCCACTTAAGCCTTTACACAAGATTAAAAAGACATTAAAGGGGACGTTTTATGCAAAACTTACAATTTGCACATTTTTGTTCTTCCATTTGGGTTTCTGCTGCTTGAAAAAAAAGACTAAGCACTTAAAAAAACACCCAGTTATTTTTGGGCAGTTAATTAATGTTTTTTGGTGTCTGGAAACGGGACGTTTTAAAGACCTGTTGAATGTAACGTTGCAAATCAGCAGGCACTGCACTTGACCTGGTAACCCCAGGAAAGCCCAACCCGTTACCTAGCAACCACAGCGGAACTCTGCCCGTCACCTAGCAACCCAGACAGAGCTCCAGCACATTTTGTCAGTCGGTGCCATGTGTTCTACGGCTTCTATTTAAGTTGACTTTGAATTTCAGTTCAACCCACAGAAGGAATTATTTAAATAAAAGCTAGTTTTTAAGTTTATTTTCTGTCATTTGTAATTTTTTAAAATTAAATAGCGAGGAAAACAAGTCTAGTTTTTATTGCAAATAACTTAGTACACTTGAAATAAGACAAAACTCACAACTAACTTTTGTTTCCCAAGCTTTTTTTTTTTAATTATTTTTTAAAATTCTTAAAATTGTTAAAACAGTTTCATTGGCAGATTTCTTTTCACTTTTATCATAAGATTTCTTTTTGTGTTACAATTCAAATAATCTGCCAGCGGAACTAGTACTTTTTAAAATCAATATTAAAGAATTATTTACTTAAAATAAGTTCCTACATCTTGTGAAAAAGTTACTTATAAGTTAGTTTTTTCTAAGGTACTTGGTTAAGATTTTGTGATTTTGCAGTCAAAGTCCAGACTTGATTGAGATGCTGTTTTACGTCATTTGAGTTAAAATCTGATAAAAATGCTAAGGTTTCTCCAGTGAATGGCAGTCTATTCACACAGCAAAGGGTTGGTCTGAAAAACTTTTTTCACTTAATAAATTTAATCAGATATTGAGATAAAATCAAGCTGCATCCTCTTCTAGCTTTCCGTAGTTTTTCCCTTCTTCTGTCTTTTCTTTACGACCCGCCATCCGTCGTGTTTGGATGATCAATCGAGGTCCAACACTTCAGCTGCTCTGACTTCCCTGTTTTGATTCCTCTTCACTCCCATGCGCTCTTTCCCGTTTCTTTCCTCATCCTCCCTTGTTTTAGCGCTCCCTCCCTCCCTCCCTTGAAGTCGTTAAATGAAGGTTAATTATTGCTTGATTTTTCTCCGTACTGGTTAATGACTGACCTCGGTTTTATATCTTTGTCTCCAAATGAGTTTGTGTGCTTTTTTTGCTTTGTTTTACATCCTACATTTATTGGCAGTCATTTCGGTTAAGGGCCTCTGGAGTGACGACATTCCTGCATCGTAAGGGCATTCCTGCAACGTCAGGACAGTCTGGTCCTCTGTGTGGGGCTTCAGTTTAGAAACAGAATCAGTGCTGAGTGCTTTTTGCCCCCTCGGTTGGAAAGACTAATGTGAGTGCATTTGTTGCGCACACCTGTAAGTAATCTGTCCCTTTGGTTCTTTTTTGCTTATTTAATGTGAAACATGCCGCTTCCGTCACGGAATGACGTAACTGCGCAAGTTAAGGTATCACATATAACCGCACGCCCCGACTATAAATACTTACTCCAACATGAAACCTGATCATCTGATTCTTGCTAAATCAGAGAGCAGATACGCTTTGTTTTCTTTGTCTTTATCAGGATTGGACTTTTCAGCATCAAATGTTTTTTACTTGAAATTCTTTGATAATCGTTCAAATATTCCTGGATACACAAAGCAAAGAATCTGTCCCCAGGACAGCTAGAAAAGCCTTAAGAGACTCCAAAAACATCTGGAAGATGAGCAAATTGAACTACAATTCACTATGGTGGAGCATGGTGGTGGCAGCATCAGGCTGTGGTGGTCCATCTACATAAAATACAAACCAGTCCTGGGAAAAAACAGGATTGGTTGCAGAAAGGTTGAGTTGGACAGAGTTCTACCTACAGCGAAAGGATGGAACACATTTATGTATTAGAGTGGCCTAGTCAAAGCCAAATAAAAAAAATATAGATATACATGTGACAAAACCTGGAACTATGTTTGATTTTTATTTGTAAAAATCAAACATATCTTTCTATTGCCACCTAACAATTATGTGCTGAGATGTTAAATAGAGCAACATTCCTTTGCTGCAGTCCCACGAGCTCCAAGCTCTTTTTTCCACAATAAGAAATCAGTTTTACAAATTAAATTTCAACACATATTTTTGAATAATCATTTGTTTTCATCCTGCAGCGATTCAAGTAAAGCTAAATACTTAAAGTTCCCTTTACTGTACCATGCTAGAAACTTTATTTTTTTATTTCTTTGTATGTTATTTTTTGTAATCATAAGAAATCCTTTGACTCAAAGTTGCATTATTAAGATACGTGCACAATTTTACATATTGTTTCTTAATTTTTTTGTTGCCTAGTGTCGCTAAAAAGCTTCAAACTCAAAATTAGAAATAGTCTCTTTGAATTTTGGTCACATGTTGTCTATTTTAATATATAATATGTAGAGAAGACTAGCAAACATAAATACGTGCTTTATTTCAGAATATGCTCAGTTTTATCAGAGTTTACCAGAAAGATTTGATGCGGTCAACACATTTCACACTTGCTTCCATGAATCACTTGTAGTTCACATTTCGACCACTAGGCGGAAACCAAAGGATTTCTAGTAATATCCTTAGTATGAGAGGCACAAAAATCCAACAACATTTGTAGTATTCATTCTCCTGTTGGTCGTATTCATGAAGCTAATTAGCATAGCCAGCCTGGCTGATATTTCTACGACTATGTCTGCTTTGTTACTTAATCAATCAAGAAATCAAACAATGAGTTTTAAGGAGGGAAATATGCTACAGATTATTCTTTTCCCAACTTTGTAATCTTTTCCAAATAAAACCGAAATTTCTGAGGTAAACAACATTATCACGTGTAGCTGGTCTTGTGTTTTGTCAGGTCTCATGTGACAAATAGCAGCCCTGCTTTTAAAAGTCCTGGTGGTGTTTAGGAAACACCTGGGTCCATTAACTTGTCGTGTTGTGAAGGTGTTGGCGTGAAACAACCTGGCCGTTTTCCCTTAAACCTAATAACTGGTTGTGCCAGATTTGGCTGCGACGTCTGCCGTTATGTGTTGGTGGCAACTGTAATGAGTTTTTCACATCACTGTGGAGGAACTTTGGTCCACTCTTGAATTTAATCATTTTTATGCCTGAACAGTCTCTTTAATCCCACAGCATCTCTTTCCAGGCGAAAATGTTGACTTTCCAAGTTTTCTTTCTAGGTATTTTCTGAGATTAGTCTCAACATTTTTGAGATTTTAATGGAAATTTACCCTTTTTTTCTCGCTACAGTGGCCTTAATATACAGTTGTGTGCAACCCTTTACACACTGATACACTGTAAATGCACAAAATCTTACAAAGTATTTTTGATCTAGTTCCTAGTGCAAATATCTCAGTATACTTGAAGAAAGACAAAAGTAACTTTAAGCAACTTTTGAGCAAGAACTTGTTTTAAGTCAGTAATTCCTCAATATTGAAAATAAAGTACTACTTCCCCTGGCAGATAATTTTACTTACAAGAAGAAATTTTTCTAATAATCTGCCACTGGAACTAGAACTGGTTGCCAGGTAACGAGCTGGGCTTGACTGGGGTTGCTAGGTAACGGTGCCATGTCAGTTGGTTGTGAAATAAGTGAAAATAAATCTGCCAGTGGATCTAATACTTTTAATCAATGTTACAGTTATTTACTTTAAACAAGCTCATTTATCTTGCTTAAACGTTACTTGTAAGTTAGTTTTGTCAAATTTGAAAATATCTGAGGTGAAAACTGGACCAAAAAAACATAGAAAGTGGCGATGATTTCATCATCTGTTCTTTAATTTTCACCAGCACGAGGCTTGGTGTGTTACATTTTGTGACTTAATTTAAACCTTTATTCCCTTCTGTGACATTTTTCCCGTAAATCTGCTGCTGTCTGTGTGGATTTCATAAAGCCTCTGCATAGATGTCCTGTTCAGGTGTCAGTGACGTCAGTGTCGGTAACCATCAGGTCTGGACCCCAGCAGATCCGAGGCGTGCCGGGTGCAGTTTGGTGTGTCCGATGACATCATCACGGGCTCGGTCGGTAACTGCTGCCGCTGTCCTCTCTCTAAGCGACAGCAGCTGCTGCCCCCGGCAACGCTGGACGTCCTCAAAGTAATCGCCCCGTCAGTGTGTGTCTGCCCGCTTGGCAGATATAATTCATGCAAATCTGTTTACACAGTCGGATTATGGGGAAGTGTCTTCAGTTCCACGTATTGTATATCAAAACGTGTTGAAAGTTAAGACGTTTATGGTTCGGCTGAGGTTGAGGAAAGGGTTAGGCGAGAGGTTGCTATGGCAACAACTGGAGAAAGTTTTCAGAAATAGGTGTCAGTTGGATTAATGTCCTGTGAAGTCATGGAAACAGAGAACATGTGTTTTTGTGTCAGCGAAAAGTTTCTCGCTCTGCCTTTTTTTTTTTAGAGTTTTATTAAAAGCAGTTTATGAAAGACAAACATGGTGGAACGTTCTGGGTTTCACATGTGAAACTCGCTGCCCGCAGTTTATGGGTCCACCTCGGGGGACCCAGCGGAGCCGGCTGGGGAGGGCCATTTTTCTTTCTGTGGAGGACTTTGAGTGACACTGCGGAGGCTGATATTTTCAGTCTGCTCCAGATTTAAACAGAATGTGGTACGACTGGAGGGTGCAGGAAGGATGTTTTCACTTGTTCTCATGCAACTTTAATATTTTATTATCTGGTGAAAACGTATAGTGCTAATGTTTTTAACCATTCCAGATCTTTCTTTCAAAGAGTCCGTTTTTATTCTAGTGGCATAAAGGAGACCTATTGTGCTTCCTTGAACAGGTTAGGATAGATCTATAAGCTATATAAAACACGTTCATTAAATTTTTAGCACAAAATCTTAGATAATGAGATTTTAGTTCTGCCTATTTTGAGCTGTTTTAGGGCGTCCTGTCACTTTAAATCCAAATAAGCTTCTGCTGACCACGCCCCCCAACTCAATGTTTACACTCACACGTGAAAATGACTGCAAACAGATGAGAAATTGTATAACCGTACATCTTTGAAAAGCAGAAGTAGAGCCTCCTGCACAACCAACAAGGTTGCAGCATGTGATTTTTGAATGGTAAGTCAGCAACAAAACATTTGTCTTTTCCAGCAGCCATTGTGCAGCACATAAAGCAGTAAAACCAGCTGACCAAACATGCTGCAGCTCCATTTGGGTTGCTATGTGACTGGGCTGGGGTTGGCTAGGGTTGCTAGGTAACGGCGTGTGGCCCGTGGAATGTGACTTTGAAACTGATCATTTTCCAGACACCAAAAAAACATCAACTAACGCCAAAAAAATGTCTGGGTGTTTCATTGTAAGCACTCGAGCTGTTTTAAGTAACAGCGGGAACACAAATGGAAGTACAAAAACATGCAAAATCATAATTTTGCAGAATAGATCCCATTTAAACAACAGTTTTTTTCTTCAGCTCTATTGCCATGACAACATAAAGTGCACAATATGCATTAAAAAAATTAGGAAAGCAGAAACATGGAGGACAAAAAAACAAGAATCTGGTCCAAGGCTTCAGGTTTCACACGTCACATTCCCCTGTCTGCATCTTGTTGCTGAACAATCTGAGATTATCTGTGAAAATAATCCAACTATCTCCTCTCAACATGCATTTGATTTCGGTTTATTTGTTGTCTCGAGGGTTGAGTTGACACCTTTGCCGAAGTATTGTTCATAACGATCCCTAACGAGTGTCCTGTCTAGCCGCTGAGCTCGTTAGAGGAGGTTCTTTGATTATCACCATGGAAACAGAGAGCTGAGGTCACGAGCCCCGAGTCGTGTCTGGTTCACAATCTGCTGGAGTCCAACTGGACCCTGAAGCACTCTGAGAACGGCACAATGACGTTAGACGAGTGCAATGTGAGAAAACGACCAAACGAGATCAGAGTGGAAGAAAACAGCAAAATCACCGCAAACAGAGAGAGAGTCACATTTAACGTACGAACACAAACTCTTCCAAAAGCAAAAGGAGTCGAAGTGGCTGTGACAAATAAAAGTCACATTCAGGAGCCTCCAAAATAAACAAAGACTCAAATCAAAAGACACAAAAGGACAGAAAGTTGAATCAAACCAGCTTCAAGGGTTCAGCAACAAGTAAATGCAGACATAATCAAGTTTAATGTTGAAGATGATTAAAAGAAACAAAACGCTGCAAAAACACAAAGTCTTACCAAGTATTATTGGTCTGTTTGTAGTGCAGACATCTTAGTACACTTAAAATAAGACAAAACTAACTTACAGGTAACTTTTACCAAAATATAGGAGTTTGCTTTGCATAAATAATTCATTAAAGTAGATTTTTTTTAAGTTCTTGTTTTAAAGATTGATTATTTCACTCATCAGACATTTTTCCCATGTTATAAAGGGAAATAATGTGTAAGTCTTGATAACTGCAGCAAAATGAGGAATGTTGAGCATCTTGTGAGGTTTTATTTTGCTATTTATTTTACAAATAAGGAAATAATCTGTTAACTCATCAACATCAAATTATTATCAATAGTTGAAATGATTGTGGCAGCGACTGACTGTTACTATGACTTTCTTCTCTTTATTGGACGACGCTGTAAATGAGCGTAAAAATACATTCATAATTTTACCCGCTCATTTAATGTGTAAATATACTTTACTACTGTTCTTCTTTCGCTTGCTTTTGTTTTAAATTTATTTTCTTTGTTTATTCTTTTATTACATTCAATAAAGTCCCAATCAACTCAACTCTCTGAATATTATGATTTTATTCTTGTAATATTACAACTATTTTAGTAAAACTACAACTTTATTCTCATATTATTAAGTTTTTATTCTCATAATTTATTTATTTTTTACTATACTGCGTCGTAATAATATGCCAGTGGATCTAGCTCTATATATTTCAATACCAGCTCCTATGTCTTCCTGAAAAGTTAATTGTAAATTAGTTTTGTCTTATTTAAATTGTTCTAATGTATTTACACTACAAACCAGGCAAAATATTTGGTGAGATTTTGCGTTTTTGCAGTGAAAATGAAAAATCAAATATTCTGTTTCCAGGTTGGTTTTCTCCCATGAAGCATCAACGTCTCTTTGCTGACTGAAGGCTCCTGTTTGTTTCCTTCATAATAAAAATAATCTGCCCTCTGCTTGTTGTAATAAAGTGGGTTTCCTGTCTCTGGCAGTGGTGTACGTCTGCTGTCCGCGGGACATCTTCAGGAACCTGATGGTCCAGTTCTGGAAGGACGGGGTGGACATGGAGGACTTTGTCTTCCTCTTCATTGACCTTTTTGCTGAGGGTCTGAGTGGCGGACGAAACGACGTGCAGAGGTGGGTAGAAAATACTCAAGTAAGAGTAAAAAAGTAACTGATCAAATTATCAATCAGTTAATATTTAAAAATTAGATCATCAGGCTGACCAAAATATAAAGATAAATGGAAATTTTTATATTTTAAGGATGAAAATGACAATAATTCATTTAACTAGCAAAGAAATAACAAAATCAGGCAAAACAATTTTTTAAAATAAGTTTCTTTCAACAATAAACTTATGGAAATGTATCTAAAACTACAGGCTTTTGTCAAACCTGTTTGAATTTTTTGGTTAAAACATGTTTGTTCTTCCTTCCAATCCAGAAATTTTGTACCCACTAAGACACATTGTGGAAATTCACGCGAAATCAACAACTCCCAGCACTTTTTTGCGGTAACACATTATTGGGAGTTTATTGCAGATTTTTCTCAAAAATTGTCAAAAACTTTCTTACTTGTCCTAAACATCTGCCTCAGCTTTAACTGATGTCAGATTATAGTCCACGATCTATACAGTGAGTAATAAAATTTTCATTTACCGTCATAAATAAATGCAAATATTTCCAAATTAGTATCACAAAAACAATCGCAAAATTCTGGAGGCACTGAAAAGATGTTCAGTATTATTTAACTTTAAGAATTCATTAATATTTTTAACAGCTTGCTAGCTGGTTTTATCAATACATTTGTCCCTTTAAGAGCATTTGGCCCAAAATGAAAATGAGTTTTCTGGAAGCCATACATCATAATAAATTTACTCCAGTAAAAGTAAAAAGTACGATGCAGTAAAAATACTCCTAAAAATAATTTAAACATTTTTTAAAAAAGGTTACTGAAGTAAATGTAATTGAGTAAATGTAACTAGTTGATTCCCATCTCAGGCCCTGGTACCGCGGAGACCAGGACGACCACGCAGCCAAAATGGCCTTCAGGGTGAGAGGTCACTCTGCTTGTTTTTCTAAAGTAGTTCAGTCTTACAGGTGAAGATTGTGGCTCTGAATCTGTTGTTTTTACTGTCAGAGTGTGAAGGTGCTGACCTACATGGAGCCTCGGAACCAAGAATATTTCAAGTTTGTTGAACATCTGAAAAGAGACGCAAAAGAAAGTTTCAACTTCACCATCGAAGACTCTCTGGTAAACACATCCACCGTGGCAGGATGACGTCAGGCAGACATTTCCTGTTAACATGACGCGTCTGTGTTTCCCTGCCAGTACAACCTGATAGCGGCAGATTTCTACGACGGCGTGATGCTGTACGCTCAGGCTCTGAACGAGACTCTGAGCCAGCAGGCGTCGGGACCGGGACCCATCCAGAGACCCAAAGGAGATCTGGTGACACGCAGGATGTGGAACAGGAGCTTCTCAGGTGATTCTTCTCCTGTTCTGGACAGGCCTGGCGCTCATATAGGAACGGGCTGTCGGCGGTGAACCAATCAGAGCGCAGCGTTGGACGAGAGCCGTCTGCTTTGAAAATGTGTGTTATTAATCAGAAAACCACAGTGCAGAAATATCCATCTCATTTTCTGCTTTGTGTTGAAATGCAGCTGCATTTTACCGGAGTTACCAGCAAAACACGCCTTTGATTTCACAGTAAATCTACACACTCAGTAACAGCAAAAACACGTTTAATTAACTGTTTGCTCTGCGAACATAAAATGCTTCAGTCAAGACAAAAATATGAATTTTAACACAATCACAGAGCTTTCATGTAGTGATAAGCAAACAGAGCAGAGACAAGGAAGACTGAGGGCATTGATGCATGTTAAAGGGGACTGATAATGAAAAATTCACATTTTGCATATTTTTGTTCTTCCATTTGTGTTTCTGCTGCTGCTAAAAACAGACCAAGCGCTTTTAAAAACACCCAGTTGTTTTGGCAGTAAGTTCAATTTTTTTAGGTGTCTGGAAACGACCCGTTTCAAAAACCTGTTGAATGTAACGTCACAAATCAGCGGACACTGCACTTGACCTAGTAACCCCAGCAAAGCCCAAACCGTTACCTAGCAACCACAGTGGAACTCTGCCCGTCTCCTAGCAACCCAGACAGCACGTTTTGTCAGTTGGTTTCACGTATCTACAGCTTTTATTTAAGTTGACTCTTAACTTTGATTGCTAAGTCAGTAGAATCTGCTGAAAACGTAAAACCTAAATAAAGGACACAACTTTATTGTTATGTCAGAAACATCATTTTAGTCTTGTTGCTATAGTTTGTTCTGGTATTATTTCTTCTACTCTGCAAAAACACTAAAGTATTTTCAGTCTAGTTTCTACTGCAGTTATATTAGTACACATAAAATAAGACAAAACTGACTTACAAGTAACTTTTCAGTAAGATATTGCAATTATTATTTAAGACAATAATTCCTTAATATTGATGGAAAGTTTCTAGTTACAATGGCAGTCTATTTCATTTATAATATGACATTTTTCCTATATGTTAAATATTTTACCAGTGAAACTAGAACTTTTTCATCAATATTAAGGAATTATTGACTTAAAACAAGCTCCTATATCTTGAAGTTGCTTGTAAGTTTGTTTTGCCTTATTTCAAGTGTACAAAGATATTTGTACTAGAAACTATACCAACAAGGTTTGTAAGATTTTGTGTTTTTGCATCGAAAAACATTATAAAAATGATATTAAGTGCGTGTAATTGCAAGATTCAATAATCTAGCAAAAACCACACTGTTCTTTACTGGAAAACATGTTAATTTGAAAAAGCCTTTGACCGTCTATTAAAACATTTTAATCATGAGGGAACGCTCTATGAAGTCATGATAAAATTGCCAATTAACTAGTATTTTTATGATTCCTATTTTTTACCGGTGTAAATCAGAGCCTCTGCAGCCTGAAGTTGGCTCAATGCGTCCTGAGAGAAACCAGCGTGTCTCTGCCACCAATCAATCATGCAGTCGATTAACCAACGAGCCTGAAGACTTATCAGGAGCCCCGGAGCGCCGCGGAGGTCAGCATGGGAATCTGAGCCTGACGGACGCTCACATTCTCACGCTGTGATGTGTGTCAGCGGGGAGTTGGCGTGTTAGCACAGAGCTGCGGCGCAAATTTGTACCAGCTGGCAACAGGGAACAGGAAGTCTTAGGCCCAAACCGACAAACAGGGCAGGAAAGTCACGCTGCAAGGAATTTAAAGGGGAAGTTTCACTTTTCTCTGTTCTGCCTGGTCAGTAATTCAGCATTTATTTAGCATGAAGCACACAGAGATTTGTGAGGGTTGTTTTTGTGAGTCATTTTGGAGAACCTGCAATGTCAGGCAGACCCAGGTTCTAGAGTTCAGAGTCGGTCCGAGGTATATTGTCAAGGCCTTACATTGTTAGCACACACAGGAAGTCGTCAGTCATTTTTCAGAGTCCCTAACAGCTTCAGGAAACAGTTTGCAAGTGTAAAAACAAAGAGAAAATTTTTCGCCTAATTTTACTGCTGACAGTGTTGACACAGGAAAACGGAGGATGTGAGTGTGTGTGTGTGTGTGTGTGTGTGTGTTGTTGAAACTGTACCTTAAACTAAATATAATTACTAGAGCTGTACGCTGACTGCTCCTGGGGAAAAATTTCCCTTCATTAATCAGGTTTATGTTTAAATAATGAGCGGCATTAGCAAAAACTTGTGACAAAATCCAGATAATAAATTGTCAAGTAGGTGACTGATTTGGTTGTGAAGTCAGTTCAAGCTTTAATAAAACATGCTAATGCTAACATTAGCATACCCAGTAATGTTTGAGGTAATTGTCTCAACTCTCATTCCTGATATTTATTTTGTAGCAATCCTACATTGATTTATTATATCTCAACATATGACACAAGCAAGTTTTAAAGGGGGTCGTTTTATGCAAAATTTGCATTTCACATGTTTTTGTCTTGCTTCTAAAAACAAGCCAATAGCTTAAAAAACACAGACGTTTTCTGGCAATAAGTTAAGGTTTTTTTGTGTCTGGAAATGAAGCTGTTTCAAAACTCTCCTGATTGTTAAGTCACAATTGATGGGCACTGTGCTGTTACCTAGCAACCTCATGGAAATCCTGCCCGTTACCTAGCAACCCAAGCTATAAGATGTAGCAATATTTATAGAAATAACCTGGTTTTTGGGGGGGGTTTGCATTTTGGTTTGCGTCTCATATAGTCACAGCCATACTCTGTAGCATCTGTCTGTAAACATCTTCTGTCGTGTTTAGTGGAGTAAAATGCTGAGCAAATGTGTTTTTGGTTTGCGTTCCTCACTGAGATACATTCTTTATATGGAAATAAGTTGATTGAATTTGGAACAAAAGCATTTAAAAATCTGTAGCTCTCTCTTAAGATCTAGCCTGACTCGAAAACAAAGAAACCTTTTTAGACATCACTTTAGATTAGACGTGTCAAAAGTGTGGCCTGGGGGCCATTTGTGGCCCTTGAAATTATTATTTTTTTGGCCCTTGACCAGAAGTCAAGAGTGGTAAAAATTTGGCCAACAAACTAGAAAACAATTGATGACCCAAAAAAAATTGTCTGTTTTTCTTTTAATATGGCAACAGACCAATGACCTTTTTATGTTTTTGATTTTTTATGTAATAAAAATGTAGTTTGTTGAGTAGACAATACTAAAAGAAAAACATCACAATAAGATAACTTTTGCATTTTTAATTTGATGTATTTTCTGGTCCACCAGTTGTTTAAATTGTCCAGTTTTGGCTCCCAGAAAAAGTTTGGACATCACTGCTTTAGATGGTTGAGTGATTTCTGGGGACAACTGGTTCCAGTGGTTTTTATTAGAGGGTGTCAAAGTAAAGTGGGTTAAAGACAAATATACATTATCTTCATACTAAAAGATAAAAGCACAGAAATGTTCATACTAGGATGTTTTGTTCTCCTTGTGTAATACCAAGATATAAATGGGTCATTTTAAAATGAACCCCCCAAAGAAAATGCATTTCCTAATTTCATTAAATATATTATTATGGATACAAAGTTTTTCTAACAATAGAGCCCCAAATTCCTACACTGACACCACACCCAGTTGGTTTTCCCAGGAAGGAGTTAGATAACTGTTTGTCAGTTTTGCTTTAAACTTATTTGTTTGATCCAGCTTAATTCAAAAATAACTCAGACGACAATTCTGGGATTAAATATTATCAGAAATGTTTCCCCTGATCTCTTTCCCTTTGTTTGCGTTTGTCTCTTCTGTTGAGATTTTATCAAACTTTTTTTTTTTCTTCCTGAAAACCTAAAAAGCAGCAGATAGTGTTTGTTGAATTTGGACCTTGGGACTGAAATAACTTCTTCTTGCTTCACCACAAAACTAAACAGAGAAAGAAAAACTGCTGAGCAAATAGCAGAGACAGACTGCGATCTATCATCGCAGCAGCTCAAACCGACCTGAAGTTTATGGTCCATAAAACACGCCTCGGTCGGTCAGATCCAGATGTTGATTCAAACTTTCGAGAAATAACTCCTCTGTTGTTTTAGTTTGTGAAATATTTAAAAGATAAACAGATAAGAGCGTTCATCATTCCCACTGAGATGACTCACTGGGTTTCTGCAAACTCAGACAGTGAGATGGACCAGATTAACAATCTGAGACAAACCAGAAAGAGAAAATCTAAAAAAGAAAAAAACAAAATGAGACAAAATTATGGAGGGCTGAAAGTGACAAAATTAAAGAAAAACATCTTTAAATAATTTTAATAATTTATTTAATAGGCAATTTATTAAGTATGTCATTAAGTGATTAAAATCCAAACATATAATAGACAATGCACCATAAAATAATTTTATCTGTCAAACCTGCCCATTAAAGTCAAGGGGCGGGGTTATGTTTGAGAGGCGGGGCTATCTATGGAAAGGGCGGGGCTAACACTGATCTGTCAGCGTTGGTCTCATTTTTTGAGGCTGGAGGATTTTTATGGCATACGAAGCTGGCATTCAGTCTGTCTTTTCTTTGACGTCATTCACCAGGTGGTCTGGATGATAATCTCTTGGCTAATTGCAAAATTGAGCTAGTGGAGTTCAACAGATTAGCGTTAGCCTCGCCCACCCACTCATAAAATTATTTTATGGTGATGCTGCAGGAACAGGAAGCATTAAATAATAAAGTACATAATTAATTATCTGCATTGGCTATTACAAATTAGTATTTTAAGGACTTTATGACATGTTTATTAAATAAAGATAGTAAATCAAATATCTACCAACATATTTGATATATCTGATTTTGGTGATGTCACTCATCAAAATGTAAAGTTTGTTAAATTTTTGACTGTATGGGGTTTTCTTTATAACTTTGTAATTTTGTGTTTTTAATATGTAAAGCATTTCAACAGTCTTGATTGGGTGATTAAATTATGCCCAAACACTAAATTAAACATTTATTTATTTTATGACACGTTTAATTAATGTTATTTATTTAATTTAATCCCTTTTGACCCTCCATACAAAATAGACATGTTCTGAAAATTCAAATGTTTTTGCTGTTTGTGTATTTTTTTTATTCCTTTTTTATTTTTGAAACTCATTGGACAGAACAAGTTAGACAAATGTGAGGTAAATAACCAAGAGGTATTTATATAGTGTTCAGCCCAATATGGTCTAATCATACTGTCACTTTTAGTTATAATTATATATAATTGGTACCAGTACAAGTTATCCAAGAAGCCCAGCTGATTGCATCCAATCATTGAGGGAAAATAGTTTAGTATATGAAAGCAGACAAGGTTTCTGTCTGACTTAAAGAGACAGAACAGATCTGGATCCAGAGGCAGAAAGAGTCACTTTGAATTTGTTAATATTTCAAGCAAAAATAAAATACCTCAAAAATAAAAGACAAGGCAAGAAGAGAAAGAACAGCACAAAATAAGAAACGCAAAGCGATGCAGGACTGGAGGAAGTGGGTTCTGGGTGTGTGAGAAACGTCCCCAGAAAGTGACGATGCATCATGGGAAGAACCAGACAGGCAGACGGTCTCAGCTGGACAGAAGCGCTAATCTGATCACTGCGTCATTATTCATGCCTGTGATCATGAATCTGTTTATGCAGCCGCCATGAAGAGACCTGCATGAAGACGAGAAATAATCTGCCTGGTTTTATACTTTACGCTTCAGGAAGTGACTGAATGAGCCATCTTTGAAACCAGCAAACCGACCTGTTTAGATTAACTACAAACCAACAATTACACATGTCAAACTCCAGTCAGCCTTATGGAAAAAACTTGACTGGTACAAAAAACATGTGATTGACGGGGAATTTGCTAACAGAACTTTCATAGAGTTGCATGTACGTATTTGAGCCAGAAGGAACAATTTTGACTCTGTGTGGATTTGAATAAGTTCAAAGCCCAAAATTTATGATATCCGTGAATATGATGAGTAAATTTAAAGAGGGTCTGTTGTGTAAAATTCACACTTTGGATGTATTTCTGCTTCCATTTGTGTCTCAGCTCCTCCTTAAAACAGACCAATAGTTTAAAAACCCACCCAGCTGGTTTCTGTCAATAGGTTAATGTTTTTTGGTGACCTATTTCAAAACCTTCTGGAATGTAATGTCACAAATCGGCAGACACTGCCCTTCACCTAGTAACCCCAGCAAAGCTCTGCCCGTTACCTAGCAACCCCAGTCCATCGCCTAGCAACCCACGCTGAGTTCTACCACATTTTGTCAGCTGGTTTTGCTGCTTTATAGACATGTTGCATGTTGTTGTTTACATCCAAAGACAATTTGTTTAGATGCCATCCATCGCTGCACTGCAGCAGTAGAACAGTAAATGAAACCTGGAGATGTAGGTATTGATAATTTAGTGCCACAGCTAAAGACAAATAAAGCAGAATATCTGCTGAAGAACAACTCAAAACAACTCGTTTTCTTCTTTTGTCTCACTCTCTGTGTCGGCTATGCTATACACAGACTCGTTGCCGTAGCAACTGACTGACAACAGCTCCACTAGTGTATCGGGAATCAACACACACACAAAAAAACACGCAAACATTTCCCACACAAAGAGCAGAATATTCAGTCTGTTACAGTATTTTGCTTCCAGGCTTGGTGTTTATTTTGCTGTTGTTAATAAATGAACGTCTGGACACAGCGGTGGCTGATTAACTAATTAAAACTCAGCTCTACTGTTAGAGTTGGTGTGTGAGTCACCTTTCTTTCTTTAACTGAACATGAACACAGAGTCCTGCGGCACATTTACATGTGAAGGTTGCCAAAGTCAAGCTAGCATAACTGACCCCCTCCCTATTTGTTTTTTATTAAAACCTTTTCCGAGCCTGTGAAGTATGATACCCTTGGACCTTATTATCTCGTTGTCCTAATGTTGACAATTAATGGACCTTACCACAGGAGCCGCTTTTCATTGGCTGATGCCCATTCTACGTGGTCACGTGCGTGGCCGTCTCACAAACACACTTAGCTTCCCGTTAGCTAAGTACAGCATAAAGGCAGAACTGATACAACTTCTACACCTTGAAGCCTGTCTGCTACACAGTCTTACGTTAGCTAAACAGATCAATATGCAATGTGTCTGTATCTGACATACACTAAAGATTTTATTTTAGCAGAAAAGGCTTTGGACTAAACTGTTACTCCTGTTAGCCACGCTAGCACCAAGTACAGCTAGTCAATCAACCATCGCTGTGTTCAGAGAAGCTGATTAATAATCGAGACATAAATATCAAGTCTGGAAACTTGATATCGTAACGGACTGAATGTTATGTTTTTAACGTAATCTTTGCTCGTCTTGCGGGGCGCAGGCGGTTGCCACGGTAACAGGTGTGCTTAAACTACAAAGAGAGAGAGAGTAAAAAGGTAGGAGTGGTTTTGAGTTGATCACCTGTTCAGGTTATTTTACCTTTGTTTACCTTTGCTGTGACGCATTACAGCCGCTGTAGTTTCTAAACGTTGGACTAATTAGCTCGTTCGTTTGTGAGGTTACCTCATTCACAACAAACATCAAATATAACAAATATATTTCATTAAATTTTAACAAACAAATGGCTTCTACCGAGGTAATTATGTGAAATTAAATGAATTATATCCCAACTTCAGAAGATTTGCCTTTACCTTTACAGAGCTCTTTGGTTCCTCCTATTAGTCTGTAGCTTCTCATATTGAGGTCATCAAACTAAATTTCAGATCTACCATAAGTGACTGACACCTGCTGGCCTCAGGTTTGCAACCAGCTTGTGACTGAGAAACCAGTAACCTCCTCCCAGATGATGACATGAACTTGTTAGTTCCTCTGTCCATTTAGTAGCTGATATACTGTGAAAATCCGGTAGAAATGATGCACTAATCGAGTCACGTTTACATAGAAACAACTCGCCGCGAGGCTGTTTGTGAGACTTGCTGTCACCTGGGTCGGTTGTGGGCGGAGCTTGGTAAGGTCCATAGAAAGCACTGCATCCTTTTTCTTTTATATATCAGGCTTTAACATAAGCCTGATCATTAAATCATTGATCACTAAATCGTTATGTTAGCATAACGATTTAGTGCATTATGCTGACCACTGGACAGGTAAAACCATCATCGTCTGTAAGCGGTTTTTGCCCTCCATCTGGGAGATGTTGGCCGCGTGACGTCACATTGCAACATGTCTATATAAATAAGCAGACCTGAGCAGAATAAAATCTCATTATCTGAAAATGATTTTATAGAAAAAAGTGTAATGACCTATTCTAACCTGTTCAAGGAAGCATGATAGGTCACCTTTGACCTATAAATGCCAGTGTTTACATAAGGAACCTGATACTAGTATTTACCCTAACTGCATCAGAAGCTCATTTAATTTTCCCCCTATATAGTAGCTAAATTTATACCTAAACTGTAATATAATCAAAACCAGGATCACATTGAGAACTCAGACACTCGGGTCCATGAAAACACACCCTTGTCATTTCAGTGTGACTTTCACCGTGTTGATGGCACTGATAAACAGGCCGCTCTGCTTGCTCTTTATTAGATTGAACTGCTTTTATCCACCAACACACACTGAAACTAAGTCAGCACCCATCAATCACCGGCGATGTGCGTCAGAAGTGGAGAGAGCGATGCTGGTTGAATTCAGGACGAACTGGACGGGAGCAGCAAGGCGACTGAAGTAGTTGACAGTGTGGGCCAGTAGAGGGAGCTCTGACGGGCAATAACAAAGTATTTCTGGTCACTGATTACTGTCAGCCCTGTAAAACAAAAAAATCCCTGAAATAGAACCTGTCTGACAACATGAAGCAGGCGAAAAGTGTTGAAAAAGAAACGCGTCATGCTCTCGTCTAAAGAAATTCCAGATTAAATGAGAAAAGAAACACGTAGGCTTTCAGACTCCTCACACTAGCACGTAAACTATGAATCGTGATGAAATAATTGTTAATTGAAGGATACAGACTCAGATCAGTAAGTAAAAACTTTAAAATAAATATCTACATTTGGTATTTAAGATAAAACAAAAACTCGTCTGTAAATATAATCTACCCAGATCATAATTTCCAATTAGCATCTTTTTAATCCAGTTATTGATCAGCAGATCAGCTGTATTGATGTTAAGTCAAGCAGAAAGTACTAATAGTTTTTAAAAATTATTTTATGCATTGGATCAAGTTGGTCTGAAATGGTATCATTTTTCACAGTAATTTCTTGTGACTTTAGCAGCAATAACACTTAATGTTACCAGTTTATGTTTGAATTCCCACTTTGCGCCACTCTTCCTCCTCCCACTGCTTTCCTGGAAAGGTAAATGATCCAGTGTTCAGCTTTACTGGTCTGTATGGTGTAAAAAATGCAAAGTTCTCACTCCACAACACTCACATCAGGTTTCAGGTCAGGTGTGGATTTACCTCTCAGATGCAGCTGAACGCAATCGGAAAACATGAGCAGAATAAGTGGAACATCTGGAATCCAGTTCATTTACATACCAGTCTGTTTTTTAAGGTGCTGAGCTCCAAATCTGGACTTTTTCACTCTTTTTTTGTGGATGCTGTGACTCTTCCCACCCTCTCAGCTGAAAGCTGAGTCTCCTCATAATTCTTTCAGTCACATTCTTGGCTTTTGTCAGCTTGTTGGACTTTAATCAACGAAAACAACAACTGTTTTCAATCACTCTCTGCGTTGTTTTGGGTTTTTTTCATTTAAAACAACACAGATAACTGTTATCAATTATAAAATATAATCAGGAGAAAAAGCAAACAAGGCACACAAGGAAGAGGATTTTTTATTAAATTAACTCAGATAGCATGTGCTGTCTCCACAGGCGTGTCGGGAGAGGTGAAGATGGACGAGGTTGGAGACAGAGAGACGGACTTTGCCGTGTGGGACATGACGGATCCAGAGTCTGGAGAGTTTCAGGTAAAAATTCAGATTAAAGATTGAGGCCTTCACTGTGATTTATAAAACCGGGATAAGCGTGAATCTGCGGCTGTGGTCAGAAAAAGGCAGCAGGAGTTATTTCAAACCAGTTCTGGGTCTGTTAGACAGGGGTTGGCAATCCTGGTCCTCCAGGGCCGGTGTCCTGCAACTCTTAGACGTCTCCCTGATCAAACGCACTTGAATCCAACAGCTGAATCACCTCCTAAATGCAGTCAAGTTCTCCAGAGTCCTGCTAGCGACCTCATTATTTGACTCAGGTGTGTTGAAGTAGAGACACATCTAAAAGTTGCAGGAGACCGGCCCTGGAGGCCTGGAGTTGCCCACCCGTGTGTCAGGATAATAATCAGAGGGATTGTTGAGGTAAAGACTAACTAATAACTGCAGGTACAGTAATAACAACAGTTTTTGAACTTCACGCTCTAGCAGTGTGTGAAGACTGGCCTTTTCCATTAGATTATGTAAGAAACAAATTGCTTATTAACTTAAAGGTGCTTTTTAACCTTAAGTCAGATAAACTATGTATCACTTTAAAAAACAGACTAAAGGTTTGGAAAGTTTCAGTAGGAGTAACATTTTAACCCAACAAACGCCTTCTTAATGTGTTAACTGGAAATAAAATGTTAACTGCGCCGTTTCCCTTCTTTCAGTAAAAATGGAAGTAGAAAAAACGTTCAAAATGTAAAATTTGCTTAAGAGTTTAGTCTAGTTTAGATAGAAACAGTAACGTTTGTTTTTACAGTTTGCAGTTTATCTGCACCAACACCCAGATTTCTGTTGGTTTGGCGTTATTTAACCGAGGCCTGTAAAGTTTAGACCATTCTTAATGGTCTTTCAGAGTGTAACGGACAAACAGACTACTACATTTACTTTGTTTTTCTCCTCTATCAACACTGAGGTCTCTCTGCGTTCAGATACAATCATCTTAATTGCTCTAGGTAAAAACAAGGCAATGAGGGTCGATGCGATCTGCCAAATATGGTTGTGGTATGAGATTTAAAAACCAGACACTTTTTATAGCCAAATCAGTCATTTGCAATGCTGATATTGAACACACTGACACAACGATGATAAAAACATTTTTTCCACTAAGAATATTATTCCTTACAGAAAGATTCATCACCCTGTTGCACTGTTTTCATACGGTAACTGCTGACATCTTTCCACCCTGACATTGTCTTAATGATGCAAAACTAAAGCATGAATGCTCCAGAACAGCGAATCATGGTTAATAATGATAATTTAATCATTGCTGTTGTGTGTTTTCAGGTAGTGTCTGTGTATAATGGCAGCAGCAAGTCTCTGGAACTGAAGGATATTCAGTGGCCTGGAGGGAAGATACCCGTCGACATGCCAGAGTGCGGCTTCAGGAACGACCACCCGACCTGCCTCGCACGTACGGACACAGTCCACAGCACACACACATGGAAATCTGACACAAATATTTACTTTAACCACATGTTCCACTGGGTTTTATGTGGTGGACCAACATAGTAGTGAAGCATAGCTAAGAAGTGAAAGGAAAAGTTTGTTTTACAAATAAAAATCTGAAAAGAGCTCCATAAATTTTGTAGAAGCACCAGCATATCCAAGTGTTTCGGGTTCACTGCAAAAACACAAAGTCTAACCAAAGTACTTTTGGTCTAGATATACTGTAAATATCTTAGTACAGTTGAAATAAGACAAAACTAACATAATTAACCCTTAAGCAAGATATTTTAAGTCAATAATTCCTTAATATTTTCCCATGTTAGAAGTAGAATAATCTGCCAATCGAACTGTTACTTTTTCATCGATATTAAGGAGTTACTTACTTACTTAAACAAACTCCTATATCTTACTGAAAAGTTACTTTTAAGTTAGTTTTGTCTTATTTCAAATGTAAGATATTTCACTAGAAACTATATCAAAAATACTTGGTAGGATTTCATGTTTTTGCAGTGTTGTCTCTCTAACAGCTTTGCAGATTTACTCAAGTTGTTGCTCAGGTTTCTTTTCAAAAGAGCTGAATCTCTTCACTAGAGCTGAAACGATTAATCGGATTAATTGTGATTAATCAATTATTGAAGTAATCGATAATAAATAGTTATTGATTAATCGTTAACGGGAGTATATGGACTCAAAAGAATGCCAATACTTGAAAGCATCGTGTGGCTGTAGAACCGCAGTAAGATTCCCATTTTCTACATGCTGGAAGCAAACAGCGTCTTCTTCCCATGCAGGCTGATGCTTTTCTTTCTCACCCACACAGGTACAGTTACAATGCATCAGATGGTTGCCATAGTGATCTGCTTCGTCTTTATCATCATCGTCACCATCACCGTCTTCATCTACAGGTGAGACTCACGGGCTCAACGGATCCTGGTGTCAGTTTGTGTTTTCCTTTAGAAAATGTAAACTACGTTAAAATAATGTAGGTCAACAAGATACGGCAGCTGGTTAGGAATAATTTTAACAACTTTTATGGTTTATTTTTGTGTCTTTGACTGAGCAGGGAACCAATAATTGCACCATCAACTTTCTGGAATAGAATAAGAATCAGAAAGTTGAAGGGGAAGCATTATATATTTTCTTGATTCTTGCTTTATATCACAATCAAGTAACAATGTTAACTTCAGTTATAAAGATGCCACATGTCAAATGGGATTTGACTTTTTAATTTGATGCCTTGAAATTGGGCCTCTGTCTCTTTAAGAAGCTCTTTCCAACACTCCGCCTTCAGAAAGTCGTCGCATCAAAGTTTCTCCTTTAAGCCTTTAATATTGTTCAGGGTGACTTTAACAGAAAAGGGAGAATAAAGGATTTCTCAAACATTTAGGAAAGAATCAAAACACTGCAGGTTTGCTTTTGATGAGAGAATAACATTTTAACATAATATAAGTAGATTTTACAAAATAATGCCCCTTTAAACTATTACATATATGTCAGCTACTCTGCTGAATGATTATTTTCTGTAATTAATCTTACAGATAACAAAATATATTTTTAAAATATGTATTTTTGTTAATACTAAAAAAATGCCTCTCAGCGTTTTGCTTCACTGAAAGTAAGAAATGCCTTCCAGGAGTAACAGCAAACGTTGACAGATGGAAGAGCAAGCTGTTAGTGAAATCCTGAGATTGGAAGCAGAACCAAACAATCCCTTCTTCGTTTTGTTAATCGGGTACAGAGAAACCTTTGTGGCGAACGCTCCAGAATGGTTCCAGTGAAATGTGAAGTTAAGGTGCAAACAGCCGCTCAAATGAGGCATTTAAAAAGCTTAATGATGAAAACAGAAAACTTACAGGACTGAGCTTGGAAAAAATAACACCCAGTGGACTGAAGCTCAGATAAGGCAGAGAAACAGAAGAGTCCAGCTGTGAACTATGAACAAAGAGAAGCTTAAATAATCGTCGTTAGGTGACAAAGGAACCAAAAACACAAATCACAGGAAATGCGGTGCAGCTGTGGCGAGAAGAATAGTAGCGACACTGAGGGAGGAAGACTCACGAACGCAGAGGAAGCTGAACTAATGCTCAACAAACCAATAAAAGAGAGAAAAACTGACTATAATCTAAGAAAAACTGATTCAAATCCGGTTGCTAGGTGCTGGAATTCCGTATTCGTTGCTAGGTAACAGGGCTGGGCTTGGCTGTGGTTGCTAGGTAACGCCGCAGTGGTCATCGAATGTGACTTAACATTCTGGAGGTTTTTAAAACGGCTTCTTTTCAAGGCAACAAAAAACACTTATTGCCAATTTCATGTCTGTATTTGTTTTTTTAAGCACTTGGGTTGTTGTTTTTTTTAAGCAAATGGAAATGCAAAACGTGCAAAACTTGATTTAAATTACTATCTTTAATATGGAGATTTATGTATTTTTTTGCCTGTTATACGACTAAATAAGAATTAATCAGAATCTGAATTGGCACATCAGAACTGAAGGAAAACAAGAAATCAACATTTCCCAGGAAAAGCTTGATCAGTTGGTTTTTAAACACTAAAGAAGTATAATCTAGTTTTATAGACTTTCAACATGTAAAAAGAGACACAATGAAAACATAGTTTTGTCACACAAAGTTTTTTTTGTTGGTATTCTTGAGATTTTTCTGCTTCTTCTGCTGAGTTTACAGGCGTAAAGACAAGCTGTCTATACTGCCACCATCTGGTGGATCTCTGTGTTGCTTTTTTTTATGGGTTAAAAAATGTGTAATTTACAGTTTTTTACTTCTGTTTTTTAAAAATTTGTTTAAGATTTGCTTTGACTGTGACTGGAAACCCAACAACAAACACTTTTGCACATTGTCACTTAGAGCTTTATGATGGTGACCTTTACTGAAGGTCACCGTTCACAAAACTCAGAAACTCACTTTGGTTCTCACAAAGATACGGAAAAAAAACAACACATTTTTGTGGCAGTTCAATCTCTCACAGCACCTCTCTCTCTTTTTCTCTCTCTCTCCATTTTATTTTGTATTTCTCTCTCCTGTCCTCTTTCACTTCCTTTCTTTTTCACACATCCTGTTTCCTCTTTTTCCTCCGTCTTTTTTCTCTCTTTCCTTTTGTCTGTCATTAATAGAGAGGTCACAGCGAGGCCCAGAGTCAGAGGGTGGAGAATAAACATTTAAGAAACAGAACTTAAAAGGATCAGAGCTTTTGCCTTTTTAACACTAAAATTGCTCTGATCTTTTTAAAAATGTCAGCAATTTTCATACAAGTGCTAGAAGCTGAACTCATCTGCATGTTTATATGTTTATAAAATACTAAATCCACTTTTCTTAATAGATTGAGACACAATTTACTTGGAAATTAAGCTATATAAAGAAACATTATTGTTGTAACTATGTTACCTTGAAACTGATGTGTTTTTGTGGTAGATAATAAATAATTTTGTTAACATTTATGCATCAATTTGCAGTAATAAAATATTGTAATATTCGAGAGAAGTGGGAATTAGTTTGAGGGATTTTATGGGCAAAACTTTACCGAAAATATTTTTTACTTATGAATATAGCTTTGTAAAATTATAGAATAAAATTTGGGAGATTGAAAAAAAAAAAGATTTATTTCTGTGCAGTTTGTGTCCATCTGATTAGATTTTTAAAGCAGAAATTGATGCGTATCATTTAGCTCAACTTGGAAAAGTACTGAAGCCTCAAACTGATTGGACAGTAACCTGGAAGATCGACCAATCAGAAGAGAGACTGTTAGCTGCATTTAGCATCTGCAGGAAGTGTTTATTCATGCAGAATGTAACTGAAAAACCTTCACAGAAACCTTAGTTAAACAAACCGGCATTAACACAATGAGTAAATAAACAGAATAATAATCACATTGAAGAAACAAAATAATGGTAAATTGTTAATGTAAATAGTTTCAGGGTAAATAATCTGATGAAGCTCTGAAGTAACTCTATGTTTCTGTAGGTCTTTGGATTTTTGGCAGCAGCGTTTTGGATGAACTGGTCTGCCAGTAAAGACTCCTTTCCAAATTTCTAATCTACTGAAAATAAAAGCGCACAGCTGCTTTTTGTTATCCTTTATTTTGAAGGCTGATATAGTAAAATACCTTCCTTAGATGTTAAAATTAGACCTGAATTCTTTGGCTTCACTGAGTGTATTTAAACGCTAATCTCTTACTTTACATTTTTTGAACAAAAATATTAACTTTACTCAGATTTTGACCCATCCAGTCACTTTTATTGTGGGCGTACTGGTGCTAAAACCTCTCTAAAGAGACGTTAATAAAGTGAATACAATATTTTTCCTACATCTGCAGATCAGTATCTACAGTCCAGTTAAACTTAATTTTACTTTATTCACAAAAATACAAAGTACAAAATATTTTTGGTGCATTTTTTTGCCCCTTTAATTTCTCTAAATAGAGGAAAATGGTTTATGTAAGAAAAAACTAATAACGCTTGTATTTAGTTACTGTGCTGTTTATGTTTAATATCATTAATAAAAATATCAAGCAATAAATCTGGGTTTTTTTCTGAGTCCTTAGGTTAAAGCAGCACACTGTAAAACATTTGAAGTTGGTTTAACTTGAAAATGTAAGTCAATAAGAAATTTAGTTTGTGTTTAACTCAGAAATTAAACATCATGAAGTTGATTTAACAGGAGACAAGTCATCTAAACATTGTTTTACAAGTTCATTAGTGAGTTTTAACTTAATGCTGCAATTTAAACCAAACACAATATGCAAGAAAAATAAACTTGTATATTTTTTAGTTAAAGAGACAAATTTCTCTGGTTTTTTTTTACTCACAATATCAAGTTAAAATAACTACTTATTTGACTTTAGAATAATTAATAACAAACAATAGTCAAATCAATGTAACGCACTTCCATATCAGGGTACAGCAACATGCCGCTAAGCATTCTGGGAAATAGTTCCCACTCCTGTGTTTTACTTCTTTCTGGGTTTTTTTAAACTCTAGTTTATTCAACTCTTGACAAAATTAATAAAAAGTTAACACAATTTACTGCTACAAGTTTATCTTTCACAAACTCACATTTAGGTTCAAAATCTAAAACTCACTAAATTTATTTGACTTAAACAGTAGAAGACAGTAGACACAACTAAGTGCAGCTCAAATGTTTTACAGTGTAACAAATAATAAATACACTGAAAAAACAAGTTTTTTGTCTTGCTTCTAGCGCAAATATCTTAGTACATTTGAAATATAACAAAATTGCTATTTAAGCAAGAAATATGAGTTTTTCTTACGTCAGTAATTCCTGAGTATAGATTTTAAAAAGTAGAAGTTTTTGGGAGATTATTTAACTTATAGGAAAAATGTTTTGTTTTAGTTGAAATAATTTGCTTATGGAACAAGTACTTGTTTTTATTGAATCTAGCTCCTATATCTTGCTGGAAAGCTACTTATGTGTTAAATTTTATTTAATTTAAAGTGTACTAAGATATTTGCACTAAAAATACCTGGAAAGATTTTGTGTTTTTGCAGTGTATTTATTTAATTATTGTGTAAGTTGAGCAAATTCAGTGTCAATATTTATATTTTCTTTTTTTGTGTGTGTTTTGGAAATTAACCGTCCGACGTTTAGTGGTTACCATGAGCCTTTCTCGGACGACAGTGTCTTAACGCTGAAATGATCAGAAATTGTTTTGACCTCAAAAATCGTTTCTGTCTCTTCTCTCTGGTAAACTCTCCTGTCGCCTCTCTCAGTGTTTCCCCTTGTTTTTAACACACACTAATACATCACCAGCTCTGCAAACACGCACACACACACCTGTCCTCCTGTCTGTTGGATAGGAAGCTGAAGCTGGAGAACGAGCTGGTGGCCCAGCTGTGGAGAGTTTCCTGGGACGACATCCAGATGGGCAACCTGGAGAAATCGCTGAGGAGAACCTGCAGCCGCCTCACCATGTCTCTGGTACCAAACCTGCAGCATAAACACGGCCACTGTGTTCATTTACAGTATCTAAACGTCAGGGTTGTGGTTCCTCTTAATGCGGTTCCACCTGAAGCTTTTAGCACATCCTGTTGCGTGACAATATTTTATTATGGCTTTTATTTTGAAATGTTTATGCAAGAAAGTCAGAAATGACGAAATGAACCTAAATAAGGCAAGGCAACTTTATTTATATAGCACCTTCAATATATAGCACCAGTCAAAGTGCTTGTACAAAAAAGTTAAAAACAACATACAACAAGAAGATAATAGTAATAAAATTACATTAAAAATCAAGCAGATTAATTGTTGTTATTATTATGTTTATTTATTTGGTAATATTTAAATTATCTTCATTTTGAACTTTTTTTTCTTTTGCATATTATTGTTGAAACCTTCCTTTACATAAAACTGGTTTTGTTCCATATTTACCTTAACTTGTCATGGAGTCATTTCAGATGAGATGTTCTGCTTATCCTGATAATATTTATGGGTTTTTTTCTCCAGAAAGGATCAAACTTAGGTTCTCTGATGACCATGGAGGGAAACTTCCAGATCTACACTAAAACCGGATACTACAAGGTGTGTGAGAGTCGCAGCACATTAATCTGTAAATCTGCTGTAAGGGGATGAAGACGAGGATTTTCTTCCTCTCAGGGAAATCTGTCTGCCATCAAATATATCAACAAGAAACGCATCGAGCTGACGAGGAAGGTTCTGTTCGAGCTCAAGCACGTAAGGGTCCGCTCTATTTTTAAACTGTCCTGCTTCCAGACGGCTTTGATGTGATTTCAGTTTCTTGTTTTCTGCAGATGCGAGACGTTCATAACGAACATCTGACTCGTTTTATTGGAGCCTGCCTCGACCCGCCGAACATGTGCATCATCACAGAGTACTGCCCCAGAGGCAGCCTGCAGGTAAAACTTTACACCCACCAACCCGCCGGACACAAACACTTTTTACATTTAGCTCATATTGAAAATCTGATGGGGTTTTTTAGCTTATATTTGATGTCCAAAAGCAAATACATCCATATTTACAAATATTTGGATAAACTTTTCAACCAGATTTAAATATTTTTCATTCTCAGCTTGTTAGTTTTTACTTTTTGAGCTGTTTAAACTGATGGCAGCAACATTTTTTCTTTATTTTTAGCTGAATTTTATTTGGTTGGCTAAAACTGAGTCACATATTCACAGCAGATTAAAAAACTCAGAAATTATCCAAAAAGCAAAACAAAAGAAGGTTTTAAACTTTTCTTCTGCTCAAAGCTTTAAAACGTTACAGAATCGTCTCTGTGTCTGAATCACTGCGTTATTTTTACCCATCATCCTCCATGACCCACCGTCCACATCAGCCTCTCAAACCTTCAGCTCCGCAGAAGTCCTCTGCACAGCTACAGTTATCTCCCAACACTGTAACCTAGCAACCTGCCAGCAGGGTAACCTAGCAACAGCTGCTCTGGGCTGCGTGGGGTTTGGGTTGTTGCCAGATGACCACTGAATTTAAGAGCGGAGCGAGTTATTTTCTGCCCTGAGAGGACAGAGATGGGGGGTTTCTTAACATCGTGGAGGAACATCTGCGAAGAGGTTTGCCTTCCTTGTGCAGATGTGGCACCCGAGTGGAGTACCCAATATGAACCAGCAGGGATTGTGAACAGAGTTCCAACAACTAATAAAAGTTCCAATAATTTATTCTAAAAACAGGGAATCAAAAGGAAGAGGAGGCGCAGGCAGTCCTTGGCAATCAAGTCAACGAGTCTATAAAATAGATGCTTAGCTCCAGCCTCTGAGGAACCTCAGCCGCACCCTGGTCCCGACGGCTCCTCCAGCAGCCCACACGCTTCTCAACGGCGACCAGTCGAGTAACCCGCGGCCTCCAACAGCAACCCGACAGATGGCGCTTCCTGGCAACCCGTCCTCCCGTCGCTAGTTCCTGAGCCTGCTCGTGCCGTCCTCCACAAAAAGAACCAGCCCAAGTCCGTCCGCCTCTTCTCAGTAGATGTCTCACCATCGATGATTTTATCCCAGTCCCAGTCTGCACGCTGCTTAATCAGAATGCGGAACACCTGTGCTGATGCAGTGGGCGTCTCCGGGTGCGCGTGGCACGTGACCTCAAAAACATGCAACACAACAATAAACACTTCAAAACACAACAATCCTAAGCAACAAATATAAAAAACATCACTTGAACTCAAAAGGAAAAACGAGGCCACATTACCACACCCCCCCATACTTTAACAAGGCCAGTCCCGGCCGATATTTACTCCCCATAGCGAGAAGGACACTGTCCTCTTGTAGAGCGTGTAGAGCGGCGCAGTACTTGTTCTTCATTAATTACAGGGTAATAGAGCATCAAAGGCAGTTCATGCTTCCCAACGGGAAGTTGCTCCATAAGCGCGTCGGTGGAAAGAGCAATACAAGTCTTCAGAGCATTTCTGTGTAAGGTTCGTTCCTTCCCACCCTTCTCTGGACTTTGGTTAACTCACGAGCAAGGTCCTTCATCTGGGCTTTCACCTCCTCCATGAGTTCCCTTTTCAGCTCCTGTCTCCACAAGTCATTCTGTTGATGAAATCGAACAGCATTAGGGTCCCTTACCGCAGCACATGTCACTTCAGGCCATTTTGAACTTAGTTCTTCTTCCAATAGAAGGGCCTCCTGCTGGACAGCACCGAAAGTCACATCCGGATCCAAACGCACAACTCGCTTTAACATCTGCAGCATGGCACCATCCTCCAGGCCAAGCAGGAATTGATCCCTAAGGTGGGTATCAGTGGGTGCTTCCGTTTCGTCATGTTTCTGTAATTTTCGATACAACTCTCTCAACCGGAGTCCATATGCCTGGACAGACTCACCCGGTTTCTGCACACAACCAAAAAATTGTGACCGTAAAGCAGAAACTGGAACCTTTTTTATATACAAGTCATCCAGTACTGCAAATACTTTTGTCACCTTATCACGTTCATTATCACAGAGCACATTAATTTGACGTCTGGGCAACCCAGACAAAGCACCAGTCAAAATCTTTACTTTGTGTGATTCAGATAAGTCATTTGCATCTAAAAGACCTTGCATTTGCTCCTTCCACTCATTATATTTAGTATTATCACCCTGCCCTTCAAATTTAGGTATCCAAGGGGCACCGGGATAAATAGGCATCATCATTTTTTTTTAAGTTATTAAAACACCGCTCACAATCCTGCGATCCTGCCGACAACGCCAGATTCTGTGGCACCCGAGTGGAGTACCCAATATGAACCAGCAGGGATTGTGAACAGAGTTCCAACAACCAATAAAAGTTCCAATAATTTATTCTAAAAACAGGGAATCAAAAGGAAGAGGAGGCGCAGGCAGTCCTTGGCAATCAAGTCAACGAGTCTATAAAATAGATGCTTAGCTCCAGCCTCTGAGGAACCTCAGCCGCACCCTGGTCCCGACGGCTCCTCCAGCAGCCCACACGCTTCTCAACGGCGACCAGTCGAGTAACCCGCGGCCTCCAACAGCAACCCGACAGATGGCGCTTCCTGGCAACCCGTCCTCCCGTCGCTAGTTCCTGAGCCTGCTCGTGCCGTCCTCCACAAAAAGAACCAGCCCAAGTCCGTCCGCCTCTTCTCAGTAGATGTCTCACCATCGATGATTTTATCCCAGTCCCAGTCTGCACGCTGCTTAATCAGAATGCGGAACACCTGTGCTGATGCAGTGGGCGTCTCCGGGTGCGCGTGGCACGTGACCTCAAAAACATGCAACACAACAATAAACACTTCAAAACACAACAATCCTAAGCAACAAATATAAAAAACATCACTTGAACTCAAAAGGAAAAACGAGGCCACATTACCACACAGATGTCCTCACTGAAACGACCTCAGAACGGTTTCACTGCGGGAAAAAAGTCTCCACCCTGCAGAAAAGTTGCTGAGGTGAAGAAAGATCTGCAGTTTGAAGGTTCAGGATGAAGTCAGGAGGAAATTTATTTCATTTTAAAGTAGGACTTTGTTGTGTTCAAACTGAAACCTTTTACTTCGAACAAGAGCTGAAACAATTAATCGTGATTAATTGATTATTTAAATAATCAGCAAGTAATTTAGTAATCGATTAATTGTTAACTGGACTCAGAAAAAAGCTAATTTGCTGGAAGAACAACATGCTCAGAGCAGTAATTAAACCAAAACTGTGCAAAATATAATATTTGTACATTTTGCATTTAATATACATATATATATATATATATATATAAAAATTCTAAACAAAATTTATCAAGTAGTTTTAGCTTCACCTAGTTCAAATCATGTAAAAAAAAAAAAAACACCTTCACCATCGAGAAGTTAGAACTTTGCAAAGTGCATAAATAAAAATAGGCAAATTAAATGTGTTTACAAAGCTTGTTTGTTTTCTGAATACTAACATCCACACTTCTAAATTAGTTTCATTGACTCACGTTTTATCCTTTCTGCTATGGCAGCTAATTTTAACCATAATTCTTCTCTAAGTTTAAACCAAGACATAATTTATTTCAAAAATAGTGATACCAGTTAGAACTTAAATGATTAATTGAAATAATTGTCAACTAATTTAGCAATTGATTAATCGTTAACTGGAGAATACAGACTCAAAATAAAGCCCATTTTCTGGAAGAGCAACATACTGACAGAGCTGTGATTAAGTCAAGTAAAAAGAACCGAGCGATTCAATTTGATGTTAGAAGTATTCACTAAAGGAATGCTGTTATTGCATTTTTGGCCATCAAAATTTATATTCTTTCTTCAAAAATGAATTTAATTATTTGGTTATTTAATTTTTAATTTTATTGTTAATATTGTATTAAAAAGCCTTAAGTGGTTAATTTAATAATCTGCAGATCTGATTAATCAGTTAATGGTCAAAATAAAGTTTCAGCCCTACTTCAAAGCGTTGTCTTTGCACAGATAAGCTGCAAGATGATTTAATATTTTGGACTGTAAGACTTTTTTCTGCTCGCTCTCTGACTGCAGTGAGGCAGAAATAACATCCCGTACTCCAGAAATGATGGCGCTGCCGCAGCGTGGGCGCGCTTGTTTAACTTGTCGGCGTCGTTTGCGGGGTTTTACCCGCCGGCTGCTTCACAAGCCCACACAGATGATGACGATGATGATGATGATGATAAAACAGCAAACAGGATGAAGCTGCGTGTGTTTGTCTTCCAGGACCTGATGGAGAGCGACGGCATCACTCTGGACTGGATGTTCAGATACTCACTCATCACCGATATCGTCAAGGTAACGACCCGCCCAACCAAACTCCCTGATTCTGCTCTACCAGCCCGAGCTGACAAACTGTTGGACGATGAAAAAAAAGTCACAGATCTAACAGCCTAATATTCATATTTATTTTGTTTTTAAAGCATACGAGTACAGATCAAAAAACTTGCTGCTTCACGTTTTCCTTCCACTTAACTTTCTGTAAATATTCTTCAACTTTTTTTGCAATATTCTATATTTGAAGACATTAAATTTTGTGTTTTATAACCATCAAAAATATCAGATATGAAGGGTTAAAATACTTTTCTCTATGTGTGATGATTCTATAGTGCTGAGATGACCAATCGGATTAATAGTATTTCAATTATTGAAATAAAATTCAACTAATTTAGTAATTGATTAATAGTTAGCTGGAGTATACAATATCAAAAAATGCCAATTTGTGAAAGAATAACATGTTCAGAGCAGAAATTGATCCAAAACTGTACAAAAAAATATAATTTTTTCATTTACGATAATAAAAAAAACATTATTTGTAAAAAATATTCCACCCAAAACTAAAGATCTACAGAACATGCCAGATTTTTTATTCAATAAATTCTCAGAATAATTGATAAAATAACTGATTACTAATATTACCTTTAGTTACAGCCCTGATTCTACATAATGTTTGAATTTAACTTTCTGAAATGAGAGCAAATATTGAAATTTTTCACAATATTTTGGAGCTATGCTTGTACATAAAGTATATACAGTATGTATTATTATCAATCTATCAATCAAATTTTATTTGTATAGCACATTTTAGCAGCAAGGCATTTCAAAGTGCTTTAAATCATATCAAACACATATTATTGTAAATATTATGATATTTACAATATTTTTATGTAAACTAGAGAAATGTGAAAGCCTCTTGATTAGCTCTCTATTGTAGCCGCTCTGGTTTTACTGACAGTAATAATTCATTTTCTTCACCAATCCAGTAATTTTCACATTTAGCATTTGACAGGCTTCACATGCTCCAGTTATTTCCCATTTCCACCATATATTTACAATCAATCACCCAACCGTCAGTCATTTTCAACGATTATTTCTGCGCAGGGAATGGCCTTCCTCCACAACAGCGTCATCGTCTCCCACGGCAACCTGAAGTCCTCCAACTGTGTGGTGGACAGTCGGTTTGTGCTGAAGATCACAGACTACGGGCTGCAGAGTCTGCGGACCAGCAGCTGCCCCGAAGACACACACGCCTTCTACGCACGTACGGACAAAACACACACTGACCAGTTCACAGCAAAGCGCACAGGGCATCGAAAAAATATTTACTCCCCTCGAACTTTTTTACAGTTGTTGATCAAAAGAAGTTGACTCAAAAGTTTTCAGGGGCCAGAAAGATGAAAGTAAAACTCAAAATAAATAAAGCAGTCCAGTGTTTTTGTTGAAATAAATCCAAAACTTAAAAAGGAATTTGAATATTTTCTGTATTACAATAAGAGTTTTCAAGTTGTTTTTATTCTCAGTAAAAGAACAGAAGTTGGGTCACTTTCTTTCAAGACGCTTGCGAATGTTTAGCCAAGGTTTATAATTCAGATACAAGCTGATTTGATGCAGTGAAGTCGACTTTTCAGAAAAGTCTCTGACGACGTGGCTCTGCTTATTATAAACGCTTGAAATGTAAAAGGACAAAAGCTTAATATTTTCCATTGTAAGAAAAGTATGTTGGCAAATTATAAATAAAGTCTGTACACTGCAAAAACAAAATCTTACCAAGTATCTTTGGTCTAGTTTCTAGTGCAGATATCTTACTTGAAATAAGACGAAACTAATTTACAAGTAACTTTTCAACAAGATACAGGAGCTCGTTTTCAGTCAGTAATTCTTGAGTACTTATAAATATTGTCAGATTATTTCACTTATAACATGGGAAAATGTCTTGTTATAAGTGAGATAATCTGCCAGTGGAACAAGTACTTTATGTCAATAAAAATAATTATGGAATTACTTAATTCAAAATACAATAAATGACCTTAAAACAGTCCCTACTACATAGAAATGGTTCCCAATGAACAGCTGACAGTTATAAAATTAAACATATCTCAAATGTGCGACATTAATTGCGATAACAGTTAAAAATTTATACAAAACGTGGCAAAATTACACATAAAGCCCTGTATAATTAAATTTGTCTAAAATATATGTTAAAATCTAATATTTGTAAAGAAAACATAGAACTGATGATCCTAAAAGTTACAGACGGCAACAGAAAATGGGGGCGGACCTGTCAGTTACTGGTTGCTATGGTAACCACCAACTGCCAAGAAGAGCGTAGCAGGAAAAGTTACTTTTTGACTCAACAAGACGAATCTGAAGAATAAATAAACAATTTTAACAAACTTTGAAACTATAATATTGTTAAAAGAAAAACCTGTTAGATAAATGTATGCAACAAAAATAGATTGTCAGCATTTTGTGTAAGATGTTTTGTTGGATACATATAAAATATGGATCCTTCTGTTCATAAAGTGACTACATTTCAAGGAGGTGTCAATACTTTTTCTAAGCGCTCTAAAAAAACTTTTTTTTTCCAGTTAAATTGTGGGGTTTTTTTAATGAATGAACTGTTTAAATGACAGGAAAGCTGTGGACTGCTCCCGAGCTGCTGAGGAAGGAGTGCCCGCCCTGCGGCACCCAGCGGGGCGACGTCTACAGCTTCGGTGTGATCCTGCAGGAGGTCGCTCTGCTGAAGGGAGTTTTCTACCTCGACTCGCACTCCCTCTCTCCCAAAGGTCAGAGCCGAACCCAGCCCCTAATCTCTGAGCCGAAACACAAACGCGATGAAAGCGTCGGGTTGTTTACATTCCTGCCTGGCAGCTGGACGGGCCTTCGCCGTCGGCACGTCGTTAACCCTTCGCCTCGTTGGCTGCATGGCGTCAGGTGTTATCTCCACTTCTGGAATAAACATGCCGCTGCCTGGTCCGCTGCAGCAATACACAACATTAAATATGATAACAGTTAAAAACATGTACCAAACATGGCAAAGATACAGACACATTATTGGCTTGTTTTAAGCCAACAATTCTTGAATATTTACAAAATTACTAGTTCCACCGGCAGATTATTTCACTTATAACATGGGGAAATTGTCTTATTATAAGAGAAAATTATCTACCAGTGGAATTAGTACTTTTTTACAATCAATATTAAGAAATTATTTTAATTCATAACCTTAAACAGTCTCTACTACAATAGCTCCCAAAGAGCAGCTAAGTAATTAAAAACATATTTTTTAAAAATGGCAAAATTACACAAAAAACACTGTATATAATTAAATTTGCCTAAAATAAACTCAGAACTGATTATTCTAATACATAACACAGCTATAGTTGGCGGGGGAGCTGTCGGTTACTGGTTGCTATGGTAACTGCCAACTGTCAGGAGCATACCGGTTGCTATGGTAACTGCCAACTGTCAGGAGCAACGTTAACATGACTTATACAGCAATAAATGTCGGGAGAAAATAACTTTTTGACTAAACAAAATGACTTGGAAGAAGAAATACAATCTTAAAGTCCCTCTAACTTTAAATCTGAACTAAAAAGGAAAACATCAGATATTTTTTGCAGGTCTTACACCAAAATAAAAATGGCAAGAGCTGAAATTGTAGCTTAAATTTAGTCAGATTTAACACACTCCAAAAACATAAAATCTTATCAAGTGTTTTTCATTTCTAGTGGAACTATTTTAGTACACTTAAAATAAGGCAAAATTAACATAAAAGTAACTTTTAAGATACAGGAGCTTGTTTTAAGTCAATAACTCTTGAATATTGATGAAAAATTACTAGATAATATCACATATAACATGTGGAAATGTCTTGTTTTAAGTGAAATAATCTGCCAGTGAAACTAAAACTTTTTCATCAATATTAAATTTAGATAATTTTGGCCGATGTGTCAAAACATTTTTGACGCCACTTCCTTCAGGTAACGCATTAAAGGCAACAAGCTGTCAGAGTGACGTTCAATAGGAAGTGATTCCTACTGAGTTTCGGGTTCGAGAACGTCCGGGTGGGTTTCCACGGCAACCAGAGCCTTAAATATTTATTAGTACGCGGCTGTTTTGGTCCACAGGTAGAGAGGCAACATGTAGATGTAATTGTTGTTGTGGTTTCGCTCTAACCCGGCTGTTCTAACTCGATGCCTCTGCATGTAACAGAGATCATCCAGGCGGTGATCCGGGGCGGCGTCCCTCCGCTCCGCCCCTCGCTCTGCTTCCACAGCCACAGCGAGGAGCTCGGGGTCCTCATGCAGCGCTGCTGGAGCGAGGAGCCCAACGAGAGGCCCGACTTTAACACCATCAAGATCCTCCTGAGGAAGCAGCACAGGTGGAGAAATCACATTCATTCAGATGAACACACCGGAATGGGTTCATTTATTTCACTATTTGAAACTAACAAAATAAACCTATTGTGGAAAAAATCAACATTTTATAGTTAACTAAAACTACCAAAAATAACAAAGAGTTAAATTTAGAAACATTTTTCATTAACGTTAATAAATAAAGAGGACAAACTATAAGAACAAATGCACCACTCCTGGTCAAAAACAACCAATCAAAGCCAGGAGGAGGGCCTTAGTGCTGTCAATCAAACTCATGTAGGTGCTGCTCGATGTGCTAATGGAGGAGAAACAACTTACTGTTACAGGAAAACTGGACTTTATAGTAAATACACATCAGAATATATTAATAATCAATAATAATAATTACATTTAATTATTGTTTCATTGTGGCTTACAGCTAGTTAAAATAAAACCAAAAATTTATGATTTTTAGTAAATCAGAATCACAAAAAGACTTTTTATACAGAATTATGTTGATGTTTGACTGTCATCCTCCATTAAAAGGTAACTGCTAATTCAGAGTAGTGTCTCTATGTATATTAATGAAAAGTTTAGTGGAAGGAAAAAGTCTGACAGTTCTTTTGAGTTTTTGAGTGTGAAAAAGCAACGAGATCCGGCAAATATTAAAATTTAAGGCACAGCCAGAACACTTCAATTCAGTTCAAGTTAATTTGACCAACGACGGCGCAGTAAACGATGCTACGAGATAAAAATAAAACAACCGTTGTTTTTTGTACGAAAGCAAATCACGTTCTTGGCTGCTCCTTTCTTAAAATTAAAGATTCCCACATCATTAACTGATTTATTGATTATTACAAACAATTCAGCCAGTTGTAATTTGATTTCTTTGTGACACAATGAGTCTACTCGTAATATCTTAAAGGAAAAAAGGCTTGGCTTATGATATTTGAGTGTCTTTTAAAATAAAATATAAAATTTATTATCAAAAACAATCGAGGGAAAAACATTTTTAATATAAAATAAGATTTTTTTTCATTCGTTTTCTTCTTGGTTGTTTGTATTTTTAGAGGTTACGGTTCCAACATCCTGGACAACCTTCTGTCTCGCATGGAGCAATACGCCAACAACCTGGAGGAGCTGGTGGAGGAGCGAACTCAAGCTTACAACGAGGAGAAACGCAAAGCCGAGGCTCTGCTCTACCAGATACTACCACAGTAAATATCCTCCACAGATAAACTGTGTGCACAAAGTGTTTTCTGCAGCAGCATGCGGCTGAAATGCTTTTATTTTGGGGTTCCAGCTCCGTAGCCGACCAGCTGAAACGAGGCGAGACGGTTCAGGCCGAAGCTTTTGATTCGGTCACCATCTATTTCAGCGACATCGTCGGCTTCACCGCTCTGTCTGCAGAGAGCACGCCGCTGCAGGTCGGTGGAAACCATGAAACCAGCGCCTAACTGGGGGGAATAGAAGCAGAACACCGGAAGATTAAAACTAGACTGCCATCTAGTGGAGAAAGAGAGTAACTGCATCTCAGATTTCCTGTTTCTGGCGAAGGAAATCACAACAAATCGACTTTTACACGGATTTTATGTGATAGATAAACATGAAGGAATGCATAAATAGTCAACCTTTTTTACTCTGATACCCCTAAATAAGTGCAAACAAATACCTTCAGAAGCCAACTAATCAGTGAAGAGAGTTAACCTTTCAATTAGGTGTTTCAGATTTATTTAAGTTCTTATTGTGATTACAAATTTACCACAAAATGATAAACGGTGAAATAATGCTCATCCCTAATATGAAACTATTAAAAAACAAAAGTATATCCAATATAAAATCATTTCCTTCCCCTTCACATTAATTACTGTGTTTCACCATCATAAATATTTATTTTATTCATTTATTTTGAACATGGTAGCAGTATATAATAACACACATAAACAAGAAATGCAAAGGACACATATTTTTGCACCACTGAAAAATAAATGTAGGAACCACAGATTTGATTTATTTTAAGGAATTTGGGCATTTGATTACAATACAATTTTCCTCTTTTGGTGATTTTTTAAAATGTATTTATGATAATACAGAACATTTTTCATATTTTAACTTTTTTGTTCAAAAGTTAACACAAAATGTTGGAAATGTGTCTTTTATTGAAAAACAAAACTTTCTATGGCTACTCTGTTTTGCATTTGTATTAAAAATGATTTAATTTGTTTCACCCTGCAGGTTGTGACCCTGCTAAATGATCTCTACACGTGTTTTGATGCCATCATAGACAACTTTGATGTTTACAAGGTGAAACTAATGTGTTGATTTAAAATTCTGAGTATGAGGCATATGAGGACTATTTTAGATTTTTTTTTAAAGTACATTTCCGCCAAAAAATTGATAGAAATGAACTTGAAAGTCTAAAATGTTCTCCAGCAAACTCAAAAATGTTCGACTTCCAAGTTACTTTCTAGAAAATTTCTAAGATTTTTAATCGCATTATTTTTACTTTTCCAGCTCAGGAATTTCTGCATTTTTTGAAGAATTCTTTTTAAATTAATCTCAGAAGTTCTTAATATTTTTCTAGCAAATTTTTGACTTTTCAAACTCAAAAGTTTCCAAAATGATTTTCTAGTAATGTTTTTAAATTAATCTAAAAATGTTGGAGTTTCTTGACTTAAACTTACTCCTTCATTTTCCTACATTTGCCCTAATATGCCCCCATAGCAGCCAGTCGGGCTAAATGTTAACCGATTCATTTACTGCGGTCTCTTCAGGTGGAGACGATTGGGGACGCCTACATGGTGGTGTCGGGTCTGCCGGTCAGGAACGGTAAGCGACATGGTCGGGAAGTCGCCCGGATGTCTCTGGCTCTGCTGGACGCAGTCAAGAGCTTCAAAATTCGACACCGACCCGATCAGCAGCTGCGGCTTCGCATCGGCATCCACAGCGGTACAGCCGCACCGCCGCACTCAAACTAAACAACAACAAACTACAAAAACGCTCAAATGTCCTGAGTTGTTGGTGTGTTTTCGTCTAGGCACTGTGTGCGCAGGTGTGGTCGGGTTAAAAATGCCCAGGTACTGTTTGTTTGGAGACACGGTCAACACGGCGTCACGCATGGAGTCGACAGGAGAGGGTGAGACCCGCAGGAAACCGCTCACGCATCAGCAGCAAAACATTTACACCCACAGAACCCAGAAGTTAGAACTTTACAGAACCACCATGCAAGGTTCAAGCACTATTCATTAAATATAACTGGGTAAATGCTAATTAAATGTGTTTACAAAGGTTGTTTTTTTTCTGTTGGACAATTCAACTCACACAGAATAATAAAATCCACACTTATACATGAGTTTAACTGGCTCATGTTTTATGTATTTTTATCTATATATATTATAGAAGCTAATATTAGCCATATTTCTTCTCTAAAAATGTAAGCTGGGACACAATTTATGTAAAAAATATTAATACTAATTAGAGCCGAAACGATTAATTCTGATTAATTGAAATAATTAACTAATTGAGCAATCGATTAGTCGTTAACTGGAGTATATAGACTGAATTAAAGGACATTTTCTGAAAGAACAATACACTCAAAGCTGTAATTAAGCCAAAACTGTGCAAAAAAATTAAACATTTAGCATTTAAGATAACACAGTGACAGTGACAAACAATAGATTCAATTCAGTTCAGTAATGTCAGACATGTTTACCTCTCAGCCCTGAAGATTCACGTGTCAGAGGCGACTCGTCAGGTCCTGCAGGAGTTCGGCTCCTTCCAGCTTCAGCTCAGAGGGGAGATCGAAGTGAAGGGCAAAGGTCGCATGAGGACGTACTGGCTACTGGGAGAAAATGAGAAGAACTGAGAGTCAAACAGCTGGATGGCGTTTTCAGACTGGCTGATCCAAGCTGGTTTCTCCAGGGATAAACTGTAGAAAAGAATAGACACAGACAAGACGAATGTTTCATTTGTAAGATAAAACATCAAAACTTGTGTAAATACATAATAAAATGGGTATTGTTACTTTTGTTTAAATGTCTCCTGGTAGTTTTCTGTGTTCAGTTTGCATGTATTGTGTTTCCTTTTTTATATTTATAATAATAGAGCATATTTTTCATATTTTAACATTTCTTTGTTCAAAAGTCAACACAAAATTTCTGAAATTTGTCTTTTATTCAAAAGTGTATTAAAAATGAGTTGAATTTGTTTCTCCCTGCAGGTTGTGGCGCTGCTAAATGTTTACAAGGTGAAGCTAATATTTCCGCATACTAGGGATAATCTAGATTTTTTTTTAAAGTAAATTTCCGCTAAAAAATCTCTGAAATTTTCTAGAAAAAACAGGGAAATTTTAGAGGTTGAAAATTCACACAAGGCATAAATTGGGTTTTCTCCAGGTTCGCATGTGAACAATTAAAAACACACAAACTCTATTTCTACTATTTTTTTATGATTTTACACTTGCAGGTAAGAATAAAAGACATTTAAGATTATAATATTACACCAGACAAGTAAAAACATTTTTAATGCAGGAATGTGAACTAAATGAAAAGTATGTTTAATAATATCTTAATGTGACAAACGAGCCTTATCAGAAATTAACACGAATTCTAATTTATTAAATATTATTGTAGTTTATGAGGTATGTCTGTGTAGCCCTGTGATAGACTGATGATCTATATGACAAACCATAACCACTCTTTGAAGGTGTTTAAATGGACATATTACCAAAAAAGAAAAAAATTGAATTAGTTTAATAAACAGTTATGTGCTTGGTACAGTGTACAAGTACAGTAACTTTACGGAGTTATTAAAATATCATCAGTATAAGAATATCGAGTTTGTTTAACTGTAGTGCTACTCTTACTTGAGCACATTTTTGGAGGGTAGTTGTTTAAATTTTCCAGTGTGAGATTATGCTATTACAATAAAATATGCAATCATTTAAAAGCCTTTCCATGCATGCTTACCAGGGAAATCATGTGTTCTCACAATTTTTGCATTTATACGTTACTTGTAAATAAGATAAAGTTGTTTCCATGCAGGTGGATGCCTGTATAATTATTCAGAGATTGGCCCTCGATTCTTTCGCTTTCTATTGGTTGTTACTGACGTCGCTCAGACCAACGTGCAACCTGATTGGTCATAGGCCTCCGTTGTTCACGCACCGTCCCCAGCTCGCTCTGTGCGGATGTCCGTTATGTTACTGTGGTCGGACGGTGTTACGGAGACAAGACTGGTATCCAAGCTGCCTCCAAATAAGTTTTAAAAACACATATCAACTGACCGAAGTGATTCACAGCGAGGCTCTGACCCGGGCCACAGCCCCCGTGACTCTCCGTTACATCGATACAGACACCCACAACACCACTGAAACGGTAGTCCCAACCCAGCACAGCTCCGCGGGGCCCCGGCGAGGCGCGGCGGGAGCAGATGGAGCCTGCACCGGCAAAGGCGAAGCCACAGGGCCGGCTCCTGGTGTCCACCCAGCTGGATGCTAAAGACGAGTTAGAGGAGGTAGGGAGACCAGGACTGGTTAGCTTGGATACCTAATTTTTTTTTTTTTTTTTTTTTGATGAACCGAGGCAGAACGGGGATATAATAGACCCAATTAAATTAAATTTGTGCAAAAAAAGCCAAAGGTACAAAGACATGGAACCATTTTATCAAGTGCTACTGCTAACAGGCTAGTTAGCGTAGCTAGCAGAAGATTAGCAGCGGTAGTTAAGAGGAATAGACCTGTGTGTGGTGTGTGAACACCTTGTTGAAGACATGGAGCTGAATGGGATAAAGTTATAGTGTTTGTTTTCAGTGTTTGGGCTCTTAGAAACGCTGCTGCTTTTATTTACAATCTCCAAGTTCATGAAATATAGCCTAGCATGCTAATGCTACGTAAACATATGGATGAGACCTATGTGACAGTTGCGCATGCGCCCTGTTTCACATGTCAGAACTGTTGAGACCCTGTTTATTTTTATTAAATTATAACTACTTGTGGAATCATCCACGGTTGGATCACAAAAGCAACCAAAGAAAAGTGCGTTTACTTTCACTTTTCGTCTTTAACCTGAAGACGAGAAGCTGAAGTTGCACAGATTGCACTATTTGTAAGGCCACCATGTTTACCTTGACTAAAAATACTGTAATATTATGGTATTAACGTAAAGATTTTAAACTGAAATCTATAATATGACTTAGCTGGTGTTATTTAAAATACAAAAGCAACAAACATTCATGCTGCTGCTAAGTAAATGTTGAGTTATTATTGTTACATCTTTAACATTAATTTATTGTTTTGATTGTGATGCCTATATTTGCGCATTGCGGATAGTTTTAAATGCTTAGTGTGTAGAACATTGCAGTATTTATATTGCAAAGAACAGCTTGGAGTGCAATACTTGTTGGTCAATATGTTCCAAGCGTTATGAACTTGCGGTGCACATGCCAATGCAATATTTAGCCAGTTGGACAGATTCTCATAGCAACACAATGCTAAAGTTTACAAAGGATAAAGAGAAAAAAGAAGAAAGTAGGCATATATTTCAACTGGCACCCAAAAATTTACTTTTCTGTTTTGCTATTGCAGTTTCAAGGATTCCTAAAATTATTGCAAAGATAAAAATCATTTATTCTTTTTCATTGCTTTTAGGTACATGGTCAGGGCTTATTGCTGAAGTTTTAATCCACTTAGATTTAACTTCTAGCTGGATTTTTGAAATCACCCTTATATCCTGTTGGTTAATGTCTTTAAATACCAAAAGGTTAACTAATTTACACCTGAGCAGATTCTTCTTACCCTAAGGAAAGGTTCAAATTCCATATAAAAAGTAACTGTAATATTATTAGAGTTTAATGATAGTGTTTACATTGGAACAAGTTGAATTAGCTCTTTTTGTTTCAAGATGAAGTATTTACTGTTATGAGTTTAAATGGTGATATTAGGACTGTTTTTATTGCACCTACTTAAAGACTAATCAAAGATTGTTTATTAAATGTTTCACGTGAATACTTAAATATGTTAAATTAAGCAACAAGTATGGCTACTTCAGTTTCCACATTTTGCCACTAGAAATATTTTTGAACGGTCTGCTTGTCTTTCAGCCAGCTGACCTGAAGGGGGCAGCAGCAGATGTGTTGCTGTTTTAAAATGTTGTATCTTGATACTGGAGCTGTCATTTATTACCAGTTTATTTAGATTGTTTGTTTTTCTCTGATGCTGCTCAGAACAGAATGGTACGATACTTTATTACATTCTGAAACAGCAAACTTAGTTTTAATTATTCTTGCAGAAGTTTAATAAAGGAGTAATGTCAGTGTTGGTGCGTCTAATGGTTCATGTTTATTTTATGTGTTCCAGAGATTGGAACGGTGTGTTGTGATCGTCCAGGCACTGACCAATGGGCTGTCAGAACGGGAAGCCAACGATGCACTCACTGCCAACGTAAGAAACGCTCATTGTTACAACAAAGTTAACGAAGTACGACAGAACATCTGTAAAAGATTTCTTATTGTGGGTTGTCAAATTAAAGGTTGGATTTTTCTAAATGTTTTTGTGTGAAATCATGGAGCAAACGTCTGTGTATCCTTTGTGCAGGTGTGTAAAGGCCAGCAGCAGCATGAGGAGGTCTGTCTGGGTCTGTTCACCCTGGTCCTCACAGAGCCGAGCCAGGCCCAGAGGGTGAGTCGCCTCTCCATGTCTCCTTCAGCATCACTGCAACTGAATCATAACAACCTTCTGATCTGGTGTGTTGGAACAGTGCTACAGAGATCTGACGCTGGTCAACAGAGACGGGATGAACATAGTGCTGGTAAAAATCAACCAGATCCTGATGGAGAAGTTCCTCAAACTGCAGGACAATCCCAGAACGCAGGTAGAACCCATCGTCAATGTGAAGGAAATAAGACAAATCAACCAATCAGTCAAGTTTATTTGTATAGCAAGAAGGCATTTCAAAGTGCTTTACATCATAAAAACCAGTAAACATTACATTTTGCCATCATTACACATCAAATTGTTTATTAATGTTTAATTTATTATGGTTCAAAGTAACTCTAAACAGGAGGGTTTTCAGTCTAGATTTAAAGGAACTCAGTGTTTCAGCTGTTTTACAGTTTTCTGGAAATTTGTTCCAGATTTGTGGTGCATAGAAGCTGAATGTTGCTTCTCCATATTTGGTTCTGGTTTTGGTTCTTCGGAGCAGAACCAGAAGACCTTAGACGTCTGGTGGGTTGCTATGACAACAGCTGATATTTAATATATTGTGCTGCTGAGCCATTCAATGATTTATAAACTAAAAGTATTTTAAAGTCTATTCTACAGGGAGCCAGTGTAGGGACTGTAGAACTGGGTGATGTGCTCTAACTTCCTGGTTTTAGTCAGAACACCAGCAGCAGCGTTCTGGATCAGCTGAAACTGGAGGATTATTTTAGGCAGACCTGTAAAGATGCTGTTGGTGTAATCACTGCAACTAAAGATAAACACATGGATGAGTTTGTTTAGATCTGAGTGCTCAGAGTGTTAATGGTTGGTTTGTGTGCAGCTGGTGTGGCTGGTCAGGGAACTGGTGAAGAGTGGAGTAATTGGAGCGGACGGCGTCATCATGACTCTTCTGAAGCAGATAGCAGGTTAGATTCTCGCAGACTTTGTCTTTTATTTCAGAAACCAAGCGCTCTGTTTGTCTTGATGTTGCTGTTTGCTTCTGCAGGCGGAGACATTTCCGCTAAGAACATCTGGTTGGCTGAGAGCGTCCTGGACATCCTGCTCGACCAAAAGTAAGCCTCACTCACATCCATTCTATAAAGAGGACCTATTATGAAAAACTCACATTTCATGTGTTTTTGAACTTCTGTTTGGGGTCAACTTCTTCTAAAAACAACCTAGACACTTAAAGAAGTATTTTTTGGCAATGCGAAACGAGCCATTTCAAAAATCTTCCAAGCATTGAGTCATATTTTAAAGGCACTGCACTGTTACCTAGCAACCCAAGCGGAGCTCCAGCACATTTTCTCAGCTGTATGCGCTGTACAATGGCTGCTGGAAGAGATAAGTGTTTTGTTGTTGACTTGCCATCCAGAAATGACTTGCTGCGTTCTTGTTGGTTGTACACAAGGCTCCACTTCTGCCTTTCAAAGATGTACGGTTGTACAATTGCGCATTTGTTTACAGCCATTTTTACAGTGTGCGAATGTAAACGTTGAGTCGCAGCATTTTATTTGGATTTAAAGTAACAGAGACCCAAAAACAACCTATAGGAGCTCAAAATAGGCAGAACTGACCAGACTAAAATTTTATCTAAGAATAATTTGGTGCAAAAAATATGATGAAGATGTTTCATAAAGCCTGTAGATCTGTCCTAACCTGTTCAAGGAATCATAATGTTTAAAGTTTGGTGAATTTTCACAATTAAGTCTCTAAATGTTTTCGTTCTCTGAAGGGAGTGGGTGTTGAAGAGCGGGATGTTAATAGCGATGTCGGTGTACACCTACCTCCGTCTGATTGTGGATCACGGCACGCCGAACCTGCTGCCTCTGCGCCAGAAAGAAGTGGACTTCTGCATCAGCATGCTGCGGGAAAAGGTGGGAAAGGAAGATCTCCTGTTTCAGTTCTCGTTCTCACGTCGATAACTCTCTCTGTCTGTGTTGGTAGTTCATGGAGTGCCTCATCATCGGCAGAGATCTGGTTCGTCTGCTGCAGAATGTTGCTCGGATCCCGGAAATGGAGCTGCTGTGGCGGGACTTGTTGCACAACCCTCAGGCTCTCAGTCCTCAGTTTACAGGTGAGCTCAGCTTCACTACCTGGAATCTGGCCACTAGGGCTGAAAGGTGGGTTTTTCATCAAATAATCACTTTTCTTTCCTTTTTTTTTCTCACCAATGTTTCGGTTCCCATAGTTCAGAGTGATGTCAGCACATAGAGGGCGGCCATCTTGTTTTAAATCTTCTGTTTATTTGGACTTTGAATTGAATTCAGATCAACTTTACAACAAAATATAAGAGTCTAGCGAAAATATATATTTTTTTGTGAAAATAAAATCATGATGTCACAAAATTAAAGTAATAGAAATACAATAATAAACTCATAAGACAAAAGAAAAAGATCAGAGATTTTATTTTTAAGCTGTATCGCCCAGTTCTAAATGTCAGTGTAGTGTTACGCTGTCGTTTTGTTTTATTATCGTTGGTTTAATGACATGTCTGTGATGTCGTTCCTGCAGGGATCCTCCAGCTCCTGACGGCTCGAACGTCTCGGAAATTCCTTGCCTGTCGACTGACTCCAGACATGGAGACCAAGCTGCTGTTCATGACCTCCAGGGTAAAAACATAAATTCTCTTCCTCTCGCACCCTCTGAGTTTCAAACACAAGCCTTAGTGAACTGAATGACGGTGATTAAACCTGTGGTCTGTGGCTCTTAGTGACTAAATAACTGTTGATTTCAAATTTGGATATAAACAGATGCTGGTCAGTTTTTATGGAACAATTGCTAGGCCTGTCACTTTAACAAAGTTTTCTGGACGAAAAATTGATCCAGAAGTTATTATGATGAACGATAACATTGTCGTTTTGATTCAATTTTCAAGAATTATAGTGGTAGAATAATGAAAGAACATATTCTCAAAGATCAATAAACTTTAAATTCTAACAAATATTTAACACTGGAACAGGAAGACATTTTAAATATCCAAACTGAATAAACAAAACATCAGAAATAACACATAAAATTAATTATAAAGTCGCCGTAAACAAAAAAAAACTGAAAACTTTTGTCATCCAGTTTTTGTTTGAAAGAGAAAAACAATAAATCATACAAATGGAAATTCTTGAGTTTGTTTTAATTTATGGTGTGATTAATTGGTTTATTGATTGTTGCGACAGGCCTAACAATTGTATAAAATTTCCACAACAAAATTACACCAAACTTACTTTTAAATCTGTTGTCATGGTCCTAGTGACCATGACAACAGAAGTAAAACAAAGCTTGGAAAAGATTATAACTTTGTGTTGTGTTTTTATGAGTAGATTTTGATTTGAAAGTTGTAGTTTTGTCCTAATTTATTCTGAACTTCAAACTATTCATTCAAATTTAAAAATACTTTATTGAACCCAGAGGTAAATTTACATCTCCTTCCTTGTACATCATGCTTTTCAGATTTGAATTTTCAAAGTAATTATAAAACTATGTATCATTTCCTTCAACTTCCCAGTTTTTATGTATTTTGTGTTGGTTTGTCTCATAAGTCTGAGATTTTCACTCAGAATATGGAGTAGTTGAAGGGATGTGATCATTTCTGTAAGGCTCTGGTCATGTGGTTGAATTTGTGTCCTCACCTGCGCCTAGGTGCGATTCGGGCAGCAGAAGCGGTACCAGGACTGGTTCCAGAGGCAGTACCTGTCCACAGCGGAGAGCCAGTCGCTGCGCTGCGACCTGATCCGGTACATCTGCGGCGTCGTCCATCCCTCCAACGAGGTGCTGAGCTCCGACATCCTGCCGCGCTGGGCTATCATTGGCTGGCTGCTCACCACCTGCACGGTAAGAGGTCGCGACCCCAGGCTCCCAGGGGGGAAGTGGTGTTTTTTAAACAGGCTAACTTGTGAACTTTTCCTGCAGTCGAACGTGGCGGCCTCCAACGCCAAGCTGGCCTTGTTTTACGACTGGCTGTTCTTCAACCCAGAGAAAGACAGCATCATGAATATAGGTAACAATGAAACACCCAGCAGTTACTATGGAAAGCAGTATAACCATAAATATGCAAATAGTTCTGGATCTTCACACATCAATAATTAAAGCAGGTTTCAACAATCGTTTTATGTTTTGACCCATTAATTTATGCCAAACTTAAAATCTGCTTTATAAATGTCTTAAAGAGACGGCACAGCTTGTGTTCTGTTTTATATTTTGCCAGTCAGAGATCCCCTGATCAATACCAGCTTTCAGTTTCCTTATAGACATACAAAATCCTATTATGCAAAATTTGTATTTGCGTGTTTCTATATGTCTATTTGGGTTCAGCTGAAGAGTTATAAAAAAAAAACTTCCAGGTCGTTTTTTGGCAATAATATAATATCTTTTGGTCTCTGAAAAACCTCCTGATTGTTGAGTCACATTCAATGGGCGCTGGGCTGTTACCTAGCAACTCCAGCAGAGTTCTGTCCGTTACCTAGCAACCCAGGCAGAGCTCCAGAAAGTTTGGTCAGTTGCTTTTACTGCTGTGTACGTAGGCTTGTCGCAATAAGTCAATTAATTGCATGAAAAATTTAAATGAGCTCAATAATGTCCATTTGGTGATTCATTGTTTTTCTTTTTTCTCTCTTTCTGCCGGTTATTGGTAAAACTGTATGATAAAAGTGTTCAGTTTGGTTGTTTGATCTTTCAGCTGACTTTTGTTAAGGACAGATTTGTTTACAGAGACTTCATAATTAATTTTATTTATTCTTTTGTTGTGGATATTTAAAATGTCTTCCAGTTTCGGCGTTAAATGTTAATTTGAATGTAAAGTTTATTGAGCTCTGTGAATGTGTCATACCATTAGCATTATATTACTTGAAAATAGTCTCAAAAAAACAATATTATAGTTTATTGCAGTAACTTCTGGGACAATTTATCATCCAGCAAAATTTGTTATCATGACGGGCTGTACAATGGCTGCTGGAATAGACAAGTGTTTTGTTGTTGACTTATCACCCAGAAACGACTTGCTGCATTCTTGTTGGTTGTGCAGGAGGCTCCATTTCTGCTTTTCAAAGATGTCTGGTTGTCTAATTTTGCATCTATTTGGTTCCAGAACCAGCCATCCTGGTGATGCATCACTCCATGAAGCCTCATCCTGCCATCACAGCCACACTGCTGGACTTTATGTGCCGGGTAACACACAACCTGGATACTAAGCTACACACAAATACACACAAAATCGTTTCCAATGAGTAACACCTCCTACTCACTGACCCCTCAGATCATCCCTCACTTCTTCCCTCCGTTGGAGTCTCAGGTCCGGCAAGGCGTCTTCAATTCACTCAACTTCATCATGGAGAAGAGGGTGCTGGCGTAAGAGCTGCGTCTCACTCACCGTTTTATGTTTGTTAAACTATCTACATGTTGTCCTCCCACTAACTGATCTGATTTGTCTCTCAGTCACCTTGCTCCTCTGTTCGATAACCCAAAACTGGACCGAGAGCTTCGCTCGATGCTCAGGGAGCGGTTCCCCGAGTTCTGCAGCCCGCCGTCTCCTCCCACCGAAGGTAGCGCATGCACACACTGAAAGCCACTTCACGGTAAAACTCAACAGGAAACCAAAGGAAACACCTTCAGCTGAAATGTTTCTGTGCCCTGCAGTGAAGATGGAGGAGGCGGTTTCCATGGAGATGGACAACCACGTCCTGGACAAGGAAGAGGGCTGCTACGACCACACGGAGGCAGCTTTCAGCGATGACGAGGAGGAAGTCAACAACAAAGGTAGAAAAACGGAGAAGATTCACTACAACCCAACGGTGCTCAAAGTAGGGGGCGGGGGCCATTTGTGGCCCCTGAACTGATTTTCTATGTCCCTCCCCCGAGGGGGGCGGATACATCAACTAAGTTTGAAGATTTTGAACCGTGTGACAAAATATTTGTTATAATCGGTTCAGACTGGTTTGATTTAAACAACCAGTTTAAGTTCAGCATCGAGTCTGGAACCATTTCCTTTAAACCAGTTAAAACCCAGATTAATCCAGGAGTTTTATTTTTATTTTTTTGTTTTATTTCCAAAAATGTACTTTAGTTTGAACAAATAATGTTACATTGTAAGCTCTTCAACACAAACACAGAGCAGTAGTTTTATATAACTAATGTAAAATAACCATAAACATTGGCAATATTGGTGTTAAAGTTTTCATTCTACAATGTAAAATAACAAAAGTGAAATAAATGTATACATAAGTAAAATAAAATTATTTGTACCTCTTTAGCACTCCATAATGGCTTGTTTTAGGGCTGCAGATGTTCCTGATGGGACGTGACATCACTCTAACCGTTGACCAATCACTGTGCAGGAAAGAAGAGGGAGTTCCGGTTCCATCCAATCAAAGAAGCGGTGGTAGAGGAGCCAGCTGACATCACACCCTGGCTCGACCAATTAGACGACACCATGAAGGAGAAGGTTCAGCAAATTCAGAAGACCAGGTGAGAGCTCAACACCGCCCCCTTCAGGTTCGGCCTGGAAGTACAACTGTCTCCATAGCGATCGGGTTTCTGACGTTTGTCCTCCTCTCAGTGACACGGAGACTCAGTGCGAGGTCATGCAGGAGGTCGTGGATCTAATCATGGAGGTCAGTTCACTTTGACACGAAGCAGAAAAAAATAGAAATGATGTGATCAAACAAATCTTTTTTTCTGGAGTCTTTAGTCGGATTTTCACAGTGAAAGAGAGACTGGAATTGGCGCTGCAGCTTCCTGTCTGTTTAGGTCATGTGACAGTTAGCACAAGCTTAGCTTTGCTTCTGTTTTTTAATAATTAAAATACTTAGAAACAACTAACATGCATTTCAATGAGTTATAAAAAGATATTTGTTTTCTTATAGGCCATAATGTAATTAAAGCTGCAGTATGTAACTTTTCTAAAACAATATTTTTTTTACATATTTGTTGAAATTTTTACATGACAGCATAAAACAGATAATCTGAGAAAAAATAGAGGTCCTTCCGTCTTCCAGTGCCAACTAGAAACAACCAATCAGAGACAGGAGGCGGGTCTTAGGGCTGCTCATCACCTCTCGTTCCCCCCTACCTCTCCGCTTACGCTGCAGCTAGCATAGCCTATTGTGAATGCTAAAGCTAGTTAGCATGGCCATGGATTAACAGTTTTCCTGTAACGATAAGTTGTTTCTCTGCCATTGTCACGTTTAGCATTGCGTTCACAAGGTTGATTGTCAGCGCTAAAACCCTCCTCCTGGCTGTGATTGGTGGTTTCTGGTTGGAGGTGCAGGAGGATCTTTTCACAGATTATCTGTCCCTTGTTATATTGTCACAACATGGTGACAGTTTTAACAAAGATGTAAAAAACATAATTTTTATAAAAGTTGCATACTTTGATCCGGTTGATCGTTTCTGCTCCAGAATGAGTTCTTCTTGTTTTCCAGGACGACTTCGACACGGAGCAGATGTCGGCTCTGGCTTCCTGTCTGGCCGAGCTCTTCAAAGATCACTTCAGAGGGGAGGTTCTCCCCGAGGAGATCACCGAGGAGTGAGTCCATCCTCCCTGACCCGAACCGACGTTCCTCCGCTCGGCGCCAGTCCGTTTGACGTCTCCGCCGCTCTCTGCAGGTCTCTGGAGGAGTCCGTGTCCAAACCCGTCTGCCTGATCTTCAGGAACCTGGTCACCATGCAGGAAGACAACAGCGGCTTCTCGGTGCTGCTGGACATGTTGGCCGAGCTTTACCAGAAGCAGCCGAAGATCGGATACCACCTGCTGTACTACCTGAAGGCCAGGTGAGAAAACGGCCTTCAGGGGCCGACATGTTGATGTCAATCATGTTTTTATTGTTATTATTATTATTATTATTATTATTGACCCTTTGCACGTATTCAGAACGCAACACCATCCCCCATGATGGACATCAAAACAACCAATGCGCTTCTGTAAAGCCTGTCAAAAAACCACACCAGTTTTTTAGTATTGAGCTAAATTAGTCTCATAAAGTCTCACAAAGCGTACAATGAAATTAGTAAGCTTGCTTTACGGTTGTTTTTTGTCTTTCTTTTCCTTTTACTGTGGCGTTCAAAAAGTTCAATAAACAACAAACTGGACTAATTCCCTTGTTTGTTCATAGAATGTGGTAATATTCATAACTATTGTTAAATAGAATTAAATAGTTCATAAAGTGTAGGAGACAAAGTTTGTTAAATTTTAAGAAACTACGTCTCCTAAAGTAGCCATGTCAAATTAAATCTGTCTGTCTGTTTATTGATTTATATCCAGGCAGATTATATGTCGCATATCAAAACATCAGCAAATTTCTCAGCTTCACTTCAAGACATTTTATAGAAATCGGATAAGAAATATTGTCACTATGAACATTTTTGTGACAGATTCTAACTCATCCCGCATTGTGGACATGAATCAACGCTGCGTAATAATGGCGCCTGAAGGAGCATTGCTAGCGTTAGCGGCTAATAGGTGATGTCCCACACATTAACGTATTTGATTCATGTGATCATCTGTGTGTTTGTGTTGACAGCAAAGCGGCGAACGGGAAGATGATGCTGTACGAGTCGTTTGCCCAGGCGACGGCGCTCGGCGACCTGCACACGTGTCTCATGATGGACATGAAGGCGTGTCAGGAGGACGACGTCCGGCTGCTCTGCTACCTCACGCCGTCCATCTACTCCGAGGTAAATACATCCTGACCTCTGACCCTTTCCCTCAAAGAGGTTTTAGAGAGGCTGTGTTGAGCCCTCCTCCCCCACATGTTGCTGAACACATTACGATTGAAAGTGTGTGTTTAGTTTCCAGATGAGACGCTGCGGAGCGGCGAGCTGCTCAACATGATCGTAGCCGTCATCGACTCCATGCAGGTAACTCCAGCGGCGTCAGACACCATGAATGTTCTTAAAGGGCCGGAACATATAACCATAAAAACTGTTAAAATATTAACAGAACGTGTCGATAAGCACTTCTTAAAATTAAATAATATTGAGCATCTTTCCACCAGGACTTTATGACAGTTTTCACAATTTCCTTTTTTTTTCTTGCTATCAAAATTACAGATTTTATGGAACTAATTTAGAAATATTTGCACTCATGGATGACAGTAAATCTTAACTTTTAGTTACTCGACATAATAATCATTGACTATAACTTGAAGTCAGTAGGAAATGAGTAAGAAATACTGCCACCTGCAGGTTGGAGTTAGCATCACTTAATCCTGGCGTTCAATTTTCAATGAATTTATAGTAAATTTTGCTGGATGACAAATTGTCAGAGAAGTTACTGCGATAAACAGTAATATTGTTTTGAGACCATTTTAAAGTAAAATAATGCAAGAACACATTCTCAAAGATCAATAAACTTTAAACACTGGAACTGGAAGACATTTAAAATATCCCCAAAAAATAAACAAAACAGAAACATCAAATAAAATTAATTAAAGTCTCTGTAAACAAAATTGTCCTTCCAAAAAGGGCTTGTTGAGGCTGAAAAATTTTTTTATCCAGTTTTTGGTAGAAAGAGAGAAATGAGGAAAAACAGCAGGAAATTCATTTTATGATTAATTGTGAATAAAAACTTAAAACTGCACTAGTGTGAAAAATGTGTGCCTGTTCTTTGTAGAAATTTCTACATTGGGAAAAACATTGGATTGATGTAATTTGGCAGTAAACCGATTAAAACTGTTTTGATTTGATTGATAGAATAATATTTAAGCACATAATTGTTTTTCTGAAGTCTTTATTTATGTGCTCATCTAAGGGCCACACGTTGGTGTGTTAATCAAAGTTTTCGTGGCGCTCACCTGGATGTGTCTGTGTTCAGCTACAGGAGCTGATGTGTCATGTGATGATGGGGAACCTGGTCATGTTCCGGAAAGACTCGGTTCTGAACATCCTCAGTAAGGAAACGAGATCCAGAGTGCGGTTTTGCTTTCCGTGGCTGTGTGGACTCCAATGTGTTCTGTTTGTTTCTGGTCCTCAGTTCAGTCACTGGAGTGGGAAACGTTTGAACAGTACAGCACCTGGCAGCTCTTCCTGGCCCACAGCATCCCACTGGAAACCATCATCCCCATCCTACAGCACCTCAAATACAAAGGTGGCAACTTTCACTGGGCAATAGAATGTCCAAGAACTAAAATAATAATAATGGATTATCAATGCAATTCATGAATGGATGAATGGTTGGCTGGTTGGTTCATTGGATGAATGGTTGGATGAATGGTTGGTTCAATGGATGAATGGTTGGATGGATGGTTGGCTGGTTGGTTCATTGGATGAATGGTTGGTTGGATGGATGGTTGGATGGATAAATGGATGGTTTGTTGGTTGGTTGCTTGGATGGATGCATGGATAAATTGATTGGTTGATGTATTGGTTGATGTGTTGATTGACGTATTTATTGATTGATGTGTTGATTGACATATTGCTAACTGTTATTGGTTCATGTTGTGTTTTTAAAACTCTGTGTTTTTGTTCCCAGAGCATCCGGAGGCCTTGTCCTGTCTGCTGCTGCAGCTCCGCAGAGAAAAGTACGACCAGATGAAGCGTGTTTTCACGTTGTGATCCGTCGCTTGGGCTAACGTCTCCATCTTTATCCTGCAATCAGGCCAAGTGAGGAAATGGTGAAGATGGTTCTGAGTCGGCCCTGCCACCCAGAGGACCAGTTCACCACCAGCATCCTGCGCCACTGGGCGTCCAAGTACGACGACACGCTGGGGGAACATATCAAGGCTCAGCTGATCAAGAACAACAACCAGCCGCGCAAGAGGCAGAGGTGGGGACAACTACACATATCCCTTAAACCAAGGGAGCTCAAACTGGGGCGCAGGGGCAGTGAATCAGTTTCCTCTTGTGTGTCTTCAGTCTTCGTAGTTCGAGCAGCAAACTGGCTCAGCTGACCCTGGAACAGATCCTGGAGCACCTGGACAATCTGAGGCTGAGTCTAAGCAACATGAAGAATAACTGTGAGCACAGACACGCACTCAGACACTCAGACAGCAGTTGATCCTGCTCAGGTCGATGACGCATCTCCTCTTTCTTTCAGTCTTCACTCAGACTCCCATCCTTCAGGCTCTGCAGCACGTTCAGGCCAGCTGCGACGAAGCTCACAAGATGAGGTGAACATGCTAAAAACACGCATTCATCACAACGTCACGGTTTCTTTTGACCGGCACTCTACCTCTGCAGGTTCAGCGACCTGTTCGCCCTCGCAGAGGAGTACGAGGATTCTCAGGCGAAGCCTCTGAAGTCCAGGAGGAAAGCGCCGGCCTCGTCGCCGCGCTCCAGGAAGGGCGTAGCTCCGCCCACCAACAACGAGGAGGAGAGCGCCTCCAGCAGCGCTTCAGTACGTAAAAATAACTTCCTGTCTGTTTCTGATCGCTCCAGTGAAGCAAAGAGTAAAATAGGCCACCATGTTTGCTTCTTAAACTGCATAAAATGAACAATCAATTTTTTGTCGTCCTTATATAAATGTATTTTCTCAAAGATGCTAGAGGAAGTAATTTACACATCATGAACTTGTTTCTGTTTGTCTGTTTGCTGCAGGAGGAGGAAGACTCAAAGCCCAAAGCGCCGAAGAGGAAGCGGAAAGGGTCGTCAGCGGTTGGCTCCGACAGCGACTGATGAACCTTCTGACCAATCAGACGCCAACAAACACCGCCATCCGACCAGTCGCTCAGCGCTCCCCTCCCCATTCCCTACGGAGGGAGAAGGAGGCTCCGGGTTTGGGACTTCAAATCCAGGTCGTGGGTCGACTTCCTCCTGATGAAATTGATGCCGTTGCCAGGGAGATGAGGAGCGGGCTGCTGGATTTTGATCGCGCTGGGAGGAAAAACCACAAACTCTTGATCCAAACTGACCGATTTTTAGACATTGATGAGAGGGACCCCTGTAGTTTTTCCCTGGAGGGGCGTGGACTCGTGATTTCCTGCTGTTTTTAGCAGCTACTTCCTGTTTGTCTCGCTGCAGTAAAAGCATCTGTTCCTTCATGTCAGGTGAATTCTTCATAAACACAAATGATGGTTTCAGGGTCTCATTCGTCTGTTACTTGGGAGTTTTGATTGGAAAGCAAAGTGGGGGTTGCTCAAAAGCACAACGGCAGCATCAGTCATCGTCACGGCAACCTTTTACTGTATTTACTGTTGTGTACAAAAACAATCTCAAATGTGGTTTTGATTTTTCTTTTTTTTTCTGTCCAGAGCTTCTGATCTTTTCTGGCTTTTGGCAGAAACACGATGAGATGGATGCAGATCAGCAGAAGTATTTTTTTATTGACAGTGAATCTTTTACAGAGTCGCGTTTTTAAGGATATTTGGAACTAAATCTTTAAGCTTTCCAAAGCCGAGTCAGAAAACAGCAGAAGTCCTCTGCCTCAGTTTTATTTGCAGCCATATGTCTTTACAAAGCCTTAACTGGTTCAGACACAGTGCTGATTTTACAGGATGTGAAAAATAATAAATGAGCAAATGATGAACGGCTGATGTTTGTAGAGGACGAAACCATTTATCTGCTCATGCACATCTCTGGAGCCAAATGGTGCCTCCTTAACCCAACCCCGGATTAAATGGATTCATTTTCATCTCTGGATCAAAATTAGCTTCTTTCCAGGAAGCTACATTGTTGTGGGAAAGTATTTTCTCCTTAACATTGTTTTTCTAATCTTTTAACAGGTTAGAATATGTTTATTAACATTACAAAAAACGTTCATTAAATTCTTTTACACAAAATTATTTCTAGATAATTCAGGTTTTAGTCTATTTTTTAGCTCCTTTCAGAGTGAGCTGATTTAGGGCCTCCTGTCACTTTAAATCCAAAGAAGCTGCTGCTGGCCACGCCCCCCAACTCAATAGCTGCCAACAGATTCGTAATTAGAAAATGGCGAAAAGCAGAAATAGCACAACCTACAAGAATGCAGCAAGTGGTTTCTGGATGGTAAGTCAACAACAAAACACTTGTCTTTTCTAGCAGCCACTGAATAGCGGGAAAACCAGTTCATTAAAAGTGTTGGAACTCTGCTTGGGTTGCTAGGTGACGGGACTGGACTGGGGTTGCTAGGTAACGGCTCCTTGCATGTTGAATTTGACATTCGGGAAGGTTTTTGAAACGGCTTCTTTGCCGGACACCAAACATTTACTTGTTGCCAGAAAAAGTCGATTGTGTTTTTTGTTTTTGTGTCTTAAGCACGTGGGCTGTTTTTAGAAGCTATAGAAACTCAAAAGGAAGTATAAAAATGTTCAAAATGTGAATTTTGACAAACACATCGTCTAGTAAAAGTAGTTCTCAAATTTTAAAAAAATCACTAGCTACATCCCAACTGGATCGTTTCAATAGGCCCAATGGAGGTGTTTAAATGCCAGATATTTAAACGCCTTAACAATTATTAATTAACAATAACAATAATATTAATTAATAATAACAATAAAATAACTGAAATAATATTGACCACATAATACCATTTTAGGTATTTCCTAAACAGAAAGCCCAAGTAAACTTTTTAAATAAACGGGTTCCTCTTCACAATATTTATAGGTTTACAGTTAATCTGTATTGTATATTTTATTATTTAAATTGCCATTTATATTACTTTGACTTATATTGAAAAAACGTATCATCCAAACTCAACATCCTAAGCAAATAATCAAACCATAATAATAGTCTATTAAAAGCACAATAGGAAACTTGATCAATCGTAAAATGTTCGATACCATTTTGACCTCAAGCAACGCGAATGTCTGGTTCTTTCGGTTCTGGTGGGTCCGTACTGTTTCCTGATCCATTCTGATGTCATGCAGCACTGCGCCACGATGGACACAGTTTTTTATTCCTGCAAGAGTTTTTGCTTCTAAGGACATGGCGGAGTATCAGGTGGACATTTCCAAAAGACGCGGGTTCATAGCAGCTCTTTGCCGCTGCGTAGTGTCCGTCTCTAGGCAACCGTGACAGCAGCGTCTGTTCTGGGGGTCCTATTTACGTCCCGCCACTACAGTTTAACTGAGCTTAATATTTCCTGTGTTTTATTTTGGCCATTATTGTTTTATTTAGTGTTGATATGTGTATGTGATAGGCGTGTGCGTCGAACATTTATAAAAATGCGGAACAAATCCGTATTTTTTGTTCAACATTATTCAACAAATGCTAACATTAGCCTTGTATCTAAAATACAAGGCATTTTACATAATTTCATATGTATTAACTATGTTTATCATTAAGTCACTGTAAATTAACATGCTGGTGCCACACATGCTAACGACAGCATTTAAGCTAACCTTGGCATTTTGGATAATTTTAATTTATACACCAATATTAGCATACTGAATGATATCAGTAGCATGTGTGATGTCACCAGCACGTTTGCTTACATTGATTTAGTCCATTCAGTATGGTAAATATTGCTAATAAATATTAAATTATGTAAAATGCTTATTTAGGTACAAGGCTAATGTTAGCAGGATTGCTATCATTAGCATATTGAGTCACTAGCATGTCAATATTACTTGCATCACTTAAGTTAAACTTAGGATTTTGTATAATTTTAATTTATACACTAATGTTTGCATACTGACTGGAGTAATTTTGTGTTAACATGCTAGTGATAACCTATGTCCTACTGGTAGTATCTACAGGCTAGTGGCTCAATATGCTAATGATAACCATCATGCTAACATTAGTCTTGTACCTAAAATAATCATTTTACATAATTTCATATTTATTAGCAATATTTATCATACTGAATGGACTAAGTCAATGTAAATTAACATTCTGGTGACATCATAGGTGCTACTGACGTCACTTCAGCTAAATTTAGCATTTCGAATAATTTTTATTTATACACTAATGTTAGCATACTCTATGGAGTAATTTTGTGTTAGTTAACATGCTAGCGATAACCCTCGTCCATATGGTAGTATCAACATGCTAGTAACTCAATATACTAATTATAGCCCTCATGCTAACATTAGCCTTGTACCTAAAATAAGCATTTTTGCTCATTTTTTGTTTATTAGCTATGGTTTATCATACTGAGTAGATTAAGTTTTGTTAAAAACAAAGGTTATACAAACAATTTAAAAATGACCTAACTACTAGTTAACAAACAAACAATTATAAAATGACCTAACTAACTATTGAACAAACAATTGTAAAATGACCTAACTAACTATTGAACAAACAATTGTAAAATGACCTAAGTAATTACTAACAATTTTAAAATGAACTACTACAAAACAATTTTAAAATGACCTAACTAACTGCTAAACAAACAATTGTAAAATGACCTAACTAACTATTGAACAATTGTAAAATGACCTAACTAACTGCTAAACAAACAATTGTAAAATGACCTAACTAACTATTAAACAATTGTAAAATGACCTAAGTAATTACTAACAATTTTAAAATGAACTACTAAAAAACAATTTTAAAATGACCTAACTAACTATTGAACAAACAATTTTAAAATGACCTAACTACTAAAAAACAATTATATAAAGACCTAAGTACTAATCAAATTAAATGACCCAACTGGAGGAATGAACGGCTCCACAAGTGTGACTTCATCCCACCTGGGCTCCAGTTCTAATTCCTCTTCCTGCAGGGTCTCTGGATGAACCCAGACCTCCATGGGTGTGATTTTAAACCTTTTCTCCAGTTCTAATTCCTGTGAGTCTTGTGAGGTTGACAGGATCTCTGGTTCAAAGTTTTCTAGATATATGATGTCTGACACATCATCTGGATCAATAAAGGCCTTTGCAGGTGAGATTTCATCCCACCTGGGCTCCAGTTCTAATTCCTCTTCCTGGGGGCGTTTGGTTGACAAACTCTCTGCAGGAATCAAGCCTGCCATGGCCGTGGTGTGAGAGGTTTTGGGTTTTTCTGGTAGATTCACTGGAGTAACCTTAGATGAATGTTTCCGAGCGAACCTAGTGAAAAAACCCGTGATCCTCCCTTTCAGACGTTCAAACATAGATTTTGGCTCAGCTGGGCGGACACAGGCTTTCTTGGATTCCTCTGCATGCAATCTGACAAAAAGATCCTTTATCATCACTTTGGTTTCGTCAACCATGCCACTGATTGCTTGTTCAACGTGCTTGCTTGAATTGTCGTCAGAGTCGAAGCTGGAATTGACTCTTTCCACCACATATTTGACAATGAGCTTGTTTAAATTGTCAGTGTGTTCTGTTCGGACATCTCCGCTGACCTTTACGACTCTTGCGAAGGCTTCAGGCACCTTGTTGCCAACTATTACTTCTATGGCTTCAGTGGTGCAGTTGTCCTTTGGAAGAGTATCCAGAGCATTAGCTACAAAGAGCTCCAAGATATTCTCCAAAATCCTGACCAGAACGGGAGTGGTGGTGCGAGTGGGGTTTCCTGTTGCAAGACGCATCCACTCAATCCAGGTCAAACGGATGAAAAGTGGATGGATTATACCCCTCAGGGTGTTGACCGCGATGGTCTGGGTTGGAGAACTCATTCCACTTGGCATAATCGCTGTAGACTTCACTGGTTTGGGGATAAGCTTAAAGTTTTCTGCTAAAACAGCAAGAACAACAAGTACTGATCCGGGCTCTGCGACCAACGAGTGCAAAATGAGGGTTAGAGAAGAAGAAAGTGCAACTAAAGACCCTGACGTTTATGACGTCTGTTCACACGTCATAGGCATCAAACCCGCCGAATTCTATGTTCTCACGTAATAAGTCACGTTTCCTAGACTTATGTTAAAAGCTGTGTCCGAATTCAGGGTCTGCATCCGGGTCCTTCGAAGACCGCGAATATCGACGACCGGAAGAGAGAAGCTGTGAATTCGGACAGGTTTAGCCTTTAGCTAGCTGCCTAGCCTCCGCCTCAGCGTAACTTATGTTGCCTAGCAACCGTGACAGCGAAGAAATAAAAAAAAAACGGCGCCGAAGTTTGTTTTTTAGCCATTTGTTGCTACACCTGATTTGTGTATTATTTTTCACATTTTGTAGAAAAGGCTGTTCCATAGTAAAAAAGAAAAGAAATCAGTTAGTTTTATTCTAAAATGTTCAAGCACGTACAAGAAATTAATAAAAGCAAATTTACAAATGTATACTCTCCAGATCTAAGACATGTTACAGTTAAATTAAACTATTATGTTTGAAGGCTTAACTTGCTCAGAAATAAATTAAATACTTTAATAAACTGAAAAATGTCGGCGTTTAACTTCCCCTCATTGGGGGAAAACTAGCGGGAGTTTTTAAAGCGCCGTGCCGGGTGTTAGCCGTTCTCTCCCGGTAAACCGAACCGGAACCTGGACCAGGTGACGGAGGCGAGGGGAGCTGGCTGTTAATGCAGCGGGAGAGGACGTCTCCGAAACTGTCGGAGCAATTGCAATTAGGTGATGCATTAATGAACCGAGCAGATATTTGAGATTTACAAAGCTACACTCTCGCCTACAAACGTTGTAATAAAAATTTAAAAAAGTTGTGTCTCTTAAAGTGTAACATAGTGCAGGTGAGATGTTTTTAAAACGAACTGAGTCATGATGAAGCAGCCAGTAAAAACGTTTCAATCAGGCCTTTGATTAATGTGATTGGTCCCACCTGCAGTTGCTTATATAAACAACACCATGAAGGTCCACTTGGTCACTGATACCAGCGCCAGAAACTGGTTTGTAGATAACTGTTCAGGTATGGTTATTTCATTATTTTTAAATAAAAGATGTTTATGTATTCTCTTGAGGAGTGGCCGATCTGTGGTTGTATTGGGGAGGGAAACTGCTTCAGGATTGTGAAGTTGAGTTGCTGGTTCGTCTGGACCTCATCGGGATTTTATCGGATCTTCCCTGAAAGTCTAAAAGTTTACAAACTACCTCCAAACCGTAAATTTGATCCATTTGCCTCTTTTTGTCTCAAGATAAAGCGATGAAATCCGGAGCGTCCATTCGGGCTCTAGTTCTGACTCCGGAACGGATCCCGACCTTCGTCATCCCATCTTCTTACCGGGCCTCTCCCATGTTCGACCGGGACTCCCCGACCCGCTCCAGGCTCCTGTTGGAAGATGACGACGAGGACCCAACCGGAACCAGCCCGACTCGGTCCTCCTCCTGGCGTCGCCGGCGCTCTCCACTGGCCTGCCGCCATCGCGTCGCCGACACGGACCCGACGACGCGAGCGGCGATGTCGCTGCCGCACGTACCGAAGGTGACGACGTCTTACGGCTTCCGCGGCGTGTTGGCCACCACGCCGTCCACCAACCGGAGGGAGTCTCTGTTTCACCGCAGCAGACGCGTTAAGGTGACTGTGAATGCCGCGGTGCCAAAAGACGCAGCGGAAGTTTCTCCCACCGGAGGGTCCCGGGTCAGCTTGCGGCCCGTTAAGGCGCTGGGCCTGAATATGATGGAGGAGCTGAAGAAAGCTGCAGCTTCTCTGAAGGCGCTCAGTCCTGCTGCTCGTTCTTAAATGAGATGATCTCAATTTACTCAAGTTTTATATTAAGGCCATTTATTTTAATAAAGATTTTTATTTGAGTTCGTGAAGTTTATGTCATTTTATCTTTACTAAACTGACTATCTGCAGAATATGCTTTGGTGTCAAAATCAATGTCCCTTCAGCTCTAGGTCTAAATTAAAACTTGGGCTGCGTTATAAATATCCGATTTAATGAGACTGTGTGGCTGCTAAAAGTCATGGTTTTTATTTTATTTTATATATATATCAAGGGCGTAGGTTTGTTCTACGTTTTGGGTGGACCTTACAACTTACTCGCCAACTCACCAGCATTTAAAATGAATGCTACCACTGCGTAGTATATTGAAATATTAAACTAATCAATGCAGATTTTCGTTTATTTATTTTGTTTTTGTTAAAAAATACATGTTCTTTTTTTTTTATTTATATGGCAAAAATTGGTCGGGACTATTTTATATCCCTTGAATATTTCGTGACATGTCACGACCGTCCATACCCAAACCTACGCCCATGATATATATATATATATATATATATATATATATATATATATATATAGGCCTTTTTTTCCCCCAAGGGCAAATCTGTAAAGACTAAAGTCCGCATCTCTTTCCAACTAAGTTTAGCAATGGCAGGAAAACGCAGACAGTAAATTACAATTTTCGCGTGACATGGTAGCTTTAAAAGCCTCTCTGACCCCAGAGTGGAGCCAGGAAGTGACTTGCTGCCGAAAAGTTATAAAATGTGTTCACGAAGCTCAATGATATTTACACGAGCGGCTTGCCATATTTTCTAAAGTTAACGTACACCGTATATCCAATAAATGTACAAATGTCTTGCCAGACACACCCAGAAAACGCATATTGATGGCGTCACGTCGGCGCCGCGACGCCGGAAATGTAGTTCTTTTTTTTTTGGAGGCAGAATAGCCTGATAGTTGTGGCGGTAAGCTTGTGTGAGTAGCGATGGATCCTGGTGGTTAAGGTTCCGTCCACCCAGAAGCGACACCGGGCTGATAAAGACTCCTGGACGGGACGTTTTCACCGGAAATCGGCTGCGTTTGGAAGGAGCGGTCCGTTAGCGTTAGCCGCTAACCGGCTGGAGTGTTGTTAGCTTTGTAGCCGCATCCTGGGCTTCTTATCAGCCTGACCGCTCGGAGACCCAACAGGCGTGAGTTTATTTATCTGTGGGCGGCTGCTAATCAGACTAACTGCTAAATATCAGGATCCAACATTAACTTTAACACAAACAGCAGCTCAGTGAGAGGTTGCACTGCTGCTGGTGACCAACATCTGCTGAAATCTAACATTGTTTTCATTTTACAGGAGCTTCAGTCTGCAGCTGGAAGAGGCAGTGAGTTTCCTTTTTAATTTCCTGACATTTTGTGCATTGTAAAGTGTTTCTATATATCCAAAGTTTAATTAAAGGATGTTCTTCTGTCTGACTCAGAGATCAGAGGTCATGTTTCTCCACTATGAGCTCAGTCCGAAAACGCCTGAAGTTAAGCCCAGCCAAGCAGCAGCATGCCTCCAGCAGCTCCGGTGTTGGACCAGCGCCGCTCAGCTCTGATGATGTTCTGCTGCTGCCACCAGCTGCTCCATGTCAGGCTGAGGAAGGGGAGGAGGAAGGCTACCTGCTGGTGGAGGAAGACACCACTGACTCCAGCCTCATCATCACTATGGGTAACACAAACATGATGGTCTTCCTGTCTTCACATTCAGCATTGATAAACTACTGATTGTTCAAGCTGGTTCTAAGCAAAAATATGAAGACATTTTATAAGTATTATTGTACTTTTCTCTATTTTATCATGTTGCAAACATAAACTCTAATGTGTTTTAATGAACACAGAATGTTGAACTGAGTTTTTTTTTAAATATATAATTCATTTGGAATCAAAATAAGGTAGAGCTGAAACTAATGAATATTTTTGTAATTGTTTATTCTGATGATTATTCCGTCTTAATTAGGCCCGAGCAGCAAAGCGCTGCGAAGGCCTATTGTATCTGTACTGTTTTATTATTATTCTTCCACCCATTTCGTGGGCCCATTTGGGGGCTTTATCATATTCAAAAACTCACCAAACTTGGCGGAAGCGACTAGGCGGTTTAAAAATTTTGAATTTTAAGGTCGCCGCAAAAATCGCAAAAAAAATTGCTCAACGGCAGCAACTAGCAATTTTCAACAGACCCATTGCTATTCACTTACTTCATCGTAGAGACTTGAAATTCGGTACAGTTGTAGAGCTCACTAAGACGCTCAGAATTTACAAGTAATGTCATAGTGCAACTATCACAGAAAGTCGGCCATTTTGTATTGAACGTCCATTTTTTACCTCGATTTTGACGTTTACAGCCTTCGTATTTGATCGAACTCCTCCTAGGGATTTCGATTGATCGGCTTCAAACTCGGTCAGTCTGATCATAAGGCATGTCTGATTTAAAGTTATCAAATTGGTGAGTTTTGGAGCATGTTGAAGGGGGGTTACCAGGGGTCAAAGTTCACCTACACGCCATGAAACAAAAACCTCTTATATTTCCTATACAAAAACACATAGAGGGACCAAACTTTCAGTGATTGATCGACATCGGGTGTCCTAAAATACCCTGCAGTGAAATTTTTTTTTTTACGTAGGCCACGCCCCCTGAGAGCAGGAAGTGTAATGTTTTACTGTGAACGGTCGCTATCTTAGCCCTTTGACCTAATCAACATGAAACTGTGTCCAGAGGCAGAAGACATGTTGGTGTGTTGTGGATTCCAACCCCGACTGGCTGCGATGAAGCAGGTGGGCGTGGCGGCGTTGCGAACGCCGTCGAATTTCGTTTGGCTCTGAATTCCACAGTTTCGGGGTGAGCTGCTCCAAACTCACTAGGATGGATCCTTATCCATCCCCGAACAGGAATCCATAGCGATATTTGGTGGGCGTGGCCTAATTTCTCTATAGCGACCCCTAGAGTATTTTAAATGAACAGCCCCAAGCCATGCTTAAACCTAGAATTACGAAACTTGGTACACATGTGTATCTTGTCAGGACGTACAAAAAAGTCTCTTAGAGCCATGGTCGAAACCCAACAGGAAGTCGGCCATTTTGTATTGAAGGTCCATTTTGGACCTCGAGTTTGACGTTTACAGCCTTTGCATTTGATCGAACTCCTCCTAGGGATTTCGATTGATCGGCTTCAAACTCGGTCAGTCTGATCATAAGGCATGTCTGATTTAAAGTTATCAAATTGGTGACTGTATGAGCTTGCTGAAGGGGGGTTACCAGGGGTCAAAGTTCACCTACTCGCCATGAAACACGAAACTCTTATATTTCCTATACAAAAACACATAGAGGGACCAAACTTTCTGGGATTGATCGTTATGGGGTTACCTAAAATACCCTGTGGTGAAATTATTTTTTTACGTAGGCCACGCCCCCTGAGAACAGGAAGTGTCATGTTTTACTGTGAACGGTCGTTATCTTAGCCCTTTGACCTAATCAACATGAAACTGTGTCCAGAGACAGAAGACATGTTGGTGTGTTGTGGATTCCAACCCCGACCGGCTGCGATGAAGCAGGTGGGCGTGGCGGCGTTGCGAACGCCATCGAATTTCGTTTGGCTCTGAATTCCACAGTTTCGGGGTGAGCTGCTCCAAACTCACTAGGATGGATCCTTATCCATCCCCGAACAGGAATCCATAGCGAAATTTGGTGGGCGTGGCCTAATTTTTCTATAGCGACCCCTAGAGTATGTTAAATGAACAGCCCCAGGCCATGCTTTATCCTAGAATTACGAAACTTGGTACACATGTGTATCTTGTCAGGACGTACAAAAAAGTCTCTTGGAGCCATGCTCTAAACCCAACAGGAAGTCGGCCATTTTAGATTGAAGTTCATTTGACCTCGATTTTGACATTTAGAGCCTTCGTATTTGATCGAACTCCTCCTAGGGATTTCGATTGATCGGCTTCAAACTCGGTCAGTCTGATCATAAGGCATGTCTGATTTAAAGTTATCAATATGGTGAGTTTTGGAGCATGTTGAAGCGGGGTTAGCAGGGCTCAAAGTTCCCCTGTGATCGACTGTGTAATATGTAATTACAAAGGGGATCCTTTATCATTCCGTAGTGCAATGCTGCCCTCTGGTGTCGAATTACTGAAATTACTGAAATAGTTTCATTATTTTAGTAATTCGACACCAGAGGGCAGCATTGCCCTACGGAAAGACAGAGTTCAATTTTGTAATGTAGGAAAAAATTAAAAATTTGTAATTCTACTGTGAACGGTCGATAGCTTCTGCACCAAACTTTGCACGAGTGACCCTGGCGGGACCCTGACGACCCTATGTCATCATATTATGACGTCATCTAAGCCCCGCCCCCTCAGAACCGGAAGTGCCGTTTTTTTCCTTGGAAAGCTCTGTTTATGGCTCTCTTGACCTAATCAAGGTGATTCGGATGATAAACTCTGTCAATGCTCGCTGCTGGCTGAACCGTGTGGGCGTGGCCAAATGGCAAATATCAGTCCCTCGCCATATGCATACGTTTGGCTCTAATTCACGCATGGATCATCCGATTGGCACCAAACTGGATATGTATGATCTTTGTTCACCTCTAAAGAGCCCGACGGGTTTGAGATGTAATTTGACTCCACTGCGCCCCCTAAGGTAAGACATCGGCCGTATCTCCTCGACGCATGGACCGATCTGCACCAGATTTTTCGACAGTCGTCGGGGAGCGCCGCCGAACGCATTCACGCGTGTCGCCCGGTGGACGGGCGGAGAAAATGCGCGACAGCTACTGCGGCGGCTAGCGGGCGGCGGTGCTAGAAACTGCGGCGGAGCTTCCGCGGTGGGGAGTTGGCTGCGGCTCTGGAAAACGCGCGAGAGCTTCTGCGGTGGCCGGAACCCCCGCGGTGGCCAATAGGCCGGAGCGGCGCTTGCTGCGAGGGCCGCCCGAGGCTGCTTGCAGCTTTAATTTTTTTTCTTTTTAAATATTGAAGAAATAAATTTAAAAATGTAAAAAAGGGAATATTATTACTGATTAGATTTTTTTGGGAAATTGCTGCAGTTGAAATTAAGTATGTCTTGGTTTTTAATTCATATTATTATTTTTTGGTATTTTCTGCCAATTTTATAATTGACTTTTTATTTTTACCAAACTAAATTTAATATTTTCTTTTATCTTTTATCTACGTGTGGTTGTAGTGAAGCACCTTAATCACCTGCGGTTGCTATAAATGTGCAATATAAATAATCTTTGAATTAAATGATTCCTGTTATTTCAAACTACAACTATTTGAACTCTTGACAACGTCCATATTAAAATCCTAATAAAACACTGAGATTTGTGGTTGTAGCACAACAGAATGTGGAAACTTCTTCTTCTACTGACAACTCAAACATCTCTGTCTCAGAGGACAGCCAGAAGGAAGTAAAGGCTCAGAGGAAGAAGGCGGCGAAGCGGAAAAAACGGACGCTGAACGAGAAGGAAGTTGATGATCAGGGCAGGAAGTCAGAGACGGAGGAAGAGGAAGAGACGGGCGTGGAGGTGGAGATCGACAAAGATCTGGACCAGGCTCTGGAGACGAAGTCCAAGCAGCACAACCTGACCACTGTGAACGTTAAAAACATCATTCATGTGAGTTCTGGCTGCACAGATTGAGGCTTTTTCTGTCTTTTTTTCCATCCCAAATACAGACGGACTCTCTGAGTGTCAGGACAGAAATGTTGTTTTCTAACAGGGGAGAAATTTTTACTTTTTTATTTTGCAACTAAAGATTATTTTAGATTATTTGATTATTGTATTGTTCATTCTGACAATTATTTGGATAAAAAATTGTCACATTCTACAGGCTTTTCATTTAATTACTTAAGCCTTTTTGATACAAAATTAGTAATACATTAAAAATGCAAATAAACAAATATTTAAATAAATAAATAAATTTAAATCATTTATTTTGCCTGAAATGCAATAATTGGATTCCTTTAGTTATTTTGAACTGAGTGAAACTAAATGTGCCACATTAGAAGTTAAACATATTTGCAGATAAAAATGTTTTTATCTTAAATGCAAAATTGATTGTATTTTGACATTTATTGTAACTTTAGTGTAAAATGTTTTTTATTGTATAAATTTGTTGTATTTTGTACAGTTTTGGGTTAATTTCTGCTCTGAACATATTGTTTTTTAGCACATTACCTTTTTTGAGTCTGTATACTCCAGTTGACAATTAATCAATTTCTAAATTAGTTGATGATTATATAAATAATTGATTAATCACGATTACTTTGATTAATCATTTCAGCAATAAATATGTGTTTAACCACTTGACCAAAGGAAAAGTCAAACACAATGTCTTTAACAAAAAAATAGACTAGTAAAACATTTAAAAATCTGTTTAAAATCTTATTTAAAAAAATAAATTGTAAAGCAACGCTGTAAATAATAAGCATAAGTCGTTGTTTTTGTCCTTTGAGGAACATAAAAAGACACTGAAATATTAAGTTATTCAGTTTATGCTATTTATGGTGATTCATGCAAGCAAAATAAAATGTTTCGATCTGTAATGTTTGTTTTTTTGTGTGTTTGTTTTCCAGGAAGTGATCACCAATGAACATGTGGTTGCCATGATGAAGGCGGCCATCAATGAGACAGAAGCCGTTCCTCCGTTTGTGAGTCTCCAGTTAAAAAAAACCCACTTAGTGCAGCTCCAGTAGAGTTCTCACATTCTTATATTTATGAGTATTTTCTGTTTCAGGAGCCTAAAATGACTCGGTCCAAGTTTAAAGAAGTGGTGGAGAAGGGTGTGGTGAGTCTTTTTCTGAAGAGATAAATGATCTGAAATGCAGCTGCAGCGATAGTTTGTTCATGTTTCCGTTTCCCATCAGGTGATTCCCACCTGGAATATCTCACCCATCAAGAAAAGCAGCGACGCCACCAAGGTAAAACACAACAATGCACCATTTTTACCATGATATGTCAGTCTGAAATTTTCTCTTCTGTAGTAAAAACCCACATGTTGGTTTTTATAATTTCTACTTAATTTAGGTATATCTGTTTAACTCATTAAAAACGAAACAATATTGTAAATAATTCAAGAACAGGAACTTTTTTTGGTCTATTCAAAGCACGGATGTCCAGACTTTTTATCAAATTATCATTTCAAAAGTGAAGGAAATATAAATATAATTTTTAAAAACTAAAATCACCAAAAAAAAGTTTTACTTACTAAAAAATAAACTAAGCATGAACTGCTTTATTTAAATAATCCCTTTTTTTGTTGTAGGAATGGGATAAAAAAATTTTTGGGGAGATTCCGTTTATTCTCTTTTACTATTTTTGATTTCAAAACACTGTGAAGTTATAAAGTATCTATATGTTGTCAATAAATTATGAAGTGTTGCCCCAAATAATTTTGTTTCAGGCTCCTCAGTTTGTGGACATCCCACTGGAAGAGGAAGACTCCTCTGACGAAGAATATCGCCCAGACGAGGAAGAGGAGGATGAAACGGCTGAAGATGTGAGGCTCTGATTTTAATGGCTACATCTCATTTATTTTCATTAATAATTAATTCCTGTCAGTGCTGGACGGTATGGCTGACAAATGTATCCCAATACAGGCGCTTCATATCAGTCAATATTGATAATTATTGATTCATTGTTCTGTTTTAAATATCTGAATTCTGCCAGACTAGTGACAGGACCTTTCCTGTTTTGTCCAGTTTTATTCCATACTGTCGTTTTCTATTTTTAAGTTATGAAGCACAGTAGTGAAACTTTAAGCTGCTGCTGTGCCAGTTACTGAGTAGGTTGTTGCTAGGTAACCATAGATTGAGTGAGTTGCTAGGTAACCATAGAGAGAGTGAGTCAGTTAATTACACCAACCTGGTTTAGCCCGCCTTCAGAGGTCGAGTTGCTAAAGTCTTTCCTTTGCCTACATCTCCCAGAATGCTGTGCGGTTCTGGATCGGAGTTCAGTGAAATTATTGAATATTTGGTTAGACGTATTATCCATTGATACTGATCGTTTGTCTATAGCTATGTATATTATTGGTTTATTGCCCAGGCCTAATTTTCTGTTGTTTTTATTTATTTTCATTATTCAGACGTTCCAGGAGAGCGACATGGAGAGCACAGCTTCGTCCCCCAGAGGGACTCGGCTGAATCGAGCCGAAGATGACAGCTGCAGCCCCTGGCAGGTAGCGACTGACAACCACAGGATTGGCTGAAAGTCGCCATTATCTACGGTCACGCTGTGTCTCTCTTTTGTCAGACGTCTCGAATTCGGTCCCGGCGTCTGAAGGACGGGTTAATGGGGCCCCCTCCTCCTCCTAAAGCCCCGCCCTCCAAAGGCGCGACAGACAGCAGCTTCCTGGAGAAGCTGCACGCGGTTGAGGAGGAGCTAGCTGGCTGCATGGAGCCGTACCAGGTAACTGTAGTAGGGCCGGCCAAAACCTTTTTGGGGCCCTAAGCAGATTTTCTTTTGGGGCCTCCATTACAAGAAACATGTCAATGCCAGACACTTCATCATTCCGAAGCTACTCTTTATTTGTAACATACCTGCTATCATTAGCATCATCTGTAGTTAGCTTACATTATACCAGTGTTATTGTGATTTTCAACTTCCATGAATAGCAAACTAAAACAAAAATTTGACTTTGAAATGGAGAGTAGTAGTAACTAGTTACATTTACTCAATTTACGTGAGTTGCGTTTGAAAAATTTGAAAAATTTACTTTCAGGAGTATTTTTACTACACTGTACTTTTTACTTTTACGTGAGTAATTTTTTTATTAAGTATTTCTACTCTTACTTGAGTAAAATGTCTGGATTCTCTATGTGCTGAATGAAAAATAAACATGTTTTCACCAAAAATACACCATAAGCAGACACACACCTGCAATTTTTGTTAAAGTTTCATAAGTTTTTTTTATTGAAATAAACTGATTTGGAAATAATTATATTGCCTGATTTTGTTATTTTTTTATTACTTCTATAAATTATTGTCAGTTTGGTCCTTAAAATACCAACATTTCCACATAACCTTATATTTTGGTCCATCTGATTATGTAATTTTTAAATATTTAATGATTGATAATTTGATCAGTTACTTAGTACTTAAGTAGATTTTTTTTTTTTACCAAATACTGTTTTTTACTCCTACTTGAGTAGTTTGTTGGACTGCTACTTTTTACTTTTATTTGAGTAAAAATATGTCAAAGTAATGCAACTTTTACTTGAGTACAATTTTTGGCTACTCTGCCCTCCTAAGTGTGCCATATTATTTCAACTATTTGAAGATTTATGTAAGCCTTAATTTCAGGACAAAGATGATTCTGATGGACTAAATAGAAAAACATGCCACACTTTTCAGATTTTATTTGTTTAAAACCTTGAAAACTAAGCTTAATTTTATTTCTACTGGTTATTAATCTAACTTCCTCAGCCTATGTCTGAGTCAGAGGATGAGTCCGGGGTGATGGCGTACCGGACCCGGTCCAAGCGTCCTCTCCGCGACGTCCCGTTAGGCCAGCTGGAGGCGGAGCTCCGAGCCCCCGACATTACCCCAGATATGTACGACTCCAGCTCGGCGCCGGAGGACCGGGACTGGACCGACTGGCTGAGAGGCCTGATGAGCTCAGACGTTGATAACGAAGGTAAGCGATCGTCGTAAGTTTAGTTAAAAAAAAGTAACTTACAAGTAATTGTAAGTTGATTAATAGTAAATAAAATCAGTTTCAGTCGATAATGTCAACCTTATAAGTCTTAGACTTTACTTTAGTGTTGTAGTTTGGCCGCCATCCAGCAGAGGGCGCCGCTGGGCATTCTTAAACGGAGCCATTGAGAGACATAAAGATGGCGGAGATAACACAAGAACGGCAAAGAGTCACGGTCCAACCAGAGTACGGTGTGGGATGGAAAGTGAACTTTATGCGGTTCTGTTTTGAAAAATAAACACTCGACAAGCTCCTTAAGTTTCGCTCTAATAACGCTCATTTAGTCGAACTGCTTGACTGGGAAGCGTCAACTTCTTATTTAAAAGATGAACTGATGACAGAAAAGCGGAGGAAAAAAAAAACAGTCAACCACAGACAATACTTATGGATCAACATTAATTAAGTTTTTCTTATATTTTATCCTTTTCATCTTTTATTTTTTTTTATTTAGCAATCCAATAGACTCCTTTTTTATTTTATAAATATGTCTAATTTTCATATTGTGAGAAAGCCACAATGTAAAAATGCAATTATGTGTTTTTTAAATTCAGCATATTATTAAAAATTTCGCCCTTCATTAAAAATTGTCGGCCCTCTTGATACAAGAGAAAACTCAGGTTTTTATGAAAATGGTCGCTAATCAAATAGTCATTCATTTATGGGGAAGATTAATCAACTTTAAATTAAGTAATTAACTGATAAGAAACTGTGTCTCTATCTACCAGAGGAGTGTGACGATGAAGATGATCCAGAGTACAACTTCCTGGCCGACATCGATGAGCCCGACCTGGAGGATTACCGTGACGACAAGGCCGTCCGCATCACCAGTCAGTACAGATCGCCTGTAAACTAGTCATGCAGCTTCACTGTCAGTCATCAGGGGTGAAACTGTCACTGTTTCCTTCAGTTTGTGTGAATATTTTCCCCTGATTTCTAAAAGTGGCTTCATTAGTCCATCTCTGAAAGCTGTTTCTCTTTTGAAATTGTGAATGATGGACGTTTTTCTCTCCTTCAGAGAAGGAAGTGAACGAGCTGATGGAGGAGTTGTTTGAAACGGTACAAAACTCTCTTCATTCATTCATTCATTCATTCATTCATTCATTCATTCATTCATTCATTCATTAATTGGTGAGCTCCCTGGTAATGAATAAACTACCAACTGTAAAGAAAGTATCAAATACTTTTTCTGCTTTTTTTTATTACTATTGATTCTTGTGGTAAAAGCATCAGTTTAATCTGGAGCTGAAGTGTTTCCAGGTTTCACTAAGGATAGAATGAAAAACATTTATGTTGCAAGATAATTTTTCCTTTCTCCATCTATCCATCTGTCTGTCCATTTGTTCGTTCATCTATCTGTGAATCATTCTTTTCTCCTTTCAGCATATTTATCTGTCCAATCAGTCCATCCTGCCCATTCATAAATTCATAATAAATGTTTCCATTTAGCCTTTTTTTAACAGTAACTGAATTTTGGGAATTTGAGTTTGGAAAATGAAAGAATTTTAACATAATAAAAGCTACAAACTGATTTATTTCCTTAACTTAACTCTGATCTTCACGATTCTTGTAAAGTTGAATGTTTGCTAAAAAAGAAAAACAGCTGAAGGTTTTCAGAGCTTATGCTTAGACCGGATATTAGTGAACTCAGCAATAGCTGTGTTAGCGCTAACCTGAAGCTAATGTTCAGATGTGTGTCTGTGTCTCAGCTGAAGGAAGACCTGGCTGGACAGGAAGTGGACGACGAAGATGAGGAGCAACAGGAGGAAACTCCCGCTTTTCAGGCCTTAACGGTGGAGGAGCAGCGCGTGTACGTAACACACTGACGAGCATCGCTATGACGACAAGGAGGCGCTTTTACTTCCTGTTGACTGCTGGTTTCTACCTCAGAGACGCGGCCGAAGACGAGGCTGAGGACGAGCCAATCACAGGGCTGCAAACGGTGAGGCAGCAGCTGGCTCTGATCAGGAAGCGGCGGCAGACAAACCCGATGTTCAGCGCTCAGAGTCCAGAACCGTTCACCCTGACGCTCAGCCCACAGCAGCAGCAGCGGCTTCAGCAGCAGCTGCAGCAGGTACCGATCCGGACCGGGTTCTGCTCTGCACCAGAACCTCAGTTCAACTCTGAGCTCTGACTAAAAGTGACTTTTACTTCAATTATCTGTTCTGTGAGTTGTGCAATGGAGTACTAGGGCTAAGATACAAGAATTTTAGTTTAATTACGTGAATTTAGTCATAATATTAGCAGAATGGAGACACAATTTTACCAGAAGAACGATTTAAAATTACAACAAAAATAAAAAAGGTTTTATGGAAAAAAGCTTTTAGCGTTATCAAGATCTAACTTACAGCAAACTATTAGGTCTATACTAGGGGAAAAAAAAGTGAAAAAACTAAAGTTACAAGAATAAAGTTGTAATATTATGAGAATAATGTCATAATTTTACAATAATAAGGTTGCGATACTATAACTGTATTCTTGTAATATTATGACTTTATTCTCTTAATTAAAAATGTTTTAAATCGTAGTCTGACCCTAATATTAAGTTGTAGATTTGACCTGAATTCAAAATCCAAATAAATAAAAGCTGTAAAGAACGCTTGTCAAACAAGATGGCCGCCCTGGGCGCTCTGATATCACTCTGAAATATGGAAACACATTTCATATTTCAGGAGTGGATTAGTGGGGGGAAAACATAAAATTTTCCAAAAATAAAATCTTCAAAAATTCAATAAATCATTTTCTCACCCAGTCCGACCTTTGACCTTCCTCTCTGTGTCTCAGCACATCCAGCTGCTGACTCAGATCAACCTGCTGGCCTCACCTGTCCCCAAGCTGCACAGTGAGGCAGAGACCACCAGGCAGTTCCTGGTAACTTGCTTTCTCCTCCTCTAGATTAAGATTTAATCCCAGGTTTCCCCCATTTGGTTCGACTGTCAAACTGTAGGGAAGACGCTGCTGAAGACGTTTCTGTTCTCATCTTTCAGTTTGAGTTGGACATGTTGGCTCAGAGGGTAGAAATCTTCAGGTCTGCAGATGATCCCGGTTTCCGCAGTGCTTTCAGAACCACCAACCTGCAGGGGGCGCTGGAGCTTCTGGAGGAACTGCGGCAGACGCCCATCGACTACCGGCCGCAGAGCCACAAGCCCGACGGCAGAGGACACAGTGAGTGTCTGTCCGACCCTCACAGCGCGACCACAAGGCCTTAAAACGTCTTAAAATCAGTTATATGAAATTAAGGCCTTAAAATGTCTTAAATTCATCACACACAAAAACTTACGTCGACTTTACGATCTTCAATTTTGACGTGGCATCCCCAGAACATTTTCATAGAGGTGGCCAGATCAGGCCAGTAAAAATTTTAGGAGCTAAAAAAAATAAAACAAGACATTTATATAATTTTATTTTTAGAATTATTGGGCTTACATTGTTGAATAAGGTTACTCTGTATGCCTTTCTAACACATGGATATGATTCTCTGGGGGATCCAGAGGGGCACCCAGTTTTTTGTAAGAGGGGCTCATGTCCCCTCTGTCCCCCCACTTTGGGGCGTCACTGGTGGCAGAACTATTTCATCTCATATATTTTATGTGGGATTTTTCTCATGGAGGTTTACTATCAGGCAAAAGTTTGAGTTGTGTGCAGACATCAGACATTACACAATTTTGGTTCCCTGCCTTTCTTGTGTACATCTCTGTGGTGATTAAACTTTAAATTTTATTTACAATGGTTTTATAAAGTTAGAAATGTGAGTTGGTTTTCAGTACAGCAGCCGTACGGTTTCAGTTTGTGTTTTTCGGTCTCTTCAGTGCGCTGTTTCCCCGTCATGCCAGCTGAGCTCGCCTGGCTGTTCGCCACGCGACCCGTGTTCCTCTACCCTGAACTGCTGCCTTGTGTCAACCTGGACCCAGCGATGTACTGCCCCCGCAGGACGGCGGCCTTCACTGCAGCAGAGGACTGGTAACTTAAACACCATTAAAGAGAGAATCTACTTCATTGAGCTGAAATTAGAGATTCAGTTCCTGGTTTTCCACAAGATCTGACCAAGGCAAATAAATCATCTTTTAGTGATTAATCAAATTTTTGAGAATTAAATTTTTGGAAAATCTGGATTCTTTTCTTCCAATGCACTCTTTGGATTTTCATAGTTCAGAGTGATGTCAGGGAGCCCGAGGCCGCCATTTTGTTTTGAAGCATTTTTACAGCTTATATTTATTTTGACTTTGAATTCAGGTCAACTTTATGACAAAATATAGGAGTCGGGCTAGGTTTTTTCTTTTCCTTTTTTTCCTTCTTACAAAAATAAATTCATGATGTTACCAGAATAAGATTATAATATTTAGAGAATGATATAGTAATTTTAAGACGTTTTTCTGGTAAAATTGTGTCTTTCTTCAACAAATATTATGATAATATTCTCATATTAAAACAAAAATTCTCATAGGTTGGCTTACAATAAATAACTGCCAGTAAATAAACGATAAAATAAATAAATAAAAGCCACTTAAATGTTTTTTGGTCATTTGTAGTTTTTTTTTGTTTTTTTTTTTAGAAAAGATAGCAAGAAAAAATAGATTAAAAAATAAAACTTACTTTAAAGTGTTAGAGGGAAAACCGTAGCAAACTGGGAGTTGAATTTGCGTGTTTTTTTTTTAATCTTTTCTCCTCAGTCTGCTGGTCCTCGGCCTCAGGAACATGGAGGGAGCCTGCGACCCGCCAAAGCTTGTGTCTCAGTTTCTGCTCAGGAAAACCGTGGTGCAAGTCCGCCGCAGGATCCTGCAGTGCTGCAGACCTGGAAGTCCTGACAACATCGTAAAAGTACGGGGAAAAAAATCACTTGCAGAGAAAGCCATCCTCTGTTCTCATTAGTGACCGACTCCTCCTCCTCTGCAGGCCTTCAGGTACCAGCAGGTGGTGTGGCCCATGCTGGTGGCCTGCAGTAATGTTGACCCAGCCGAACTGCGCCCCCCAGTGGCGAGAGACGAGAAGAGCATGCCTCTCTGGCTCGTGGTATTAAAGCAGTTTCCTTCAACAGAATAAAGTTACAGTGATGGAGAAGAGCTAAAGAAAACCATGAAGTCAGAGGTTCACAAAACAAACAGAGCTTTATTTAAACAGATTTATTTATGAGACAAGTAAAAATCATCAAACTCAACCAACAGAAGAAATCAGAACTAAATAGAATAGAATATTCTGTATTGATCCCCAAACGGATCAATAGGTTATTAGTTGACAAGCTACTTTGTCAAAGGTGTTAAATGTTAATGATACAAATATAACCATAAACAACAAAATTTATAAGGTATATATCGAGCTCTGGAAAAAATGAAGAGCCCACTGCACTGAACCCCATTAAAACCTCCTGGTTATTGGTTATTGGCATTTTTTTAGTTATTTTGACCATTCCCCATTTTCTGCTAATAAATACTAAATTTTTGCTTGGAATTTCAGATACATGTTGTCAGTAGTTCATAGAATAAAAGAACAATGTTCATTTTACTCAAACATAAACCTATAAAGAGTAAAATCAGAGAAACTGATAATTTAAAGTGGTCTCTTAGTTTTTCCCAGAGCTGTATATATATAAACTTTAGAGTAATGCAAGTAATTCAAATATGACTTAAAATAAATAAATAACAAGCATACACATGCAACTATGTTAATCTATAAATAATCTCTAAATGAGTGAAGAGAAAAATTTGATTTAAATTCCTCAGACTTGCGCTTGTAAAGTCTGATGTCTGCAGGCAGAAATCAATCAAGTTTATTTGTATATATGCACATTTCAGCAACATGGCAGTTCAAAGTGCTTTACATCATAAAAACATTACATTCATAGAAGCCTCTGTTGTTTTTTTAGGGGTTACCGCCCCTTTAAACCTTTAGGAATGATTTTCTGTGGTGTATTTTGGTAAAATATCAAGTCACCCTTCAATGTTCTGTTTTTTCTTCTCCAGCGGAGCCTTCCTGTTATCTGTCCCGTCATCAAACTCTTCAACAGCCCGCCCGGTTCCTCCCCGGAGGCGCCGGCCTTCAGCAGGCGGGGTAAAACCCGACACCTGACGCTGCTGCGGTGCAGCTACAGCTTCCCGTCCGGGACCAGGTACCCGCCTCGCCTCCCTCAGAACCTGGACTTCAAACGCATCGGGTTCGTCCTGCTGCAGCCGCCGCCGCCCGCCTCGCCTCCAGACGCCTCCGAGGGTCCGGCCGACCGCGCCTCCCATGTCCTCCTGAAGCGCCTCCTGCTGAGCAGGAAGGAGCAGAACTCTGACATCATCATCACCTCCACCATCTCTCTGCCGACGACGGAGCAGATTAAATACCACTGCAGGACGCTGGCCGGCCTGAGGAGGAGGAAGACGAGGCTGTGTTCTCCTGCTGCAGGGAAACCGAGCCTGAAGGAAGTCGCTTCTCCTCAGGGTTCTGCTTCCTGTGTGGACGCTGTTGACGAAGACGAGGCCACCACTGAGGAAGAGCTGGAGGAGGAGAGCAACGTGCTTCTGGTTTTATCCGAATCTTCGCCCAGCGCTGCAGGAAGCGTCTCCCATGACGACGATGACGACCTGCTTGGTCCGGCAGAGTCAGAACCGCAGAGGAAAGCAGCAGAAGATGAAGATGAAGAAGACGCCCAGCAGCAGGTAAATTAAACTCTTCTTCTTCTTTTATTGTCACTGTGCTCAAATGAAACAAACAAAATAAAAAAATGGCAACTCTGAGGCTAGTCAAAATTTTTTTATAAAATAATAACATTATATTTTAATATTATATATATATTATATTGATTCAATTTATAACCAGAGTTGAGTAGCAACAAGTTACATTTACTCAGTTGCAATTTATTTGAGTAACGTTTTGGAAAATAATCACTTTTAGGAGTATTTTTACTACGCTGAACCTTGTACATTTTGCTGTTAAGTACTGCTACTTATATTTTAGTAATTTTTATCAGAAAGTATCACTACTGTTAGTTGAGTAAAATGTCTGGATTTTCTACCCACTCAATGAAAAACAAGCATGTTTTAACCAGAACTTCACCAGACACACGTCTGATGTTTTCTGTTAAAGTTTCATAAGTTTCTAATTAAAGGAACTGATTTGGAAAAACGTTTCTTCTCCCTGATTTTATTTTGTAATTGCTATTTATATGAATTATTTTAATTTCAGTCTCTAAAATACCAAAATTTCCACATACATTTACATTCTGTTTCATCTGATGGTGTAATTTTTAAATGTTAAATGATTGATATTTTGATCAGTATAATTTTTACCAAATATTTTTTACTCTTAAGTAATTTCTCAGATGGGTAGTTTTTACTTTTACTCGAGTAAAAATTTCGACGAGGTGCTACTCTTACTTTAGTATAATTTTTTGCTGCTCTACCCATCTCTGCCTCCTGCCGCGTTAAAATCTAAATCTGTTTTCAGGAGAAGTTTTCATCGGAGGAAACTGAGGAAGAGGAGGACGATGGTCAGAGGGAGTCGGAGGACGTGGTGTTCGCTCAGGATTACCTCCACAGAGTAAGAACAGAAATACTCCTTACAGTACATGGAGACAGTATTCACAGCTCTAGAGGTTTTCAGATTACAGCCATGAACATTATTTATTGTTTTGTTGGAGTTGAACTCCACAGAATAACACGAAGTGATGCATAGCAGGATGAGGAAGTGATGCACGGTTTATGGAATTATTGTTTTTATTTGTCCACAACCCGACTCAGTAGTTTATAGTACCACGCTTTGCTGCAGTTAAAGATGTAAATAACTGGTTGTGATAAGCAAAAAATCAATGTTTACATACATTTAATAAAATACATAAAATACATTTCTGTTACTTTGCAGGTCTTAAATAAATTCATAATGGTCTTTAAAAGTCTTAAATTTGAGTAGGTAAAACCTGCAGAAGCTCCCTGTTGGTTTGTGATAAACTTTAACCTATAGCTGAACAGTATGGCTTAGAAATGTACCACAATATAAACGTTTCATATCAGTCAATTAATAATTATTGATTAGTTGTTGTTTTTTTTTAAATATCTGTAATATTTCCAAACTGGTGCCGTAACCTTTCCTGTTTTAGCCACATTCTTCACTCCACGTCGTTATATTTATGAAGCACAGTGGTGAAACTTTAAACTGCTACTGCGCAAGTTACTCCACTGGTTGTTGCTAGGTAACCAAAGAGCGACCATAGAGTGAGAGAGTTAAATGCTTTAGATTTTTTTTATATAAATATATAGTTTTAGTTGATTCCACGAATTTGGACATTTGTTTTTCCCAGCATAGCACAAAAATTTAAAATAAGTAAATAATAATAATAATTACTAATATTAGTAATAATAACTGTACAACAGTAAATAACAATTAGCAGTGCTTGTCTTAAAAACTCATACATATAAGTATGTTGGTAAAAATACATTCAGCATTTAAAACGCACAACTCTAGAGACTGTGTGTGTATTATAAAGATATCAACAGATATTTATAATAAGTATTGATCTCATGTCTATCGCTGTATATTTATTATTGATTTATTGTCCAGCCTGTTTTAAACTGGACTTTTTCTCTCTCTCTTCTCCGTTCTGACTGGTTCCTGTGTAGGTGTGTGAAGCGGTCCAGGTGCGTCCGGGCCTTTCTGAGCAGCTGCTGCAGGTGTTGGATGAGTTTTCAGCCTTGGGGCCCTCAGGGGCCCCGGAGGTTCTCTATGACAGGCTGGGCTGTTTGCTGCGGCCGTGGCCTCAGCTGCTCAAAGACTTCGCCGCCTTCCTGAATCCCAGACAGGCGCGCCGATGTGGACTGGTGAGTGGAGTCTCTGCCACCGTGATTTAGTTCAGGAAACAAGCTGAGCTGCTCTTCCTCTCCACCAGCTGCTGGAGCAGCGGCTGTTTGAGCGCAGTCGGCGGTTCCTGAGGCGGATGGGCCGCAGCCTGGGGGAAAGCTCGCCGCTCTACCAGCAGGTGGTGTCTGTGCTGCAGGGAAGCTCCGCCCCCTCATCGGAGGACGTGGACAAGGTAGGCGGCGAACACAGAGCCTTCTCGGGAATAGTTTATTTTATTGGTTACCATGGTAACCGTTAGTGGCATCAGTCTCTGTGAGTATTCCCAAGATCTATGGTTCTCAGTAAGGGTGCACTGATTTATTGTCGCCAGGTTCCTTAGATTGGCCGATATTTACATGTGAAGCCGATCTTATCTACCTCAGTAAAGGTCTAAAAATCAACCTCTGTCCTCTTCTGCTCGGCCGTTAGAGAGATTTGACTGACAGACCGGCCCACTAGTTCATGTCTGCATGTTTCCTGTTAACAATAGCCACACCACTTTTACCAACTCAGTGACTGTCTTGCTGTATTTAGCGACATTTCAGATAAAAAAAGGCATATTACAAAATTGGAATCAGCAGGTCAGGCTTTTCAAAGATCGGTAATCGGCGATCAGCCATAAAATTTCAATCGGTGCACCACTGGTTCTCCAGCGACACGCCAAACACAGAGGCTACTGACCTCAATTTATTTGTTCCCGCTTTGATTCCTGGACCGTTTGCTTCCTCTTCATCCAGTCCATTTACTGTTTATGTAATGCAACCAGTGCCATAAAAAATTATGCTTTATATATGTACTACTTATTTTAGTAGTCAATTAATGTAGCGATTTGTATGATGATTAATTGATTAAAGAGTTTGCTCATTATACAGATGTTTCATTTATCCACTTAAGGTTTTTTGTTGCAATATTAGAAATGGATTAAAAGGTGCAAATGAACCAATAATTAATTTCCATTTTATAAGAGTTAAAAAAAACATTTTATTGCTTAAAGTGCAATAACATTACATTTCTTTAGTGAATTTAAACTGGGTGAATATATAAAAAATTCCACTTAAAGAGTTTTGGATAAAACATATGTACAGACAAAAGAGTTATTATTTTAAAGGCAAAATGTATATCTATATTTTGTACAGTTTTGGCTTAATATCTGCTCTGAATTTTTTCATCAAATGGTCTTTTTTGAGTTTAGCTTCAGTTAATTAATTAATTATTAAGTCAGTTGACTATTATTTTAATAATCGATTCCTCACAATGAATTGTTTTGGCCCATATACATAGATAACATACAACATTCTTCTAATTTTTATGATTATTTTGTAATTTGTTTCCCTCTTGTTGGCCCGTCTGTCTTCTCTTTCTGCTGTTTCCTCTCAGGTTTCATCTTTGCTCAGGAAGCATCCAGACCTGCAGGACGAGGTCCAGGAGATTTTCCAGCAGCTCCACTGCTGCTCCCGGACCGCGGCGGACTCCGCCTGTCGGAACCCCAGCATCGACGCCTTGGTGGAAGGTGATGAAGATGACGACAGGGAGCAGCAAGCGGTTTGTGCCAAAAACATCACAGTTTCCTCCAGTGGAGAGAAGGTCGTGGTTTGGACCCGGTGAGAACAGATCACTTGTTTATAAAAGTTTCATAAGATCAGGACGTTTTTGTCATGTTTCTAAATTCTCTTTTCAAGAAATCGGAGTTCAAATTTAATTGTGCACACACTGAAACATTTCAACTACCAACTGAGAAGCTAATGCAGCTAATTTTCTACCTTAATGTTCTTTTGTAGAGTTTGACCTGACCTGCGTTGTGTTTTTACATTATAAAACTGCACAAAGTAGCACAGCATTGTGAGGTGGATCGAAAATAATAAATATAACTGTGAAATGCTACGTTCTGCTGGCGCTTAAATGACTGATCAGTTAATCATGATCAATCAATTTCTGAAATAATCGTCAACTTATTTTGTAATTGATTAATCGTTAATTGGAGTATACAGACTGTAAAACAGGCCACACTCAGAGCCAATCTTAACTCAAACCTACATTAAATTTAAGAGAAAAAATACTTTAAATAATGTTTTACCCAAAACTAACTGGTTATCATAAAATTACTGCTTCAATCTCCAAACATTATGGCTTTATTCTGATAATATTAAAACTTTATTTTCGTTTTTTTTATTTTTATTTTTTATGTAGCCTGACTCTTTCATCATAGAGTTGACCTGAATTCAAAGTCCAAATAAATAGCAGCTGTAAAAAAAAAAAGCTTGTTAAACAAGATGAACTATGGAAATCCAGGGAGAGCATTGATGAAAAAAAACAAACAGATTTTTCACAAATGTAATCTTTAAACACCAAAAATTATTTTAACCTCTAAAATTGATTAATTAATCAACTTTGTTAAATCAATTAATTGATCAGTTTCAAGCAGCTGTTCTTCCTGTTTCAGTGAAGCTGATCGCGCCATCCTGACAGCCTGCCAGCAGAGAGGAGCCACAACGAAGACATTCAGACAGGTGTCTGCCTTGCTGGGCAATAAGACTGTCAAACAGGTGAGAGTGGGCGGAGCCTCAGTGTTCAGGTGCATCGCCACTTCCTGAGCTGAACTGACGTCACGTGATTTCCTGCAGGTACGACTTCGTTTCCAGGACCTGATGAAGCTTTTCCTCTCCGCGTCCCAGAGGTCCAGCAGAGCAGAATCAGCTCCGGACTGATCCGGAGGCTCCTGGAGGAGTTTGTTTCTGACCACAAAGTGGATCCGTTTCTGATCCGGTGACTTCTGATGGAGGTTTACCTGAAACCAGCCCAGCAGAGGGCGCTCATGTTTAGTTCAGGAACTTTTAAGTGGAGGTGGAAGAGCCCAGGGCAGGTCACTTCCTGTGAGGGGATAAACACAGAAACACAGCTAAAGCTATTCTTATTTTAGTTTTGATTTGACCCTGGTGCTGTGAAAAAGGTTCTGAAAGTCCAACTTTCCTCCGAGCTTTAACCCTGAATGTGCCGGTCACTGTGAACATCTTAGGAGGGAATTCAGAGTGTTTGTGCTTCTGGTGAACCAGCTTGAACATATTTATTGTTGTGTGTGTTTAATATGTCTGTAATGACCTCAGTGATGCTGGGTTGATGCTCTGAAGGTTTTGGTTTCAATCCTAACATTCCCACTGCCGAGCTGAAGACATAAGGAATGAGTGTAAAAACTAATGCTGGCGCTCTCCATGTTGGGTTCCTGGACTCTGAAATGCCTTAAACATTTGGTTTCCCTTCAGTCTCAACACATCTGTTTTTGCTGGCAGCTTTAATTATTCAGGATTGGTGGTCAATAGCCGTTTAATAGCAATTAACATAAGTTAGTATTCCCTTAAGTAGAATTACGACTTCTTTTTTTGCTGTAACTTCTACTAGCAAGTGTTTTTTATACTAAAACTCTGAACATCAGAAGAAACAATTATCTTGTAATAATAGAGCAAAAAGAAAACTTTTCAAGAGCCTTGATCACATCTTCGATGAAGATTTTCTTGAAGTGACTGCTTTTTTGTATTTAACATGGACAAAAAAAAACACATTTAATAAAAATGTCCTATATTTTTTTGAAATATTCTTTCTTTTTCTTTTTTATTTGCATCAACACCAAAACAAATGTAAAATACCTTTTGCAGATGCTACAGCAGGAATCTACAAACTGCCTTTTAATTGTTTTTATTTAATTCCATCATTTAAAAAGAATATTTAATGGGACATGTATTGGTACAAATATTTTATAGTACATTCACATTACAAATTTGTCTTTCCCACTGTCTAAAAGATATTCTACCAAATACTGAATAAATGTATTTAAAGTTATTAGTAGAATCATCTATGCATACTTAATATACAATCAGGGGATAAAATAATTATAGTTTTTGATAATAAAAAGTGAAGGAACAGTTCTTTAAAATTGATATTCTGTTTGACCAATGGCGTGCTTACATCACATCGCTTACATGTCGCAGGACCAATCAGAAAAGAGATTTTTGCATTTCTCTCCATATGTCCCGCCTTCTATTTGGCAGTTGTATATTTATTGGCATCTTACAGAGGAAGCTATCGAAAGCTATTTATACTTCAAATTAAAAGCTGTTACTTTGATTTGCAAATTAAGGAGTATTATTTGGAATCATTTTATGTTAAATTAGTACAAATGTTGAGTACCGGGTACCTCTTTTTAAAGAGATGGCGTCGAGAGATAAAAATAAGAAATCATTGTTAAACCGTCAGCTATTATTTTGCTAGATGTGACCGGAAATGTCTGTATTTCGAGGTAGCTTAATGCTAAATGTAGAGACAGTCTTCCTCGCTCAGTGACAGCTCAATTTCCTTCGTGTTTGTTTATTTTTCCCGTCACATTTCGGTCCCGCTCTGTCTTCCTTATGACGCCCGTCATCCCCGTCCTGTCCGCTGTCTCGCTGGCGCTTGTGTCTCTGTGTCCAACCGCCCTGTGCGCGCGCAGAGACGTGCTCGAGCTCGGGGACGCGGACTTCGACTACCTGGCAACGGAGCACGAGACCATGCTGGTGAAGTTCTACGCTCCATGGTAACCGTTTCTCCTCGCTCCGGACATCCAGGCAGTGGGTTTGATTTGTATCGCATGCCGCTGCAGGTTCCTTGGATTTTCTCATTAATTCCACTTCAGAATATCTGGATTTTAAAGTTGCATACGATTAAATACTCTGCCTACCATCTAGCTACAAGAATATTGCGACTAATCTTTGAAACTAAACATCCATGTTAAATGTCTATTACGTTTTGGGGCAGATATTAAACGTTTTTTATAAAGCTGTCAGCTACTAATTCTTTTGTTTTGTTCATCCATCCGGCTCCCATCAATAGTTCAGTCTATCCACCCATCTATCTGTCCATTCACCTATTCATCCCTCCCTCTATATTCAGTCCATCCATCCATTCATCCAACCATCCCTCTTCTGCCCATCCATCCATCCAATCAACCGATCATCCTCAGTCCATTTATCCAACCGATCATCTTCAGTCCATTTATCCAACCAACCATCTTCAGTCCATTTATCCAACCAACCATCTTCAGTCCATTTATCCAACCAACCATCTTCAGTTCATTTATCCAACCAACCATCTTCAGTTCATCCATCCTCCATGATGTTCTGGTCTTGTTCCAGTGGGTAAAATTCTGGAAAACCTTTGTTGGATTCAGTGGGATCAGAGACTGATTTGGGCCTAGACAGAGAGCGGTACACACCTCCAATCAAGGTTGACTCCATACTTGTTTACCTCTCGTCTTTTGTCTCATTTCTTTTGTCTCCCAGGTGCGGCCACTGTAAGAAACTGGCTCCAGAGTTTGAAAAAGCAGCGGGTCGACTGAAAGGAATCGTTCAGTTAGCAAAGGTTTGTTGATATTGTTTCTATTGCTGTTGATGTTATCATCACAAACAGAGAAAAATAGAGGTTTGACTCATTTCCCTCTGGCTGCCAGGTGGACTGCACTGCTAACTCTGAGACCTGTGGTCGTTTTGGCGTCACTGGGTATCCGACTCTGAAGATCTTCAGGTCTGGGAAGGACTCTGCTCCGTATGATGGGCCTCGCTCTGCAAGTAAAAACATAAAACAAGAAAAACCAATTTAAAATTTAAAAACTAGAGGCTGTACTAGGTATAAAACCAGCTGTTCATTATAGATTTATATCCTGATAGACATCATATGTCCAGAAAAATAATCACTCCAATGGATTTAGACAGACTTTGTTTCAAGGTTCTAATAATAATAAAATAAATATATACATTAATATATTTATGCAAAGAGATTAAGAGTACCAGTAAACCAAAATTTATTAACTGGATTAATGAAGTATCCACAACTCTCCTAATGAAAAAGATTACTTGCAGTATAAGGGGAATCTATCAGTATTTCAAAACTTCAGGCTCCTTTTGTTTACTACTTTTAGTTACTAGTGATCCTCTAGTGTCCTAAAATTACCTTCTTTCTTTGTAAACTTCTCTTCTTTGTTCTGTGTGAACTGCATACTTGAGTTTGTATTTTTTGAAACACACAATAGTAAAATAATTTGGACTAATCCTTGAAAAAATAGAGAACCCTTTGTTGTTTTGATTGTTGTTGGGTTTTGTTTTTTCTCCTTTCTCATGCGTTGTCTATACATCTCATAAATAAGTGGCTTGCTAGGAAAGACAATTTATTTGCAGTTGACATTTCCTTCAATGAGAGGGAATGTTTTTTTTCTGTAGCATTGGAAGCATTTTTGAAAACCCAATAAAAGTTCTGTTGGAAAAAGAGTTAAAAACACTAATTTGTGTTGATATGTTTGTTCAGGTGGGATCTACAACTACATGACGAAGCAGACCGGTCCAGACTCACTCCACCTAAAGAGTAAAGAAGACCTCCAGAACTTTGTCAGCAACTACGATGCCAGCATTGTCGGTATGATACCGCCTGTCCTTTTGGGCTGGGTCCGCCTGGTGGCCCTGTTGCTCTCCTATATAGTCGTGTGTTTTTGTTCTCCAGGTGTTTTCTCAGGTACCGATGCGCCGCGTCTGGATGAGTTCCTGAAGGCGGCCGGTCTGTTGAGGGAACAGTTCAGGTTTGCTCACATCACTGACCTGCAGGTCGCCGAGGAGCAAACCCAAACCGAGTGAGTTTTCCGACACAAACACTGAGAAACACAAAGTCTTACCAAGCATCTTTGGTCCAGTTTCTAGTGCCAATATCTTAATTTTGTTTTGTTTTTCAAGTTTACCAGCTTACAAGTAACTTTTTGGGAAGATTTGGGAGCTTGTTGTATTTAATAACAAATTATTTAGTCAGAGTTGGGTAGTAACTAGTTACATTTACTCAGTTACATTTAATTGAGTAACATTTATGAAAAAAAGTACTTTTAGGAGTATTTTTACTACACTGTACTTTTTACTTTTACTTATGTAAATTTCTGGATTCTCTACCCACTGTGAGTAAATTTACTAAACAAAGAACAAAAACTTGATTTAACCAGAAAATCACCAGACACACTCTGGCAGTTTTTGATGAAGTTTTATACGTTTTTATTGAAATAATCTGAGTTTGAGACAAATTGATTTTTCCAGATTTTTTTGTGACTATGTTATTTATATAAATTATTTTCATTTTGGTCTTTAAAATACCAAAATTTCCACATAGCTGTATTTTGGTCTATCTTATTATGTAATTTTTAATATTAAATAATTGACGTTTGGATCTGTTAATTATTACCAGAGTCGCCTTTTTACCAAATACTTTTATACTCTTTTGTGAGTAATTTCTAGGATAGTTAATGTTTACTTTTACTTGAAGAAAAATATGTTAACTACAATTTTCAGGTACGCTACCCTCCTTACAACAAGACATTTCAAAGCAGTATTTACATAAAACAAGCTGTTTTTCTAAAAAGTTACTTATAGGTTTGTTTGGTCTCAATTCAAGTGTACAAAGATATTTTCACTAGAAACTACACCAGAAATACTTGGTAAGATTTTGTGTTTTTGCAGATTTACACATGTTGAGAACAGTTTTCAGAATTAAATAATTTTGCGGCGTTTTCTTTACTTTTCTTTATTTTTTCCAGGAGCGTTTTGCTCTTCAGGCCTCCCAGACTGGCCAACGCCTTTGAGGACAGTGTCGTTGTCTTCACGGATTACCTGACCATCAGCTCTCTGAGACGCTTCATCAGAGACAACATGTGGGACTTTTTCCACTTTGCAGATAAAAGAAGAAATCAGTTTTTTTTAACTTGGTTTTATTCTCTGTTTTTCTGTGCACAGCTATGGTCTCTGTCCTCACATGACTATGGAGAACAGAGACCGCCTCCGGGTTCGTGACTTGCTGACTGCGTACTACGACTTGGACTACCATCACAACGTCCGAGGGTCAAACTACTGGAGGAACAGGTGACACACCGTCACGCAAGACGGGTTTATTTCTGGGTTTCTGTCTTTGCATGCAGGCTACAGAGTCTTTCTGCAAAGTTTTTTAATGCTCAAACAAGCGATGGTTTTTGATTCCTTCATCTGAAACATTTCAGTGTCAGGTTTTTAAATGGTTATGTACTTATGGCTCTGCAGACGATCAGAACTGTCATGTCTGGAGCTTCAGTAGTTTGATCAGTGAAAGACAGATCAACTGTTCAGGGAGCAATATTTACATTTCCTCTGAAAACAAAGATCCAACAACTGGTCAGGTGAAGCGGACTAATATGGATGGATGGATGGAAGGATGGTTGGATGGTTGGATACTTTAATGGATGAATGGATGGAGGGATGGATGGAAGGATGGTTGGATGCTCTGATGGATTATTGGACATATTGATTCCTCTCTGATCGATTATTGGATCCTGATTTGATCAGCTCTTACAAATATCTTAACTTACCATGAAATCATGAGTCATGAAATCCAGTTTAGACTGGTCAGCGTGAAAAGATGTTGGATATTATTTCATTTTAATAATGAAATAACACTGAATACTGAAGCAAACAGCTTCTTATTGATGTGTCGACACTTTACTGGGTTTTATCAATAGATTCTGGTGCAACCGGCCCTTTAAGAACCCTATGGCCCAAAATGAAGATGAGTTTTCTGCCTTGTAGAAAGAAGTGTTCATCTCTCTCCTCTTCATGCTTGTTGCCAGGGTGATGAAGGTTGCCTCCAAATACAGTGGGCGTGGCCTAATCTTCTCAGTAGCCAATAAGAGGGACTTCCAGGCGGAGCTGGAGGACGACTACGGCCTGGGGACGGCGGACGGCGGCGAGCTACCATTTGTCACCATCCGGACCAAACTGGGCCATAAGTACACCATGAGGGAGGAGTTCACGTAGGTAACATGGCCGACTAGGGCCGCATGCCGCTGCGCCGGCGTAGAGCCAAACGCGTCTGGTCGCCTTCTGGTTACCCAACCTGACGGCGTGCGTTTCAGGAGGGATGGCCAGTCGCTGGAGCGGTTCCTGGAGGATTACTTCGCAGGTCGTCTGAAGCGTTACATCCGATCAGAACCGGTACCGGAGAAGAACGCCGCTCCTGTGAAGGTGAGCGGTAAGGCTGTGTTCGTTCACTCAGCAGGAAAATGCAACAAAATCCACTTTTTTTTCTGCATTTTCTTAGATTGTAAAGTAAGAAAGACCCTGAGCCTGTCGCTGGACGATAAATTGTCCCAGACTTTATCGCGATAAACGATAATATTGTTGTTTTGAGGCTGTTTTCAAGTAATGGTAGAATAATGCAAGAAAACTTTCTCAAAACTCAATAAACTTTAAATTCTAATGAACATTTAACACTGGAAGTCCTTTAAATGATTGATGGAATGACCTGTGGAGGTTCTGCTGTGACCTCTGACCTCTGCTTGTCTTCTGCAGGTGGTAGTTGCCGAGTCGTTTGATGACATCGTTAACGATCCAAATAAAGATGTTCTGATCCAGTTTTACTCTCCGTCGTGTCCACACTGCAAGAAGTTGGAACCGGTTTACAGGGAGCTGGCGGAAACGGTACAGGATTTGGGTTTTTTGTCGCATTTAAGGCGTAAAACAAAACGGATTTAGCTGCAACAAACTCATCGTTTCATTAGGAACAAACTACACCTCCGACTAGGGCTGGGCAGTCAATCGATTTTATCAACTGGTTGAATTTTTGAGGATTTAATATTTGGAAAATCAAGAGTTTTATTTTCATCAATGCATTTCCATAGTTCAGAGTGATGTCATCAGGCTGAGGGCGGCCATCTTGTTTGACAAGCATGTTGAACAGCTTTAATTTATTTGGACTTTGAATTCAGGTCCAAATAAATAAAAGGCTAATGACAATGTTACAAGAATAAAGTCTTAATATTTCCAGGATAAAGTCTTAATATTTGGCGAATGAAACATTTTTATGAGAACTCTAACATAAAAAATAACAAAAAAATTATTATTCAATATTTAAAAAAAGTTTCTCGTAATTTTAAGAATTCTTCCGGTAAAATTGCATCTTTATTCAGCTGCTATGATGACAGCATTTATAATCTTCCTCTGTTTTCTCAGCTGTATTCTAATCCAAACGTCGTCGTTGCCAAGATGAACGCCGTCAATAACGACGTCCCGCTGGGATACGATGTCCAGGGGTGAGGTTTCACTTTTTATCCTAGATCAACTTTTACACGTTTTATTACGTAACAACCAGAGTCATGGATTCTGTTCCTCGCAACTTTTCAAAAGTTTCTCATTTTTATTCTTATTTATCATTAATTAATCTGTCACAATAAGGAATTAATAGATTTATGGTATGATAAATTAAAATAAGCACAAATTTGCTTCTCTGTTATAAAATGTCAGTTAAATCCATTGAAGTTTGAGTTTGTAAAGTGAAAAAGATTTAAGACGTTAAGAAAACTTTCAGTAGATCTTTGTTTTATGCTGTTTTCCCCTCTTTCCAGCTTTCCAACCATTTATTTTGCTCCAGTGGGTAAAAAAGATGATCCTGTTCGATACCAGGTAACTCTCAGCCGGTCCAGGTTCGGTTCTCTCAGGTGCAGCGGGTCGTCTCATGAGGTTAGATGACGTCTCCTGCTTTTTTTTTCCAGGGAGCTCGGGAGCTGAAGGACTTCTTGAAGTTCCTGAAACAAGAAGCGAGTCACAATCTGGTGCTGCCCGGGTTTAAGGAGGAACTGTGACATTTGTTTACCCGTCGATCTTAACCGAGAAAGAATAAATCACGATGTCAGTGAGAAACAAAGGGACAAAGTTAGTTCTGCTCTCTCTGACGGACCTGATGTAGAATCAGTGAACCTCCACAGAACCGAGTCTGCCCACATTTCTTTCTTTATGCCCAAAATAACTTCTTATGTTGCCTCACTAGATTTATTTATGTATTTATTTATATTTGAAGCCATCACATATGCATTGGGTTTATTTTTTGTATTTTAACCCAAGCTGGATGCTATATTTATTTATTTATCATGTGTACAATTTGTATATGGTGCTTTGATGTATTTATTTATATTTTACGAGAGACTTTAAGCTTCTTGACAAACTAACAGATGTGATGATACTGATCCTGAACTCCGCTCTGAGCCTTTTTACTCTGTAATCTCTGCTGGGACTGTTTAATAAACTGTTAACTCACATCTGGCTGTTTAAATAAGAGCTTGTGTACTTCTTAAATGAGTGATAGCGTATGAAAATCTGTTTTAAAATTTTTGTTATTATTAAATGTGAAAATAAGTCTAGGTTAAATGTATTATTGTTCCTCCCTTTATTTTCTGTACTTCAACGTACAATAATAACCCTCAACAATAAAAGACTGATTTATTAACGCTGCAAACCCATAAACATAGTCTTAAAACATTAATTTACCGGGACAAATGTGCGTGTGGTGGTGTCAAAAATAATGTTAATATCTTTATTACTTCAAAAACATTTTTAAAAGTATATATATTGAAAAACAAGAACAGCTTAATACAATTTGTAAGGGGTCTCGTACAGATTTTCTCCTTAAAAGGCGGATTGCGTGCGAAATTTATTTCATTCACTCTATTGGTAGATTAATGTGTCAATCAAATTAATTCTCGTCGCTGATTGGTCAGGTTTTGGGTCCACCCTTTCGGACCCTCCCTCGCGCCGTACCTCCCAGAACCTTCCAGGCGGCTGCTGTCCGGTGCACGTTGTCAAAAATGATCGGCCAGCAGGTTTTAGTGCTCAGTAAGTACTGAAATTCACCTAAAGTTAAGTTTTTATTATTTCGGTTAGAAGTATTGTTCGCCTGGTGTTCTGGTTCCGCTCATTTTGTTGGCGTTAACACTCAGAGCGGAGCGGCTGAAGCACAAAGCGGCTAAGCAGCAGCATGTGCTAACCAGGCTGGTGCTGTTCGCATCACGGCGCCACTTCCTCAGTGCGGGTTAGAGTTAGCATCGTTAGCTCCAGCTACACGACCATCACCAGACTGAACGTCTCCACCCAGCCGGTGTTAGCATCTTTAGCTTAGAGGCGAAGAAAAGCGTGAGGGAGATGCTAGGTTAGGCTAAGCTAAATCGAGCTAACTGTCACCGTTACTCAGCATGAACATGTGCCTGTAAGGCTGAAAACTGACAGACATACACGTCTTTGTATGCATTTGTACTAAACATTGAGCTCTAAACACGGTTATAATTTTTGTTTTTGGTATGTTGTTAATATATGTAAGGAATTTGGCTGGTTTAGGAAACGTCTAAGCAGTATTGTACTGGATTGTGTTGGGTATTTTATTTAATGCGACCAAGCTATTTTACATTATTAGGAAAAGCATTGTTTTGATATACCGGTGTATAATATTTTAGCTACTTTACTGAATAGATTTTTTTTAATTTGATTAATATAGGAAGTATACTTGTATCATTTATTACCATCTTCAATCGACAGCCAACAATGAAAAAGTAAATTTTCTATTCTCCAATTTGTTTTTGATTTTAAAAAACACTTGTTTTTTTCAGTTTTTCAATTTTACTATCAAATCAAAAATAGAAAGTGAAAAAAATGAGACAGAGTTGAATTTTACTTTAATATAAATACCAGGCAGTTTACATTTGCACAAAAATTTGAAACCAGATCATATTGTACAATCTAAATGCTTTTAATTTGACACAGAAAAGCTACAATAAATCCTATTGTTGTTAAATTAATATATCTTTAGTTATTACATTTATGTTATCTAATATTTATTAAAATCATTCACACAATACCTTTTTACTCTGCTGGCCAATCCAACAAACTGACCATTGGTGTGTTTTCTATTTTATAATTCTGTAGTATTTTTAGAATGTTTTATTCTACTTTTAGTCTTTTTATTTTACTATTGTCTTGTTTCTATATACCCCTGCTATACAGCAATAAAAAATTATGTCCTTTATTAATAAAATGGATAGGACTGACATCCTGTTCTCTTAGGATTTAAGTGACCGAAACGCAGCGGAAAATTGTTGTGAAGACTTTGTGATGATGAGAAAGATTGATTAACCACATCAAATTATAGTAATCAGAGCAAAATCGTAATTGTATGACTGCTTGAATGCAGTATCTGGCAGAATATTGCTTTTCATCAATATTCAAGATTTCATGTTTTATTTTTCTGCTGTTATGTGAAAATTAATACTTTGTTTTGTCCTTAAAGCAGGGTGACTGCACATAATTAAAATAACTTTTAATTCATGTAGCTAAAATTAAGGCCTTAAAATGTCTTAAGTTTTAAAAAAAATTTTTAAAGTTGGCCTTATGTACTTTGATCACAACCATTATATTTTTTATGGTGACACTAACTAATCATGTATATTCCATTTGGTTTTATTTTCTTGTGGGACATTTCTGTCAGGCATAAGATTGAGCCTACAGACATTGAGACGGTTAAGGCTACCGCTTACTAGCTGTACAGCTAATTACCCATGGTACCTAGTTAGCTTTAATGCATCTATCATAGGTTTAGTGCAGCTACAACTATTAGCATTGAAGTTGGAGGTTTAGTGAATTTAAAATATGGTGGTCAAGCACCAGCCTTACCAAGTCTTAAATTTCATCCATAAGTCTTTAAAAGTCTTACATTTAAATTGGTAAAACCTGCAGAAACCTTGCTAAAGTCTTAACTACTCACCTTAATCTTAAATTAACTTTTTTCATCCTGATGCCACATCATCCAGGCTTGTTAATATCTCTGTTTGTTTTCTCCCTCCAGATCAGAACGTGAAGAGAGAGTCGGGACGTAAAGTCCAGACAGGAAACATCAACGCTGCAAAGGTCAGTTTGAACCACAGTGTTGTGGATTTCTACTAAATATTTCTCCTAAAACATCAAGCCGCTTCTTAAAGGTCAGACGCTAGCTGCGTTTCCATTGACCACGTAATTGTGCAATTTGACGTTTCAAAATAAATTCACTTAACGGAACCACGGAAATTTCTAAAAAAAAGTTTTGCTTACATTTGTGATGGAAACGCAGCTGGTGAATCTGTTCACTACAGATCTGAACGTCATGACGGTTCTGGTTTGTGGTTCTGTCTTTAACGTCCCAGTTTATTTCAGACCATTGCAGATGTGATCAGAACCTGCCTTGGCCCGCGGGCCATGATGAAGGTGAGTGTGCTCCAACATCGTCATCACATCCATTCTCTGCAGTGGTCAGTAATCCTCCATGTTCTTCCTCCCAGATGTTACTTGACCCCACAGGAGGAATCGTCATGACAAATGACGGGAACGCCATCCTCAGAGAGGTCAGGGTCACTGATGACTTCCTCAGCTTGGACAGATTGGAAATGTCCAACATGGATGTTTGGCTTTGTTTTCTTCCTAACATCAATCTCTGTGGTAACAGATTCAGGTGCAGCACCCTGCAGCCAAGTCTATGATTGAGATCAGCCGCACGCAGGATGAAGAGGTGGGAGACGGCACCACCTCAGTCATCATTCTGGGTAAGGATTTAGATTCTTTAAATCCACAGAATATCGCTTTAAAACAATAATATTAATAAAGAAAAACAGATGTGATTTGATCAATGATTTTTCTTTGTGTCCCAGCTGGAGAGATGTTGGCCGTCGCTGAGCAGTTTCTGGAGCAGCAGATGCATCCGACGGTGATCATCAGCGCCTACAGGCAGGCTCTGGAGGACATGCTGGAAACCCTGAAGGAAGTCAGGTAGACACAATCTTTTCTCAGTCACAACTCTAGCAGGAAACCAGCCAAAAATAAAATTAAAACTTTAGGACAATGGGGCACCTGGAACGCAAATTGCATATTTTTGTAAGGCCTTTGGATCTCTCCTGCTTCCAAAAACAAATGCTTTAAAAAAAAAAACAGTAATTTTTTGGTAATATGTTTTTAGGTGACTGGAAAATGAGTTGTTTCAAAAACCTCCAGACTGTTAAATCACATTCCAGGGCCACTGTGCCGTTGCCTAGCAACCCCAGTGGAGTTCTGCCTGTTACTTAGCAACCTAACCAGAGCTCCAGAACTGGAGCTGCTTTGGTCAGCTGCTTTTACTGCTGTATGTGTAGACCTGTCACAATAAATCAATTAATCACATGATAAATTAAAACAAACTCTATAATTTCCATTTGTATGATTAGTTTTTTTCTCTTTCTCTTGCTACTAAAAACTGGATGAAAAAAGCTTTCACTCTGATGGTTGGTCTCAGCTGGCACTTCTTTTGAAGGACAATTTTGTTTACAGACATTTTATAATTCATTTTATTTGTTGTATCTGTTGTTTTTGTCTATTTATTTTGGATATTTAAAATGTCTTCCAGCTCCAGCGTTAAATGTTTATTAGAATTTAAAGTTATTGATCTTTGAGAATGTGTTCTTACATTATTATGCCATTATATTAATTGAAAATGGTCTCAAAACAACAATATTATAATTTATTACAATAACTTCTGGGACAATTTACTGTTCAGCAGAATTTATCATGACAATTCTAAGCATGTGCTGTACAATGGCTGCTGGAAAAGACATGTGTTATCTACCAGTCATAAGTTGTTGCATTCTTGTTGGTTGTGCAGGAGGCTCTACTCATGCTTTTCAAAGATGTATGGTTATATAATTGAGCATTTTTTTCCCCAGCCATTTCCATATTTGAGTGTAAGTGTTGAGTTGGGGAGCGTGGCCAGCAGCAGCTTATTTAGATTTAAAGGGAAAAGATGCCCTAAAACAGATCTGAAAAGACTAAAATTTCATTATCTAGGAATGGTTTCATGCTGTTTTGTATAGCCAACCTGTTCAAGGAAGCAAAATAGGTGACCTTTAAGCAGATCACCAACCCTCTGTCTCTCCTCCTGCAGCACCCCAGTGGACACTTCAGATCGCTCCATGATGTTGAAGATCATTCATTCGGCCATCAACACCAAAGCTCTGAGCCGCTGGTCAGAATTGGCCTGCAGCATCGCGCTGGACGCCGTTCGGACCGTCGAGCTGGAGGAGAACGGACGCAAAGAGATTGACATCAAGAAGTACGCCAAGGTGGAGAAGGTGAGACCGCCAGGATTCACTCAGCCTGTAAAAACACCAGGAGGTTTAGAGGTGTAGAAAATTCAATCCAATTCAAAAATACTGAATTATTGTGCTTGCAGTTAGTTTTTGTTTTTTAACATCTTAATTTGAATGCTTTGTAACAGATCACTAGAGGAGCATTTTCAGAATAACTGCAGTTTGTTTTTAGCTGCTTTAAAGCTACATCTTGTTCTAATTCCTGTGGTGCGTTCAGGTTCCAGGTGGGATCATCGAGGACTCCTGTGTGCTGAAGGGCGTGATGATCAACAAAGACGTGACTCACCCCAGGATGAGACGGATGATCAAAAACCCTCGCATCATCCTGCTCGATTGTTCTCTGGAGTACAAGAAAGGCGAGAGCCAGGTAAACATTTATAGCCAGGCATTTTAATTGATTTTTCCCCCCTCGCTCTTTTCTTAAAAAAATAAATAAATAAATAAAAAATAATACAAATGACAAGCTATGAGATGTTTTGTTTAATTACAGGAATATACAGTAGTTGTAATAGCAGAAAAAAGATCCAATCATACCAGAAAAATATCTTATAAAAAAAAGTAATTTTAATGAGAAGAAAGCTTAACTAGATTATTTTTTGTTACTATATCATTCTCATACGACAGGGGTGTTCAAAGTCGGTCCTTGAGGACCGGCATCCTGCACGTTTTAGTTCTCTCCCTGGTGGTAGCAACAACCTTTTCAGCATGTTAGTGTTCTTCTTAGGTCTTCTAAGAAGAACACTAACATGTTCTTCTTCAAAGGTTTAACGCACCTTTGATCCAGGTGCATTAAACCAGGGAGAGAACTCAAACCTGCAGGATGCCGGCCCTCCAGGACTGACTTTGAACACCCCTGTCATACGACAACTAAAGAAATGTGCAGCTTTGAACACCTCCAGGTTCTGTTCATCTTTGATGGCCTGGATGAGAGTCGACTTCCACTGGACTTCCGAAACAGTCTGGTCCTGACTGATGTTACATAATCTAGTATTACTTGAAACTATGATTTTGTAAAATCATGGCACTAAAAAAAAAGTAACCTGGTTGTCCCTTCGATTTTGTTGTAGAGTGCATTAGTGAAAAAGAATCCATATTTTCCAAAGGCAAATGGAGAAAATCGGCCTACAAAATGCTAATTAATGTGCAACTGCTTTTTAAAAAATGCTATCTTGTTTTATCTTCACCCCCCCCAAAAAAACTTCAATAACTTTAACAAATTGACTATATAATGTAATCAGTAGCAGATCCGTGAAAATGCATAAAAAGCTGTCGCACCATACCAAAACGAAATGGATCTAAAGCATTTCGAAAATGTTCTTTTTCTGAACTCATTTATATGAAAATAATTTCATATGGTTTCCTGCAGACTGACATCGAGATCACCAAGGAGGAAGACTTTGCCAGGATCCTAAAGATGGAGGAAGAGTACATCCAGCAGATCTGTGAGGACATCATCCGCCTCAAGCCAGATCTGGTCTTCACCGAGAAAGGCATCTCAGGTACCAGAACCCATCACACCTGAACATGTGACTTCGTTTCTGCTCCTCTGGTGTCTTAACGTGTTTTTTTTTTCTCTCTCAGATCTGGCTCAGCACTACCTGGTGAAGGCGAACATCACCGCCATCCGCCGTGTGAGGAAGACTGACAACAACCGCATTGCCAGGTACGCTGCTTTCTGCTTTCAGCTTTTCCACGGCGTCTGAAGTCAATAAGATGATCATATCTCCAGGATGAAAAGCAGTTAAAAATTAAATGAAAACTTTCCGAAAGAAGTGGATGTAATGATGCAAAATGTATGTTTTTTTATGCTCCAGGCGCTTAAAAAAAATAAAACACCACCCAGGCGGTTTTTGGTAATATGTTAATGTTTTTTGGTGACTGGAAAATGAGCCGTTTCAAAAACCTTTGAAATGTTAAGTCGCATTCAATGAGCACTGCAGCGTTACCTAGCAACCTCAGCAGAATTCCATCTGTTACCTAGCAACCTAAGCTGAGCTCTGGCTTTTTTCAGCTGGTTTTACTGTTGCAAAATCGCTGCTGGAAAAGACAAGTGTTTTGTTGGCGACTTAATGCACGGACACCACTTACTGCATTCTTGTTGGTTGTGCAGGAGGCTCCACTGATGCTTTTCAAAGTAATACATTTGTATAATTTCATATTTGTTTGTAGCCATTTTCACATGCGATAGTAAACGTTAAATTGGGGGCCGTGACCAGATGTAATGGACATGTTTTGTGTACCCCATAGACTTTTTCCTAACCTGTTTAAGGAACAATGATAGATCACTTTTAAATGTTTTCTTCATCAGGGCGTGTGGCGCTCATATCGTCAGCCGGACAGATGAACTGCGTGAGCAAGACATCGGCCTCAAGGCGGGGCTGTTCGAGGTGAAAAAGATCGGGGATGAGTATTTCACCTTCATCACAGAGTGCAAAGACCCGAAAGCCTGCACCATCCTGCTGAGAGGAGCTAGCAAGGAGATCCTGGCGGTGAGAGCGGCAGCCCACTTGTTATATCAGCCTGGCAGACTGGTTCGTTTTGTAACTGTGTCTGCGGTCTGCAGGAGGTGGAGAGGAACCTGCAGGACGCCATGCAGGTGTGCCGTAATGTGCTGCTTGAGCCGTTCCTGCTGCCAGGAGGCGGCGCTGTGGAGATGGCTGTGTCGAAGCATCTGACGGAGCGTTCCCGCGCTCTGACCGGTGTGGAGCAGTGGCCGTACCGCGCCGTGGCCCAGGCGCTGGAGGTCATCCCCCGAACCCTGATCCAGAACTGTGGAGCGTCCACCATCAGAGTGCTGACATCACTGAGGGTAAAAGTCCAAATAAATAGCCTCCCTAGAGCTGAGAAAATCTATTGTGACGATTAGTCAGATTTTAAAAATTGACATATTCTGCAGATTTTTCATTTAAACCACTTAAGAGTTTTTATACTAGAATTTATTTTTTGTTATCTTAAATGCAAAATGTATATATTTTTTGTACAGTTTTGGCTTAATTACAGCTCTGAGTATGTTTTTTTTTTTTTTTCTAAAGCAAAATTTCCTATTTTTGAGTCTGTATACACCAATTAGCGATTAATCAATTACTAAATTAGTTAACGATTATGTTTAATCCTTTGTGTCCGTCAATATAAATTAATATTTAGTGCATCAGTCAGAAAATGCATTATGAACAGGAAAAACGCATAAATATGTTACAGGGCCAGCCAAAATTAAAAAAACAACAACAACCTTTGACCTATATTCTGGAACATACGGTAACTCGCCTGCTTTTTAAATCTGTGGAGCTCAGCGGGTTAAAGGTCGCCATGTCTTTTCAGGCCAAACACACCCAGGAGAACAGTGTGAATTGGGGCGTCGACGGAGAAACTGGCTGCCTGTCTGACATGTCCGTTCTCGGCATCTGGGAGCCACTGGCCGTGAAGGCCCAGACCTACAAGACTGCAGTGGAGGTCAGAACCGCGGCCCGATCAGAACCAGTACCGCCACTGGTGTTCATTACTCTCAACTCTTACCATTCTCTCCTGTGATAAACAGACGGCCATTTTGTTGCTGCGCATCGACGACATCGTCTCTGGTCATAAGAAGAAGGACAAAGACGAGCAGATGGGAGGACAGGGCGCCGAGTAGGTCCAGTTGGATCCGTGTTGACCCAGAACATCGGAGTCACTCCAGCTGTGTGTGTGTGAGTGGATGTGTGTGTTTAAACTCTGTATGTATGCATGTGTGGGGACCAGATGACTCGCTGAAACTTAATAAAAACAAATTTTGAAACCTGAACCTGTCTGCTGGTTTTGTTTATGTAAAACCGGAGTGCTCAAGTCCAGTCCTGGGGAACTACCATCCTGAAACTTTCAGAGCTGATCCAGGCCTGTTGGAGTAAGGATGCATCTAAAAGTTGCAGGACGGTACCTCTTGAGGACTGGACTTGAGCACCCCTGATGTTAAAGTTTATTTTCGCTAGAGTTCTGTTGGTTCTTTTCGCGCCTGAAGCTTTTATGCATCTAAACAAACTGGAGAGAAAGAATCCTGAGGTCTGCTGAGATAAATACAACTGTGAATCAGAAGTCAAGCTACTATTGCTGTCTGAACAAATGCTCTAACCAATTAGAGCCAAGAGGAGAGTCTTGGTGCTGTCTATCATTCTCATGAATAAGCTGCTAAATGAGCTTCTTTGTCACTTGTGACCATGCTAACTAGCTTTAGCATTCACAACAGGCTATGTTAGCTTCAGGAGAGGACAGCAGTGCCACTTTTTGGGTAATTGACAGCAGTAGGACCCGCCTCCTGGTTCTGATTGGTTATTTCTAGTTAGCCCAGGGAGAACTCAGATAAGCTTGATTTTTTTTCTTTCCAAATTATTATACCATATTTTCACAACATAGTGATTAACTTATTTTTTATTTCAACAAATAAGTGGAATAGTTTTTATAAAAGTTACTGCATCTTTGAGGACTCAGTATTTGTCTGAATTCACCAAAGATTTAATTTTTGGTATTTCAATGTTTCCTCCTTATTTATTTAACCTTTAAAAATATATATAAAATGAGTCAGCCTACACTTCAAATTGTGGTAGTTTCAGCTAGATATCTCCAGTCATGCTATTACCAGATTATACTAATTTGTGTTAAAAAAAAAGAAGAAAAAAAGTTTGATTTAGAAGATAAATTGAATTTTACATATTTAGAAAATTACAAAACTTAACAGGAGTTATCTTATCTATCTACCGCTGTGTTAGACTAGCTAATAGCAGCAGTAGATAATCTATCACAACGGAACATTGAAATATTTTTGCTTAGATTTCATTTCCTGCAGTAGCTGACGTAATGACGATTTGGGCGGGGCTTCTAGCAGTCAGCTGACGTGAAGCAGGCGGTCATGTGACTCACCACACAACGGTCACAACAAAGATGTCGGCTGCAGGGATCGGCCGGGTTTTCGTGATTTTAGTCGTTTGTGTTTTTAGTTCGTGTGAAAGTTTGTTCATCGGAGGAGATTCTTACAAAAGAGAGGTAATGAAATAACCAAAAGCCGAATATGTTTTAAATTAATTGCCTTAAAGGGCTGAATTACAGCAGCGAGAAACAGGAAGTGAAAGTTTTTATTAAACAGAAAATTAGACTTAAATCTTTCACTGTTCTTTAATGGGATTCGTTAAAACCTGCTTGATAATTGTTTAGTTTTTTAAATTTATTTTTTTAGAATGTTATTAGTGTGGGAAAAGCAGGATGAAACTCAGTATACTGATTTAATTTGATTAAAAACAACACTCATGTGACCTGAGAGACGAGATAATTGCACTGACTTTAACAATCTTAACATACTGTAATCTATAAACTGTTAATGACATGATCAGTGCTGCTGTTTGATCATAGCTGATTTGTTTTCTTCTTCTGTTCTTCAGCTTACTGTGAAGTTGTACCCGAACACGACGCCCTCTGGCGGTGAGCTCCTTCACGTGAGAGCTGTGGGCGGAAACGACACATTGCACTTCCTGTTCTGCAGCCAAGGGGCGCCAACATTGCTGATCGTTCACACCAACTCTTCTTCCTCTACTGTCAAGGTTTGGGCAAAATTCATTGGCACTGAACAGCTTAAAAAACAATTATTATACATTAACTAGCTAATTTAGCTTATTTTATTGGGTGGTCACAGTATTAAATATCTGATTGTTATACAAGTACTTAGTTTATTTCTATCACTGCACAAAGCTTAGTAAAGTTAGCATGTTTCACCTTTTCACATAAGTCCAACAAATCCTCATCAAAAAGTTGACTGGCATTAAAGTGAGTAAGAAACTAATTATTCATTAATGTTTTATCTTTATTTTTTAATTAAGACCATGGAAAGCATGTTAATAAATATTTAATATTGCAAATGTTCGCTAACTAAAATGAGGTGTATGAGGAATATGAGGTGTGTCTTGTTTACTCTTGTAGTAAATCAAGAGCAAAAATAATGTCAAGCCAGAATAAGTCATATCTTTCATCTATTTATTTTTTTTACCCCTCTGGTATCTAAATGTGTCTAAATGTTTGTTTTTCAGGTGAACTGGCCTGAGTTTTTGGCTCGTAATACCAGCGGCAGCCTGACAGTGGAGCCGCAGAGCAGCGTCCTGTACAGCACCGCCGTTGTCTTTAGCCGGGTCAGAACCAGTCTTTACCCTTGTAGAACAAACCCGACTGTGTGTTCACTGGAAAACCTTTTTTTTTTCTTCTCTCAGCTGTTGGAGTACGATGATGAAAACGACACAGCCGAGGCAAAATCCAACTTCTTCCCCGCCTACGAGCTGAAGGACTTCATCTGGACTCGGATGAACCTGTCCGATTCCACCGCGACGCTGTGCGGGTCTCCCCCACGGCCCGGCAATGGGTCGCTTTGCCTGCAGGTGGGACACTGGGACAACCCAGGACAGTCACACCAATGAGCAACAATAACATTATTATTATTATTATTATTATTGTTGTTGTTGTTGTTGAACTATTTCTCTGGATGGTTAAGGGAAAATTCAGAGCTTTTATGACTTTGTGACAAAGTCATAGAAATGATGCATATTCTAATAAATAGCTTTTAAATTTGACTTATTTTCTAAATATAAATGAGTTTTGACCCCAATTCTTGTACTATGAAATATTATCTCATAATTATGGCTTAAGTATTTTATATTATGAAATACAGGAGCTTAATTATGTCATAGTTATACCATAATTATGTGACGTGAAATTGACTTAGAATGATTCCATATTTTTTATGAATATTTTTCATAAATATATGGTGGTGCACAAATAATATTGAACTCTTATTATTGTTAATGTAATAATACTTATGACATAATTCTGGTATATTAAAATATAATTTAATTTTCATGTAGATGTTCATCATCCCTCTTGTCTTTCCTATAATGTATTTATAGGAAAGTCAATTTTGAGTCATGCTATGACTCAAAATTGAGTGATATTCATAAGATGGAGGCAGTATTTTTATTCTTATTTAATAAGTGCCAGAGATGGGTTTTCATGTTGCCTTAAATTTCCTAACCTTTTTGTTTTCCAGTTGTCTGTGTTTGGCTCAGAGGGGCGTGTTGACCTTGAGCCCCGCCTCCTCCATTCTGCTAACTCCTCCCAGTTGGAGGTGTGGCTTAACGGCCTGCCGCCCCGATCCAATACGTCCAGGTTCATGTTGGAGCTGGAAGCGGTGGGCGGGGCTTATCCACTGAACAAAGTGGAAGTTCGAAAGTTCATCGACGACGAGTACACACCTTCAATATTCCAGGTGACAAAACTTTATTTTAAAGTTCTTTGTTTGCATTATTTGATTTTATATATATTTTACCATTTTATTCAGCGTTAATGTGAATTTTTTAATATTTAGTATATATAGAAACGATGGCCTGCTTTAATGGTCTACTGTAACTCTTCTGTTGTGATGTTTTATTTTATTTTTTGTATTATTATTTATTTATATTATTTATCTTTTTCTTCAGCTTATTCTATGATTATTTTTTGTACAGCACTTTGGTGCAGTTTTAAACCTGTTTTTAAAGTACGACATAAATAAATTTGACATTAATCAAACTCTAGTTCTTTAATCTAGAAAGTTTGATCCGTTTGGGGAATGTGAATGCCTAATCGAACTCTAACTAGAGAAGCAAACTCTGGAACTCGTGGTCTCGGTTTGGTTGAAGTGAATTCTACTGCGGTTCGAATGCATATGTGAAAACAGGAAGTGGACTAGAGCACAGAGCATTCTGGGTAAATACAACAAAAATAAATTTGTGAGTTTAGAGCTAGAGGGAGAAATGGGACATGGGTTTTTTTAATCAGTCAAAATAGAAATCTTGCTACTGCTAAAATCTGACGCTCCTCCATTTTTCTTTACATTTTGTGAAGAAAGAAGTTGTACTCATGTCTTCTTCAGAGGTTTTCACGTAGTTTCTTTCAGTAGTTCTTGGTGCAGCGCCACCACAGGAGAGGAGGTGAACTGTTTTTTTCAAAGGGTTTGGTTGGTTTGACACAATGTAGTGTAGCAATTTTGGTCTCCAGTTGAACAGAGTCTACTGGACTATGAGGTGTGGAAACCCTTTGAGATCCACTTTTGGGCTGAGTTGTCATTGTGTGGCAGAAAAGCACAAAAGTTGTAATAAAATGCTGTGTTAGTGCACATATTAACTTATTTTGAAATCTCTAGAATCTGACGAAGGTGACATGATCAGTAATCAGTCATTGGTTAATCAAATGTCACATTGTAAGGCAGAAATCCCATGGCAACATCATGATTTAAAAAAAGACTTTAAACTCAAGTCTCATTGTGTTTAAAGAGTCAAGTTGTTCGCAGTCCTACTGGGATCTGGTTCTGGTCATAATATAATAAAACTACCAAAAATGTTGTGAATTATCACAGCCGATGACATTTGGGATTCAAAATTAGATATATAAGACAATATCTGGCTCTATCAACATGAATTTCTGGCAACCCTGTTGTTAGTATTGCCCTTCCCATGCTGCTTTTTTTTTAAAGCATTTTAAAATTTTCTGTACGTAAAAAAATGTGATCAAGTGAATTTTCCGTGAATTATTTAGAGTCACATTTCACAGAAAACTTTGTGAATACTGAACCGTGACTAGGCGGGGATTCCGGTGTAAACTGACCGTCTCTGCTGTTCTTTAACCGGGTGTAGTTTCTCTCCTTCAGGTGTCTCTGTGGGTGTCTTCACCGAACAACGGCTCGGACATCCTGGGTTTCGTCCAGTGGAAGCCAGTGGCGTACCGGACGTCCCGTCCGAGCCTGGAGGACGCAACGCCGTGCCGTAACTCCGATCCACGGCAGCAGAGCGGGAACTCGACGTCTGCTTCATCGGCTCTGATTAAAGGTTTTTACTCCGACCCAGCAGCCATGGGGATGAACGTTAGCTTCGGCATAGCTGGAGAACCTTACTACAACAGCACCATGTTCCTCAGCTGGTTAGTTCATCTATTTGTTTTTTTATTTAGTGTTTCTGATCCGTCTGCCGTTAAATCGACGTATTCCATCTCTCTCAGGACGATGCTGGTGGGCGTCGGCTCCCCTCCGATTGACTCGTTCTCCCCGCTGGTGATCGGCATCTTAACGGCTGGTCTGGGGATTCCCATCGTCCTCCTGCTGGGGGGCGGAGTCTTCGTCTTCATAGCGAAGAAGCGGGAATCCTCAGGAGCGGGCTACGAGCCAATCAACTGACAGCATAGCCCCAGCCAATGAGATGTTGAGACTTTTTTTTTTAAACTTCGGATGACATCACTGACGATTCAGCCAATCGAGAAGCAGTCAGTTTAATATTTCAGCCGTAACTCAGATCAGTTTCAGTCAGTAGATTAAATTGGCAGGAAGCAGAAAATTGTTTTAAGCGAGCATGACTGAGATTCAAAAGCATTTATTTTATATAAATAAAATTAGCTTTCTTTCGTTTTTTTTATAAAAATGTATAGATATTTCATATAATGTTGAGATTTTAAAGAAAGTTATTACTTCGTATCTCAGGTTTGGCCTCAAAATAGAAAGCTACTGATTACACAACATATTTATTTTATTACATATTTTTTGTTTGGTTTGTTATAAACCTGGAGGAAACGTTGCTTACGCCACAAAAACACAAAAATATTCCCAAGTATTTTAGTGTAGTTTCTAGTGCAAATATCTGACTACATTTAAAGTAAGACTAAACTAACTTGCAAGTAACTTTTTAGCAAAACATAGGAGTTTGTTTTAATGGAATAATTCCTTAATATTGATAAAAAGGTTGCAGTTGCAAGGAAGTTTTTTACTTATAACAAGCTTCTATGTCTTGCTACAAAGTTACTTGTAAGTTAGTTTTGTCTTATTTCAAGTGTACAAAGATATTTGCACCAGAAACTAAACCTAAAATACTAAATGTATATTAGATATAAATAAATGTACCTAAATTGTTGTTGGTTTGAGCCTGAGCATCACATATTCTGACCTAAATTGCATCAACCAATCAGGATTCACCATGAAATCACTAAGAATTTATTTAGGACATGAACCAAACCTCATTGTGAGATTTTAACTGTATTATTATTATTTTTTTTAAATTTTTGTTATCTTTATATTTTGCAGATTTAATGTTAAATTCAAGATTTTGTTTATTCGATGTGGAGCTGCTCAGCAGCTTGGTCTTCAAAACGTTTTGCTACAATAAAAAGTGGAACGTGTTATTTCAGTGATTTGAAGCGTTGTCATTAACCGTATATTGAAGCAGTCTGAGTTTTGATCAATCATTTTTTGGTTTTTAGATTTTGGGTAACATACATGATTTATACAAAGTGTGGGAAGGTTTGGATTTTGCTTTTGAGACTTTCCAGGTCTGGATAATTGTGGAAAAAGACAATTGAGGAAGGAAAATGTTTGATTTTTCAAATAACGTTTCTGTTAATTAAAGGAATGAAATTTTAATAATCTTTAACAAATGTAGTAGTTTTCACAGTGATTTGCCACGTAAATGCATAATGTTTAACAATTCTACCCAACAGTGTTAGTTTTTGTGTTTAAACTAAATAGTCAATCATACCTCCAAGCTGCTTTTTAAAAGGATGTTTAACAAAATAAAAGGTTCAAATTTCAGACTGCTTTAGAGAATCTCCAGTCTAAGATTCCCAAATTGTTATTTAGTTGGTCCAAGGCTTCTGTACGTTGAAAAAAAGTTGATCAAATATACTGAGATTGACCTTATTTGTAACGTATTTATTGAAATAAAGCAATAGACATTTTGAACTAAATCAAATCAGGTAACTCACACTGTTTTATGTTTCTCTGTGGTTTATTTTGTCAGAAACGTCACAGAGAAACAAAAAACGTCCAACATAAACCTATTATTTACAATAAAACATCAGTATGAGGCTGAAACACTTTGATAAAGGAACATAAAATTAAAAACAGTGCCTGTTTTGGTTGCCTTCTATAAAGTGTGAAGCAGCAACCAATCAGAGCTCAGCTAGAGGAAACGTGAACCAATCAGGTGAAGAATGGGCGGATATGATCGATGACGTCACGTCCTGACCAATTTCAAACTTTTAATTCTTTCCAGCGCATCCGGCATGTAGAAATGAGACATTTTCAGACTTCACAGTAGATTTGAAACTATAAAAACACTAAAAAGTTCGCCGCGAGTTCGGGTAAGATTACTATACTGTGAGCTGAAAAAAATTACAGAAACAGGAAGGAAACAATGGTTCGCATGGCAGAATCCAAACTTTTTTTTTAACGTATTCTCCTTTCTTTTAGGGGTGTAAGTCATCATTATTGAGTTACTCTAAAGTTGATTGATAAGCGGACGATCTCTTAAAAAACAGTTTTCTCTTGTATCAAGAGAAAACCGTCTTTCTAAAACAAAGGGCTAACTTTTGTACCATATACCAAATTTAAAAGAAGAAACATATTTTAACATTTTCTTGAGTCAGCTGTATTAAAGCGATAACTTCAGGAGCTTGACGAGTGTTTATATTGATAAACAGAACCGCAAAAACTGCAATTTGTATCCCACAATTTACTCCGTTTGGACCGTTTTTTTCCCCCGTTATGATACGGTCGCCATTTTCTGTTTTTCTTGTTTGGATCAACGGCTTCGCTTAAGGATGGCGGCCGAATCAGAACACTGAAAAAAGGTCTAAGCGGCCGTTATTAATCGATTGGAACTAATTTAAATATAATGAACCATTAATTGACAAATAATTGTTTATTTATCCAGAGCTTAAAAATACTTTCATCAAATTTCTGCACAGGAACCAAAATACAGCCACATCAACCAAAACACGGATGTAAAAACAGTTTTTAATGGCAAACTGAAACAGAACTGCATCTTTAAATATCAGATTTGAATCTTTTTCAGACTTTTATTTCGTACTTCTGCAGGAAAATGTTTAATCTTGAAAGAAAAAGACTTTTGTTCCACACTTCAGAAACAGCTGCTGCCAATTGTCACTTCCAGAGTCCATATAAGGAAGTTCCTGACTGTGACATCAGCGCGATGCAGGAAGAGACGTTTCAGCTTCTCTTCCTAAGGTTTGTCAGTTTCACTTCTGTTTTCATCCAGATCAAACTACTCCTTCCCTGATTTCTCTATAAACTCTGTTCATTAAAATATAATCTACAGTTTGCATCATGAGTCCGGACTCTCATTGTCCCGGTTTTAGTGTTTGTTCTGCTGTTTTAGCAGAGAAACAGTCGCTGGTGAAGAGGAAAAACTTCACAGATGGGGAGCTGAGCTCAGCCAGCTCCATGGAGGACGTCCAACAAGTCCGGTCCAAACCTGGATCCATTTTAAAAATACTGCCAAAAGATTTAAAAACCTAACAGGACCCTCTTCTCCTAGATGGACTCGATCTGTCGGCGGACCTTCTCAGAGGCAAGGCGATCCAGCCAGCGCTGGCGGATGACCACCAGGACGGCGAAGACGACCGTCAGAGCCAACATGGCCGCCTCAAACTTCCAGAAGAGATGGTCCTCCATCAGGGCGGAGCGACAGCTGGGAGGAGGAGGAGAACGGTAAGTGTCTGTTTACACTAGAACAGCATTTAATCTGGATTCGTTTCAGATCTGATATGGAGAAATATTCCCAGTGTCCCCAGTGCTTGATTTGAAATTTAAATTTACACCAATTTATGGCGGATATTTAAATAAAAGGATGGGATTAACACAGAGAATGGAAGAAGAGCACAAAGGAGGGACAGAGGAAGGAAAGAACAAGAAATTAAGGAAGGAAACAAGAGAGAAAGGACACAAGGAAGGAAGGAAAGAAAATAATGCCAGAAAGAAAGGAAGGAAGACAACAAAGAAGAAGAAAGAAAAAACACATGGAAAGACGAGAGAGGTAGTAAGCGCAAAAGAAAAAGGTGTTAAAAGAAGGAAGGAAGAAATATAGGAAGCAGGAAAGAAGAGAGAGGATGGAGGAAAATTCACAGAGACAAGGGAAGAAGAAACCAAGGAAGGAGTGGAGATAGGACACAAGGAAGGAAATAAGGAAAGATAAAGAAAAGAAGCAAGAGTATGAGGAAAGAATACAGATATGGAAGGAAGAAATACAGATAAGGGTTAAAGAAGGAAAAAGAAAATGGTGGAAGGAAGGACGTTTCTTTTTCATATTTTAAAAAAAAAAATTCCATTCCTATCCTGACCTGAGAGATGAAGAAGTTCACATTGAGGAGAGTTTTAATCTCCTAACAGAAAAATCCCTCAATGTGTTTCTGTCTGACCTCTAACAGGAAACTTCAGTCTCTTTTAACCCTTCAGGTTCTGACCTCTTGTACTCCTGTCTGCTGGTCTTGGTGCAGTTCACCAGCTCCACGTATCCCGTCTCTCTGCAAACCGTCTGCGTCTTCTGAAACACACACACACACACACACACACACACACACAGACGTTTGAAGACATCATCAGCCAATCGAGACCCAGCTCTTCATCGTCTCAGAACGGCTTCCTGATTGAATCTCAGATATAAAACTGATTCTTCAAGTACTGAAGGTAAACTAAAACTCAGACAGCATGAGATTCCCTCTGTGAGTTAAATGACTGAAAATACATCAATTATATTATTGCATCACAATCTGATTAATGTAAAACAGAAAAGATAGAATTACTCCCACTGCTCCTAAAATTACACTTAAAAATCTAAATCATTCTATCATTATTTTAAAGACGCATAAAATTTAATTAAAGACGCTTATAAATTAGCAATTGCATGATTAATAAACATAAGTACTTATCATAGTAAGACATTTTCCTTAAATGATAAACGGTACGTTAATGCCCACCCCCAGTAATCTGTAGATAAATAGAGCACAACAAGCTGAGTTGACGTACAGCGTTAAAGTCGGTGCAGCGGTTGCATTCCTCCAGCACCACAAAGTTCTCCAGCAGCCAGCAGGGGGCGACAACAGGCTTCACTGCTGATGCAGAAGAACAAAAGGTCAAAAAAACAAACGTGAAAAAGATGCTGAAGGTTTGGTCTCAGCTTTCAGATTAGTCCTGTTGTTTCCCAAAAAGATCTATACAGATACTAAAATGATTAAAAAATAGAGTAGGAATATCTTTTTTAATTCCAGAAATAAAAACAACCAGATAAATTAACAGTGTTTAGAGGTGAATTAGAGGCAACGCTGCTTTAGAATGAGTTAAAGAGGTTAGAGAAAAAAGTGTATATTGTGTATGTCATTACAATTTCAGGATTAAAAATGGTGGCAGAGGTCAAAATTATGGATTTCTACACAAATTGGAATCATTTTGTGGGAAGTGCTACAAAAAAGTGAATTTAAATGCTAAAATAAGTAAAAATGAGGTTAAGAATATAGTAAAATTCTACAATTAGAAGAAATGGAAGAGGAGACGATGCTAGATTTTATCATAGTACCCAAAAAAATGTTGGGAAATTTATAAAATGTATTGCAATAAAGAAAGAAGATGATTATATTTAGAATGAGATTTGGTCACGCAGAATTAAAAAGCATTCTTTAAAATAATCAAACTGGTTGCTGGGTTCACTGTGAACAAATGGAAACAATGTAAAAAAAAATACATTTGGACTATAGTAAATATCCACACAAAAGAGAGATTTAAATAAAAATATAAGAAGTTTTAGGTAAAAGAATTGCTTCAAATATCACATGAGGATGTAGTTTTTAGTTTCTTAAAAGGAACGGGTATTTCTGGGGGAAAATAGTTTTATTAGTGATGCCAGGCAACATAAAAAATAAAAGAAGGATGTTTGAAGCAGCCGAGGCGTACCTGTCGTCTTCTCCTCGCTCAGCAGCGCCGCTCCGAACACTCTGGAATGAAAAAGCATCAAAACGGCCTTTCAGCCCCAGAAACGCCGCTCTATTAAAACACTCTCAGACTCTGAGGCCTGCGGGTCCAAACCCACCTGAGCGAGACGAGACCCCAGAACAGAGCGTGGAGCAGGAGGATCCGAGGCCGACAGCAGGCGACTGGGATCCGGCAGTTGCTCTCCATCAGCCTGCCTCCCCAGCTGGAAGGTGACAGCGCCGCCACCCTGTCTGCTGCTGCTGCTGGTTACTCACCAGTAACCCACTGGTTCCGGTGCTGGTGCAGGCTAACGCTTGGATTGGTTTGCTGCCTGGTTTGTTTACATGGTGCTCAGATTTAACTGGGTGAGTTAAGGCAAAAGGCTGCAGAGACCTGGAAGAGAAAACATCATAAATCAGTCTGGATTTTCTCCATGTTATGATCTGATTAGGAAAAAAAGACAAACATTTACCAATTGTTTGCATTAAGAAATTAGTTTTTTAGTCTTTTTTGAAGCTATTTTAAGATCCCCGTTTGGGCCCTGCTGATTTTTGATTATTTTATATTTGCCAACCTCTAGCTACAGTTATAAATATTAGAGCTGCAACTAACGATTATATTAGCAATTGATTATTTTCATCTACCCACTTTTTAAATGACATTAGAAATACATTAAAATATGCAAACAAACAAATAATTGAATGAGAAATAGCATTCCTTTAGTATACGCTTGATCATTTGTAGATCAATTGATTAATCAACAAATTAGACTGGGATACATCGTCATATACTGCAAGCAGTTTCCTTGTGAACTTTGGTGCTTTTTTGTTTGTTTGAACAGCATAAGCAGCATTATTGCTTAGTTTGACATTTTAGACTCAGCAGTGAAATGGCTCTTTTAACCGTTCTACCACAAGAGTTTATTTAGTCAGAAACTCAATAAAATAAAACTCAAAGTGTGATGTGACAAATCACAGATAAACTATGGAAATTTCATATAAATCAAAGACAATGAATTTAATAAGCATATTATGCTTAGAGGAAAAAAGTGGAGGAAAACAATTTTAAAAAAATTGTGAACACAAATACATTTCTAGAACGTGTAGGAACTTTTGTATATAGAGGAAAGAAAAACCTCTATATACAAAATATATCGAGGCTATATAAAAAAGAAGTTAATAAAAAAGTGTGTAAATGTGTCCATATATATATATATATATATATATATATATATATATATACAGTATATATATAAAGACAATAAAAAGACAACCTTTTTGTAATAAAAAGACACCGTTGGAAGTATATACAATCTTACTGATGAAAAATACATTATAATATGTTAGATTTTTATGCTAGATTTAAATAGTTTCTCTCTCATAAAGAAAAAAACAGTTGCTAAACAACTCAAAGCTAAATGATCAACTTCTGCTAAAAATACCTGACCAAGTCGTGTCATAAAGATCTACAAGGTACAATAAATGCAGTAAAAATAAGTTAGAAAGCGAGACAAAGTACAAATAAATATGCCACTTGAGAAAATTGCTAAATAGTAATTGTATAATTTTGGAAGCACAACACAAAGAAAAAAAACAATTCAAGACTTTCCACGGGGTTGTGTTCCACAGCAAAGACAGAAAAAACTCCCAGCTAGTCATATTGTTTTTTTATTTTTTTATGTATTTATTTATTTTTTATCTTAAGTATTTTTCACCTTATTTTCCGCCTCATGGAAACATTTGGACACAAATGTTTAACCAGATTGGGATTATATGACCAACAGATGGTTTATAATCAGCTGGCTGTAAACACAGCTCAAAAACATAACGACTCAAAAACGATCAGCCGGCTAATAAAATAACAATTTATCAATCTGAACTCTGGTTACTTACAAATTTTAGAAATAACTCGGATGCTAGGATGAGGCAGCAGGGATTTACAGTCCTACTCTGAGTGTTTACCTAAAGAAGAGAAGCTAACGTTAGCAGCTGTTAGCTCAGCTCTGAGCACTGACCGTGATCCGCTGAAACAGCCGCCATTTTTAGATCCAACGCGGCAGCTGAGAGGAAGAGCAGCCGCTTTACAGCGACGGTTGAAACACAACGGTCGTTGAAAATGACCGGAGACCAGACAGAGAGACTGCTGAAATCCACAGGCTGTTACCGGACTGTCTGACGGGCCGCCTCTGCTCACGACGACACCATAAAGCCCAGAAACGTTCCGGTAAGGAGACTTCAAAATAAAAGCATCTCCACTGCGTTAAGCGGGTACTAAAGGAAGCAGATTTTCGTTATTTCTTTAGTGTATTTATTTTACATTACTTGCAAAAAACAAACAAACAAAAAAAAAAACAGTATGAGAAAAATAACAAGTAGACAGTCCACTATGATCCACAGCAACATTGCCTGAGGCTAAAATTGTTCAGCACTTAAGAAATAGTTAGATAAATAATGGTGTTCATGAAACTTTACTTTCAATAAAAAGTGTAGGATTTCGTCTTACCTTTACAAAACGTGTAATCTATACGAGCAGCAAATGTTTAACGACAAAAAATCAGAACAGATTATGATGGTACATGTGGTTTGAAGGTTTTCTAAGGAGTAGTTTAACCTGTTTACAAGTTTTTTTTTGTTTTGTTTTGTTTGTTTGGAAACTCACAGATGTCATGATTCGCCTTTGTGCAAACTTCCCAAAACATGGATCCAGTCCCCATCCAGAGTCCAAACATATTTATTGTTATTATTAGTGATTGTAGATTGTTTGGTGTGAATGATTTTTACTCAATGCCAGGAGGGAGTAAGTTTGACTGTAACATTAACATTTATTGTGAAGGGGAGACAATGTCACTTCCGTCAGTTTCCTCAGCTGAGTTGGAAACGTAAATGTTGGCGGAAGTCAGTCAGATGATCCACACCGCCGCCTAGAGGCCATGACTGAAAATTACATTACACTTTATAATGTCAAAATCAGAGTCATGACTAAATATTTGCACCAATGCAGAGAATTTTTTAATATGAATACAAGATATGACCCTCATAATCTCTGCAAAAGAACAAAACCATTTATGTTTTCATTTTTAAATATAGAGTTTACATGAATGTAAAGAAAAATGAACAAAAGCAAATCGTTCAGTTTGTAGTTTTTTGTTGTTGTTGTTGTTCAGATGCTGTGAAGGAAGAAATGTGAACACCTGGAGCCTTGAGGGCAGCGACACACCTGGCCAGGTGGAGTCTTCTGTCTCCTCCACCAGCTGCGGCCCCAGCAGAACTTCTCCAGGTTACACTGGAGAGAAGAAGCAAAGAGGCACCGATAAAGACAGACAGGTTTGGTTTTAGTTTAGTTTTACACTCTGGGGTTCCACACCTTTCACTTTGAGAATTCAACACACATTAACAAATCTCAGTTTTCCACAACCTAAAACGTTTGAAACTAATACTTACAGTAGGTAATATAACATAATACAATACAGTTCAAAGTACTATGATTTATTAAATGTTTACTGCAAAAACACAAAATCTTACCAACTATTTTTGGTCTAGTTTTTTGTGCATATATCTTAATGCACTCGAAACAAGACAAAAATAACTTATAAGTAACTTTTCAGCAAGATATATGAGCTGGTTTTAAGTACATAATTCCTTAATATTGATTTTAAAACGTTCTGGTTCCACTGGCAGATTATTTCACTTATAACAAGACATTTTTCTATGTTATAAGCGAAATAGTCCGCCAGAGGATTGAGTACTTTTTCATCAATATTAGGAAATTATATTGCTGAAAAGTTTCTTGTAAGTTAGTTTTGTCTTATTTCAAGTGTATTAAGATATTTGCAGCAAAAAACCTTTTATGATTTTGTTCAGTTGACCTTTAAATGACACAACAGGCTCAGCAGTAAAATTACATTAGAACAATGAAGTTTATGTAGAAAGCAGAAGTCACAATGAAAATGTGTCTGTCTGTCATCCTTTGTTTTTTTCTTTCCTGTGTGAGAGTTGTCATGGCAACAGTCATCAATAATTTTGCTGCTTTCTAGACTTAGATTTGCTCTTTTTTTAATCAATTTGTGCAGTTTTTAGCTAATCTAAGCTAAAACATATATCCTCCATCTAAACCTGCTTGTTCTTGCACTGTTCCAGGTATTGATCTCCACTAGTCATTATATTTAATTTCTTTTCCATGTGTTTTGTGGAATGGTGTGGGAAAAATCATCTCATCTCGAATGTAAAAAAAAAAAAGGAGATGATTGAAGATTTCAGGAGGAACAGAGTTAGATCAAACCCTATTTCCATCATGGGAGGAAAAGTGGAGGTGGCTGAGGAATATAAATACCTCTGTGTTCATTTGGACATCAGACTGGACTGGAGACGCAAAAGAGTGGACTGGACCTCTGGAGGAAGCTAAGATCCTTCAAGGTTAGCAGCAAGATACTGCAGATCTTCTATAAACCTGTTGTTGAGAGCTTCATCTCTTCTGCCGTCATCTACTGGGGCAGCAGATCAGACCTAAAGAGGCTCAACAGCCTGATAAAGAAGGCTGGTTCTGTCCTGAGGAATCTCTGGAGATGACATGCAAAGAAGGATTCTTCATAAAATCAAGAAGATTATGGACAACTCTGACTGTCCTCTTCATGAAACTGTCCTGGGTAAACAGCGTCTTCAGTCAGAGGCTCAGCAGTAACTCTGGCGATCCTTCCTGTCGACATCCATCCCTATCTACAATAACTCTTTGAAGAATTTGAATCAAAATAAGACATAACCACATTTTATTTCCCTTTGGGATTAATAAAACACTTTTCAAATTGAATTTGAATATTATCACCTTCCTAAAATAATGGCCAAGTCAGTTTTGGCAAAAGTGATATTCTTTTGCCAAAATCACTTTCAGTAAAAAATGACTTTTGCCATTATTTTAGGAAGTTAATTGTATTTTTAGGAACCCTGATGTTAGGATAGATTTTGTGTCTCTGTTGACGCTGTGTTGTGTCAGATATTTACCACTATTGTGACTCTGCGTCGCTTCAGGCGTCGACAGATTCCAGGAAGTCGCATAAAGCCGTTTTTCCTCAGAGACGTGACGGTGTTTGACTCCCAGTTTGCAGAAACTTTCTCCTAAAATCAACCAGAGAGATGAATTACCCTCCAAAGGATGTGCAGCAACTTTAAACACAGTTGGTCTCCGAGTTCTTATGTTTTAGTTTTTTGTCTAGTTGTCTTTGTTTGAGCCACCCGTCCTACCTGCAGCGTTGCCGTGGCAGGAGTGAAGAGCGGCAGGCTGCAGTCAGCCCTCTGCAGAGGGCAAATCAGCAGCAGAAACACGGCACAGGCATTCGGCTTCATCTGTCGATCATCTACCGATCAAACCAATGAATCAATAAATCCTCTGAGCGTCCAGATCCTCCCGCTGAGTCTTCGTCCAAAAGCAAACAGGCTGAATGACAAATATGACAGAAGGGAAAACAGAATAATCCTCTTAGTCTGGTTTATGAGTCATGTGACCACGTGATGACATCACTCTGAGCCCAAAAACTACTGACAGATCATCGACACCCACAGCAAACATGAAGCAGAAGGAGCTCAGGTCAAAGGTCACGCCTGGCCATTCCTCTGAAAACACAGTCACAGATGTGAATTAGGTGGCGGCGGCATCATGCTGTGGGGATACTGACGAGACGAACAGGGGAGAAAAATACGGAAAAGTCCTGGAAGAAATCCTGCTTGAGATTAGAGCTGCAACTAACGATTATTTTAGTAATCAACCACTCTGGTGATTAATCGATTAATCACTGGGATAGCTCGGTTTTCGAGTCCTTCCCATATCGGCTCAACAGGGCCAAAAGGCCTGAGTCGTCCACCCTGACGACTCTGATGGCTCAAATTAGCATCCCTTCTTCAATTGTAAATGTGGCCGTTGACCGTCAGGCCAGAAGGTAGGAATGTGAATAGTCCATGTTGGGGGTGGGTATCTATGATACCTGCAGGAGATCAGGTCTCCTGTAGGTAATGCTCTTCAGTTTAGTTTTGAAGCATACATGAAGTGTTTTTGGAGAGATGTGACCTTTTGCAGCTGATCCATGATGTTGTGCTGCATTATCCAGGTCATTTTGCCAAATGTACATAGAGTTTGCAAAACAGAATCTGTTTCAAGAAATATGCAAAGGTTTTTCTAAAAGAAATTAGTAATGTTTCTCTTTGAAATAAAGCTAAGAGGGTATAACATGACAGTTTAGAAATAAACTAACCAAATTAATTGTGTTGATCCACCTCAAAAAAATCATGCAAAAAGTGTAAGCAAAAGAAATCTGGGAGACTTTGCACATGCAAATTTGCATGCAGCCTTTTGTGCTGTGGAGGATAAATAGGTGACTGCTTCACCTATTTAGTTCACAAGAACTAATGGCATTTATTTCAGTCATTATCTTGCGGGGGGTGACCAAGGTTCCATCACTATGTGACAGCTGGTCAGCAAACCTGGCAAACATGATTGACATGGCAGCACTGAATGCACATGTGCTTTATCAGGCATGCATTGGGGTGCAGGAGAGACGGGTGGACTTCCTGGTTGAGCTTGCAAAAGAGTTCGGTAACTCTCATGTGAGTGAGAAGAAGGCACACAAGGAGAAACTGCTTCGGCAACAACCTTCCACACCCAGCTCAGGCAAAAGGGCGAAGTGCCAGGTCAACCATCGATGCAGGATGCGTGTCCTGAGGCTGAAACATCATCAGTGACCCCTCACACCCCCACCATGGACTGTTTTCCCTGCTGCCCTCTGGAAAGAGGTTCTGCAGCATCCGGTGCAGGCCCACCTGGTTCCGAAACAGCTTTTTCCTACTTGCCATCAGACTTTTATTTTACTCACAACATTGGAACTTCAAACATTATCCTGAGCCGTATGCAACGAAATTTCGTTCTGTATACACCCTGTGCATTGAAAATGACAACAAAGTCAGTCGAAGTCGAAGTCTAAGGAGCAATTGTGCAACTGTGAGATGCGTTGAGGCCATTACCAGGGTACTGATAAGGTAATGGCCCTATTTACTGAACAAAAGCACCTGCTAGATAAAATCCTTCAGGCCAGTTGGACTATCGAAGCCGAAATAGGTATACGTCAAAGTGGACTAACTCAAGCCATTCTATAATCAATTAATCCGATAAGAAAAATGGTACATTCTGCAGATTTTTCATTTAATCATCTTATTATAAGATATTACAAATACATAAAAAGATGAAAACGAACAACTTACTCATTTCAGTTTTTAAGTAACAAAATATGCATTTTATTCCCTAAAATGAAATAACATAGCATTTTTTTAGTGTACGGTTTTTGTTTTTTTACAGAATTTAAACTGGGTGAAGTTAAAACTAAGTCACTGGAGGAGTTCTGGGTAAAACATATTTACAGACAAAGAAGTTTTGTTTTTATCTTAAATGCAAATCTACACATTTCTGTACAGTTTTGGCTTAATTACTGCTCTAAAAATTTTATTCTTCAAGTAAATGACTTTTAAAAAAAAAAAAATCTGTGTACTACAGTTACTGATTAATCAATTAGTAAATTTGTTGACGATTACAATAATCAATTAATCACGATTAACCATTTCACCGTTTATTACAACATATCAGAACATTTGATGATAAATCTTAGCTTTTTAGAAATGAAAACAACATTAAGCTCTATACTCAGCTCTGTTTTTAACATGTTGTCCTTGATTAAATAAATTTGAATTGAATTGAAATATCAGATCATACTTGTTATCGCAATATTAAATAACAACTTTAATGTTAACAAAGGTAAAATTTGGGGAGTTTCAGTGAGCCTTAGTATAACTTAATTACATTTAAAGTTCAAAAGACCTAATTTGCTGGAGCCTTCAAAGGTTTTTTTCTCACCTTATTAGAATCAATATGAATTAATAGATGCTTTAACAAAAAAGATGGGATAATAAGGAATTAAGTTATGTTCGTAAAGGAATCCATGCACTAGCTCAATATGCATATTGCTGCTGTTTATTATCAATATTACCAGTATGATTGTTTTTAGTGGTGTTATTATTGGTTTTATCCAGCAGAGGGCGCAATTACCTATATTTTTAGTGGGGAAATATTGTGAAATAGTTTTTTTTAATTAATTGCTTAAATTTTTAGGGGTGTTAAATGTTGATTTTTATAAACTAGATTAAAAATATCTAATATTTTATTACATTAGATTATATTTATCATATTACATTATATTATATTATGCACTATTTTGGGGGGGGGATATCTCTTCAGTTCAATGTTGGCAGTTTGACAATAGCGTTATTGATTGTTACTATTATCATTATTATAGTTATTACTGTTATTATTAATATTATTATTGTTCACACAGGGGTGCAGTTTTCTTTAGAATGGTTCCCAAATTGTTTGTGTATTACAGACATATTATATTATATTATATTATATTATATTATATTATATTATATTATATTATATTATATTATATTATATTATCAGGAACTAAATATTTTGTCCGGTGTTTTTCCCCCTCTTATTTTTAACGTTAAAATTAGAGTGTTTTATTTATTTATTTATTAGGTTACCTGATATAAATATAATCGTTGCTATTCTTATCACCTCTTTGTGGATCCAGAAATAGTGTGAAAAGCTCCCAGGCCGAGTGTGCTGGAGTCATTTATAGCTAATTGATTGATTGACTGCTGTGAGAGCTCGGTTGTATTTCTATCTTTGGCTGCAGGTCTATGTTTAGCCTGTGGAGAGGAGAGCGGCCTCCACCACCGCCCACCCGCCCAACGACCAGCTGATCTTTGTTGCACGTAAGCGCCGTCTTGTCGTGGCTCCGCCCCGCTTCCTATGGAGGATTTATTTATTTTCTCCTCCGTCTCCTCCTCCTCCTCCTTCTCCTCTGGCGCCGCTGCGTCCATTATTACCGAGAAGAAACGGAGAACGAGCAGCGAGAAAACTCGACCACTGCAGGCCGAGCGGACCGCCTCGGAAGACTGAAGGATGAGCGCCGACCGCGGGACGCAGAGCCGACCGGAGCCGCCGCCACTGAGCACCGGAGGAGGCAACATGAGCTCGGACTAAGCAGGCGAGAGGACTCCGCTGCGTCCGTCGGTAAGGGATGGATGGATGGATGGATGGATGGATGGATGGATGGATGGATGGATGGATGGATGGATGGATGGGTGGATGGATGGATGGGTGGATGGATCGATGGATGGATAAACAGGTGGTCTGATGGCGGATGATGATGATGATGATGATGGCACAGCGCCGCACGGAAACGCACCTGGAAGAAATAAAATGTGCGCTCTGCGGCTTTGCAGGCTGCATCATAAACATCATCATCGTTATCATGATTTATTGACGGTATTGACGGCTCTCGGCCGCGCTGAAACACTCCGACACCGACTGGACTGACTCCGTCCTCCTTGTCTTGCAGCGGCTCTCGGTCGGGATGTCTGGAGCGGCCGGACCTGCACCGCCCACCGGGGCCGGACCGGAGCTGCCGGACCTGAGCCATCTGACCGAGGAGGAGCGGAGGATCATCCTCTCCGTGATGGAGCGACAGAAGAAAGAGGAGGAGAAGGAGCAGAGCATGCTGAAGTGAGTGGTTTTTTGTTGGTATTTTAAATTAATCGGCAGTTATCAATATTTCCCTGGTACCATCTGCTGCAGAAGACACGATGTTCAAAAATAAAAGGCTGCCATGTGCAGTAAAGATGAAGGTTATACCTCCGATATTTACTCACTTTCTCAATAAATAAACGGTCAAGCTGAGCAATGAATAAATCACCGCAAATAAAGGCTAATAATGAGAAATAAAAGAAAGCTTATTGGAATCAAATTGGTAATTAGATGAAACCCAGAGGAAGCCTGACCTGCAAAAAACGTTTTGATAGATAGATAGATAGATAGATAGATAGATAGATAGATAGATAGATAGATAGATAGATAGATAGATAGATAGATAGATAAGGAACACATGTACTTCCAGGTTTTGTACATTAAGGCCTACTTATAAAAACAAATATTTCTGCCACATTATTTAGAAAACTAACATTGTACATATGGTATTGGTTTCAGAAGAGTTTTCATCCTCGTGAATTCACAACTGAGCATTATTTTAGACATGCCAAACCCATAGGGGGCAGTGTAGCGCTAAGCTAAAGCCTGTCACCCAATCAGAATCCTTAAAAAAACAGCACGACTTTCTGTAAGGACTAAACATGGCGCTGAGAAGTTTGTGTGAACAAGGTTTTTTAAATCTCTACTTTGATCTGAGCTTTTATAAATAATTGTTTTTAGTGACATTAAACTGAGTTTTTAGTGGATAACAGCCTGAAACGTATTAGTTTTCCCAGATGTTACTACATGTGGACTAGGCCTATGTCTGTGAAAAAAACAAAAATCTGCAAGAAACTTTATCAATTTTCAAAAATTTCCCTAAGCTCAGCAGTATCTCTAAAAACATATTAATTACAGCATCAACAAAAAAAGGGGGAGAAAATGTAACAGTTGCTACGCCAGGTCTCTAAGTGGTGATGTAATGGAGTAAAGCATAAAATATAAACAAACAATTGTAGTGAATATGCCTAAAATCTGCTGTAATACCTAGAGGTTGGGGACCAAAGTGATGGTCATCTAAAAAGTCCAACAAGTCTGAACAACTCAGTTATATCTGCTCATTGTTTAGCACTGAAACTACAGAGATGTTCTGACGCTACAGATCGGATCGCTCTTTGCCAGCCACATGGAGAGGACATCAGTGCCATAACCAAGTGTGTTATTTAATTTCCCTTTGGGATCAATGAAGTATTTGTGAATTGAATTAATACAACTTTTGGTCCCCAAAACCTGGAGCCCTGGGCTACCGCCCCAGTTAAATAGAATAGAATAGAATAGAATAGAATAGAATAGAATAGAAGTACTTTATTAATCCCAGCAGGGAAATTACTTCGCAGTTACAGCATAGAGACAAGACACAATAACAACTACCACTGAGTAGTAGCTGTAGATAAAATAAAATATAAAATATAAAATGCTATGAATTGTAAAAATATAACATGCTGTCAATATAAAAAGCAACTTAGAGCAGTCCTTGCAAAGATTCAAAAAATGCAGATATGTATATGTAAATATATGTACAGCAAGTGTGCCACAGTGCAGTTGTGCAAAATTGGACTGATTAGTGCAGAACAATGATTTAGCTTTTATTGTACAGTGAGATGGCATGTGGCAGGAAGGATTTCCTGTATCTGTCTCTACGACAGCGGAGCTGGAGCAGCCTATGTGAGAAGGTGCTCCGCTGTCTGTCCACTATGTGGTGGAGAGGGTGCTGTTTATTGTCCATAATAGACAGAACCTTCTTCAGTGTCCTCCTCTCCACTACAGTTTCCAGGGACTCCAGCCTTAGTCCCAGTACAGAGCCAGCTTTCCTGATGATTTTGTCCAGTCTATTAGAGTCGCTGGTTCTGATGCTGCTTCCCCAACACACAGCAGCAAAGAAGATGGCGCCGGCAACAACACTGTGATAAAAGGTCTCCAACATCATAATTATGTGTTATTGAAAGATTGGAAAATTAATACCTGAACACCACCTATAAAGTCTTAAAAAATGCAAAGACTTAAATAAATAAGCAATCCTTAGCCTGGTGGGGGCACAAGTAAAGCCTGGTGGGCTGCCATGCTCGTAATGCACTAGGGAAAATAATTACGGTAATAATAGTAAAAACTGTCACCTGTGCATAGTTATAAAAGAAAATTTGATTCAGAAGAAACTACTTCAGACCAGATCAGAATGGAGATCCTGACATGTGGTTTTTACCCAGAATGCACTGCTCCAGGATCTGTGTGTTCACGTATCGTTGTGAACCTAAAACTGGGGGGTTTTCAGGCTGCACGCTTGTCACCCACAGCCCTTCTGTTTCTGTTGGTTTTAATTGGACTCCAGACTAAATCCAGTTATCTCATTAGTGGGAGTGTTGGTGGATCGGTGGCTGTGGTTTAACACGAGTCAAAGTGTCTTGAACTTTTGAGATCTTTGAAAAATGCAAAGACTTTGTGAAAAACGTCCAGTCATTTTGTGTTTTCTCTGCAGAATAAGGTTCAGGAAAGAAGGGGGATAAATAAGTAGCTGTTCCTCCAACAGTAAAGAGTTTAGTTTGAGTAGTTTATGAGGTGAAAACAAAACGGAGATGAGCAAACAATAACATCAGTCTGTCATATTACTAATTATTGCACACATTTGTAAAAATAACTTGAGATGTTCATTGTTCATGTTGCTATATCCACGTTTTGCCACCAGATGTCTCTAAACTCAGAGTCTCATGTTTCTATGAAGGAAGGAAGACTTGAGTTTTATTAGAATCTGATACATAAAGACAATATTGTGGTTATTTTCTCACAGAATGGAGAGTATTTAGGAGTTACACTGTAAAAACACAAAATCTTACCAAGTATTTTCTAGAGCAAATATTTGGTTCAGTTGAAATAAGGCAGAACTTTTCAGCAAGACACAGGAGCTTGTTCCAAGTAAATAATTCCTTAATATTGGTTTAAAAAGTACTAGTTCCACTGGCAGATTATTTTATTTATAACGTGAGATAAATGTGTTGTTATTAGTGAGATAATCTGCCAGTGGAACCAGAACTGAATATTAATGAATTATTTACTTAAAACAGGCTCCTACATCTTGCTGAAAAGGAAGTTGTAAGTTAGTTTAGTCTTATTTCAATAGTTGGTCTAGAAAATACTTGGTTAGATCCATCCATCCATCATTGAGTTTTTGCAGTGTAGGATGATGAATGGATGATTTCCCCCCAGGTCCCGGTGATCACATCATCAGTCTTGTCTGTTTGTACTTTGATTTAAGTTTTTATGTGTTCAATTAATTTACTTTGTTTTGTTTTTGATTTTCTGCGTAAGAGTTGCTGACGTCCGATGGAACAATGAGATCAGATGTGTTTCATTTTAAGAAATAAACAAATAACAGACCAGAGCTCACAAAACAAATAATTATAACGACATTACAGCAAAACAAAAAAGTCCACAATGATGTGAAAATGGTTTCCCAATGATTAAATAAAAGCTTAATTCCTTCTTACCTACAGTGATTCATCAGTGACCAATTTAAAATATTAATTTCTTATCTGATCAGTTTGAGTCTAATTGACTGAATCGCTCTTTAATTAGTTAAGAAATATTGCTGGACTCATAACACTGTTGTGTGTTATTTGCTGGTTTAAGCAAATAATTCCTTAATATTGATGAAAAAGTTCTAGTGAAGACAACTAAATCACAGATCTCCAGAAGCTCTTCATTAACCATCAGAACCTCTAGAACTTCCTTATTTATCTCATAAAGTTGTTGTCTGACCAGTAGAACTTTATTATTGATCAAATTAGAATTTTATCTGCCCTTACTATCATTATTAATTATTTACAAGTTACCTGTTGACCAGTAGAACCTGATCATTAACGACCAACGTGAGCTTTTCACTGACTGCTGAACCTCATCATGGCCTCAGGAATCACTTTATTTGTCTCTTGGACTAGAAAGACACCATATTAAGGCTCACACAGCATATCCTCAATGCTCAATTCAGATTTATTTCTTGTTTTTTTGCATAGTCGTTCATACTACCGAATGGTCCAACAAAAATCAACTTCCAAAGCGATGTGCACAGAAGAACATTTACGTCAGATATGTTTATGGAAGTAATAATGGATGCTGCCATTACTGAATCATTTTTAAAGTTTATTCAGCAATGGGAGCCGACAGTAATGTCAGAGAAATCATGACAGCACAAAGGTAGATAACATGAAACGAAATGAAATGAATGAGCGATAGCATTGACTGCATTTTCTGTGCAGAAGTTTCTTTGGATGTAGTCAGAGCTAAAAGTGGTGAGATTGTGATGTGATGAGCTTCAGCGACACAAACTGCTTTCATAATTTCATAATTGTAATTTTCATTCATTGTTTACGTCCTGATTTACCGGATCTGGCTTCTTCTGGTGCAGAATTATGACGTCAGTGACGTAAAAGTTGGACAAAATGTGACATGACTGTTCAGACTGCAGGCGCTTTGAAAACAATCGGATACGTTTGTGAATTAGTTCCTCATATAAAAGTGACTCAAATCTGATTTTAAATTAAAAAAAAAGTCAGATCTAACAGTCACATCTGGACCAATTACAGTACTACAGGACAGAGAAACAGAGAATACAGAGTTACAGTTAGCAACACGTAACTAGTTTACCTATTAGCCCATCATAGTTCATCTTCAGCTTTCTGTTCTGTCCATGTCTCCATGTTTCGGTTCAGTTTGTGCTTCACTTTTTTTAAACTTCTCTTTATTGTTTTTATTCTGTTTCGTCTTCATCCTCATCATGGCCTTTGTGTCTTCAGGGATGAGGAGGAAGTAAAACCTCCCCCAGCTTCGTAAGTACCTCAGAGTCCGCTGTGCTGTTTGAAAACCCCTGTCCTGGCCAGAACCTCCTTCCTGTTTCCCAACCTGACGCCTCAATCCCACGGCGAACCTGCTTCCTGTCCGCTGACTGTCTGTGTTACCTGGACAGGTGGAATCCGCTCTCAGGGTTCAGTCAGTTGGTCAATAATGTTGCAGCCAATGTGTCCGAAGTTCTGCAGGTTAAAAGTCCGACTGACAACGAGTCTCAGACGTGAGTAAAACCGAGAAGGTGAACTGATCGGAGGTCTGTTTCTGGCTCAGCTCAGATATTGATCGATTATTGGATATTTTACCAAATCAGATTTGATCTGGATCATTCATGAGGATCAGATCACTGCAGAAAAAAGTCTCTATCCAGGAAATATCACAAGCTAGTGGAGAGATTGGAAACAGTTGTAAAGTAGGCAGAGTTTGACGCAGAATTTGTCTTGAAGTCAGTGTCTGACTGCTCCTGTTCTTTACAGGAAGTTACATCAGCAGTTTGAGATGTATAAGGACCAGGTGAAGAAGCTGGGGGAGGAGCCTCCTGCGGTGCAGATGGCGAGGGCGGAGTCTCCCACCTGCGGCGTCTGCCACAAAACCAAGTTTGCGGACGGCTGCGGCCGAGCCTGCTGCTACTGTCAAAGCCGCTTCTGCGCGCGCTGCGGCGGGCGTGTCCCTTTAAGAGCCAATAAGGTTGGAGTGTGAGGCCGTATTTCCTCCTTTGGACCTTTAGTTTTTCTTTTTGCAAATCTTAACATCCACGTTCTTCAGCTTAACTCTGAAGATAACCACAATCTTCATGGCTTTGTTTAAGTTAGTATAAGTGTTGATTTTTTTCCTCTATATGATAATTTGATTTCAAGGTACCTTAACTCCAAAAAAATAAAGAATATATTTCTAAATATTAAAGAGTAAGACATTGAATAAGTCATGCAAAAAGTGTGATTAGGTGTAAAAACATTATTAACAGTTAATCCAGTGTCATTTAATCTCAAAACTCTGCAAATAAAACAACAAAATGTGTTTTTTGCAAAAGCATTTATGCTCCTTGAACTTTCACATGTTTTCACTGTGTTTTATTTGGATTTTATTCGATAAACTAACACAAAGTGTTTTGTTTTTGCAACTTGGAAGGAAATTTATTCATGGTTTGATGTGTTTCAGCCCCATTTACTCTGACATGCTAAGATCTTGGCTTCTCTGTGAAATATCTACTGGTTTGTTAGTGAAGAAACAGCATCATGAAGACCAAGAAACCCAGCAGACAGGATCAGAGATGAAGCTGTTTAGGTTACAAAACGATATACAAACTCAGAACATCTCGCAAAGCTTCAACTATCATCTGAACATGGAAAAAAATGGCACAACTACGAACTTATCAACCTAAACTAATTAAAAAGCAGCCAGAAAGTCCCATGGACACTGCATTTAGCGTGACCAGGGTGAAACATAGAGATGGCAGGGTAATGCTGTGGGGTTGCATTTGTTTCTTGTGCATAGGAACGCTGGGAGAACAATCCTGAAAGAAAACCTGTTAAAACTCAAGAGCTGCAATGAAATGGATTAGATCCAAAGGATAGAATGGTCCAGTCAAAGTCCAGACCACTTTGAAAGCCATTTTGGTATTGGTCTATCACATAAAATCCAAATAAAACACACTAATGTTTGAAATGTGAGCACATATAAACGTGTGTGTTGTTGTGTTTTAGGTGATGTGGGTTTGCAACGTGTGCAGGAAGCAGCAGGAGATCCTGACCCGGTCGGGAGAATTTTACCCCAACGCGTCGCCTCCACACGGGCCGATGCAGGGGGCGTCGGGGGCCGTGGGGCCCCTGAGCAATGGAGCCACAGAGCAGTAAGTGTCATTTAAAATATTAGACAACAAACAACAATATCTCCTCGTTAGTATAGTGGTGAGTATCCCCGCCTGTCACGCGGGAGACCGGGGTTCGATTCCCCGACGGGGAGTGAAGTTTGTTTCAGGTCCCTCTTGAAAATGAGATCTAGATCTCAACGGGGTTTACCTGATTAAATAAAGGAATATTATTATAACTCTTCTAGATGCAGGATAGAGAAAACAACCCACCATCCAACTGAGACCCAATATTTGATCTCTGATTGGATTCAGAAACGTAAACGTATGGTTTGGCACGAAGAAAAACTAAAGATTGGGTCTTTTTTGTGAAAAACAACCATTTCAAACATAAAATAACTTGGCTACATTTTTGTGTTTTCTTTTATTTTAATACTGGAACTAATTTGGGAAACTGCAGACGCGCTACATTTTAACTTTAAAAACAACCAAAAACTCACTATCAGTGCCGCCACATTCATTTTTTAATTACTTTCTTTTAACAATTGAAATAATTCTAATAATTATATCATCAGTATGATATACTTTTTCTCTTTTTCCACAGAGAGTAGAGATATCTCTGTTTATCAGTGATAAAATGTGTCATTCAAAGAAGCGCTTCTCTTCCTGTGGTTCTCTCATTGTTTAAACATCTGTGGTGCTGAAAGTGCATCAATTGCTTTTCTACATCAGTTTTATAGCAACGTGAAGGTGATGGAGAACCAGGAAATCTAACATTTTAACAGCCACCATAATGAAACTACTACAACGACTAGAAGCAGTCATTTTGACCGCCACATCTTAACCTCAGTTAATTCACCTGGCAAGCTTGGAACTAAAATAAAACTTAATTTAATTACAAACGCAATGCATTTAACAATATAATACATTGTTTTTAATTTAAGAAATTAAGTTTAGTTATTCATCAAAAAAGGTGGATTTTTAATTAGTTTGATTTAACATTTTTTAAACTTTTTCTTTTGCAATTTTTTTTAAATTGGAAAAGGTAAAAAATTAACTATACATAAATATAATTGTTGTTTAATCTCTTGATTCAGTAAGATTTAGGAAAGCACTGAGTGGTTTAATACCAACACCGATTTTTTTGTGAAAAAAAATAACAAATGGAGCACAACATCTTTGGGGGATCAGAAATTTGAAGTGTTTTTTAGAAGCTGCTTAAGGCTTAAAGGGGTTTTTATGTGTGACACACCAAAAAGAAATACATGTTTTACTATTTTTAAGTTAAAACAAACCAAAAATCTGATGTTAAATCTGCAGCAACAGGTCAGAAACAGGCAAAAAGGATATTTTTCTCTTTTTTTCGGTGTTTCTTAAACATTTAACCCTCAGTTTTGTCTGGAGGTTTTTACTGCTGAGTCAGTAAAATTCAGACTTGTCCTTTTGACGTCTGACTGGTCATAATTAGATCACACACATAATTTACCTCCAGACCCCATCTCCAACACACACACACACACACACACACACACACACACACACTGTGCCTGCCCTCCCCATCAAACACGCACAGCCCCCATACACACAAACTCAAACACACACGCTAATCAGATTAACAGAATAATAATCCCCTCAGCTCACTGGGGATTATTGCTGCTACTAAATACAGCAGGCTAACACACACAGGCTAACGGGAGCTAGTAGCGGTGATGTAATACCCCAGGTGGGCGGAGTCAGAGTGAGATAGAGGGCGCTGAAAGGGGCGGAGCTTCAGTTGTACTCCAGCTGTCAGGTACAAACCTGCTGAGTGTGTTAATGTGTGTCAATGTGTCGTGTGTTGAACCGGCACAGAAAAACAGAAACAGGCTCTTTGTTCATATCTCTGAGCAAAAAACACACGACTCAAACACGATGATGTCTGGATCCTCGTCTGCTCAGAGTTTCATTCGTCGTCCTGCAGCTGCGTGACGGCTGCGTCGGCGCGCACTGACAGGAAGCGGTGGCCGCAGGAAACGGTGGCCGTATGTAAGTCTGCGTCTCGCACATCCAGTTACAGGTTAACGCAGAGTTTGTGATCTTTGTTCAGAGAAGATTCAGTGAGATTCTGGGTGGTTGGAGTGAGCAGTTTTACTCTGAGAAAACAAAAAGTTTTCAAAGTTCACATTATTTATAATTAATTCATGTCCCTCAGTTTACTTGATAAAGGAAGGAAGGCGGGATCTCAGGTTAGGCTGCTGGACGACGTTCAATGAAAAGAAAAAATCTGGAATTTGGTATTATTGGGTCTGGATGAAGAAAAAAGAAAAGAAAGATGTATTCTGTCTTTCTGTTCTTGTTTCTTACATTTCATTCTTCCCTCCTTTTTCGTTCCCTACTTCCTTTGTCTGCTTCCTTCTGTCATTCTTTGCATTTTCTTTTCTTCCTTCTGTCATTCTTTCCATCCATCCATCTGTCCATCAGTCCATCCGTCCGTCATTTTGTCTGTCCATCCATCCATGAATATCCATCTATCAATCATTTTGTTCTTCCATCCTTCCATCCATCCATCCATCCATCCATCCATCCATCCATCCATCCATCCATAGATGCGGTTTGGATCTCTGTAAATTAAGATCTTCGCCTGTAGACTCGTCTCTCTCCCCTCACCAGACATGAACACCGCCATGTTGGAAACACTTCAAATACAGAAACAATTTCATCGTCTCCTTTGTTTACGTGAAGCAGTGTCTCCTCCCTCCTGATTGGTTCGCTCCCTGTGTCCGACAGGCGGCGGAGCCCCTCCGCGTCGTACTACGATGGTGGCGGCAGGATGCCTCGCTCGCCTTCCGACCACGGCTTGGACCGCCGCCCCCGCTCCACGCACAGCTACCATGGCAACGGCGAGGAGGAGTTACGTGTCCAGAGGCGACCAATCAAAGACCGGCGCGGCCGCTGGCACTCACAGGTGGGACAACAACGACGAAACGACTCTTATGTCGCAGTGGTGATTTAATTTCCAGAATGTTGTAATGTTCAACGTTATGTGTGCAAAAAAAGGAAAGAATATTGTTTTTATTTCTTCTTCATCATTGTTTCATCTCATTCAATAACTATAAAATATGTAATATTTCTATAATAATTTAAAAAGCCGCTTAGAGAAAGCATGAAGTGAATGCTTTGTATAACAAACATGATGGATGGATGGATGGATGGATGGATGGATGGATGGACGGACGGACGGACGGACGGACAGATGGAGGGATGGATGGACGGACGGATGGAGGGATGGATGGACGGACGGACGGACGGACGGACGGATGGATGGATGGATGGATGGACAAAACGATGGATTGATGGATGGATGGACAAAACAATGGATGGATGGATGGACAAAACGATGGATGGATGGATGGACGGATGGATGGATGGATGGATGGATGGATGGATGGATGGATGGATGGATGGATGGATGGACGGATGGATGGACAAAACGATGGAGGGATGGATGGATGGACATAACAATGGATTGATGGATGGATGGATGGATGGATGGATGGATGGATGGATTGATGGATTCTATGTGATGATTCAGATTTAAAGGTAAAAAATTTTTTATTGAATTTATTCAAATATTTAAAATGTTTTCTGGTTTTAAGTTTCAGTTTAATCCAGATTAAATTCTGGATTAAACTATAAATCCAAACTTCGGAACCTGAAGCTAACTGCGGCGTTTTCTGCTAGACTTGTGTTAGGAAGCTCACCTGTTCTCCTTCCTGGATCAGGACCACCCATTTGACCCGGTTCTGGTGGACCGTGAGCTGCGGCGGCGCCAGGAGGAGGAGTTTCAGGCTCGCTACCGAAGCGACCCCAACCTGGCCCGCTACCCGGTTAAGCCGCAGCCGAGCGAGGAGACCATGAGGATGCTGGCGCAGGTCGGCCGGGTCCGCCACCAGCGCCGGCACAGCGACGTGTCGCTGGCTGCAGCAGAACCGGAACATCTCAACCTCAGACACACGGGTCAGGATTTACTCTTGGCTTAGCATGCTGCTTATTTCTCTTTCCCACTTCCACCCAAAATGGCCCTAGATTAATTAAAACAAGAAAAATAATAAGAAAAAAAATCTTTGTAAATTTGAAATAAGACAAAACTAACTTACTTTTCGGCAAGATATAGGAGTTTATTTTAAGTCAATAATTTGTTAATATTGATGAAAAAATACTAGTTTAATTGGCAGATTATTTCACTTTTGACATGGGAAAGGTGAAATTATCTGCCAGTGGAACTAGAACTGGTTGCTAGGTGATGGACTGGGATTGGCCAGGGTTGCCAGGTAACGGCACAAAAAGACACATAAATCAGTAAATAACAGATTCATATTAATGTCTTGCTTTATTATCTCATTATTTCGCTCCTCAGCCGTCCGCCAGAATCGGCCTCAGGGACTGATTGGGTCTGGAGGTCAGAGGTCATTCTCAGTTGACAGGACTCCCAATCACCTCAGCCCCACGTCTCCTCGACGCAGCCCGTTGCCACAGCAACTCCTGGACCCGAGCTCCGCCCTCAAGAGGAAGCCCACCAATGAGAGCATGGCGCAGAGAGGGAGGATGATGGGGAAGATGCACGTGATTGGCAGCTTCAGCAGTTCAGAGGAGGAGCTGCTGACCACACCTGAATACACCAGCTGTGATGAGCCTGACAGTAAGAACTACAGGAGAAGAAAGCTACGTAGAAACACTCATCCAGAGTATCAGAACGTAGAAACACTCATCCAGAGTATCAGAACGTAGAAACACACATCCAGAGTATCAAAACGTAGAAACACACATCCAGAGTACCAGAACATAGAAACACACATCCAGAGTATCAGAACATAGAAACACACATCCAGAGTATCAGAACATAGAAACACTCATCCAGAGTATCAGAACGTAGAAACACACATCCAGAGTATCAAAACGTAGAAACACACATCCAGAGTACCAGAACATAGAAACACACATCCAGAGTATCAGAACATAGAAACACACATCCAGAGTATCAGAACATAGAAACACACATCCAGAATATCAGAACATAGAAACACACATCCAGAGTATCAGAACATAGAAACACACATCCAGAGTATCAGAACATAGAAACACACATCCAGAGTATCAGAACGTAGAAACACACATCCAGAGTATCAGAACGTAGAAACACATGCAGAGTATCAGAACGTAGAAACACACATCCAGAGTATCAGAACGTAGAAACACACATCTAGAGTATCAGAACGTAGAAACACATCCAGAGTATCAGAACGTAGAAACACATCCAGAGTATCAGAACGTAGAAACACACATCTAGAGTATCAGAACATAGAAACACACATCCAGAGTATCAGAACATAGAAACACATCCAGAGTATCAGAACATAGAAACACATCCAGAGTATCAGAACGTAGAAACACACATCCAGAGTATCAGAACGTAGAAACACACATCCAGAGTATCAGAACATAGAAACACACATCCAGAGTATCAGAACGTAGAAACACACATCCAGAGTATCAGAACGTAGAAACACACATCCAGAGTATCAGAACGTAGAAACACACATGCAGAGTATCAGAACGTAGAAACACACATCCAGAGTATCAGAACGTAGAAACACACATCTAGAGTATCAGAACATAGAAACACATCCAGAGTATCAGAACGTAGAAACACATCCAGAGTATCAGAACGTAGAAACACACATCTAGAGTATCAGAACATAGAAACACATCCAGAGTATCAGAACGTAGAAACACACATGCAGAGTATCAGAACATAGAAACACATCCAGAGTATCAGAACGTAGAAACACACATGCAGAGTATCAGAGTACCTTGCTGTAAAGTTAGAGTAGATTTGTTTTCTAGAGTAGCGCTACAAATTGAGATTGAATTGAATTTTTAGCTTGATTAGCCGTGAACAACAATAACCCACAAGTCAGAAACATAATATTTTTAATAAGGGTAAAAACTCACAATATATACAGTAGTTGCTCATAAAATAATATGGTTTTTCTATATTTTATTGTGTAGTATCCATTTATTCAGCACTTCAATCACCCCATATAACATCAAGTGCAATTTTAATTTAGTATGTAATATTATATACTAAATTAAGTTCTCAGATATAAATAAAATGGACTTAGAAGATGGTGGTAACTGCAAAAATCAAAATCTTACCCAGTATTTTTTGATAGTTTCTATTGCAAATATCTTAGTACACTTGAAAGAAGACAGAACTAACTTACATGTAACTTTTCAGTAAGATTTTGTAGCATGTTTTATGTCAATAAGTTTTTAATTCTGATGAGAAAGTACTACTTTCATTGGCAGATTACATAATATGAGGAAAATGTCTTGTTATAAGTGAAATAATATTCCAGTGGAACTAGAACTTTTTAATCAATATTAAGGAATTATTGACTCTAAGCTCCTTTATCTTGCTGAAAAGTGACTTGCAAGTTAATTTTGTCTTATTGTGCACTATTATGCACTAGAAACTAATAAAAAATACCTGGTAAGATTTTGTGTTTTTGCAGTGTAACTGTCGTCGTGGTGATAAATGAATATGCTTCCTGTAACAGAATATCGCATCAGTTTAAATTGTCTTCTGCCCTCTAGTGGAAATGTGAAGTATTTTTGCCTTTTTCCTGGAACTTGCCTTTCAGTGATATCTTGAGTTTTCAGGCTTTAAACTGAGAAAACAAGAAGCAGGGAGAGTGGAAAAGGAGACACTGTGTGTTCTCAGTGTCTCTGACTTAAATTAGCTCAGTGTGATAATCTTCTTACAGCTGAATCTGGCTTCACCTCCAACCAGCTTCACCTGCACTTCCTCAGCCTCACAACAGAGGGTTCCCGTGAGAAAACTCTCTACTTTCCTCTCATCATTTCCATATTTTGGTTGCAGGTTTCTGGTTTTTTATGGTGGTACTGTTCCACATTAGACAACTTTTTTCCCAGTTTTTTCCTCTGATGCAAATGATTGGCCATTGCCTTTGTGTTAAATTCTTTGGGAGTACCTCCAAGTCCCACTAAATGTTGTAGAGAGTTGTCTCTAATGGATTGGTTTGTTAAAGATTAACATTTTTGAACTCATTCTGTGTTTCTTCTCTCTGTATGCTTCTGAAAACATAAAAAACCATCAATATCCTACATTTTTTTGGACATTTTTATCTGTTTTCCAGGCCATTTTATAGCACAACCAAGTAACTGTTGCCTTCAATTGTTATACAAATGCTGCATATATCAAATTTCACTTAAAATAAATTTTGCTTCCTGATTTCACGCCTTGAAATTGGGGCTCTGTCTCTTTAAAACCTCTTGCCTTCAGGAATTCATCACAACATCCAAGCATGAACTCACTGCAGCTCAGATGGACATGAACTTAAAGTGTCCACACATCCTTAAAATGTCTTAAATAAATTTTTAAAAAGTGAATTGCCCTTTAATATGTTACTCAAAGGTCTGAAATTTTGTCTATTTGCACTATTTTATCTCATATATTCTATTTTTGTATTTTTTATTTGTGGGACTTTCCTGCCAGGCTAACATTTGAGTGGCACTCAGTCACATGTGTTGCGTTTTGTGACTTGAGAAGGTTGAGGCTACCGCTAGCTAGCAACGGTACATTAGCAGCTTTTTGTGTCTTAGTCATGTTTTCAAGTTTATCTCTAGCTCGCTGGTTGATGTTTGTAGATTTCTGTGGAGATGCAGGTCTTAAATATAATTCATGACAGTATTAAAAAGTCTTAAATTTGAGTTGTTGAAACTTGAGAAACTCTGGAACTGAAACAAGGCTCTTGGCGCTTTCAAACTTAAGTTATCATGTAAAACATTTCTCTATGAAGCTGTGCTGATTTTAGTTTTGGTTTTTGTCCATCGTTGCTCGGTTAATCTTCTGTGTCTACGTCTCAGGGGCCAAAGTCATGAAAGACGATGGAGTCTGATTGGCTCAGAGTGGCTCCTCCCATCGGGGTCAGAGGTGAGAGATCAGCTCAGAGTCTCTGACGCTGCATTACTGAAGGCACCTGGACCGCAGGACGCAACATAAAAACCTCCGACAAACTCGACTGGAAAACAGAACGGATCCTGGAGAAGCTGGTCGATAATCTGGCCATGGTGGGAGACAAACATCTCAGCCTGTCGGTTCTGATGGGTCACAGAATCAGCGTCGATGCTTTCCGTCAATTGGATTACATGTGAAGAGTTTGGATTACCAAGAGTTGCTGCAAGGAAGCAGGAATAGAAACAGTTCAGTGCAGGAGGGAACCAAACTGTGGACAAGGCGGCCTGGATCTGCTGCTGAGCTGCATATTTTGCTCATTTTCCTGGAAATCTGTTGGATTTTTCCAAGTTCTTAAGGTTAAAGTTTCAAGAAAGTGCTTGGAGTTGCTGAAATGTTTCTTCCAGTTCGCAGACTCTCTGACCCAAAGTGAAGCAAACAGCAGGTTAGCAACCGGTGAAGTTCAGCTGAAGCCACGATGCTGCCGCTGACAGAGAGACGGACTCTGTGTTTGGCCTGAGCTAATCTTGTTACAGACAGGTATGAGCAGCCCTGCAGCCTGCAGGCAGAGCTCGGGGCAAACTGCGATCCCTCACCCAGAGAGAGGAGGACCGAGGAGCTGCAGGTTCACCTCCTGCTCTTCTTCTTCATCTAAAGCTTCTTTTTTTATCATGCTGTCGTCCTCTCAGACCTGTGAGTACTGCAGAGGCTTTATGGCAGCGATCTGCACCTGATGACGGGTCTAAGTGGACTTCCTGTCCGTTTATAGGCTCAAACACTCTGTTATTGCTCTACATTTACCTGCATTTAATCGTCTTTCACTGATGACAGAAAGTTTATAGGTTCAAACTGCAGGTGACGGACAATAATGCTGCATAAAACTGATCCCAGAGCTGTTTTCACTGCAGAAAAACAAAATATTACCAAGCAGTTTTGGTCTAGTTTCTAGTGTAAATATCTTACAACACTTGAAATAAGAAAAAATCTAACTTAGAAGTAACTTTTCAGAAAGATACAGGAGTTTGTTTTATCTGCAATGGAGCAAGTACAAATTATTGACTTAAAACAACCTCCTACATCTTGCTGGAAAGTCAGTTGTAAGTTAGTTTTGTCTCTATTAAAGTGAACTAAGATATTTGCACTAAAAACTAGACAATCAATAAATCAGCCAAGTTTATTTTTATAGCACATTTCAGCAACACAGTAGTTCAAGGTGCTTTGCATTGTGAAAACATAACAAAAAAGAAACATATTTTAGTCAACAGTTGTGAAAACCAACAACAGACATTACATTTAGTCAAGAACCATTGTTAAAATCATCAATACACATGAAATAAGTCGGTCAATGTTCAATTTATAATGGTTCAAAACCAACTAAACAGCTGGGTTTTAGTCTAGGTTTAAAGGAACTCAGTGTTTCAGCTGTTTTTCAGTTTTCTGGAGGTTTGTTCCAGATTTGTGGTGCATACAAGCTCAATGCTGCTTCTCCATGTTTGGTTCTGGCTCTGGAAATGCAGAGCAGAACCAGAACAAAAATACTTGGTGAGATGGTGTGTTTTTGCAGAGTTATGCAGCATCATTGGGAGTCAATAAAGAAGACTTTTTTGTGGAAACGGAATCAGAAAAAAGATATCTGTAGTTGTGAATGGATGTGATCTCATTGTTTCCCCTCTGTGGAGGAAATGGATGTAGGTTATCAAACTGGCTTTTGACTGCAGGACAAACTGTCTACTGGAGGAAGTCGGTGCAACTCCTTTATTAGCAAAGCATGTCTGTCAACAGCTGTGAAAACTGAAGCTGGATCTAAGAAGAAAACCAGTCAAGGAATCAAAACAGAAACACACCAAATTCACACGGATCGGGACATATTCCAATTGAAATAGTTCCCTTATTGTCTTTTTAAATACAATTTCTTTTCAAGAAGATTTTAGAGGGATGTACATCAACAAAGGCCAAACCAAGCAGAGATACTTCCTTTAAAAAGAGAGAACAGTAAGGGATGCCATAACAAAATGTATCTATAAATATTAAATAGCTGAACGGTGTTATGCTGGATCTTGTGACCGTATGCAGAAGCCAAGCAGGATTTCATTTCAGATGTGTTTTAAAGGAAGGAAAGAGAAAAAACAAAATAGAAAAGTTGATTTGGACCAAAGATTAAGTTTTTTTTTTAGCTTTCTGAGTTTTAATTGTTTTTATTAAATTTGTTTTGTTGTTTTCAGGAGACATGGAGAGCCAGTGGTGGGATCATGGTACCTGGCATGGCGAGCCTGCACCGATGTCTATGGTAACTCAACAAACACGCCCTCCATCATAACATCCGTTCCCTGTCTGCCTTTCTGCCTGGCCGTTTTTATGAATTAAACAGTATTTTTTGTCATTCGTTAGCAGCCGGTCACATGGCAACAATCCAAAGATGGGGAGCGTCTGATTGGTCGAATCGTCCTGAACAAGAGGATGAAGGACGGGACGGTTCCTGCAGATACAGGAGCCCTGCTGGGCCTCAAGGTGGCGCTGCTGTTTCTCTTATGATCATCCCAGTGGTGTCCAGTGGCTTGCTGATGGGCACCGGGTTTTTTCAGGTTGTTGGTGGGAAGATGACGGAGTCTGGCCGTCTGTGTGCGTTCATCACCAAAGTGAAGAGAGGAAGTCTGGCAGACACGGTGGGACATCTGAGACCAGGTAAACACAGTTTGTGCTCATAGATTACGTCTCTTATTATACGTTAAATGTTGCTTTCTTCAACTTACAGTAAAGTTGTTATATTTGTTATAAAACGTCTGATTTTCTGTTTCCATCAACCTGATTGTTTTATTTTAGTCTCACTTTGTAAAAGAATCTTGACTTCTCATATTTTTTGGGTCATCTACATTGGCATATATTACTGGGTTGGACGTCATGTGATAACACACATCATGTCAGTCGGTTGCCTCGGCAACAGATCTGTGTGTAGAGTAGACCGACCCAATTTTGGTAGTAACTAGTTGCATTTACTTGAGTAACTTTTAAAAAAATCTACTTTTAAGAGTATTTTACTACGCTGTACTTTTTACTTTTACTTGAGAAATTTTATTATAAAGTATTTCTACTCTTGAGTAAAAATTTCTGTTTTTTCTACCCACTGAATGAAAAACAAACATGTTTTAACCAAAAATTCACCAGACACAGACACGCACCTGCAGTTTTGTTAAAGTTTCAGAAGATTTTATTGAAAGAAACTGATTTGAAAAAATTATTATGTTATTTTTTTTCATTTTGATCAATAAAGTACCAAAATTTTCACTTAACTTTATATTTTGATCCATTTAATGTAATTTTAAATCATTAGATAATTGATAATTTGATCAGTTACTCAGTACTTGAGTAAACATTTTACCAAATATTTTTTTACTCTTACTTGAGTCATTTCTTGGACAGCTATCTTTTGCTAGCTATAGCGGCTAATAGGCTCCATCCAATCCAGTAATAAATGTCGAAGTTCATCTAGTCAGTGTGGCTCGTTTGCTTTTTGCAGTGTAAACTGTGACATATGTTACATTTTTGATCTCCAGGTGATCAGGTTCTGGAGTGGAACGGCCGGGTTCTTCAGGGCGCCACATTCAATGAGGTCTATGACATCATCATGGAGTCCAAACCAGAACCGCAGGTGGAGCTGGTGGTCTGCCGACCGATCCGGTGGGTCACACATCTGGTCCAGTCCGAGCTAACAAATTAAAAATGTTTACATATTCTGCATCATATCTAACTTTAAAATATGTTTTATTAGATGCTAATGCTAACGGATATCTGTTGGTTCTTGCTCAGCAGAGACGTTTCAAGAGCAGCAGACGCCTCCAGTGTTCACCTGGACTCCAGTGAGTTTATACACAAAGAATAATCCAACACAAGCTTACAGAAAACCACAGCAGTTAAACTTTTTCCCTCAGAGTACGACATTAAGGCGTTCCTGTTTTAGCTCAGTTAGAATTAATCATATTGTTAAAATTCAAATATTGATCCCAAAGAGAACTTAAATTTAGTTGTAATCCTTACTAATTTGAATTCTTCAAAGACTTACTGTAGATGGTGATGGCAGAAAAAATCTGATGTAGCAGTCTGTGTTGCAGCGACTTTGAGGAAGCCTCTGATGGAAGACACTCTGATATTGTTTTCATTTTCTACATTAGTTCGGTTCTTTTTGGAGGCTTCTGTTATTTATTTTAAATTTATTTGGATAGAATATTGCTGTTAACTTTTTTAACCATTACAAGGTTTTGTTTTTACAATTGTTAGCAGCTGATAAACATCTTGAAAGCTCAGATAATACCTGATCTCTAATAACTAATGCCAGAGTAGTTGGAAAATGAGGCTTATTGAATGCAGAGAAGGGAAAGAAGCAGGAAGTTCAAACCTTTTCTTCCTGTTACCGTAATGTATAGATAGATTTAAAACAGAACAGCCAAAGCAAATGAGGTGGATTAGCATTGATTGCTAATGGAAACTGAGCTGTTAGCATGTCAACACAGTCATGAGATTGGAGTTGCAACATTTAATTTCCATTTGGGACAGTTCCTTTGGTCTTTTTCTTGCTAGCACAGAGAATAAGCAATAAGCAATAAATAATATTAAATTTTTTATTTTATTTATATTTTATTAAAAAATGATTGAAAAAATAAGTTATTATTATTGTATTTTTCTTTCTCATCTTCTCTCCAACCTTCTGAGGTTTTGAAAAACAGTGTTGTAAGCTCCTAAAGTATCGCGTGTTGGACAAAGCGGGCTCTAGTGGAACTGGGTTTTGTTTTTCTGTGCTCAGGTTCCAGTTCCTTCGACTCACAGAAGGTCGGCCCGACCATCTCCGTCACCTCTCCCATGAGCCCCAGCGTTCTGTCGGGACAAGTCTCCGTAAGTTCAGCCAACATCTCGCACCCAGGCCCAGAAACCCGTAAACAGACGTTTCCATGGTGATGTGTATGTGTTTACAGAGTTCAAACAGGCCTCCTCTGGTTCCCAGGATCCAGGTAACCTGTAGAGAGTTAGGCTGTAGGTTAGCTTGAGTTTGGTGTTAGCTGTAGAGTTCATCAGTTTAGTGTAAAATAGATGCTTACCTGCAATTTATGAAACAACTTTTCCAAATATGTGTCATTTTTTCTCGTGATCCATATAAGAAAACATGAAACATTGTACTGAAGTAAGACTTCAACATATTTTTACTCAAGTAAAAGTAAAAAGTAGCTTAAAGTATTTGGTAAAACTGATCAAAACAACAATTATTTAATATTTAAAACGACATCATCAGACAGACCAAAATATAAAATTATGTGGAAATTTGGGTATTTTAAATATTAAAATGAAAATAATTTATATAAATAACAATTACAATATAAAGAAAAATTTTCCAAATCAGTTTTTTTCAATAAAAAACTGATGAAGTTTTAACAAAAACTGCAGGTGTGTGTCTGTGCTGGTGAATTTTTGGTTAAAACTTAAGTTTGTTTTTAATCAGTGGGTAGAAAATCCAGAAATCTTACTGAAATAAAATTAGCATTGCATCATAATAAAGTTATTCAAGTAAAGGTAAAAAGCACAATGTCCTAAAAGTAAAGTTTTAGTTAAAAATTTTATAAGTAAATTAAACTAGTTACTAATCTGGCTGTGATTTTTTTTTTAAGAGACAATTTCTCCTTTTTGGCATACAAATATTTTTATTTTAAAGACAGTTCTGTTGTGATCACATGACCAGAGAAAGTGACACAACAGGATGGAAATAAATATTAGTTACTAAAATCGGTCCAGTTTTACGCTGACGCTAAAATATCGTTGACCTCTAGTTTTTTTTAACTGAGAGCAGCTGATTAGAGTCTCAAATAATGGCTGCAGAGCAGAGCGACCATGAGGGATGCCCCCTAAAAAATGGAGCCCTGGGCTACTGCCCTTTATAAAGTTTGAACCAGTATGAATGGGTCAGATCCATTCTCTGTTTCGTTTCTAATGTTGCTGTATTTAATGTTTTAATACAGATCAAACTGTGGTATGATAAGGTTGGTCATCAGCTGATCGTCACGGTCCTTGGAGCCAAAGAACTTCCTGTTCGGGACGATGGACGACCGCGAAACCCATACGTCAAGATCTACTTCCTGCCGGACAGAAGGTAGAAGAACAAAGAAAAACAAAACTACATCATTGCTATTATTCTGTAAACCTGAATAACTGATCAAATTATTAATCATTTAATATTTAAAGAAATTAGATATTTAAAATGCTTTAATTATACTTAATATTTAAAAATACTGGATATATTTTAAAATACAATTTTTATATATTAAATATTTAAAAAATATATTATAAATATAAAGTTAAGTGGAAATTTTGACATTTTAAAAATATAAATAACAAATTATAAACTAACAAAATCAGGCAAAAATGTTTTTTTCCAAATCAGTTTCTTTTATTATAACATTTATGAAACTTTAACAAAAAACGCCCATGTGTGACTGTTTCTGGTGAATTTTTTGATTAAAACATGTTTGTTTTTTTATCAGTGGGTAGAAAATCCAGAAATTTTACTCAAGTAAGAGTAGAAATAGTTTCTAATAAAATTACTCAAGTAGAAGTAGAAAGTACAGCATAGTAAACATACTCCTAAAAGTAAATTTTTCCAAAACGTTACTCAAGGAAACGTACCAAACTCTGATAATAATTAATACAAACTAGCAAACACACTCTAAAAACTAATCAAAACTAACTGAATTAGAAAAAAAGTCACAACAGAATAAAACTGGACTATAATGAAAAAGCCCAAAGCTATTATAACCCCAGTCCTTGTGCCTCATCTGCTTCCTTCCCAGTGATAAGAGCAAACGCAGGACGAAGACGGTGAAGAAGTCCCTGGAGCCTCGCTGGAACCAGACCTTCATGTATTCCCCGGTTCATCGGCGCGAGTTCAGGGAACGGATGCTGGAGCTCACCGTCTGGGACCAGGCCAGAGTCCGAGAGGAGGAGAGCCAGTTCCTGGGAGAGGTGAGCACACGTGGAGCAGAGACTAAAGCAGTCTTTATCATATGTGGCTGGTCCGCGGGAGCCCCCTAGTGGTCCTCAAGGTATTGCATGTAAACGACCGTTTATTTCCCGTGACGTTAGGTCACGTGCTCAAAGTGCGACGCTACAGCTAGCTTAGCAAAGGATTGTGTTTAAAAATAATGATGGATGGATGGGTTAAAATCGGGCCACTCACAATAAAACAACTCCAGAACTATTTATGTGATCGGAGGAAACTAAGTCAAACCTGCTGAGAGTTTTGATTTGTCGTTCGTTAACGATTTATTTGATTCTTTTGAACGGCTCCGCGTATTATGCTCTGCTCACTACTAACGACTATTAAATGTAATTAATTAAATACAATAGATAAACGCAGTTGATAGAAACGGGTGGATGATTTTATATTTATTTTTTGTTTCTGGCAAAGCAACTCAAGTTTGTTTTTCTTTTAATTGTGCTTCTAAATTACAAGCTGTAAATGTTATTAATGCACACAACACTTGGTAGTAAAGAACAACCTGTTTTTGATTTCCATTCTTGACATTGGAAATCCAAACTAAGAATCTGTAAATAATTAAAAACACCCTGAGTAGACGTGTTCATGGCTTTTCACATTTGTTAAGCAGCATGGAAGAACAAAGAAAACAATACGTGCGTTAAGAGACTAATATTTTCATTTTAGGTTGTATATATTAACATGTTGTGTTAATGAGGGGTAATTTGAAGCTAGATGGTCCGTAAGTGTTTGTTAAACAGGTTAAGGGATCCTCAGACTGAAGGTTTTAGGTAGGAACAGCGTCCTGACGTTTCCCCGTGTTTCGTTTGTCGTCAGGTCCTGATAGAGCTGGAGTCGGCGCTGCTGGACGATCAGCCTCACTGGTACAAGCTGCAGCTTCATGACGTTTCCTCGGTGCCGCTGCCCAACGCCTCCCCCTACCTGCAGAGGAGGGGACTGCAGACGGAGCCGTCCCAGAGCAGCAGGAGGCTTCAGAGTGAGGGTCACACCAGAAACACACCAACTCTCATTCAGTCACATTGTTTTTCTTATGTTATCGCTGCTTATTGATACATTTTTTATCAATTTTAGAAATATAGATCTTTATTTTGTGTCTTTATTCCATCATGTCATTTTTTTAACATCTATTTTTTGTTTGTTTGTTGTTTCACTTCTTATGATGCGTTACCAGATAAAGGTCCTTACTTTAACTCAGGTAATAACACCTGTGTGTGTGCCCGTGTGTCTGTGTGGAGTCTTCTGAATTTGTGTTGCAATTTTTGTTTCTGCAGCCATAAAATCAGAAACAACCAGGATGGGCAATTTGTAAATCTGTCCATAGAAATGTTAAAGGGGACCTTTTATGCAAAATTCACATTTTGCACATTTTTATATTTCCCTTTTAGTTCCTACTGATTCTGAAAACAGCCCAAGCATTTAAAAAAATGCAATGTGGGCCGTGCTGTGGTGGCGCAGGGGGTTAGCACGCCCCACTTTTGGAGGCCTTAGTCCTCGACGCGGACGTCGCGGGTTCAACTCCCGGTCCCGATGACCTTTACCGCATGTCTTCCCTCTCTCCTCACCCTCCTTCCTGTCTGCCTACTGTCGCAAAAATACGAGCCACTAGCGCCGCAAAAAATAAAAGTTTTGCCAATAACTTAATGTTTTTTTGTGTTTAAAAAAGAAGCTGTTTCAAAAAATTTCCGATGTTAACGTTTTTGTTGCTAGGTAACAACCTGACGAGCTCCATCCTGTTACCTAGCAACCCAAAGGAACTCCAGCACATTTTGTCCACTGTTTTTACCGCTGTACAATGGCTGCTGGAAGAGACAAGTGTTTTGTTGTTGACTTACCATCCAGAAACCACTTCCCTGACTCTTGTTGGTTGTGCAGGAGGCTCCACTTTGGCTTTTCAAACACGTACGGTTGTATAATTGTGTATATTTGTGTATAATCTGTTTGCAGCCGTTTTCATGTGGGAGTGTAAACTGCAGCAGCTTATTTGGATATTACGCGTAACTGTAATTTTCCTTAAAGAATTAGTGTAGATGCTCTAGCAGTCAGTGTTACAAAAGTCTCTGACTGAAGACACTGATAGAAGTTTGTTTGCTTTTTGTTTGTGGATGAAGGATTGTTATGATGCTTTTGACTCATAAATGGCATTAACAGGCTAAATGTGGTTCCTTGTATTCACTCCCCATTAACATTTTCATATCCTGTCACATTACCCCACAAATTTCTATGTATCTTATTGTGATTTTAGGTGACTATCAATACAAAGGAGAGCATTATTCTCAAGTGAGAGGAAAGAGACAATGGTTTTTAACATTTCTTGTTACTAAAAAGACACTTTGCACAACCAAAGGTTTTTGCCTCAATCAGAGTTGCATATTTATTTTCTATTTTCATTCTGCTCCTGAGTTTGACGGTTTTCTATCTGTTGTGCTTCCAGCTGAAGATGACACGTGATCTTCTAAAGATCCTCCTTCTCGTTTCTCCCTACCTCTGTGTGTTTGCAGGATCTCAGAGGATCAGCGATAGCGAGTTTTCAGATTACGACTGTGAAGACGGCATTGGCGTCATTTCAGGTAACCACAGCATCCCACAATGCAATTTACTCATCTTTTGAAAAAAAAAAAAAGGGTGTACAAAACATTTTGAATTTCTACAAAAAAACATTAACTGGAACACAATGTCTCCACTGGTAAAAATCTGAATTTATTTGGTAAAAATTAGATTTTCTTTTTACCAGTGGGATTAGTAAAAATCTGATTTCTTCTAGTGTTGAATTTACTTTTTTCTAAAAACAAAATGTTCAAACTGTCTTTTTATTATTGCTACTTCAAGATAACATAAGATGTACTTTATTTATTCCAGAATTGGGTAATTATTGGGCAGCAGCGCCATGACATGGACAAATAAGAGACAATATTCTCAATATAAATTTAAAAAAATACACAAAATAAAATATACATGTCTACAAAATAAAATAGAAGTGTTATCTATTAATGTATGATAACACATTATACAAGTACTAATGTATGTACATATTTTATGGAAATGGAGCCGTGATCATGAGCAGTAATCCGTAATAATTAGTTATTGTTAAAGTGTGATGGCATGTAAGATTTCCTGTTTAAATGTATAATCTCATTTACCGGAGTGTTCTGACCAAGTTGACAATAAAAAATTTAAACTTCTGAGACTCAGAAAGTTACTTTAATTCCTGGTTATTTTATGGACCTGATTTTCCGTCTGTTAAGTTAGAAACTTAAAGTTTTTCTCACAAGTTGTAGTTTGACTAAACGTTTTATCTTTAGATCACATAAATGTAGACGAATAAGCCACGTTTATTTGTTTCAATGCAGATTACAGGCAGAATGGGCGGGACTTCCACAGCTCCACCCTCTCAGTGCCAGAACAGGTGATATCGTCCAATCACTGCTCCCGATCTGAGATGGTGCGCAGGTCACGGTCGCCAAGCCAACCGCCTCCACAAAGGTAAATACTGAGCAGATCGCATCGCATGGCAGATAAATTCATTTTAGCTTTTGGAGATTTGATTTTGTGAAAATCTGGATTTTACTTGGGTTTCCATAATTCAGAGTGACGTCAGAATCCCCAAGGCGGCCATCTTGTTTTAATGTGTTTTACAGCTACTATTTATTTGGACTTTAAATACACATAGGCAGACTTTACTGTCATTCAGTTGGACATTTAAAATGTACATATTGAGTGAAATGTCATTGTAGGGCTTCAATAAATATAATAAAATAAATAATAATACAAAGTACTAATATAAATATATACAATAAAAATATGACTTAATTAATTCAGGTTAACTCTGCCACAGAATATATATATATATATATATATATATATATATATATATATATATATATATATATATATATATATATATATATATATATATATTTTTTTTTTTTTTCTTTTTTTTTTATATATATATATATATATATATATATATATATATATATATATATATATATATATATATATATATATATATATATGTTTTTTAATTGAGAATAAAGTAGTAACTTTATGAGAACTTCAACATGAGAAATTAATGAAAATGAGGAATGTTGAGCATTTTGTGAAGTTATTGATTTTACACATAAGGAAATATTTCACCTTTTATCACATCAGCATCAATTTATTATCAGTAGTAGTATTATTTGTTTTGAAGAAACAACCTGATTCTCATTAAAAAGTAACTTTTTTCTTGTAATTTTAAATAAAACATTTGATAAATGTGTGGCCTTATTCTCCTAATAAAGCAGAAATTCTTGGCGCCTGACCCTAATACTCCAGATCAAAATAAAAACCACTTTTTAAAAAATATTTTCTGTTATTTCTCGTTTAGGAAAGAAACCAAGGTAATAAATTGGTAATATATTATCTTGGTAAATTGTTATTAGATGATTCTAGTTTTAGATTAGTGGATTAAAGAGCAACGAGGTGAGATTTCTTTTTATGAGTTGAAATTACTTGCTGCTTTTCGAGGCACAATGTTTTTTGTTCTTTGAAGATAGCCTTTTATTTTTACCCAAACTTTTCTCTTCTTCTGTGGCTCTTTACCTCTCTGACTTCTGACCTCTGGTTGCCAGCGGCAACCCTCTGAATCCGTTGTACCGGGAGGACGCGGTGCGGCTGCTGCGCGGCTCCAAACTGAGTCGAGCGTATTCTGACGCCTGTCAGTACAGCAGCCTGGACAGGTAACCGAGGGAAACAGCACCAGCACACGTGGACTGGAGCTAGAGAAGCATGAAGTCCGGTTCCGGCTTAATTAAACCTTTAGAATGGGAAAACTTTAATTAATAAATCAGTACTGAAGTTATGGAAGAGCTGCAGTTGGATCATTGATGTAATGCTGGACTGGACATCACGTCAATTAGCGCGCGCCGTTGCTGTGCTTTGAGTCAGGAAGATCTGTGGTCGGAGAAATTACACAATAACATGAAAAAAGGACGCCATTTTTTTCCATTATTTGACAACACAGCAATAACTAGATAACAAAGGTATACATTTCAGTGGTCAGGAAAATGTTTTAATTTGATACACTTGAACGTGATCGCCGCTCTGCTGGCTAGCAGAGCTGTTGTCGGTTGGTTACCATGGCAACGGGTCTTTGGGTTTAGAAACTTTAGAGTAAAGCCGACTCAGAGCGCAAGAAAAGAACAAAGCAGAATACGAATGGTTTCGAGTTGCTCTTCCCCTGTTTTTCAGCGTTATTTTCCCTTGCTGTGTAAATCACTGCAGCTGCTGTGATTTATAAAAGTTCAATAAACGACAAAAACTGGAGTAATTGCTTCCTTTGTAGATTGTTGCAATATTCATAACAATCATCAAATAGGTTGACATTTTATAAAGTTTAGGAGCCATACTTTGTTAAATTTGAACAAACTTTGGCACCAGTAAAGATGTAAAATTTAATTATTGACCAGCATTACAGAGAAATTAGCTCAGTCCTCTCTTGCATTTTCACAGAACTGTTAGAAACCAAATTATTTATAGATTTATATCAAAGGATAACACAGATCAACTTTCTAAGCTTCAACTGAAGACATATTTTATAGAAATCTGATAAGAAATAAAGGTGCTACGAACATTTTTCTAACAGATTTTGCATCATTATTATGACTCTCTGCACTATAATTGCGCCTGCAGGAGCGTCACTAGCATTAGCGGGTAACAGGCGCTGTCCGATCCAGTATGATGTGCTGATGTGTTGGACCATGAAAAGCAGAAACGGGTCTGAACTGGATGTAATGCACTTTAGTCCTGATGTTAGAGCTGATTTATGTTCAGGTTTTAGTTGAGAATAACTTCGTCTCACTGTTGGTTCCTTGAGTCGGTTCTGGTTTTAGTTGTATAGTTTCACACTTCACACCTCTGACTTAGCATTAGCCTCCCTTAACGTTGTAGCACCACCTTCCTTCTTCCTTTGCTGTTTTTGGTACTTTAGTAGTAGAAGTTGTGGACATTTTGGTGTTTAGTTTGTGCTGAACATCTGGATTCAGTTCCTCCTCCTCTGTATTCAGGCGACACCTGAGGAGAATGTCTGTCGCCAACTCTCTCGATTCCTACGACAGGTACAGCTGCAGTAGCTAGTTGTAGTACCAGCAGAAACAGTTGTTACATTTTAAAGAGTAAACATGTAACTATTGATATGCTTCTCTGCATGTAAGATACTTTAACGGTGCACAACAAACCTGGACAAACCATATAATGAATGGGAGTTGTGAGGATTACAGGTAAGCTCTGCTAGTTGTTAATTTACAGGTGCATCTCTGTAGATTCAGTAATTTAATTCAAAAGAAGAAACTCATATGTTGCATAGATTCACAGGGCCGGATTTACAAGGATGTGGGGCCCGGGGCTGTAGCCAGCTTGGTGCCCTGTCCATTAAAGGAAATGTATTTTACTAAAGAAAATTAAAGTACATTAATAGGTAGTCGCCTTATTGGTAGGTACTAATCATAACTCCATATTCTTCCTGAAGAAACCGACTATAACTTCATAATTTTCAAATACAGGAATATTGTTTATGATCATAAAAATCCCCAAATATTGATGCACCTCAACTAATTTGGGCATATAAGTTTTATATAACATGGAATATTTGCAAAATATGTATTCATTAAAAAAATAAAGAAGAAGAAAATCTTTGGAGTCCTGGGCTACCGCCCCTGTAAGTGCTTTCTAAAGTGATTTATTTCAAGTGCTTCAACCACTAAATGCCACTGCTTGAGAAGTTTGTTTGTTCATGGAACACTGTATCTAAAAATATTAAACGAAAGTTTAGTGGAAGGAAAAATGTTTGTTAATAAGAGGTGGGCAAGTAACAAGGATGATCCTAACTTGGAATAAAGCAAAGTCATTTCATGAGTTTGGGGAAGATTCACAAGGTGTGAACCGTAGCTGCAATCAGTGAGCAAAATAAAGCTAGAATTTTATCGCACTATTTTCTGTTATTATTATGATAACAATAAACATGATTGTTTTATAAAAAATATTCTCATTTGAAACAGAATTCTTCAAGATGCCACTTAAGATTTATACCACTAAACTACACCCAATAACTACATTTAGTCATATTTTCTGCTATGTTTATGCTCTCCTTGAACAAATAGTGTAGAAAATATGAAAAATTACAGTTTTGTTTTTAAACATTATTAAATAATTTTGCCATATGTTGTATAATCTGTATCTTATGGTTCTTATTTGTAGCTGTTTCTTGAGAGAAAATGAACTTTGGGTTTTTATTAGATGTGAGTCAAATATTGCCACAATAGTAGCAATATATCACCCTGTGTGTAGTAACTCAAAATAATGCAAGAGTGTCAGTTTTTGAATTGAATTACTGAAACAATTAATTGAGATGCAGCCATAGTGTAGAAATAGTGAAAGGTTTTCAGTGTTTGACGTTGTTCTGTTCTGCAGTCAGGACTTCATCCCAGACTTTCCCTATGAGCCAGAAGCTTATGACGAGGAGCTGCTGAGGTAAACAGACCAGTTACAGACTGGAGGACACCCAGTTAGCTGTAGCTGTAGTGAAAGAGGTTTGGAAAGTGCTTCTTTTCTGAATAAAATCCTTCAAAGTGCTTCAGATTCAAACTGCGTAATTTCAAAATAAAATGCAATCTAACGATTTGATTAAAAGCCTAAATTTATAGTTGAAACCAGAAATTTTAAGATAATAAAAAGACAGTTAAGCATTTTTTTTTTATCACAAGCTATAGTTAAAGGATTAAACCTTTCTTGTTTTAGGTCCGTTAGAATCACCAAAATTATTTATTTTTGCTAAATGATAGAACATTTTTCATAATAACATTTTCAGGGTAGTAACATGTATAAAGGGACATTTCAAAACATAAACTTTTATTATATTTTAGTTTAAAATATTGTCACAATATATTAATAACATTAATAGATGATATCATAGAATCGTGAATTGAAACTGTCTTCTTTAGTTCATTTGTTTTGTTTTTATCTCCAAGCTTATCTCCTGGAAAAGCTTGGAAACTTACCTTGAAAATGCTTGAGAAGTTCTTGAATTTTACTGTGGGAAAAGTGAACGAACCCAGAAAACAGTTTGAAAATGTCGACTGAATTGTTGTCGTCTTTGACTTCTTATTTTCCTTCAGGGAAGTCTGAGCTCTTCTTCTCTGGAATTCTGACTTTTATGTCCTTCAGTTTTAGTTAAAAGCTTTTATTTTTCTGTTCTCACCTGTTCTGGTTTTTGTTGAAACTTCCTGGGAAACATCGTGCCAAATATATTTCCTCTCCTACAAACCGTGCCTTTTTTACTTTTGAGATCCACAGGTGACCAGAACAATGTCCACTCCGTGTCACTAACCCATCCCCCAGGTGCAGCGGTTGTCATGGTGACAGTAGTTGACAGTTGTCATGGTAATGCGCAGGTACAGCAGGGGGATGGACCGGAGGGATTACTACAGCCGCTCTCGCTCAGCCGACCAGCGAGCGATGGCCGACCGACCCGTCTACGCGCGGTCTCACTCGACTGACCGCGCTGACTCCTCCTACCTTAGGTCTGGTCGCTCTGCCCCCCCTTCACCTGCACTGATCAGGTGACCCGCTGCTGACCAATCAGGAGGCGGCTCAGTCTCTACGGTGCTTGCCAAGTGTCGTTTGGAGCATGAAGTCCAACTCTTTATTTATTTACTAATCAGCCATTTTAACCCTCTTTGTTTTTTGTTGCATGTTTGGCAGCCTGACTTGTTGTTCGTTGCCTTTTGTTTATTTGATTTGTTGTTTTGGTTCGACCGTTATGTTGCAACCATGCATGTGTGCAACCCAGAGAGAAAACATTTAATTTATCGTCTGCCTGCTTGGCTTTCCTGCAACCTGCTGTCGAATCCTCTAACACACACAAACACACCGAGTAACTGTCCTCAAATTAAAAACTGGACAAAAAAAGCTGTACATACATTAAAATATACATTGGAGGATTGGTTTGTTTTAATTAGGGCTGGAACAATTAATCGCGATTAATCGATTGTTAAATAATTTCAGCTAATTTAGTAATCAATTAGCCATTAACTGGAATACAGAATCAAAAAAGACAATTTGCTGAAAAAAAAAGCCAAAACTGTGCAAGCTACTGTATATATACAGTATATAATCAAGACACTTTTGTCTGTACATATGTTCCACCCAAAACTCCTCAAGTGGACTAATTTTAGCTTTACTTTATTCAAACCCATGACAGGAATGCTATATTACTGCACTTATATGTTTATTTTCTTATTTAAAAAATATTTCCAATATTGCATAAAGAAAGTTTAAGCGGTTAAATGAAAAATCTTAACAATTGTGCCAATTATTAAACCCAGTTAATTGATTAATCACCAGAATAATTGATTACTAAAGTAATCATTAGTTGCAGCTCTAATTTTAGCTATTGATGTTGTGTTTAATTTACTAAGCGAATGCATGGTTCCTAATCAAACTTTGACATTTGATTTTTCTTCCTTATTTCTGTTTGTAGTTTATTTTCTGGATACTCCATTGCCTTATATATTTATTTATTGACTTTATTTTTTTTAAAACAGGGCTAACGCTCGCGTCGGATCCAACATGACGAGTCCCACCGGAACGGCGGTCTGCCCTCGCCGCGGACGCCAGCTTCCTGTTGTCCCTCCAAAAGGACCTCTGGACCGAAGTATGTTTACTGGAGAACAGCTGATCTTATTGCCATTGGCTAATAATAATCAATATTATCTGCATTCAAGATATTTATCTACTTCATTTAATTTTTATTTAGTTAATTTATGCAGCATCAGTTCACCCATCTTGAGACACATAGTCAAAAAAATTTATATCCAGAGAAGGATAATCACATTCAATGAGTCCAGTACAATGTAATATATACAAACTCAAATTACGTTACATGCTTTATTTTGCTTTTTAAAACAGTTTCAGCTTTTTATTTAATTTCTGGGGAAATCAAAGTTTATCCCCTCTAACAAAAACAGAGACATTTCTGATTGGTTCTAATTTTTAGGGAGTTTTTTTTTAGTTCATGTCAAATTTATTTATAAATCACATTTTAAAACAAGTTTTCCCAAAGTGCTGTAAAAAGCAAGAGACAAACCAAGACACAAAATAAATATTTAAACCCTCATAAAATACTATAATTTAGGCAAAGTTCTAAAAGAGAAATCAGAATCTACGTTTTCTTAAAAACTGAAAAATAAAGTTTTAGAAAATCTTTTTAGAAACTGATTATTAATCAAAAGCTTTGGCCCTCAACATGTTACAGTCGACAGCAAAAAGTAAATGACAGAGTTTGAGGTTAAATAAATCTTTTGGTGCGATGAAGATAAAGTACATTTGTTGTTTTCTTTACTGCTTCTAAATGAGTCGTTTTAACCGATTTCTCCTTATTTCTGGTGTTAACTGAATACATATAGAAATGCTTCATGTACTTGTTTCCACCTGTATTACTTTATTTTGCCATTTGATCTGTAAATTAATTTTAAAATCTCATTGACATGAATGACCTGGACAATAAAAGCACTATAAAACGTACTTTCAAAGTTTTACAACTTATTAAACATCAGCAATCATCAAATTATAAATAAAAATTAAAAAGTCCGACAACATATTGATTCACCTTTTATAAAATTAATATTTTCTGTGCAGCGGATCCTGCTGAGTAGAGTTTAGCCGTCTAACGCTGAGTTGTTTCTTTCAGATGGAGAACCTTTTCACTGTGTTCAGACAGGTAGTGACTTCACCACCTGAGTGTCGTTCGTTAGAAATAGAGACATTCTCTGCATGTGTTGGGTCCTTAAGAAGAACGTTGTGTCGTAGCTGTAGTTGCTGATAAATGGAGGATAAAAGTGATGATTAGATGGAACAGATTAAGATGTGTGTGTGTGAAAACACTCGTGGACGTCACTGTGGGTTGATCAGGGCTTTGTGGGAAAGTCCTAGCTGCGTTGTAATGCAGGTGTGTCAGGGGTTTACCTGCACTGAATGTCTGAGGGTTCAGCTGGTGGATCTATTGGCTGGTAACTAGCAACCAAAAACTTCACAAAGGTGACATATTATGCAAAATTCTGATGTTGCATGTTTTTGGACTTCCATTTGGGTCTCAACTGCTTCTAAAAACTGCTCAAGAGTAACAACAAAAAGCACCCAGCCATTTCTTGGCAATAAGTTCAAGGTTTTTGGTGCTTGGAAAATTAGCCATTTCAAAAACCTCCAGGTTATTAAGTTTCATTCCACGGGCACTGTGCCGTTACCTAGCAACCTCAGCGGAGTTCTGCCCGTTACCTAGCAACCCAAGCAGAGCTCCAGGACGTTTGGTCAGCTGTTTGTAAGACTGTATAGGCTGTACATGACTGCTGTTGTCTTACTGCATTCTTGTTGGTTGTGCAGGAGGCTCCACGTCTGCTTTTCAAAGATGTACAGTTGTGTAATCGCACATCTGTTTGCAGCCATTTTCCCTGAGCTCAAAATAGGCCCAACTGACCAGACTAAAATCTCATTATCTAAGAATGATTTTGGGCAAAAACAGCAAAGGACATGTTTTGTACAGGCCTCAGATCTGTCCTAACCTGTTCAAAGAAGCATAATAGATCACTTTTAATCAATGAAGTTGATTCTCAAAGTTGTGTGAATTCAGTGGAAAGAATCTGGAGTCATTTTCTTCTTCTGCTACCTGCTGAACTTGATGCCTCCTCTCTGTGTTTTAACTACAGTAGTGATGTGATTGGTCATGTGACTGGTTAGCCTCTGAAGTTGATCATGCTGTCATTAATCCTCTCATTGTTTCTGTTCATCTTCTTGTTTCCTCTTTCTTTAAACTGAACTGCTGTTCATCAGTTTTGGCCACACCATCTGCAGGAGCACCAACAGCCCCAGCCCCACCCACGTCCCCTCATGAATTCCCGCCCCCCATACAGAAACATGCCGCTCCTCTAGTCAATCATCAACCTCCTCCAATGATACGAATTCAGGGGCCACCAGCTCATCCACCTCCATCCACTCCTATTCATCCTCCACCTGTCCCTCCACCTGTACGCGCACCTGTGCCTACATATGCACCCGTTCCTCTACCTGTACGCGCACCTGTTCCTACATCTTCACCCGTTCCTCCACCTGTACGCGCACCTGTGCCTACATATGCACCTGTTCCTCCACCTGTACGCGCACCTGTGCCTACATATGCACCCGTTCCTCCACCTGTATGCGCACCTGTTCCTACATCTGCACCCGTTCCCCCACCTGTACGCGCACCCGTGCCTACATCTGCACCCGTTCCCCCACCTGCACCTGCTTCTGTGCCTGCACCCACCCCTGGTCCTCCACCCACACCTGTACCTCAACCTGCGCCTCAACCTGCACCCACAGTCACACCAACACCTATAGCTGCCCCCGTTTCCATCCCAACACCTGCACCTACTCCGGCCCCGCCTCCTGCTCCTGTTCAGCCCCCTCCTCCTGTCGTACAACCACAACCACCTCCTGAATCCACTTTACCCCCAACTCCATCCCCAGCCCCTTCACCAGCACCCTCACCAGCCCCACCCCCTCAAACTCCAGGTGTGTATTTCTGTGGGCTGGTAGGCTGATATTGACCCTTTGCATCTATATCACCTAATTGCGTTGAGGCGCCATGACAGAGGTTTGGAGTATTGAAAGAAGCGACTGCGATTGTTTTTGCCAATATAGCCTTGCTTTTATTTGCTCAATTCAACCTGATTTGTCTGTGGAAGTAGTACGTCTGTTTGGGGCTCATAGACTAGTTGGCGGTATTTACAAAAACTGGACATAGCTAGCTTAGAAACCGACCCATAGCTTTTCCCTTATATTTGCCTGAATTCCAGCCACATGGTTTAAACCAATGTCATAAACAACTTTTCTCCTTACACCGGAGCGTATGAAAGTCTAGTTGCAGGGTTTCCCCCAGTGTATTATAAGCCTGGTGGGCCCCCAGGCTTTATTTGCCCCTCATCAGGCTAAGCATAGTTTGTTTTAAATAGGTTGTTTTCTACACCAGTATCTGTGAGCATAAATATGGATTAAGCTAGGGTTTATAGTTGATGCATTGAGTTGGGTGTGAACCTGAACCTGCACGTTAGCTTCACATGCTGTTATTTTAAATTGCGGTGTCTGCTTGTGCTCCTCCGAATTTTTGTAACTTCTACACAAAAACACAGACTGTCCTAGCGCCTCTACCACTTAGCTTAGCAGGTTTTCTAGGGGAAACCCTGAGATGCTTGCCAGTTTTTCTCAAACATGGTTGGCTACATGATGGTGCGGCATTCTCTCCAGGCTTACTAAGAAAGAGTCTGCAAACCTTAGTTACCGTCTACAGACAACGGCCTCCAGACCTTTAATGGTGTTTCATTTTGACGTTTAGTAAATGATAGACGTTTGCTGAATGTTCATGGGACTGTAAACATTCAGTGTTAGATTGATAGACGTGTACCTTCTCCATGATACAATGTTTGATTGCATCTTACTAATTTTATGTATGAAGATTAGTAATCATCAGTAAAAGTGTTTACTGCAAATCCTCGAATACACAGAGGACTGCCAGTCCTTACCATTGACGGCTGCTATGAATTATTGTCTTCTTTCCTCATCAAAAGACGTGCAACAAAATTACAAATTTGGTTAGCTTCTTGTGAGCAGCACTTTACGGTCATTTTTACAGTGAAATCAACTAAATGCAAGCGATATTTAGGGACCAAATGCCTGTTTTTGATTAAATTTACAGGCCTTATCATGCAGATAGGTCGTTTTGACATCCATCATGGCAGAGCGGCTATTTTCTGAAAAGCGTGATGTCACATGCAAACGGTCAATTCAGGAGTTTAGTGCTAGAATGTTCCACATTTCTCACATTCAATACTATTCATTCATCTAATGCTTCATTTATGTGTTCATGTGTTCATGTTTGTTACATCATCACATCATGTCTGCATGTATCAGACCCAGAGAGACGCTCAGCTACACCTGGCGGCACCAGAAAAGGCAAGTCCACTCAGGGTGGTCTGATGATGAGTTCAGGTGATTCTTGAACTCGTAAACTGAAGCTTTGGGTTGTTGTTGACAACGAAGAGGGGGTCACCTGAATGATGTCACTGTCACTGTGGGTTTGACCAATCACCTGTCTCTTTCTGCATGATGCAGAGGTCACATGGGAGGACCAACAGAGGAAAACACCCAATGGTACGGCAGCACCCTCTAGTGTTTAGATTGTAGTCACTGCAGTCTGGAGAGGGTATGGTTTGCTTTAGTTGGTATCCCTTTAATTGTTAGTAACCTTCCAGGTAAAGACCCGTCAGCCATAATTTGCTTGTTACCATTATTGTCATAAAAACATTGTGAATATTCCCTTTTTAAATTATTGTTTCTTTTTTGTTGTGTTAGTGGCTTGTAGCTAAACACAACACAAAACATTTTTTTATGACAATAAAATGGGACGAAGAGCTGAGCTCTGAGGTACGCCGTAAATATATTTATAGTAACAGGTGAAACTGATAATGCCCAGCTCTCTCATTTCATACACGATTTGTCCTGATCAATTTGTTTGATTGTTGTTGTTTGAAGGAGACATGTTGCCAGCGAGTGGAGAAGGTAAAGAGCTTCTTTCTTCTTTGTAGTTTAGATTTGAGCTGCTTTAGAGTTTTCTAGTGCTTGACTCAAGCTTGGTTTTCATCTCTGGTTTAAAAGATAGAATGAAAAACTGAAAGTAGTCATCCTTTTCACTTCGTTTTAGAAAATGTTTGACCCCTAATAATTTAGTCCTGTTTTCTTTGGTAGAAACAAAAGGCCAGGAATGGACACCACTAGCTAAAAAGTTAGCTGTGCTAACCCTAAGCACTAATCATAAACATTAAATCTGTTAGCGCTAATGTGCTACATATCAACATGGTATTTAGTTGAATCTAATGCTAAAGCGCTAATTTCAACCATGTTGACACTCCACCATGTGTCAATGACACAACATATGCAACCATGCAGCTTTAAATTGGTTATTGAACACCTATCAACATGGTTACACTTCTTTTGAACAGACCTTTCACTCATAATTTCAGTTTTATAGTTGTTGAGTTTTGCTAACTCTGTTGCTTTAATTTGCCTTATTGACCACGGAGAGGCTTTGGTCAGAAAGCACACAGGCCCTCAGCGCATTTTAACCATTTTACTGTGGAACAGCAATGCATTCTGGGTACAGAATAAACATGAGAGAAAATAAAAATGCTACATACATGATCTTCGCTCGCTTCAAAATAGCAGCATGAATTTAAATGTCTAACTACTTAACAAGATCTTAACAGTCAATAACTAAAACTTCAACATGGAGGTTCATTCAAGTAAAAGTTTAAAAAAGCACAAAAGAGGAGATTAGGGGAAGCTAAATGTGCTAATAGTTTTCAAATCTAAAAATTAGTCCAGCTAAAAATTAGTTGCGCTATTAGCGCACAAGAGGAAGTGTTTCCACCACTGCATAAGAGCATATTCTGAATTCAAAAACAGCTTCATGGTAACGTCTCTGTCCATAGAGACAAACCTGGACGTCACTGTTTTAAATTAAACACAATAAAATCCCATGATGACATTTTGTGCCACATTTCAAATTTTTTATTTTAAACTGATCCTCCTCTTGTGTCTCTGCAGGTGTGATGAAGGACCCCACTAAGGTAAAATGCTAACCCACAGCAATCCAAACCATGTCATGGCCTTACTCACCTGTTTGCTCATCTTCTGTCCTCAGATGAGGGACAGCCTGTCCTTTAAATCGTCAGACAGCGACGTCAGCGACGTGTCTGCCATGTCCAACGCGTCTGAAACCAGAACCGCCCTCAAGATCAGGTGAGAAGCCAGAAACCAGCCTCACGGTATTAACATATTTATGAAATTTGCCTCTTTTTGCCATCTTTCAACACAAACAATCAATGCACTTTATTAGGTTATGGATCTCACATTCTTTTACAAATTAAATATGAACATGTTGATGCGAATTTACAGTTAGCCTCTTTTGCTTTTAAATTAAATGCAACCTTCAAATTTTGATCTGTGAGCAAGAACTGCACAAAAAATCTTGTTTGCAGTTTGTCACCAGCAGTGTTGGTCAGATGAATCTAAAATTTAAGATTTACAAATTTAGCCAATAAAGCTAATTCTGATTAAATCTGTCACTAAAATCCTCAGAAAATGCATTAAATGGTGTGATTGTGTTGGAAAATGACAAAATGTGGACAAGTTGCAAGTTGCTTTACTATCACATACATTAAGTTAATATAGGACTGAGACAATTAGTTGGATTAATTGTAATTAATCAATTTTGAAATAATTGTCTAATCGTTAACTGAAGTATGCAGACTCTAAAAGGCCAATTGTTGACAGAACAAGACTGTGAGCAGTTGATAGATAGATAGATAGATAGATAGATAGATAGATAGATAGATAGATAGATAGATAGATAGATAGATAGATAGATAGATTGATTGATTGATTGATTGATTGATTGATTGATTGATAGATTTAGCTACAATTGACCAAGGAAAGGAATGCTATGTTGTTACATTTTCAACAATAAAAGGTTTTTGTTGTCATTTACAAAATTATTTGTTTATTTGCATTTCCTTATGTATTTCTAATATTTTATATAAAAAAGCTTAAATGGTTGGTTAAATGAAAAAATTGCAGAATGTACCAATTTTTTTCAAAACCTGATTAACCGATTAACAATCAGAGTAATCAATTAAAAAATAATCGTTAGTTGCAGCCCTAATCGATAGAACAATTAACTTCCGTCTCAGATCTGTCGTCTTTTCATTTTCTACTGCCTGCTTTATGTATGTTAAGTTTCACTTTATTTATTTTTTGCATGCTGTTTTTTTTTTTTTTTTGACGATGTTTGCATGTGAATCTTTTCGTCTGCCATCTTTTTGCATGTTTCTCCATTTGCATGCTGCCATCTCGTCCTCTGATTGGCCGAAACAGTAAGGCAGAGTCTGTGGAGGACCAATCAGGGGACTTGGGTGGCGGATCAGAGGGGGCACAGGAAGTAGAGGGAGCAGCAGAGGGCGAGTCTCAGCTCCATAAGAGCGAATCAATGGAGGAAGGACTGGAGGAGGAGGCGCAGTCTGAAAAGTAAGAAGGATGTGCATTTTATGCTTCAAAAACACAAAATCTTACCAAATACTTCTGGTCTAGTTTCTAGTGCAAATTTTTACTACATTTGAATTAAGACAAAATTAACTTAAAAGTCAGTTTAAGTAAAAAATTACTTAATATTGCTGAAAAAGTTCTAGTTCTACATGCAAATTACTTCACTTATAATATGGGAAAATGTCCTGTTATAAGAGAAACTGTTACCTTTTAAAATCAACCATTTACTTAAAAACAACTCCTAGATTTTGCTGAAAGGTTACTTGAAGGTTAGTTTTGTATTATTTCAAGTGTACTCAGATATTTGCACTAGAAACTAGAAAAATACTTGGTAAGATTTTTTGGTTTTGCAGTCTAACCCGTGTGCAGACTCATTCAGTCCAATCCAGCTGAACCAGTAGGAGACGCAGTGACGTACCTTTGTGAAATGGTCACACTTTGCAAAAAGTCAAAATCTTACCAAGTAATTTTGGTCCAATTTCTAGAGCAAATATCTTAACACACCTGAAATAAAACAAACTAACTTACAAGTAGCTTTTTTTTTTTTTTTTTAGCACAATAGGAGTTTGTTTCAAGTCAATAAGTTCTTAATATTGATGAAAAATCATCAATAATATTAACTGAAATAACAGATTATTTCTACTACTATGTACATCGTCGTTATTGTTTTCATTATTCTGACATCAGTGGTATCAGCAAGACAATAGATAATAAAAAACATGTGTACACAAATTTGAAAGTACAGTAGCAACCACACAATTCATATATATGAATAGGGAGTTTTAGTAAATATGTTAATCTATTTTTCCGCTTCTTTTTAAGCTAAATATATTCTTGTTTATGTCTAAATAGTATTATTGTAAAAAACATGAATTGGATGACACAATGTCTTGTTCTTACTGTGTGTTTATTTCTGTATATATTTGTGTATAAGTGGATAAATATATATTTCCTCTCATTTGTTTGTTCCTTTTTTAGCTACTAAAGGTATAATATGCAGTTTTTCTTTTATATGGCTCAAAATAAAGCAGTAAATATCAATGTCATGAGTGATTATTGACTTAAGATAAGCTCCTATATCTTGCTAAAAAGCTACCTGTAAGATAGATTTGTCTTAATTCAAGTGTACTAAGATATTTGCACTAGAAACTGGACAAATATACTTGGTAAGATTTTGTGTTTTTGCAGTGAATGTTGCCCTCAGCAGTGTTCATGTCACCCAGCTTCTGGTGTTTTTATTTTATCCCTCTTAATACCGTTAGTTTATTTAACCTTTTTTGTTTTGACTGAGAGAAATATATTTATTTTACTTCAGAGCTGCATCTACCTCCGGTGCTCCTCTCACCAAGTCCTCCAGCGTCGGCGGAGAGATTTGCTCGTTAGGGAGAAACGACGACGACGACGACGACAAGAAGCGACGCTCCAGCTTCGGAGCGAGGATGATGGGAATGGTGGGACTGGGAAAGAAGAGTCAGAGCGCGTCCCAGCTCAATCCAGAGGGTCGGTCCCAGTTCGATCAAAGCTCACAGACAAACAGGAAGTCAGATCTTAACAGAAACAGGAGTTCCACAAGGACCATTTAAGAACTTTTTTAATTTTGTCATTTCAAAATTATAATACCTGATTATTTATGTAATATATTCTCTTTTACCTGATATAACAATTCAATTTGATTTAAAAAATACTTTATTGACCCCAAAAGGAATTAAACATTGTTGTAACTCATTTCTTCTTCAAATAATATAATACCACTAATTTTAAATCTTAGACTTCAAGCCAACTTCTATTTCCATTTGAAAGACATAAAAAATATTGTGATTTCTTTTACTCTTTACTATGAACTATGAGCAAGAGTAACCTTGGAATAGGACAAAGCTGACATAAGTAACTTTTCAGCAAGTTATAGAGGTTTGTTTAAAGTAAATAATTGATGGAAAAAGTTCTAACTGGCAAGGGGCACTAAAACCGTTACCTGGCAACCCTGCCCAAGCCCAGCCCGTTACCTAGCAACCAGTTCTAGTTCCACTGGCAGATTATTCCATTTAGAATATTTTTCCCATGTTAAAAGTGAAAGAATCTGCCAGTGAAACTAGTACTTCTTCATCAAGGTTAAGGAGTTATTGACTCAGAACAAGCTCCTGTGTCTAGCTGAAAGTTACTTGTAAGTTAGTTTTGTCATATTTCAAGTGTACTAAGAGATTTGCACTAAATACTAGATCAAAAATATTTGGTAAAATTGACCATTTTTGCAGTGGCCAATTGTTAAGATTGCGTTCAGTTTTTTGGCAGAAATTTCCCCTTTTTATTTCTTCCTATCTACAGTGGCCAAAATACGCTGCCATACATTCCAGATGCTTTATGTTAACTAATTTCATGCAGTCCAGAACAAGTTTTTTAGTGCTTCCATCTGCTCCTGCAGGAGATCTACACCCTAAAACACTCATTCATATTTGTGTTAAATCTCTTTTGTTTGTCCCCTACAGAGGAGGAGAAGAAGAAGAAAGTGATAAGACTTCCTGTCCAGAGGAGCGTAGAAACCGGTTTGGCCATCGAGTTTAAATCTCGATTCACCCGACAGCCGAGTCGAGATCCGGACGCCGAGGATCCAAAACCCGGAGCGTACGCACTTTTCAGTTCAACACTTGTTTCTGTTTCGTTCTGGTCACTGTCTCTTTTGAAAAAGAATCACACTACCATCCTCCAGTTTAGCGTCTTTTATACCTAATTTCCACTGAGTGTCACAAAGCTGGTTGGGCTTCGTCTTCTTTATATGGTGGTTGGTAATAAACATTTTTATGCGCATTACTGCCATGTACTGGAAAGAGTGGATCAGGATGGTAAATATATCCAGAGGTGGTAAAGTACCCAAAATTATACTCAAGTAAGAGTAGCACTACTTCAACATATTTTTACTCAAGTAAAAGTAAAAAGTATTTTGGTAAAAAGTCTACTGATTAACTGATCAAATTATCAATCATTTAATATTTAAAAATTATATCATCAGGCGGACCAAAATGTAAAGTGAAAAGTTTTGGTAATTTAAGCACAAAAATGACAATAATTCATATAAGTAAAAAAAAGAATAATAAAATCAGGCAAAAGAAAAATGTTTCCCAATCAGTTTCTTTCAATAAAAAACTTCAGAAACTTTAACAAAAGCTGCAGGAGTGAGTCTGGTGAATGTTTGGTTAAAACATGTTTGTGTTTCATTCAGTGTTTAGAAAAGCCAGAAATTTGACTCAAGTAAGAGCAGAAATGCTTCACAATAAAATTACTCATGTGAAAGAAAAAATACAGCATAGTAGAAATGCTCTTAAAAGTAAACAGAAAAAAAGTTACTCATGTAAATGTAACCAGTTACTACCCAACACTGAATATTTCTCTTGTTGGACAGGTTTGCATTTTCTGTATTTTCCGTTGGCCATAAAATTTAAATTACGTAAATAAATCAGTTTAATTGAAACACATCAATTGAAAAAATATCTCATGTTTCTTAATAAAGTTTTGCACTGCAATGAGGGGATTTTTCAGCCAAAATGTAAACATTTTTGTATTTTGCATTTTAATTGCATGACGCAACAGGTTACTAGCAGAACATCGAATAAGTTTTTCACACATTTGTAATGGGAAAGCTGCTAATGCCTAATAATATTAATATGTCTGCCTGTTTGTTTGTTTCTTGTCGTCAGTCTGATATTTCCAGGAGTGAAATTGGCGTCAGATAAGCAGTTCACCGGCTTCCTGGAGGGATTAGGTCCCGGCCAATTGGCTGGACGCCAGACGCTGGCCACGCCCCCCATGGGTATCAATTATTATCAATATTTAAACATTATTTATTTATTCAATCATACATCATCCTCATGCAGTCATTCACATCTATACTTATTTATTTTAGAATTTCCACTTTTAACCATAAAAAGTTTTACTTTTTTTTCAATTACTTATTTTTTATTTTGAAAAGGGCAGATTTAAAGTTACACATTGATTAAAATAATTTTATAAAAAATCTTTGTTGTTTAACATTTAGTGCTGAGAATGTTTCTTCATCTATTCTCTATGTCTAAAAATATAGAATAAATATTTGTTTACATGTTGCAGTTTTCACATTCTTTCTAGTTTCTGTGAGGAGCTACTGTATCTGTCTTAGTTGATGAGTATGGAGGGTCAGCAGTGACAAAATTAAATAAATACACCCTTGTCCCTTAGTGGGGTCGGGAGGTGCTGGTGCCTATCTCCAGCTAATGTTCCGGGCCGTATTTTATGATACATTCAATTAATTAAAGGATGTACAGTATATATTTTATGGTATGGTAATTTATTTAATTTAGTCACTTCCTGCCCTCCATAGAGGAGGCTATGTAAGGATAAAAATATCTGCAGGAAGTGTCTGTTTGTATCTAAAAGCTCATTTAAAGAGACTTGATGCCAGCTGGCGGCTGTGTGTTGATCAGGGGACATCCAGATCGGGATGGTCTACAGGAAGGAGCGGCTGGACGTGGAGGTGATCCGAGCCCGGGGGCTTGTGGGTAAACAGGGCAACAAGAACACTCCAGGTGACAAAACAAACATTTTATAATGTTGAAGATTAAAAAAATTAAGCCAGTGCTGTTGATAAACTAGGCTGGAACTGAGACAACAACATGAGAGATGCAGACAGAATTACAGTGGGATGGTTTAAGTCTAAACATATTCAGAAGTTAGAATGGCCTAGTCCAAGGATTTGTGACTTTTATCATTTTAAAGAGTCATTTTTGCTCGCAGTCCAGCTAGCTAGCTCACACTATAAAATCATACCAAGTATTATTTTTGTTTAGATTCTAGTGCAAATATCTTATTTTGTTTTATTTCAAGTGTAAAAGCTTATAAGTAATTTATCAGCCAATAACTTATTAGGAGCTTATTTTAAGTAAATATTTTATAAATATTGCCTGTAGTGCTTGGTTCACTATCAAATTGTTTTCATTTATAATTTGGGAAAAATTTGTCTTTTAAGTGAAATAATCTGCCAATTGAACTAGAACTGGTTTAAAAAAAAAATTAATATTAAAAATATATATTGACTTAAAACAAGCTCCTAATTCTTTCTGAAAAGTTACTTTTAATTTAGTTTTGTCTTACTTCAAGTGTAGTAAGATATTTGCACTTGAAACTAGACGAAATGTTTGGTAAAATGTGTTTTTGCAGTGTATGCTCTACTTTTTGATGGTCTTATCAAATAAAATCCACATATAACAGACGAGGTTCTCTCCATCCATGCTGAATAATTCATAGATTGTTTGAAACTTTAAGAAAACTGTAAATAATAAGGGATTTGGTTTATTGCTTTTTCTATGATAGCTGGATAATATTGAGCTATAAAAGACTCTGACTGGAGTGATGCTAATATTAAAGGAGAGCCTGCAGCTCCCCCTGGTGGTGGGACGGAGCATTTATCCAGAGAACGTTAAAACAGGACAGAATGTAGACACACGTCAACATGTTGTTACCCTTTATTAGCTAATATATATAAGACTCTATAAATTATCCACATTCAGTTTTTCAGTCTTTTAAAATGATCTACAACCAAAACTGAGAAGAAATATCATGTATATGTTATAAATTATGTTTCTAATAAAGGACAGAAATGCAGCTATTCTTTCTACAGATGAACGTTTTGTGTGTTTTTACCAACTGATTCATGATTCTGTTTGCTTGTGTTGCAGCTCCTTATGTGAAAGTGTATTTAATGGATAACGGGAAATGTGTGCTGAAGAGACGAACGCGTCTGGCAAGAAAAACTCTGGACCCGCTTTATCAGCAACAGCTCCAGTTTGAAGAAAACCCTGAAGGAAAAGTGCTGCAGGTAAAAATCAGGGAATACAAAAGTTACACACAGATCTCCCCTTCAAACAAACAGAACCAAAAATACTGTAAAATATGTTATTTTTAACTCAGACATGCAGAAAAATAAACCATACAGCTCTGTGATGGATTATATTGATCTAATCTGAGGATTATTGATGAAAAACAATCTATTAATGTTCTTTTTTACTACTTTATGTTGCTTAAAAAAAAGAAAAGCAGGTCAAAGGTCACATTTTATTGTGCTTACAAATATTATGTGCACTTTCTTAGGTCATCTGATGTTAAGAAATGTGATATAAAGAAAGAAAGACTAATTGAAAGTTATTAGGTAAAAGAGGTTAGGAGAAATGTTTGAGACCTAAAAGACGAGAACTCTACATGAACTTTTAAAAGCTCTGTACGAAGAAGACTACCAGTAATTCACCACATTGGACTGTAATAGTTTATTTTAAATATCTATTCCAATTCTGACCTGCATTCTTCCTCTGACACTTTGGTGTCGACCAGCAGTTTATAATATCTTTGTATGAAGAGTAGTTTATATTTAGGAGATATATAACAATACCTGTGAAAGGAAGCAGCTGAAAGTCTCATTTTTCTACCCATAATCGGTCAGTATTTTACTCTTGAGGGCTAAACTACAATACAGTAATAAAACGGTCAACATCATGCTGAGGACATTTAGCCATCAGTAGCATCAAGCTAACGCCACATCCGTTAGGTAAGCTAAAATACCGCTTTTCAACAGCTAATTATTGTCTGGATAAAATGTTTGGTGAGAGTGGTTAAACATCTACAGATGTTGGAACAGTTTTTACTGACAAAATGTCAGGTCTGCTTTAAAACAAACCTTATGCTCACAAACAACATCTGGATGGTCTGACTCTGGTATAAAAAATATGCAGTTGCAATATATGCAAAGATTGTCCACAAAAAAGGCAGTAATAGTGTTTTATAAAGTAAATGTTGTCTTTTGGTTGCAAAGTATGCGCTTTGTTTAAAATAAAATTTTCACTTAAAAATTTTATTTAATAAATAAAAAAAACTGAAAATGTGTCTAAATGTTTGCTTGTCGCTGCAGATCATCGTCTGGGGCGACTACGGACGGATGGATCATAAATCTTTCATGGGAGCTGCTCAAATCCTATTGGACGACTTGGACCTGTCCAACATGGTGATTGGCTGGTTCAAACTGTTTCCAGCCACCTCATTGGTGGACCCGGCATTGGCGCCGCTAACAAATAAGGAGACCGAAGGCGGCAAATCGTAGCATCAGGAGTCGGGACCGACTGCGTCGTCGCGTCATATGGGCCTCGAGGCGAGCCAGAGGGGACAAACGGTCGCTGGGTGCAGTGACCCTCCTGTGCTCCTGCATGCTGCATGATGATGTCGCAACGATGACGTACCAGTGCCATGATGATGTCATCGGGGCGGAGGGAGGCTCCTCCCCTCGCCGAGGAGAGGGAGGGACCGGTTGGGCAAAAGATGCTTTGAAAAAGAGAGGCCAAAAGACTCGCAGCTGCCAGCCAATCACAGCAGCTCCTCTGTGTCATGTGACGGGCGGCCTCTGTTTCCATGGAGATGCAGGAACATGGAGGTCTGCTGCAGTGTGTTTTTTGCATGGAACGACAAAAAGATTAGAAGAAAAAAAAACCCTGTCAGAAACAGAGAAAACAAACCGACACCCTGGGAATGTCGCCTGAAAACTGGAAAATAGTTTCATCATTTATGATTTTTGTAAAATATCCCTGACATGCGACTCATTTTTCAGATTACATAACGTGACTTTAGATCCATGAACGTTCTCTAAAACATCGTCAGTCCTGTAAGGTTTAACGTTCTGCTGCTATGCCTGCTACAGCCTTGTTTTAAAAAACTGGGATGCTGTATAAAATGTAAATAAATACAGAATGCAATGATTTGCAAATCATTTAAACCAAATTTCTCTTTGAAATGTCTTTTGTTTGTTCAGACAAGAAATGACTCAAAAACAAAAAATGTACAAGAAAAGGAAAAAAAGGTGCTTTTTCTCTACATTTTGTGTTGCCGTCTTTTTCCCATAATGGATTAAATTATTTTCTTCCACAAGAATCTTCTTACAATTAGGGCTGGGTGACATATTTAGTATCCAGTTTTTGTTTTCTGAAGATTTAATCTTTGGAAAATCTGCATTTTTTTGCACTCCTGGTGATTCCATAGCGAATGATTTCAGAACGCCCAGGGCGGCCATCTTATTTGACAAACCTGTAAAATTAAAAAGTTGCAAGAAAAAATGTAAAATTTTGAGATTAATCTACGATATTTTCAAGCATCAAAAGTTGAAATTTGCTAGAAAAAAAGTTTTCTAACAATTTTTTTTAGAAAAAAAAAAACCTGGAAATTTGTTAGTTTGAAAAGTTTGCAAGAAAACATTCAAATTTTGAGATTAATCTAAAAAAAAATTCTAGAAACATTTTGGAAATTTCTGAGTTTTAAGGGTTGAACAGTTTAGACTTTTAAATCTCAGAAATTTCCACGTTCTCACAAATTTGACTTTTTTTCCTTTCTACAATGGCTCTAATACGTTGTCACTTGAATGCCCCTCCATAACAATGCGATTAATCTTTGTTATTATGAGCAGCATTTTGATACTTTCTTTTATGTCACATTTGCTTATAAATGTTAAACATAATCCAGTTTGGCAAACACAAAGCTTTTTTGCAACACATCACCAGCAGAGGGCAGCAGAGGCAGGGAAACTATAAAACATGGGAGAAAAGAATAAATACAGAACACTTTACATTTAAAGATGTTACATAGTTTTTAAAAATCAAAGTTAAGAGTTTTTAGAGTGTACTCTGAAACTTCACTTTATCTTCATTTGAATGAAATGTTCAATAATGATCAAGTAACAGAACTGCTTAAAGACCTGCTAATTTAGACTTCAAACGACAAAAAAACTAATTCAGGAGGTAATTTCTGTTTACCATACCTGCATAAGGCAGTCTGCAGTGTATTTGGTGAAAATGTGAAGTGAAAGAAGATAAAATCTCTCGAGTCAATTCACTTGATGTGAACCTTTAATCCTTAGTGCAGTTTGCCAGGTTTTAGTTTTACAGACTCAAAGAAAAACACCAAACAAGTTGGATCATGCAAGTCAGAAAAAACAGCTTCACAATAACAACTTAACACAATAATAATAACCATAGTAATATTAATAATAATAAATATACACAATCACACTCACACAAAGTCAGCCGAGTACCAAAACAGTAACGAGGATCAGAAATACAGACGCTTGAATGGCTTCAGTTTGGGTCGGGAAAAGAGGAGCCACAAACTAAAAACACGACGTTTATAATGCAGATATGATCGATGCTGCTTTTCGTTCCAGTTGTGGTTCTTCTTGGACTTTTTGGTCTCATTTTTTGTTTTATCAACTATCATAAGTGAATGAGAAGAAAAACCCAACAACTGGAGCGGGCGAGACACATTTTCCGATCCAGAACAAGCGGCATGAAGGACGGAAAAAAAACAAAAACTTTCAAGACCGCGATGAGGATCACATGACCGGGATCTCTAAGTGAGGATTTAGTTATAAAAATATTAAATTAAAGGTTAATAAAATGACATTGTGCTTTATATTCAGTAAAGGATAAAACTTTGTCCCAATATCTAACAGCTGACGGCTAATATCAGCATAAAAATCAACATTAAGATGTTTATATTGGCCACAGAGAAATAAAACCTAAAATAAAGTCAGCCCACTAGCAGGCCTCTTTGGAAACCTCCACTGGTCACATGATCCTCATCATTTCCCTTAAACAGACTCAACCAGCAGCCTTAGAAATGGAGGGACCTTTGAAACTTTTCCATTTGATCTGGAGTTCCCACAAATCACCCGGTCGTATGGTTTCCTTATCAAACAATTCCATTCTTGACTACAGAGAACCATCAGTTTGATCATTACTGTCGTACCATTAAGCAGAACATTTGCCTGCGATGAATAACAAGTGAACATGAGGACTTTGGGTCATTTTGCCTCTTTGCCAACAACCTCTTAGTCTCTTCTTGCCTCCATTTTGTATCTGTAAACAATAAAATGCGTACCTATATCCTTAAGCCATGGCGTACCAATTTATTTTTTGCTACAGTTAAATATTTTTATGAAATTCTGTTATAAATAGTGAGAAGAAAAGCCCAAATCTCACCCAGAATTTCTTAATTTAATTGTAAGTGACCTATTGCTGGTAGATATTGTTGATTGGAGTCTTATGACCACATTTCCTTGTGTCTAACGGTTTAAACAACACCATCTCATACTAAAAAACAAAATCTGTTAAACCGGTAACATAACAGCGTGGCGAAATGGCTGGTGGCTGAACGCGTGGTTGGCAGGCGGTAAACAGCAGAGGAACCACAAACCGTTTAGTTTTTTTGGTCGTACCAATAGGAAACAGTGACATCACACCCAAGACTCTGATTGGTACATTTATCTGTAACCTTTAATCCAGCTAGCATGCTAACAAACCGTAAAAGAAATTAGACAGAAGCTCTAGTCCAGTGTGACGTGCTAGCACTGTATGCTAGCTAGACATTTGAAGTGAAAGCTCTGGGTGGCATTTATAGCATTAGCTCGCTTGTTAGAAATGAAGAGTTAACTTGTTACTCTGTGTTAGCATGTTAGTCTCAGGTTTACTGAGTTAGCTGGGTAGAGTTTTACAGAAAAATAATGGCAGTCCTAAAGCTAACGTGTTTATAATGTTACTTGGATGTTGGCATGTTAGTAGATCAGTTAGCATGTTAGCTAATATATGAGAAGACGATGAAGCGCCATTTGCCTGCGAGAGGGAACAAGAGAGCATGTGGGATTTCAGTAATTTTGCTTCTTTGCTGACGACCAGTTAGTCTCTTCTTACTATCATTTAGTGCCTGTGAACAAATACATTTGTACCACCTGTATATTCAAGTATTTTCATGAAATTCTGAGATTAATAGTGAGAAGAAAAGCCCAAATCTAACCCAGAATTTAATAATATAGTGTAAGGGATGTAAGATGCAAAGTTGTTAGCAGTGGTGTGTGATCAAACCAAAGGAATGCCAAGTGACCTATTGCTGGTAGATATTATTGATTGGAGTCTTGTATCTAACAGTAAACAGCACTGTTTCATACTCAAAGAAATTTGGATAACAAAACAGCGAAGTGGCAAAATGGTGGCCGAACATGTGGGGTTGGCAGGCGGTAAACAAACCGCAGAGGAACCAAAAAACTTTTTGTTTTTTTGTTCGTACCAATAAGAACCAGTGACATCACACCCAAGTGTCTGTTTGGTACATTTATCTTTAACCTTTAATCCAGCTAGCATGCTAACAAACTGAAAAAGAAATTAATTAGTAGCTTTAGCACAGTGTGATGTGTTAGCATTGTTAGCTAGATAGTTAGCTATTTGAAGTGAAACGTCTGGGTGGCATTCATAGCATTAGCTAGCTTGTTAGAAATGAAGAGTTAATTTGTTATTCTGGGTTAGCAAGATTAGCGAGTTAGCATGATGCAGCTTCAGAGTAAAAGAATGGCAGCCCTGAAGTTAGCGTGTTAGCTAGCAGAAGAGTAAATTTAAGAGATGTGTTAGTAATGTTACTTGGAAGTTGGCATGTTGTCTTGTTAGCCAATCAGTGAGTATGGTAGCCAATGAATGAGGAAACGCTGGACAGTTAGCATGTTAGCTGGCAGGCTAGCCTGCTAGCAGAGCAGCAGCAGCTCGTCGTCGCTGCTCTCCGTCTTGCCCGTGGCCTCGAGGCAGGCGTCGGGGATCTGAGCGGTGTGGACCATCCCGCAGTGTTCACAGGTGCCGTCCCGTCCCCCACGGCCACTCGCGCCACGGTGGTGATGGTGGACCGGGCCGGCGGCGCAGGACGGGTAAGGCTCCAGCAGAGGCTGTCGTATGTCGCTAAGCGATGAAGAGGAGGAAGATGAAGAGTCCGAGTCAGAGACAGGGATGAGGAGCTCAACGTCTTCCTCTTCCTCTCTGCTTCCCCGTCGCTCGGCAGCCTCAGGGTCGTTTCTTCCCGTCTCCAGCTGGCGCAGTGGGCTTTGATTGGTCCACGGTTGGTTCTGCTGGTTCTGGTTAGTTCTGGTCAGATTCCTGGCGAGGCGGTGCAGGTTCTGGGCCAGGCGCTGCAGGGCGGTGGACGAAGGAGGCTGGGGCTCGGAAACGTCCGGATCGGAGCTGGTCGTTACCACGGTAACCGGGCTGGACGGGGGCGGGGTTTCTCTGGGCCGATCGCGGCCTCGGCTCGGCGTTGAGGCCACAGACGCCGCCACCGACCCGACGGCCTCCACGGCGGAAGGAGGCGGGGTTTTGTTAGGCAGCGGGGCGACGGGCCCGCCCACGGCGCCGACCCCTCGCCCTCTCTCCCCCTCTGTGTCGGTGTCGTCGGAGTCGGGAGACAGCAGGTCCGAGCCGGAGCTCCCAGTGCTCCCAGTGCCGGAGCTGTCCTCCAGGTCAGCAGAAACGAGAGCCAGAGAACCAGAGCGGCGAGATCGAGAGAAGGTGAAGAGTCTGCGCCACAGGTTGCGATGGCGGCCAGCGGAGGGAAGTCTGATGGAGGTGAAGCCGAGCTGAGAGCGCACAGCCTGGCGGAGGTTTTCCAGAACCGACGCCTGAGGAAAAACGGACCAGAGAAAACCTTAAACAGACGGGTCCATTTAAAAACACAGAGCTGAGCTCACATTATTATTAACAAGAACCTTTCACTAAAAGAGACGGGATACAGACAGAACATTTCTCCAACTAACTGTTTTAGTATCTATTATTCGATCAATTATTCTGATGATTAATCAAATATTTTGACTATAAATTAATTATTCTGACGAATAATCAATTAATCAGATTAATACCAAGTGTATATTCTGCAGATTTTTCATTTAACCATTTCAGCTTTTGTATACAGTGTTAGAAATACACTGAGAAAATGCTAATAGAACGTTTTATTCCTTTTTAAAATAAATATATTATTGCCTAAAATGCAAAAATATAACATTCATTTAGTGTTCACTTGATCATTTGTAGTAAAGGATGCATCTGCAGAGCATTTTCACAGACTATGAAAGGATTTTCTTATTTTAAATTCAAAATGAATATATTTTTGTGCAGTTTTGGCTCTGGGGGAATTGTTCTTTCAGCAAATGGATTTTTAAAAACGATTAATCGTTTGGTAAATTGGTTAACGGTTGATTAATCACAAGTAATGCGATTAATCGTTTCAGCCCTACATTTCTATGTGTGATTTAGATCTTAGAAAACATTTAATGCCTCGAAAAGAATAGTTTGCTATTGGTTTTTCATTTGTCTCAAGAAATGCCTGCAGAATATCCATTCACTTTTGGACATTTAATTTCATAACTATAACTTTGAAAGTCAAAATTCTGATTAATTCTCTCAATTAAGATTTAAGACTCAAAATCATAACATCAGCGTTCACATTTCTAAAGTATTTTTCAAAGGAGATAAATGAATTAATGATCAGATGGATATTTAAAAGTTGAATTGGTGTAATAGCACTTTGCTTTATGATTGTTGAACAACCTAAATAACAGATAAAAACCATAAATATATTATTTGTCTATTTAATAATTTAGCAACAGATATGGTTTTTGAATTGAAAATGTTGCTGTTATTAGTCAATAGTATTTGATTAAATGATGATAAACAAACTACAGAATATAATCCTTAATCAAGTCAAACCTCTAATAAAAATTTTTATTTTTATTTCTTAGTGTACAAGAGGCAGTGTAGAAATTTAATAGTCGGTATAAAGTCACCTTAAAGCAAGACATTAATTGAAAGAGTAACTCTGCAGTACAATCAAGTTGCTGTTGGACTCCTGACAAACTAAATGTTTTCAGTTCTGATGATTTTCTGTTCGTCTTGTATTTCCTCATTGAGCCGTAGAAGTAACACTAGATTTTCAGCAGGTTTAAGTGAAAACTTATCCAGTAAGCTGAATAATGGTGATGTGTAATCATGCATTTCTGGACCAACTGTGTATCTGTACCTGGTTGCCAGAACAGACAGGGAAATCCTCCACCGGGGGGATCAGGCCCTGAGCGATCAGCTGGCCGTAGGAGGGCGGAGCCTCCCTCCTCAGCAGCTCCGCCTCCACCCTGGACAGCTGCGTCTCAAACGACCTGCGGCAACCACACAGTTTTTATCCCCACCAGTCGCCCAGCAGAGATCCAACAACCTGCAACGCAGCGCGACGCCTCACCTGCGCTCAAACATGCGCAGCGAGTAAAGCTTGCAGGTGCAGCCGAGGGCGATGACCAGCAGCAGGCCGCAGATCAGGCTGCCGATGACGGCGGCGGTGATGACTCTGGTGGGGACGATGATGGGGCAGCTCTCCTCGTCGCTGCCGTCGCCGCAGTCGTCCTGCGCGTCGCACACCCACGACTCGAACACGCAGCGGTTGTTCTGGAAAAAATAAATAAATAAATAAATTAGTTTTACAGAACTAAAAGTGACACAATGTGTTTTTAAACAGTAATAGACACTGAGGTTGCAACTAACAATTACTTTAGTAATAAATTATTCTGACAACAAATCTGCAGATTTTTCATTTAAATCACTTTTTTATCCAGTATTGGAAATGCATAAAAATATACTTAACATTGCATACTTATAGTGAATTTGAACTAAATGAAGCTAAAAACTCCATTTGAGGAGCTTTGGCTGAAACACGTTTACAGACATTTAAGATGTTTTTATCTTAAATGTTAAATTTGTACATATACATATATAGTTTTGGGTTAATTACTGCTCTGAATATGTTGTTTTTCCAGCAAATAACATGTTCAGTTTACTCCAGTAAACATTTAATTCATAACGAAATTAATTGACGATTATTTCAATAACTGATTAATTAGCCCAACGTAAGAAACAATGTTTCTTCACCATATTCAATCAAATCAAGTCAAAGTTTATTTTTACAGCACATTTATAACAACCTCAGCCGACCAAAATGCTTCACAACAATCACAGGTAGATAAATGATGAAACAAAATTTTTTATTAAGTTTGGTCAAAATAATAAGCAATTATAAAATTTGCATACCAAAAACCAAGACGTAATTAATTTCAGCTGCAGCAATTTACCAAACAGAAAAATGTACTAAAAATAATAATATCCCATTTTTTAAAAGTTCCTCTTAATGTTTTTATTTATTCACCAATGTGCCTCCTCTTTCCCATTTCATCTGTAATGTTTGAACGTTTCCCTCGTTTTAGTTTCATCAAATTCAAACTGTTTTACTTTGCTAATCGCTGCATAAGGAGGTTATCTTTAACTGCTCCTTTGGGACAATAAAACTAAACATTTCCCGGCCTGCAGTCGGCCGGTCGTCTCACCTTGCAGTGGAAGTTTCCAGGTTGGCAGAAGAAGCAGTTTTTTTCATCTGACCCGTTGGGACAGCGGTTCTGGTAGTTGCAGCGGTCGGAGCGCGGGTAGCAGGCTCCGTTCCTGGAGCAGGGGAACTCGTCCTCCTGGCAGGACGAGCAGTTCAGCTCGTCCCGGCCGTTCGGACAGTGCCAGTAGCCGTCGCAGCGCTGCTGCTCCGTGTAGCAGCCCCAGTTCCCCCCGCAGGGAACCTCCCAGGGCAGGCAGAACCCATCCACCTGCAGCCGAACAGAACCGGGTCAGACACAAACACAACGATGGAATGGAAACTGATAAAACAGCTCAGAAAATAGTAAAGCTTCAAAATAAAATGTGCAAAGTTTTTCATACCAGATCCAATTTCTAGCTTTTTTTTTTCTAAAAAAAATAAATTACAAATGACAAAAAATATTTTTTTAAAAAGTGGCTTTTATTTCAGTCATCTCTTCTGCGAGTTATACAACGGAGTACTAGGGCGAGGCTATGAAAAATTTATTTAGAATATAGTCATGATTTTAGCATAATTATACCAGAATAACGTCATAAAATTAAGAGAAAAGTTGTTTTAATAAGAGAAAAGCTTCTAAAGTTATGAGGTCTGTGTTTATTTCTTCGAAACAGTCGTTTGCTCAAACGTTTCAAAATCCTGCGACAGATTGTAATTTAACACGCTGACGTGTTAAATGATTAACTTCCTGTATAACTTCACAAGATGTTCAACAATCTTTCTTTGAATTTTTGAGCAGAAGTTCTAATAAAATTACATCTTCATTTGCCTAATATTATGACATTACTCTCATATTTATAATAATAATAATAATCTTAGCCTGGCCCAAATATTTTGTCATACAGTTGATCTGAATTCAAAATCCAAATAAACAGAAGCTGAAAAACTCTCTTGCCAAACAAGATGGCAGCTCTGGAGGTGATGACATCACATCCAAAACACAAACTAAAAAAATGCAGATTTTCCAAATATTAAATATTAAAAAACCAAAAAGTCAATTAATCGACTAAATCTATTTATCGCCCAGTACTAGAAAACAGTGTGAAGTTGGCCTGTCTCATAAACAATAAATCAATTAATGGCATTATAATTTAAAGCAAACGTAATAATTTCCATTTGCATGATTTCATTTAATTGTTCTCTTTCTACAAAAAACTGGATGATAAAAGTTTGTAGTCCCTTTTTAAAAAAAATTTATTTTATTTGTCGTTTCTGTTTTTTTGTTTATTTTGGATATTTAAACTGTCTTCCAGTTCCAGTGTTAAACATTCATCAGAATTTAAAGTTTATTTATCTTTGAGAATGTATTCTTTCATCATTATACCATTATATCACTTGAACATGGTTTCAAAACAACAATATTATTGTTTATGGCAATAACCTCTGGGACAATTTATCGTCCAGAAAGTTTGTAATCGTGACGGGCCTAATAGTGAAAATCTTTTCAGAACCGAGTCTGGACCAACCTGGTAGGTGACGTTGAAGCCTCTGGCGGCGTTGATCTTGTCAGCGTAGAAGTGAACTCTGAGCTGACCGGAGGAGGAAACCACGGCAACGGGCGCTCTGGAGTCGAACGCCGTCAGCACCCGGAGGAGGCGGCGAGGGTTCTCCTCCAGACCGTCATAGACTTTAACATAATCGCCGTACCCGGTCCCGTCCAGCTTAAAGTCGGTGAACCTGAGGATGACCTGCAGGAGGAAGAGCAGGATGATCACAGAGGTTCTTCTTCAGATTTCTGCCTGAGTCCAGGGGGACAGAGGTTACCTTCCGGTGGTCACCAGTGTCAATCAGCCAGGTGCAGTTACTTCCTGGAGGGTAAAAGTCGGGGTAGTTTGGGGAGCTGAAGGAGCCGTAGAAGTTCCTCAGCCACTCGCCACAGGTGGGAACGTCGCAGTCGATCTCATCGCCGAGATCCTGAGAACAGAGAAACACCGACTTAATCAGAAACGTTTTTTAATTAGGATGAAAAACTGCTGAGTGATGAATTATATGGAGAAAAAACTGAATTAATCTGCCCTCCCAGTCGACTTGTTGTGTCTCTTAAACCTTTGAGATCTAAGTTTCAAATCTCCGCCTGGATATTTTTGCTTATTTTAATTGTACGCAGTTCTTTAAATGTCCTGTGAATAAATATTTTTGCCCATTTCTCCACAACAACTGGAACTTTCAATATCTAGCAGTTACTTTCACAATTTACGGTCTATTAACAGATTCCTCCTCAGATTAATTTCACTCCCTGCTCCGAAAGGAGTGAAAAGCGCAACGTCTCCCCTTTCAGAGACCGCTGGAATTTTTGAGATAGCGCAAAGTGTTGCGGAATTACGGCACTGCAAATTTGGCTGGATCGTTGGTGCTACGATTGGTCTAGAAGAGTTCATAAAGTCCATTCGTTCTGTTGGTGTCGCCTGCTTTGAACCGGGCTCTCACCTGGCAGTCGATGCTGCCATCGCAGCGCAGGCTGTGGGGCAGGCAGGTGTAGATCCGGGTGTACCGGGACAAGCAGGGGAACTGGTTCAGGTTGCAAGGCTGGAAGGAAAACGGCGAGTCCACACACAGCTCTTCGTCCGAGTTATCCCCGCATTCATCCATGGAGTTACAGCGCCACCAGTCCGGGATGCACTTCCCATTAGAGCAGTGGAACTGGTCCACATCGCAGCTGGACGCCTCCGGTTTACCTGCAACGTTAATCCTGATTAACGACAGCTGGAATCTCTCTGTGCTGCCCTGATGTCTCCATTTAGTTCTCGCTCTGAGGATTTAAATCTGAGTCTAATCCAGAATTACATCACTGCTCTCTGAACAGCCATTACGCAACAAACAGGACGACATGCCAGACCGGAGAGATCACAGGATGATGGAGACAGGAAGGGCGTCTCTTCAAATCACCGCCACTCTCAAATCTGACCAAGAGCTGAGCGCGCCGTCCTCACCGGTGATGTAGGACAGCCGGAAGCCTTTCCCCGCCAGGCCGTCGTCAGAGTGGAAGTGGATCCAGACGTGATCCTGGGACGAGATGTAAGGGGGCGGCAGGGAGGAGCCGCAGACCCGCAGGCCGTCCAGGCTCCTGTAGCTGCTGATGGACATCCAGTCTGAGGTGCAGCGGTGAGAACCCTGCAGGTCGAAGTCTTGGAAACTACAAAAAAAATAAATAAAAACGTTCTTCATCCTGGGAGAGAATGACTGAAATATACAGAGGAGGAATAGGGCCAGTGAAAAATATAAATAAAAAAGATTCTGAGTTTTTAATCAGAATTGATGTCGGATCTCAGAAGAAAAAGAGTCCGAAATTAAAGTCACAATTTTGAGGAAAAAAAAATTTAATTCTGCAAAAAAGTCTGTTTTTTTTAAAAGTCAAATTTGAGAAAAAAAAGTCATGATTCTGAGAAAAAAAATCAGAATTCTGAAAAAAAAACATTTTGAAAAAAAAGTGAGAATTTTAAAGAAACCATTGAGTGCATTAACTAACAAACAACACACATTAACTATAAAAAGTTTAAATGCAGGAACTGATCAGCAAAAAAGGTTTGAAATGTTTCCTAAAACTAACTCTGAAACAGGCCGGCACATGTCTGATTTAACTTTAGGTCTGAACGTCAGCCTGAACTTTGACCCTGAACTGAAATAAACCCAGCACAGACGGATAGCAGGAAACCACAGGCAGAGCAAAAGCACATCATGAACCAAGCAGCCGGCCAATTAAAAGGCCAGTTTTCTAAAATAATCCCTCAAGTTCAACCAAAATATGCGTCTAAAAACATTCAGAAAAACCAACTTCCTTCTTCAAATAAATATGAGATTCAAATCAGGAGTCTGAAAACTTTATAATCAAAGGATCCATGTTTATCCTCAGCTACAAAAACGTCGCTTAGAGCTGCAACCTAAAAAGACAATTAATTACTGATAAATATCTACTGTAGGAAATGAACCACAATTTTACTTATATTTTTCTTAAGTTTATGGATTCATTTTCTTATTGGATGTTGATATTTGTGGTAAGTGATGTAATAAAAGCAGATACTTTCCAGTGACAAGAAAAAAATATATATTACTGGTACTTTTTGTGACATTTTGTTGTGGAAATTCAATGCAAAAACCAGACAAAATGGTTGGTGGCCGGCAGATACTTATCCACTTCAGCAAAGGTTAAAAAAAAAAATCAACCTTCGTCCTTTTCTGCTCTGCTTTTAGAGGCTTGATTGAAGGACCGGCCCACCAGGTCGTGTCTGCTCATTTACAGTTAACAATCATCACCCCACTGTTACAATCTCAGCAACTTTCTTGCTATATTTAGCAACACTTCAGTCAAAAAAAGTATCGGTCAGAATCAGCAGGTCAGGCTTTGTAAAGATCGGTAATCAGAATCGGTGCAGCTCTACTCGATGCTGAAAAACTGAAAGGTTTAAGTTAATATTAACATTAATATAACATGCTGGCTTGCGGTGTAGCGCGCGTCACCTGATGGTGATGGAGTCCCCGGGTCGGGCCCTGATGTTCCAGCTGCAGTTGAGCCTGGCCGGGTACTGGAAGGGCCAGCCGGGGCTGGTGATGATGCCGCTGGACGCCCACAGGAGCTCGGCCACGTCGCCGCAGGCTGCATGGAGGGAAGACGACTTCTGTTACAGTTTCACTGCAGGAATCGCTAAACATCGACAGCTGAGAGACTCTGAACGCACCGTTAGAAAATCCAGACACGTAGACGTTGTCATTCTTCTGAGAAGAAGCAATGCATCCTGGGAGAACAGCACATTCATACGCATTAGGCTTATTCTTATTCTAAATAACAAACAACAGATTTTTTTATGATGGTAATCAGCCAGAAATGCTTAAATGAAACAGTTTCATTTAAAAGAAAAGAGCAATCTGTGTTTTCAGACAAAGCAGAACTCTAAAGCAAATTAAAATATGAAGGTTTTATTAAATAAGTAAAAAAAATATTTTCCATGATACACATGTTTTCTCCTCCTGACAGTCAGATGAATAATACTACGATGAATAGCATTATGCTGATGATCTGATTATGTCCCTGCAGAGCATCACTTTAATGCTGTTCCTGTGGAGGATTATGGGATGGCGTTCTCATTTCACTGGTAAACACTGGCGTAATGCAACAACAAAAAAAGAGAGAGAAAGCACTGATTCAGCCTTTCTAAATTTTTAATGCAAAAGCAGTGATTTATTTAAAAAAACAGCCCAAATTTAACCTGATCAAATAAATCTGACAATAAAATGTACATTTTTGTTTAAAAAATTTACATGTGAAGTTAAAATAGGTGATCTATATTTAAAGATTGAGAAGCACCAGAAATCAGAACTACAGATTTTTCTGAACATTAACAGATTTACAAATTTTTCTGTTTATCAAATCAATTTTTTGTCTCTTAAATCATAAACCAATAGCAGGGACTTTTCATACCTTTTAAAAAATTTAAGTTAAAATAATTTAAGGTGACAAATATACTTTGATGCATAAATTGGAATTATTTTTACATTTTCTCCAATTTCTGTTTGATTAAAAACAAATAATTTATGACATATAGTAGACCCTCAGATGAAAGAAATTACACTGAATGACATAAACTGACATAAATTGAAATAACCCAATAATTAACAAAAAGCACATTAACAAAAATCAAGATATTTTGTTTGATTGTAGACAAAAAATCCAATCAGATACAAAAAACTCGTCATAAATCAGGGGGAAAAAACTGAAATTAGTAATTACCAGGAAAAGTCACATCTTCATTTAAACATAATTAGGCCTGTCGCAATAAGCAATAAATTAATCGTATCATGAATTAAAACAAGCTCAATAATTTTTATATATATATATAATTTGCTGTTTTTCTCTCTTTTTACCAGAAAAACTCTTTTTAGTCTCAACTTGCCTTTTTTTTAGGACAATTTTGTTTACAGAGACTTCATTATTTATTTTATTCTGTTTTGTTTCTTTCTTTTGAATATTTAAAATGTCTTCCAGTTCCAGTATTAGATGTTCATTAGAATTGAAAGTTTATTGATCTTTGAGAACAAAATGTTCTTGCCATTTTTATGCCATAACCATTATATAACTTGAAAATATTATCGTTTATTGCAATAACAACTGTGATCATTTATTGTTATTGTCACGGGCCTAAAAGATCATCACATTAAGGAGCAATTACCAGAAATAATCTGTGTTTATAAACACTGATTTTCAGCTTAAGAAACATTTATACCTTTTTAAGGATCTTTACATGTTTTATATAATAAAAATCGAAACTAGAGGGGAGTTTTTAATGTTTGTAGTGAGATGACACCCTAAAAATGGAGTCATTTAATCGCGAAAACTGTTTACAATAGAATAGAGATCAATAACCAAATAATTTGATTGATTTTACACTGATGCAGTCATTAAATAAAATCTTTCTGACCCATTTGAACCCAGGAAGCGAGCACTTACCTGACAGGAGCAGCAGGTAAACGACCCTCTGCCTGCAGTCTGAACTGAGGGCCATAGTAACCCTGGAGTCGGAACCAGCTGTTGGGCTTATTTCTGATCGATCTGATGCGATGATACCAAGGTCACAGAAGAGAGCGCTGCATGTCAGCCGACCACATTAATAATAATTTTAAAAAACACCAAATTCCAGACTCAACGCGTTAAAATCTCCATAAAATCCTCCTCTAACGGCCGCCGCTGACCTGCGCCGCTGGAAACAAAGACATCCGAGCCCGTTAGCTTCAGCTAGCAGCGCTGCGGTTCTTACTAGCTGGTTAAAGGATTCATAACGAGAACAAGCTCCGCTGGTTCAGCACACCGACACATGTTGAGATGAAATACGGCTATCTAACTGCAACACGAGTAGATATCCCCCCCCCCATAGAGGAGCGATAACAGGCGGACTGCTGCTAATGAGCCCAACGGTGGAGAAAGTGGCCCAGAAGCCGAAACATGCTAACGGAGCTACATGGCCATCCAGCCCGTCCACCGTCACAGCAACCAGAACCCGAACCCAGTAACAGGCCAGCTGACCCGATAAGAGTTCAAAGAGCCGGTACTGAGCCCAGCAGAGCCGCCGTTACTCTGTTTATGGGTCCAATAGCATCTTTACGGTTCCGGTTAGCTGTTAGCTTCGAGTCAGACTGAAGAGCAACAGAGAGAGAGATAGAGAGAGAGAGAGAAGCTCCGTCAGTGACATCACGATCCTTCTCTTTTCCTTTTTTATCCTTTTCTTCTTTAAATTTTTATTTATAATTTCCTTCTTTTATTGTTTTCTTTCCTTTACTTTTAATGTATGTTTTTCTTTCTTTTACTTATACATTTACTTTTGTTCGCTTTCTTTGACTTTTTCTTAGTTTTTTATTTTCTATATCTTTCTCTTCTTTTGATTTTCTTTCATTCTTTCTTTTTCTGTCTTCTTTCTTAATCTTTTTCTTTCGTTTACTTTTCTTCTTTTGTAATTTTTGTTTTTATCCATAAATCAGGACCATAATATCAAAAACCCAAATAAAATCACTTAACACTTTATGAAAAGTTCTGAAACACTTTTAAGATAAAAAATAAAACCCGCCATGTATGTTGTCTCATCATGTTTTCATTTTATAAATCAAGAAAATACAATTTTTATTTTTTTTAGATAGATTTTTATTTTTATTTCGCACACATCTACATACACCCCAGTTTTTCAACTGCATAAATCTTCATAACAGCACAACATTGTCCTTTTCCACAACAACAGCACATCTGTTGTCTGTTGCTGGGTCTCACTTTCTGGACGGCAGCTGGAGCTTTTCTCGGCTGTCCTATTGTTGCCTTGATTGGAGACTCAAAACCCCCACAGGCCCTAAAAACTGTCCATCTGCTGTAAACCCCCTCACCCACAACCACATGCCACAAAGAAAAGACTAATACTGAGGTCACAGAGCTTTACATTAACATATCTATGTATTTAAGGGGCTCAGATGTGATTGGCTTCATTGTAGCACCACTGATAATCAGGTTTATTTTCAGGTTTTAGGTTACAAAATATGTATTTTGCTTCCATGTCACACTGTGTAAGATCTTAGCGGTTACTTTTCGCGATATGTTATTGCAAAAACTAAAACAATAGGAAACATGTAATTTGATTCTTATAGGAATTGACTGAGAGACACCAAACTGAATTAGGGATATGGGAAATGGAAGCAAAAAAAGAACTTTATAAAATATACAACTACCAAACAAACACACAAAAAGTTACGTTGTGAATTTTGTGGCGAAGTTTCTTTCAAACTGCAGCTGAACATTTAAGCACCTATATAAAGCTTGAAAAAGCTGTAGATGAACAAGGAGAAATATTAGAAAATAACATTCAGTACATGATTGAGTTGATATTCATAGTTATATTGTTTATATTAACATAATTTGTATCATACTCACGTATTCAAAGCCTTCCTCTTCAATGGTCTTCCTAAGATCTCGCCTCCATTCTCCTATTTTTTCCCACATTAGTTTTCCGTGACTCATTTCGATTCCAGTTACTTTGCTCAGAAAACCAGAAGCACAGTTATCACCCTTTCTTCCACATCTTTCTTTACATCGTGCTCCAACACCAAAGTGTCAGCTTTCTTCATGATCTCTTCCTCCAGACTTTGGAATGATGAAGCTGCAGAAAACGTCTCGTCTCATTTCCAGGAGTTTCTCCAGCACATCAATCTATGAAGAACCATCATTATTTTCCTTTTTATATTCCAACACACAAGAACAAAATGTAAAATTAAGACTCAACTGTGTAAAATACAAACATTTTCATTCATCCTCTGCAGTTCCAACTCCCTCTTTCTCCTTATCTCCCTGTGATTCTTCACTGTCAGGAAAGATACCAAGACTAACATGAATATAGCAGCAAGAAAGGTGGAGGGAAGAGAAATAATAATAAAAATCAATAAATATTGCATTTTAATTATATTTTTTGCATAAAATCTAACATATAATAATGTATTAAAATGTCATTTCCCATGTTAATCTCTCTTATTAACGATTTATAAAGCTGCTTGTTTGTCGCACTAGCATAGCAAGAGCAAAATGAAAAAGTTTTTGACAATAAACAGATCAAACCTTCCTGCTACAAAAAAAGAAGAAATTTTAATAGCAGCTGGACCACTAAAATCAGAAGGTTTCAATCAGCATTTATGCTAAATAAACGTAACAATTAAATACTGAATGAGAGTGCGGAAAATCATTCTAAAAGTTAATGTTTATTTACACATTAACATTGTCTGTGGGTTGGCAAAAAGTGTCCACAGCCAGAAACTAATGCAATTTTGGGAACATGGCAAAGGCAACCTTTGCTAATGTTGGAGCAGAAATTAGAGAGATTAAATAAACAAGTTGACATGTAACATTAGCTACAATTAGCGTTGAAATACAGCGCCTCATTAGCATACCAACGCAATATTTGGCGATCATTAACGGATCGTTATGCCCCTCTTTTATCACAAACGGTATGAATATAACGGAAAAATAACTGCCGCCAATAGCTCAATATATAATTAGCTGCCCAACAAGGCACCTGATGTAAAATGCCAGTTTTTTTGTTTGTTCTTTTACACCAGCATTGAACAAAGACGGTAATATGGTATAGAATGATAAATCAACTAAGTGATAAGTCAAAAATGATAATATTGAAATTATTTAATAAAATCTGGGAGGAGGGGAAATTACCAGAGTTATGGAAGGAATCTATAATTGTACCAATAGCTAAACCAGGAAAAGATCATTCAAAAACAGATAGTTACAGGCCAATAGCATTAACTTCAAACTTATGCAAAATAATGGAAAAAATGATTAATAATAGGTTAGTGTATTATTTAAATAAAAAGGGATTTATTTCTAATTATGAAAGTGGTTTTCGGAAAGGGAGGAGCATTAATGATGCAACATTATGTCTTGAGCATGAAATCAGAAGAGCTCAAGTAAACAAGGAAAGTGTAGTGGCAGTGTTTTTCGATATTGAAAAAGCATATGATATGATGTGGGTAGAGGGTTTATTAATTAAATTATACAAATTGGGGATTAAAGGAAAGATATATGAATGGATTAAAGACTTAACAAATAGAAAATTACAGGTAAGAATAGGTGAGGTTGTTTCAGATAAATATGTAGTGGAAAATGGTACCCCACAGGGAAGTATTATTAGTCCATTATTGTTTTCTGTTATGATAAATGACATATTTGAAAATATTGGAAAGGACATGGGCTGTTCACTCTTTGCAGATGATGGAGCTATTTGGAAAAGAGGGAAGAATATAGAGTTTATAGTTAAAAAAATACAAAAGGTTATTATAGATATAGAGTTGTGGGCATTGAAATGGGGGTTTAAAATCTCAGTGGACAAAACGAAGGTAATTATATTTTCCAAAAAAAAACAAAAAAACAAATAAGGTTATAGAATTAAAATTATATAATCAGAAAATTGAACAGGTAAAGAGTATAAAATTCTTAGGTTTGTGGTTTGATGAGAAATTAAAGTGGAATATTCACATTCAAAAGATTGTTGATAAATGTAAGAGAAAATTGAATATATTAAGATGTTTGGCGGGTAGTGATTGGGGAGCAGGGAGAAAAACCTTAAAGCAAATTTATACGGGGATAATTAGATCTGATCTTGATTATGGGTGCTTAGTGTACGGTTCAGCAGCTAAAACTCACTTAGATAGATTAGACAGGATTCAACATCAAGCACTAAGAGTATGTACCGGAGCATTCAAAACAACACCAACAGCAACATTAGAAGTAGAAATGGGAGAAATGCCACTAGATCTAAGGAGAACTACATTAGGAATTAATTATTGGCTAAATTTGATGGGCAATAAATGTGGACATCCAACTCGGGAAATTTTAAAATTATCTTGGGAAAAGGAAAAGAAAGAGATGAAGAGTTATGGATGGAAAATTGAAAAGGAAGTAAAGGAACTTAAAGTGGACACTCTGGAAATTAGTCAAACAGATCCAATATCAGTTATACCACCGTGGATTTTACCAGAAGCTATAGTTGATTTATCAATATTGGTAAAAAAACAAGATAAGTCAAATGTTGTAGAAAGGTATGCAGTGCAATCACATTTAAATAATTACTATAGACATGTCCAAATTTATACAGATGCTTCAAAAATCGACGGAAAACTAGGAATAGCATGTACAATTCCAGATTTCAAAGTGTATATTGGGAAGAGAATCACAGACGGGCTATCAATTTATACAGGAGAAATGTTAGCAATACTTTTGGCTTTACAATGGATTGAGGAAGTAAAGCCTTTACAAGCAATAATTTGCTCTGATTCAAGCTCAGCTTTGCTAAGCATAAAATATAATAATACGGACAGTAGGATGGACATTTTATTAGAAATATATCATAATCTGTTTAGAATACAACATTTGGGATTAGTAGTTACATTTGTGTGGGTTCCAGCACATATAGGGATAGTAGGAAACGAGAAGGCTGATATAACGGCAAAGAAGGCAATACATAATCCTATTAGTTTTACAGTTAAGATGAGTAAATCGGAAGGGAAAAGTAAAGTCAAAGAAGAGCTGATGAAAATATGGCAGAGAAGGTGGGATAAAGGGTTAACAGGAAGGTGGTTTTATAAAATTCAGGTGGCTGTAGGAAAGGAAAGAATAGGAAGGAGGAAAGAATAATAACAAGGTTAAGGTTCGGTCATACAGGGCTTAATTATTCACTTTTTAAAATACAAAAGCATAAAACTGGAAAGTGTGATTATTGTGAGAAGTCTGAAACAATAGAGCATGTTATTTTAGAGTGTTGTAAGTATGAAGAAGAGAGAAGATGCATGCTGAGAGAGTGTGTAGGTATTAAAGAAAGGTTTAATTTAATAGAATTTTTGAGGAGAGATTTCGGGAGTAGACATATTCAAATAATTATTCGGTATCTTAAAAAAACAAAGCTATTTCATAGGATATGAGTAGAGCAAGTTGGGTGTGAATGTGTAAAGAATATCAAAGAGGGGTATATAAAGCTATAAGTAAGTTGGATAATATAAGCAGGTGTGTATGTGTGGGGGTATGTTTAATCAGGAGTTAATGGAGGGAAAAGGTAGAAAGTGAAAGTTTATAGACCATCTCGAACCACACTCCATACTGGTAAGTGGCGGTAATGCTACTGTAAGTTTGTTACCAACCGCCAATAAATACCAAGAAGAAGAAGAAGAAGCAAGACGGTAATACTAAGGAATTTGTAACAGCAAGTTACTTGTGGTACTCGGGTCGGATGTGGCGGTCTGAGCAGAAGGCCATGGCCATGGAGGCTCGGGGGGTCCAGACCCCCCAATCTTGGAAAAGTCTAGAATTCCCCCCCACAACCCAAAATAATAATAATTGAAAAAACGTTTGCATTTAAACAATATTAATATGAAAAGGAAAAAGAAACAAAGGATGAAATAAATCTACCATTCATCTAAGAAAAAAAAAGAATTAATTTTTTCCTCCAACTTGTAGGAGGAGCAACAGCAGAAAGGCGAACGGGGCACAGGTTCTATTAGAGCTGCTGAAACGAGGAGCTAGCTGTTAGCTGTGGCTCTGTAGCACAAATAACAAAACGCTCCAATACTTAAATACTTAAAGCAAAAATACATGTAACACCTTTTATATAGTTTCACTGCTAAATAAGAAGAAGCACATTAACAATAAAAAAAATCAGACTGCATTTCATTATTTTGCTACTTTGGCTGAATTATGATAAACAGCCTTGTTATGCCTTGGACATTTTTTTTTGCAAAAATAACAATAACAACCTCAAACAACATGTCAATAACAGACATTACAAAAATGTTATGCCTTGGAAATCAAAACTAACAAAACTGCAACATGGACCTTACCAGAGGAGCCGCTTTTCATTGGCTGATGCCCGTTCTACGTGGTCACGTGCGTGGCCGTCTCACAAACACACTTAGCTTCCTGTTAGCTAAGTACAGCATAATGGCAGAACTGATACAACTTCTACACCCTGAAGCCTGTCTGCTACACAGTCTTACGTTAGCTAAACAGATCAATATACAATGTGTCTGTATCTGACATACACTAAAGATTTTATTTTAGCAGAAAAGGCTTTGGACTAAACTGTTACTCTTGTTAGCCACGTTAGCACCAAGTACAGCTAGTCAATCAACCATCGCTGTGTTCAGGGAAGCGCTGATTAATAATCGAGACATAAATATCAAGCCTGGAAACTTGATATCGTAACGGACTGAATGTTATGTTTTTAACTTAATCTTTGCTCGTCTTGCGGGGCGCAGGCGGTTGCCATGGTAACAGGTGTGCTTAAACTACAAAGAGAGAGAGAGTAAAAAGGTAGGAGTGGTTTTGAGTTGATCACCTGTTCAGGTTACTTTACCTTTGTTTACCTTTGCTGTGGCGCATTACAGCCGCCGTAGTTTCTAAACGTTGGACTAATTACCTCCTTCGTTTGTGAGTTTACGTCATTCACAACAAACATCAAATAGAATAAATATATTTCATAAAATTTTAACAAACAAATGGCTTCTACCGAGGTAATTATGTGAAATTAAATGAATTATATCCCAGCTTCAGAAGATTTGCCTTTACCTTTACAGAGCTCTTTGGTTCCTCCTATCAGTCTGTAGCTTCTCATATTGACGTCATCAAACCAAATTTCAGATCTACCATAACTGACTGACACCTGCTGGCCTCAGGTTTGCAACCAGCTTGTGACTGAGAAACCAGTAACCTCCTCCCAGATGATGACATGAACTTGTTAGTTCCTCTGTCCATTTAGCAGCTGATATATTGTGAAAATCCGGTAGAAATGACGCACTAATCGAGTCATGTTTTCATAGAAACAACGCGCCGCGAGGCTGTTTGTGAGACTTGCTGTCACCTGGGTCGGTTGTGGGCGGAGCTTGGTAAGGTTCATTGCTTTCATAGACTTAAACTTTTTTGTCAAAGGTAGCAAATATCTCAACATATTTAGCCCTTAACTCTTACGTTAATTAGAAGAGTTTGAAACGGGAGGGAGGGGCTGAGGAGTGGCCGACAGCTCAGTGTGTGGAAGCCAAGAACGGAAAAACAGAAAGTTATGCCTTTATTTCTCACCGTCTTCAATGTAGAGCCTTTAAAACCACTAAAAGAAATCTGAATATTTTTCTATATAAAATGGTGCTTCAAGTGTTACATTTAAGTTATGATACTTCCCAGATATTCATTTCTATCTACTTGTTTGCTTTCAGCCATGACAAAATTAAAGTGGTTTAAAAATAAAGCAACTTAACAAGTTCTAATATAAATAGCCCATAACTTGTATTGGGAGCCAGTACAATAAATCAATGTTCATGAGGAATTTTATTAAGAGCAGTTACTCATTAAAGCTTTTTATTTAGAACCTTACATTTTTTGTAAAGGTGTAGCAGAGATTAGATCAGTGAGACTGAACAAAACTCATATAGAAGCAACACTTGAATTGTAGTTGAGCTTCTCAACAGTTTGCTTACTGAGAAAAACACGTTGGATGTGCATTAATAATCAGTTTTGGTCCTGCAGCTTGAACGTGGTTTAAAAACTTTTTAAACCACGTTACGTTACATTTCAATATAAGTTTGCCGGCCCCCCAAAATTGCTCTAAAGAAATTTTCCTGTTTGTTGTCCTCCCCAATAATGACATGGAATTTACTCCCTTGTGGCTCCGTAGGGCCGCAGGCTGCAGGGAAACGACAACACAGAGTGGAACAGATACGGAGTATGATTTTGATGGTGATTGTATCAAAAACAAAAACACTAAAAATAATACAATTCTTTACAATCAGTTCCCAATCACGGCCACTGAATTCAGTGAGATGAGAAAAAGACAGTAAGACAAGTAAAAACAAAGCAGATTTAGCTGTAAACCTGTACTCTTGCCTGTTGAAAACAAGAAATGCTTTGGAGAGTGTCTGAAAAGTAAGTAAAATTTGATTTGTATAGCACCTCTCACACAAAATAACAAAGATAATAGATTAACATTATTAGATTAGCACAGTTAGATTAAGAGTTGAAGCAAGGTGTTTATATATTTCAAATAAAAAACATATACATCTTTTTTTCCTCAATTTGAGTGACTGAGTCAGCTTTGTAGGCACAGACACAGCTTTCCAAATCTTTCCACAGCTTACTGAGACCAAGGCGTTGTGATAGCCACACAAAAGCACAGACTTTGTTTTCCTTAAGTCATTTTATAACCACTCTGGCTATTTTCACCATTCAACTTTTACACTATTCAGCTTGTTTTGCTAATGCCGGCTATGTCTTTTGATATTCATAACCTTTATACTTTTTATAATATTCAGTTTTTCATTAAATTTTCAGCCCCATTGAAATTAATGGAACAGGGACAGCCCCCTCCTGTGGCAGAATTGAGAATTACAATATAAAATGTTTGTGTTTTACTGTTGATGTTTCGAATAGATCTCTATTTTTGATAGGGAAACATCAGACAGGGAAATGTTACTGCGGGGAAGATGACACAGTGGAACATGTTATTTTGAGTTGTAGGAATTATCTGATTCAGAGAAACAAGTTAATTAGGAACCTTAGTAATATGAAAATGAAATTTGACAATGTTGATTTACTGCAAAAGGACTCAGGAAGCAGAAGATGTCAGGCTATATTAGATTTTTTGAAAAAATGTAAGTTGTATAATAGGATAGGGTTTTTTTTTGGTTGTTGTTTTTTTTGTCATGTGGTCCACACTCCTTACCAGTTGGTGGCGGTAATGCTCACCTAAAGTTTAATGCTAACCGCCAATAAATTTCAAGAAGAAGAACAGTTGATGTTTCAGTTCCTGTCTAACTAATTACAATGAAACATCCAGTTTCAGAGCTGTCAGGGGGGAGACAAGGCAGTGGCCATTTTGAGGTTGGACAGGTAAACACCTTTTGTGCTGTTTAATACCTGCGACTGTTTGACATACAGGCTGTTTAAGTATTTTACATCCAGCAGATTATTGGTTGCTAATGTCCTAAGGTTAGACGATATATTAAAATTAGCATTGTCAGCTATTATGCTAGCAAAAATCAACATAATTATCATACCCTTTAAGCTAATATTTTAACTAATTTGAGCTTTTACATTGGTTTTTCTGTTTTTTGTAGTTACCATGCTAGTGCTAGCCTAGATGCTATAGTGAACATTTTAGCTAGCTTTGGTTTTTTAGCTAATTGTAGCTTTTGCATGGATTCTTTCACTCTGCGTGGAATATGGTAGGTCAACATGCTAGTGCTAGCCTTGGAGATAGCATGACATTTTAGTTAACTTTAGATTTTACATGGGTTCCTTCACCCTGCATGGATTATGTTACTGCAGGTCAACATGCAAGTGCAAGTTTTGGTTTCAACTGTACACAGGGGAAATTTTCTAAAATTAACCTTCACGATGCAACAGAAAAAGATCAACAGGAAGCAGCTAATGAATGGATTACTCTGTTAGTCATCTTTTTATGGCCATGCAGGCTGTAGTTTTGGTAGGCTAACAATAAGTGGAATTTTCACTCAAGTATTTTTCTTTCCTCACTGCTCTCCTCCAGTTTGCCAGATGCTTCCACATCATTTTACCATTCTTTGTTTTATCCCCAGTCATGAGGTATGATAGACAGGAAGCACAATGGCGATCTTCTCTGAAGATTTTCTCCAAGTTTGCCTTTACATTCTTCTTGTGGATAGCTGGTATTTTACCAGCTTTCTTAATGATCTCGTTCTCCATCTGCTCCCGACATGATTTTGGCGTAAAGTAGCTGCAGAAAAGATGTTGTCTTTCCACCAACATATCCTCCAACTCATCCAGCTGCAATAAACTGAGCAGTTCGGTTCTTTCTCTGAGCTCCATTTTTAGTGATTTTGTTTTCTCCATTAGTGGCATTTCAAAAAGGCCGAAAGCACTTTTCAGTGAGATCCACTGACTCTGTTGAATATAGACAAGGTTTCTTTTGATCTTCAGCTCCATTTCTTTCTTCTCTCTCTTCGCTTCAAGATTTTTCCAGTCTAAGTTATGAGAAAAGTGGGGAAAAAAGCGTTAAAAATACAAAACAGTAAGAGGCATTGGCAATCATTACAAAGCAGCCTAATCATATCCAGACCATTTTTAGAAAAAAAGAGAAATAGGACACAAACTATGAACCATTTAAAAAATATACCATAAAATTGGTTTGTTTTTCAAACCTTTTTAGCCTGAGGATCACTTAACAAACATCACAGACTACCTAGCCTGAAATTGCCCAACGATAATACAACATGTTAACATAAACAACCTGAAATGAAAATATTAATCTCCCTTATTGTTGTTTTCTTTGTTCATACAGTACAGACCAAAAGTTTGGACACACAGTTGTGTCCAAACTTTTGGTCTGTACTGTACATGCCGTCTGTTAAAAGTGAAAAGCCATGAACACGTCTACCGAGGGTGTTTTGAATGATTTACATATTGTGAAAGTGTGGATTTCCAACTATGTCAAACATCAAAATCAAGAAAAGAAGTTGTTCTTTACTACCAAGTGTTGTGTGCATTAATAACATTTTCAGCTATTTGTAATTTAGAAGCACAATTTAAAAAACAAAATAGCCTTGAGTTGCTTTGCCAGAAACAAAAATCCTCTTCTGCAACATTAAATATAAAAAATTCCAACCATTTTTATCAATAATATCTATTTACTGTATTTAATTAATTTAATAATTTTTAGTTGAATAAAAAGAGTATTGTTAGCAAAGTTGTAAAAAACAAAGAACAGTTCTCACCAACAGACTCGCTCCTTCAGAGCCGTTCAAAAGAATCGAATAAATCGCTAACAACAAATCAAAACTCTCAGCAGGTTTGACTTAATTTCCTCTGATCATATAAATAGTTCTGGAGTTGTTTTATTGTGAGATAAATTTGTACATTTAAAATTTAAACTTATAAATGCTATGATTTGACTAACTTACAAAGAGCAGCCACAGTGGCACCTGCTGCTGCAAAACAGAAAGTGCTGCTCCAACTTATTCCTCCTGTTCCCTCTCCGTCCTGTTCAGTACTGCCAGTGCCACTCATGTCTGCTCTGAAACAATAATGTTATAAAAAGAAGTCCGATTGAAAATGGGTCGAGTGAGAAATGACACTAACAGTGAACAAGAAAGAAAAAGAGGAAGCATTTTACTGGGCCTGACCAATCAAACCAGGTCCTGTCTGATGGAAACATGGGTTACCTGTTCTCTGGACCGCCAAATTTACCATACAGATTAAAATCATTGAGTTGTTAAGAGATGACTTGTTAGTGGGAAAAAGAAAAGAATTGGATAAACTCAAATAACCTAAGCTCTGTTTTTCTGTACTTTCACTTACACAAGGGATAGATGGGTGGAAATCCAAAGACATTAAGCATTCACCTGACATTCAACCTTAGAAATGACTAAAAACGTATTGATTTTTATCATATTCAGTCATGTTAAAAAAATACATAAAATAAAACAAAGAAGATAAATGTAATTGGATAGTCTTGACAAAATTGTACGTAGAACCTGAAATAAATTTGTTCTGTTTAACCGGCCATAATTTGTGCTATTCAAAAGAAAATCTACATTTTAGGCGACTTACATAATCCGGTTGGTGACATCCACGTCTGACTGTGATCTGCTTCAGTTTAGTCCAGACAATAATGACGAAACTCACACCTTCCTCTAGACCTGGGTCAGTGTAGCCACTCCTTGCATCTTAAAATAATAAACCTATCATGCTGGAGTATGATTATGTGGTGGAACAAGTTTCACCAAGTATCTGTTTATTGATCAACTGTATCACTGAGCAGGACGTTAGACCAGTTTCTTCTCTTTACTGGAATTTACAGACAAGGTTAAAGTTTTTATTTTTTTATTATTATCACCAAAGTACAATCAGGTTTCCAGCATGCAGAAAGACATAAAACCATAAACACCAAGCAATATGGAGCAGCGTTTACCTGCAGATGCCAGCCAAGCTATATGATTAATGGCAAATTACAGCAATTATGAGCTTCTCCTGATTAACTGCTTACCTTTTCATCCAATCTGATGATAAAGGGTGTATTCACATAAGGAAAGCACTTTGGACTGCTTGTTTGGTCCGGTTCAAATGCAGATTTTATTTATTTCACTTGTTGAGGTTTGCTTTTACTTTCACTTTGTACTTTTTGAAAGTAAAGTAAACAAAACCAAGCAGGTGAACCTCATTGCTCCGATTGGACAGAGTAGAGTCAAAGACTGATTGGTAGCTCTTACTGTCAAGTAGAAAAATGTCTCCAAAAGGGCAAGTATGCCAATTTTTATTCCTACATGTACGCTATTGATACATATTTTAAACCATATCCTGTTTAACTATTCTAATCCTAACCATTGTCTGTGTCTTTTAGTTAGGTTGTTAACAGCTGTTGTTAAATTTATCATTATGTCATGGCAGTCTAATATAAGACAGATAATCTGTCTTCTCTCTTTGTTCCCCCTATAACATGCAGAAATATACCACTCAGTCAGAAACAACCAATCAGAGCCAGGAGGCGGGTCTTAACGCTGTCAATCACTCATGCTCAATAAACGGCAATGCAAACAGCCACCTCAGTAATTAACTGCCTTAAAAACAACTACCAATAAAACTAGCATTAGCTGCGTTTCCGTAGCAAATGTGCTCAAATTTTATTGATTTTAGCTAAGGAGAAAAACTGAGAGTTTCAAACAGTTTTAGGCGTAGATGGAGGTCTGGGTCCAAAGCATGACCTTAAAAAGTAAATAACCACCTTTTTAATTCTTATATTGGTTAAAAGAAGCTCTTTTTTGTTTCTTAATCAATGTTTTACTCACACTCTGCTGTTTCCAGTTAGAAGTTGGTCCATCTTGTTTTCCTCAAGCTCTGATTTTAATGTCAACATGTCCATAGACGATAAAAATGTTTTTATTACTCAGAAAATAATCCACAGGTCGAAACTAGAGGATCCAACATCAGAACCAGGATAAAAGTCCAACACAACCGTTGATTCTGAACAATCTGAAGCAACAATGTCATGTAACCACATCTGCTGCTGGTGGCGTTGAGGAAGATCAGGGTGAAGACGATGCTGTGGACGGGTTTCCAGTGTATGTGAGCAGGAAGTGATCCAGACTGTAGACGGTTCCCCAGCCGCCAGCAGGGCTCATACTGATGAAGTCATCCAGGTTCATCTGACTCTCTGAGGAGGAGAGGCATCAAACCAGTGACATCATCATCATCATTATCGTCATCATCAGTATCATCACGAAACACTTAAGTGATTGTGTAGATTTGGGGCAATAATTACAAAACTTCTCTACAGGTGTTACAAAATAAAGAAATTAGAAATAATCTATAAAGTGGGATATTTATAAAACATGAACACGCTTTTTGTAAAATCTGAATTATTTAAATTTATTGACATAGTGAAACTACAGACGGCTCCAATTTTGTACAAAGCAAAAAATAAAAAAAATACCGAAAAACCTTAAAAAAAAAACTATTTAAGACTAACGAGCAAATTTCCAATTTAAAATATGCAAATTCAGGAAAAAACTGTAAGTGAAGTAAAACTGTGGAATAATTTGAATGTTGCACTTGTCCAAACATAAAACTAATAAAATGATCATACAAACATGTAATAATTGGTAGATATAATACATAATATTACACAGTTATTATATATTAACTGTAATATTGTTACAGTTATTGTTATTTTTGTTACTGATGCTAGTTTTTCTTTTGGTGATATCTAAAGAAATAATTGTTTTGCCATTGTTAAAATTAAATAGCCAGTAAACTGACGGTTTAACTTGTCCGTTATTGCGCAATAGCCAGCCCCGCCCTCTTCATCACAACTCCCTTGGGCTGACTACTGACCAGTTCTCCGTCTAACAGGTCCGGAAAATCTCTGAGACCTGGGTATTACCCTAAAAGTACTCTATGAGAGATAATCTGTTTAAACTGGTGGCGAAAGCGATTCGTCTAGCTCTAACTACCTCCAATCCAGAAGTTACGACCCTTTACAGTTAAGAAACAATCAGCTGAGTAGCCCTCGCAGCTGCATAATTCCAATAACCACTTCTGTTAACGGTAGCTCACTTTCTAAATTATAACTCGCTCTTGGAACCGGCTAGATTAAGTTTAGTGACTTAGATGTAAGTCCCAGGGTCATTATTTACACTCACCAAAGGAAATTATGAAGCCTCCTATTTTCTAGAATCGTGTACATTAGTTTTACCTCAATTAAAAGAACGGAAAATGATTAAATCACTCAATTAATTCCAATGTCCACCAACCTCATCAGAATTTTATATTATAAATTTATTAAGCAAGCTTAAGCAGGGATATACGACATACAAATCAATAATCAATAGTATATAATTCAAAAACAGTGTAATAGAATTTACATGTACAATCATACTACCCTATCTCCTTTCCCTAACTTATGTCGCAAGTTCTAAGATAAATATTTAGGGGGCAGATGCAACTCACACCCAGTTGATGGTGAATCTCGGCAACAGAAAACATCCAAAATCCTTGGTCAGAGTCTTTGTCCTTGTGTGGAAAATCCTCCTTAGACTAGAACAAAGTAGAGTGGATCTAAATCCTTCGAAAACCCAGCTCTTTATCCCTCAGGGACCTTTGTCTTTCCTCCAAGTCTGTTGCAGTGGTTGAGAAAGTTGGGTGTGGCAGGGCCGACGATCGAATCAGAACCCCGGGTTGTGGCGGTCGGATCTTGTCCCTTCTTGGCGGCGTGAAGTCTCAACTTTTCCCGTGGTTCCGAGGTGCGGTCCGTTGCTGTTTCTGGATCTGCTTCTACTTGTTGACTCTCTTCCAGCGCCGCAGACTAAGAACGGTTGCTTCCTCTTTTCAGCCTGTTTTTATACACTTCTCCACCATATGTGTGTATGTGAAGGTTTTGGTCTACGTGACTTCCTGCACATCTGCTGATTTTCACGGAAAACCCCGACGGCCCCTCCTGTCTGCTGAATAGTGTGGAAAGTACCGTCCTTCTCCAGCGTGTGGATCTTAGCTAACCACACCGCCCCACCCATCCTGTGCGTCCTGGCCATCTGTTCAGAACTGCTTGCGACAGCAGAAACTCACAAATTCCCCTTCTTTTTCTACTCACTATTCTCCCTGTTACTAATCCTTAAACACAGTCAACCTATATTAAAAACCACTTACATCGATTTTCAAATCATCACAACTTTGATATTCATTAAGAATTAATCACCCCTTTCACTTATTTATAAATCAAACATAATCATTTCATTATTGTTACTGTTTCAGATCATTATTCAGAAATACATTTCAGAATGTTATTTAGTGATTACTTATACCCATCTCATACATATACAATCAATTATTATTATAATCAAAGCACAAGATTGAATATACAATCAATTATTATTATAATCAAAGCACAAGATTGCTGTATTTCTCTCAGGCCTTTATGCACCTTTTCTGCGTGTACCTGGAAAGATCTCACAACCCCATGCCAGTTTTCTTAACAAACTATTAAAGGGTTTAGTTCTTATGTATGGATTATACATGTAGTAAATGTAAATATATATGTAAAGAGTGGGAATATTGATAAGTTTATACTTCCACCAACTTTCTTGAATATGTAAAACTAAAGTTTTGACATTATGCTTCATGCTGTATTTCTATGTACATATTCAAAACAAAATAAACCCTGAAAGAAGATCTACCTGCCGTCTGGATGGGTGCGTATGGAGGAGGACACATCTTCCAGGTTCCATCAGGGTTCCTCATGTGAGATCGATCAGACGCAAAGTTCAACAGGAAGCTGTCAGCAGGAATCACACGCAGCTTCCTGTCACAGACACAGGCAGACATTACTGTGGCATCATCAGATGTGTGACCTTCATCTTCCTGCAGCTGATATAAATTCCCTAGTATTACTGTTTGTTAGCTGTGAACGCCTCTCTAAGCTGTAACGCTAGCCCAGTGCTTTTCAAAGTGGGGGCCACCAAGGTGCTATGCTATACTATGCTATGCTAGGGGGGGTCAGAAAATAGAAGAAATTTAAAAACTTTAAAAATCATTGCTTTTTAATTTAATTTTTTAAAAATAAAATATATATTTTTAGTCATTGCATAAAATATGTTAAAACAATCCATTGAAATGTCATTTACCGTGCTAATCTTTCTGATTGGCTGCCAGTTAGATTTATAAAGCTACTTTGCTCGTCGAGCTAGCTTAGCAAAAGCAAAACAAAATGGAAGTTTTTGAAAATAAAAAGATCAAAGGAATTGTAAAAAAAAAATCTGAAGATATCAACCAGCATTTATGCTAAACAAACGTATTATTATTAAATATTGAATGAGAGTGAGGAACAACATTCTAAAAGTTCATGTTTCTTTACACATTAGCATCGTCTGTGGGTTAGAAAAGGTGTCCACGGTCAGAAACTAATGTTATTTTGGGGGAACATGGCAAAGGTAACCCTTGCTTATATTAGAGCAGGAATTAGAAACGATACATAAACAAGTTACAAAGAAACATTGGCTTTGAAGAACAGCGCCTCATTAGCATACCAAAGCAATATTTAGATCGTTATAAGTGGGCCATAAAAGCGTTATGACCCACTTTTATCACAAACGGTACGAATGTAACGGAAGAATAACTGCCGCTAACGCCTAAATATATAATTTTCTAAGGACCCTTTAGCTGCCCAACAAGCGCCTGATGTAAAACACTAGTTTTTTTTACGCCAGCATTTAACAAAAACAAATAGACAGTAATATAAGGGAATTTGTAACAGCAGGTTACCTGTGGTACTCGGGTCGGATGTGGCGGTCCGAGCGGAAGGCCGTGGCTCCGTAGAGCCGCAGGCTGCAGGGAAACGACAATACAGAGTCCAGATCGTAAACCAGAGAGTCCGACTGAGGGCGCACCTGAAGCAGGATCACATGGTAGTCCTGAAACACGCAGCGGCGCCGTTAATGATGCCAAAACAAAACATCATCATCACAATCAGGGATGAACAGGTGGAGGAAACAACAGACCCAGATCACAGGCTGGTCGCCATGTCCGGATTTCTGCTTCCACAGAGGAATCTGAGGGAAAACAGAGAACATCATCAGCTTCAGAGAAAAATCAGCTGCTCTAAATGTTTGATGATGTTTACCACTGAGACTGTAGAAATGTGTAAATCTTTGCTCAAGACCTAATTTTGCTCTTTGGCGTTTCATTCAGTTTGAGTTTCTTTTATAATGACAGATATGGAGAATATTTGTATTTTATTTTGACTATACTTTTCATTATACAGCTCTGGAAAATTAAAAGACCACTTAAAATGATCAGTTTATCTGATTTTACTTTTTATTACTATATGTTTGAGTACAATGAACATTGACGACATGTCTCAAAAATTTCAAGCAATAATTTAAAATTTATTTGCAGAAAATGAGTAAAGATCAACAAATTAAAAAGAAGCATACCTCAAATAATGTAAAGAAAACATATTCATATTCATTTGGAAACGACAATACTAATGTTTTAACTCGGGAAGAGTTCAGAAATCAGTATTTGGTGGAATAACAGGAGGTTTTCAATGGGTTCAGTGACGTGGACTATTAATTTTTTTCCAGAGCTGTATATTTTTCTTATTCTTATTGATATCTTACTTTTTTTAATTGAGTGAATTGTACAACACTTTGGTCAACAGCTGTTTCTTTATGAGCTATATTAAATAAAAGTTTTAGGTTTTTGTTATATAATCTTACCTAAAAGGTGGCTTGGAAAAATATTCACACCCAGCTTCAACTGTGATGTTTTTCAGTATAAAAAGGAACTATCTCCTGCAGAACGCGGTTCTACAATCTGCCCCACACGTTTCAGATTTTTTTAGCATTTTAAAAAAATACATACGCTTTTCCTTCCCAGTAATGTTAGTAAATAAAAAAAATTAAAAAAAAAACTGGTCTCAGTACTTCTTACGAGTGACAAAAGTATGTTAGAATATCAACAGAAAGTCTTCAAATAATCACATCTTATTCATTTTCACTAACTGGTTTATAAGGAATCTACATTCAGTATTATTAGAGGTCCATATTTATCCCCAGCTTCTCACCATCCGTTTGTCATTAGAGATAAAAACGACAAACAGCTGTTCCAGTGGAGCAGTTCTCTCTTTCTGAACAAATTCACACAGCTTCCACACATTTTCTTCACTGCAAAACAAGAACAGAAAACACTAAAATCAATAGGAAAATCCAGGCTAAGGAAATAATGACACCTACAGGACAGCAGTTCAACACGTTTTTAAATAAACATGTAAAAGGTGGAAAAAACACCAAGATACAAAAAGCATCAGTTTGTTAGACTTGATGAGAAATATTACATTACAAAATAAGTTAACTGCAGCTCGGATTTTAATTGATTTGCCTTTATTTAAAGCTAACACGTTTTTTGTCCTTTGTACTTATTTACATTTGAGTATAAATCCCCCGAACAGCACTCGCATAAAGCACAATCAACTACATCAACATTCAAGTGATCTACTTTTAAATAATAGCTGTTGTTTTAATCATATTTACCAATAACAGCTGGTGTAAACACAGTTTTCGGGGATCGGTGTGATTCTGTGTACTGTCGTCATGATCTAGTGTCACACCAGAAAAGGTCCGCCGGAAACAAGCAGCGACTTGATAAAAAGCTTTCAAAATAAAAGTTCCTAACAGAGGTCTGCAATCTTTACAAACCAGAGGCATTTATTCCCTCGGTCAACAAAATTATATTCTACTACAGGAAATCTGTTGTAAGTTTTAAAGAGCAATCTTTTTATTCCTATTTTAAGATTTTAATATAAACATTTCTTTTAAATGAGCACATTTTCTTATACACCATGTGATAAAGCAATTCAAAAAGTACATATAATACTGTAAATAATATAAAAAGGGATCTGAACTCTATTTCTATGATTTTTTAAAAGCAGCTTTTAGTCAAACAAAACCTGAATCACCAGACTTCAACAACACTTTGCAACTCAGGATGTTAAATATTAATGTTAATAACTGAATAGTTTTCTGCACTAAATCATCAAAGATCCCAAATAAATGTGGGGTTTTTTTGTTGAATATTTTTCATTAAATGACAGTAAATTGATTTTCTCTAATAAGGGTCTGAATTGAGCAGCTAAATGAAACAAAATGGTGGATTGGTCCTGATTTATGTTTTAAATCCCACTAAATCTGTTTCAGTTGTTTAAAACAGATTTTTCAGCAGATTAAAACACAAGTGAACATGAGGAATAAGAATATTATATTTTATTGAGTACAAACAAACATAAAAACTACAGGAAAGAACCTCCTCACTGTTGTATCCTAGCAACCAGTCAGAGCTGGTTGTATCCTAGCAACCAGTCAGAGCTGGCTGTATCCTAGCAACCTGGTTGCTAAGACTGGAAACCCAGCAACCAGTCAGAGCTGGTTGCTAGGATACAACAGGGCGGCAGAGATCCCCGCCACTGTCATAAAGGGCCGGTTCTCAGGTGAAGAGTCTGATGGTGGCGTCGGCGCCGGACGAGAACACCCAGGGTTGCGTGGGGTGAAAGGTCACGTCCAGGACGCCGAGGTCATGAGTGATCACATGACCCCGCAGAACTTTGACTGGGACGATCAGCGGGTTCTGCAGCAGATCGCTGGAAGACAAAGGAAAAGCTGAAACACTTTGATCCTTAAAGCAGGTGTGTGGCATGTGAACGGGAGGAGGTTTTACTTGTAGACGGTTCCGTGGCAGACGATGACTGATCCGTCGTCTGACGCTGAGGCGAACAGCGGGTAACCTCTGTGGTACGCCACACTCCTCACCGCCTTCTTATGATGTCTGATGGCCAGGAAGAAACCAAACCAATCAGTATACACAAAAACATCAAAACAAAATATAAAACCTACAATTCAACCCAGTGGTAGGGCTGCTAGGGCAGTCCACCAGCTGCCCCACCATGTTTTTGTGTTAAAAAAAAGGCTAAAAATTGAGAAATAAAACAACAACAAAGATATAAATATAGCAGTGCACTAAATAAAACTAGTGGTTCTGTAGGTTTTGTATGGATAGTCAAATCCCATTACCTTTTTTAAATATATAGAATATTTTATTATATATAAACCTAGCTTAGCCCATCTTTGCTGTCACTGTTACTGATGTATTATAACAAAATAAACAACATTTAGCCTGGTGGGGGGTCAAGTAAAGCCTGGTGGCCCGGCAGGATTTAATGCACTGGGGGAAACCCTGATATTTCAAATGTTTTATATCTGAAAATTCAAATAAATATAACTTACAGTAATATAAACCCAAAATGTTTATTATCAGAGCTGCTGCTGGTGTTTATTCTAATAATAGATTATTCTATCAATTATTTTTTACAATTAATGGAGTAATTAATCAAAAGAAAATTGGCACATTCTGCAGAATTTTTAGGTAACACACTTCAGGAATGCAAAGAAATGCTGAATTCCTTTTTAAATAAACAACATAAAACATTTTATTGCCTAAATAGCAATAATGTATCAGATGTTTTTTAAAATAATTAAGATAAAATAGACAAATAAAAACCAAACATGCATTTAAAAAAACAGGAAGCTTCTGTGTATCAATTATTTATACACAGAAGCTTAAAGTATATTTTGAATGATTGTTGTTTGCTTTTATTGTGTAGATTTCATTGCATATCTATTCTCAATTTTTATTTATTTATTTTTTAACTCTACTACCATAGAGTTGGAGAAACACAAAAATACCAGCGTTATCCTATAATGTGTCTTTGTGCAAATCGTAATAAATTCTATCTTATTCTGATACTTTATTGTACGATTGATCATTTGTGGAAAAAGATGCGTCTGCAGCTAAAGAAAATGAGTGACTCAATGTCATGTAATTTACTGTTAGATAACTAGAATCAATGAATGTGTGATTGAGCTGAAATAATTTTTTTGTAAAGTGTCGCGACGACATTTGTTGTAAACTTGTGCTACATAAATAAACAGAATTGAATGTACTAGTAAAACCTTCTGAAAAAGGTAACTATCAAAAATAATAAAAACCTGAAATATGTTTAATGAATGAGTTAAATTTTTTTAAGTGAATTTCTGAGCTAAAATAATATTATATATGATTCACTAATAAGTCCCTTAACATGAAAAACCTTAAATTACTGAGATGAATTTGTTCATTAATACCTAAATCATGAGAGATAAAAACGTACCGCAGCATCTTGTACGGTTTCGTTGAAAGGTCGAGGTCGAACCAGCTCATCCTGCAGTCGTAGCTCCCACAGATCACATGATCACCTGCAGACAGACAGGTGAGACTCAGGCTCCGCCCCCAGCAGCAACACGAACACTGGAATGAACAGAACCCGTCCACCTACCTCCAGAGTGAACGGCGATGCTGGAGATCCACTTTGAGTTGGCCTGGAGCTTCTTGGTCATTTCCTGCTTCACCAGGTTGTAGATCCGGACCGACCGCTGCGTCGCCACGAAGAAGTAGGGCCTGATGGGGTGGAAGGACACGGCCTGGACCAGGCCTTTGTTCCTCCTGAAGGGGTTCTGGCTCCGCCGACGGCTCAGCTGGTGGATGAACACCTGCAGGTGGCTGGAGTGATCCGGCATCACAGACGCCAGGTAATCTCCTTTACTGTGCCACGTCACCTGGTGGACGGCCTGAGGAGACGGATTCTCTCTGTTAGTTCCCTTTAAAGCTGCAGCACGTAACTTTTATTTAAAAATATGTTGTTTTTTTTTTTTTACATATTTGTTAAAAATGCCAGCATGTTGTCACAGTTTAATATGAGACAGATCATCTATGAAAAAAATCTATCTCCTTGTTCCAGACCAAAAACAACCAATCAGAGGCAGGAGGAGGGGCTTAGCGCTGTCAATCAACCTCATGTACTCGCTAGTTAATGTGACAAAACAACTTGCCGTTACAGGAAAACTATTTATCTGCTGTTATTGGTGGCTATGCTAACTGGCCTTAGCATTCATAGGAGTGCTAAAATCCGCCTCCTGGCTCTGATTGGCTGTTGGAGACGGCAGAAGAGCTTTATTATTTCACAGATCATCAATCTTATACCATACTATCATCACAATGTTACATGCTGCAGCTTTAAATCATGGTTCTAAATCTATTCAGGGGAATTATAGTTGTTATTGTGTCTTATCTCTATGCTGTAACTGCGAAGTAATTTCCCTGCTGGGATGAATAAAGTATTTCTATTCTATTCTATTCTATCTCACCTTGGGATGTTGGATTTTGAGGCGGATGCCCTGATTTAGCTCCTCCCCCTCCGTTTCTGACCAAACTACAGGCTGAGACCCTTCAGAGGGCCCTTCCTCCTGCTGGGCAGAGAGAAGCCTCTCCGACGATGAGACGACCTGTTTATCAGCCAGAGCTGGAGACAAGACCAACACAGCAGAGCCCCTAAAAAACCCAACGAGAACAAGATGTGAGACATAGGGCTGGACAGTAAATCAATAACAAAATATTTATCTGCGTGTATGTCTGTCAGACAGAATATTCAATAATTTCACTGATTTCAAACCAGAACCCCACAGCATTCTGGGGGATGTAGGCAGAGGAAATGTTTTAGCTGCTTAACCTCTCACTGCCAGCTAAGCAAAGTTGGTGGAATCAACTGACTCACTCTCTCTGTGGTCACCTAGCAACTCACTCATTCTTTGGTTACCTAGCAACAATCTGCTGAGTAACCGACGCAGCAGCAGTTTAAGGTTTTGCCACTGTGCCTCAAAACTGCTTAAAAATAAACAACAGTTTTCACATGGAGCGAAAACTGGATAAAACAGGAAAGGTCACATCAATGGTTCGACTGTATTTCAGATATTTAAAACAAAAACTAATCAATAATTATAAATATCTACCGACACGAAGCACTTGTATCGTGCTACATTTTTCAGCCAAATTATCCAGCTCTAGCGAGACATGTAGGGGATCAGACAGAGCGTCTTTATATTCTGAAAACAGAGATGCTTACACAGCGACAGCCACGAGGCAGAGCGACGGGTTCGGGTTCCAGGCAACGCTCTTCACGGCTCCGCCCACTGGGACCGTCTTCAGGCAGCGAGACGAACACACCTCCCAGAGCCGGACTGAGCCGTCATCACTGCCTGCAGACACAGCAAACGAGTGATTTTATTCAAAGATATATTGTTTAGTCAATATACACATTTTCATTTTACTAGGCATGTTATTAAAAGGTGATGGATTTTACCAAAAGTTTGGATCATTTAATGTCAGAATACTTTAAAGGTTTATCTGGTGAGGGTATGTTTGAGAGAGACAGGAAATCATAAGATCTTTCATATTTTAACGTAAAAATTGGACTTCAATTGGCATGTCTTATTATTGTTTTATTTCTGTTACATTTTATTGTCTGTTCTACACAAATAAAATGAAATACAAATGCATCAAAATCCAAATAATACTACATGTTACAGACAATATTAAGGCTTTATTAATTAGTGATGTATGATTTTGTTTGATAGGAGGAGTTCTTACCTGAAACGAGCCACTGTCCTGATGGAGACACGCTGATGGAGCGAACCAGGCCGCTGTGACCTCGATACACCTGGACACACAGAAACACACCAAATTAAAGCTCAAAATGAGGCCTGCAACTTGGAGCTATTGATTATTCTACTGATTATTCTGATGATTAATTCGTCGGATAAAAGAAATTGGAACATTTTGCTGATTGCTAATTCAATATTAGAAGTACATAAAAAAAATCTAAATTCAATTGCTTTTTAAATAAAAAAAATTTAATATTTCATTGCCTAAAATGCAACAATGCATTAATTTAGTGAAAGCTTGATAACTTGTAGCAAATTATGAATCTGCAGCTAAAAAATATACTTCTAATATCAAAATGAGAAAAGTTGACTTATCAAAACATTATAGATGATCTGTAGATTTAACTGATTACTAATTGGGCAGCAAAAGTTGCTTAATGTCAGATCTTTTATTGCAAAATTTGAACCAGATAAAGCTAAAACTGCTACTAAAAGAGTTCTGGGTAGAGAACATATTCATAAACAAATAAGGATTTTTTATTTTTAAATGGATAATGTTTATATTTTTGTACATTTTTTGGTTGATTACTGCTTAAAGTTTGTTGTTTTTTCAACAATAGCTTTTTTTAAAATCACCTGTTAATGATTAATTGATCACTAAATTAGTAGATGACTATTTCAATAATCGATTAATCACGATTTATCGATTCATCTCTAGTTGAAAGCATCTAATCTTTGCGTCTTTTAAGTTTTGTTTTTATTTTACCAGAGCCTGGGTTGTCGGAAACGGCTGCAGGTCCTTCGGTTTGGGAAGTTTGGGAATCAGATCTTCTGGGTTGACGTTCACCTGCAGGAAGACGGGGAATCGTTAACGTCACTAATCGGCTCCACCTGCTGGATGGAGGAGTAACGAACAAGTGGTCACCCTCATCTTCCTCTGTCGGGGACACAGGTAGAGGTCGAGGCAGCGCTCAAACCTCTCGTGGATGAACCGAGAGAACGCTGGAACCTGACGGAGGCTGGGATACTTTTTGGGGATAAACGGCAGTTTGCGGTCAGACGGATCCTGCTGCTCCCAGAGAGCTTTCTGTGAACAGAGAGAGGAAGAAACAGACCATAAGTCAGGTCTATTTGTACAGGACAATTCAGAAACAAGACAGAGTAAAGTGCTTTAAAACATCAGTCACCAATTGTGAAACAATAAACATCACATTTTGTCAAACGCAATAATCAAAATAGTCAAATATGTTGGTCAATGTTCCACTTACTGCTAATCAAAAGCAACTAAACAGGAGGGTTTTTAGTCGAGATTTATAGGATCTCAGTGTTTCGGCTGTTTGTTTGTTCCAGATTTGTTTTGCATAGAAGCTGAATGCTGCTTCTTCATGTTTGGTTCTAGTTCTGGGGATGCAGAGCAGAACCAGAACCAGAAGACCTGAGAGGCCTGGAAGGTTGATACAACAGCAGAAAATCTTTAATGTATTGTGGAGCTAAACCACAATACATTAAAGATTTTGTATTGAGCCGTTCAGTGATTTATAAACTAACAGTATCTTGAAGTCTATTCTCTGAGCTACAGGGAGCCAGTGGACGGACTTTAGAACTGGGTGATGTGCTCTAACTTCCTGGTTTGGGATTAATTGATTTACTGTTTATTGCATTTGGCCCTAGCAGGAGACTAACCTCCTCGTCTGTGAACATGAACTCTGGCGGAGGGTTGTAGGATTCCTCGTGACCTGGCAGAGGGATCTTAGGAGCCGGCAGGTGCATCTTGTGCTTGGCCAGAATGGACGAGTCCTCATTGGCCCACAGGTCGTAGAATCGCCCCCTACTGTCGTCCTGAACCCGCCGAGGTTTAATCCAACCCATTTTGATGGCGTGAACCAGCTTAGAGACCTGCAGGAAGGTGAATTCAAACATTTAGAGACGTGAGAAGCTGATAAAAGTATTTGTGTTTTGGTGGTTTTTACCTTCTCCTTTTCGATGAGTGAAGGGATGAAGCTGCGCTTGTCTGCAGGTCTGTTTGTGACTGGATGAATCATGACGTCGTTACTGAAGAACTCCACTGTGGGCTGAGGATGAAGCAGAACTGAGTCAGCAGAAATCTCACAAAACTAAATTACTAAATCTGCAGTGAAGACAGGGACTAACACAAATATATATTATGATAACGAGTTTCTTCCTGCCGTCTGTGTTACTATTATCAATATTAGTAGATTATTATTTTTATTTATTTTATTTGTTTCTTGCAAAACTTAGATTATGTAAGTATAGTACAAGGCCTGTTGAAATAAGCAGTAAATCAATCAACCGCATGGTAAATTAAAACAAGCGAATAATTTCCTTTGGCAGATTTGATTGATTTTCTCTTTTTCTCTTTCTACCAAAACTAGATGATAAAAGTTTTCATTTTGTTTTGTTTTTTTGGCCTTAACAAGCCCCTTTATTTTGAAGGACAATTATGTTTACAGAGACTTTATTATGCATTTTATTTGACGTTTCTGTTGTTTTATTTATTTACTTTGGATATTTAAAATGTCTTCCAGTTTCAGTGTTAAATGTTAATTAAAAATGTAAGTATTCCTTGGAAATTTGTTTTAGAAAAATAAACAGGAAATATTCTGCTGCTTCATGAAGATTTATGAATCTTCATGAATGAAGATTCATGAAGATTCATGAATGACAAAACGAAGGTTTAATGACCTTGTGTTCGGTCTTCACTTTGTGTTCTTGCCATTGACAGAAATTTAAATATTGTTTTTTATTTCTGTACTTGTTTTAGCATTGTGTGTTTTTTCATTTTTAATTTGTGCATTTAAAAAAAAGTTAAAACTTTCAATATCACAGGTTTTTCATTACATATTTCTGATAACTACTGTCAGTAAGTGATATATTTTATTAAACTGAGTTAAACTCACTTCTTCCTCCTTTACAAACAGAAAAGTTTTGGTAAGATAATTATTTTGTTATTGGATGTGTTTGCACATGCTTCCTTTTGTCCTACTGGTTATTTGTTTTATTAGTTTTTAAAATTTCAGTTTGAAGTAAACAAATAAACATAAATACCTCATATTCATTGAAGTTGACGTCTCCAAACTGTCCTTTCTGCAGACGGTTCACCAACTCGATCTGCTCGTCCGACAGCACAATGTCGCTCGCCGTCTTCTTGTCATGAACCGTTTTCCTGTTAAGAAAACATCATCACGACTTCCTGTCTGAAACTACAAGGAAAACAGACAGTTTTCATCCTTCCTGTTCCTACCAGTAGTCGGGATTCTCCATTTTCTCCAAGAAGTCATCAAGCTCGTCCTTGTTCCTGATCGGTTTGAAGATCTTCTTCCCGTCTAAATCGTAGCCGACGTGAGGGAAGTCTTTGTACCACTCCATGGGGATGTTTCCCACCGTGTTCCTGATGTCCTGCAGGACGATTCACAGCATTAGGACACTTAAAATTCCCACAGTAAAATTTAAGCACGTTTCACGCATTTTCAAGGCGAGTTTTCAAAATTTTCCAGCACTGCACTTTGGAAATAAAAAAAACAAATACATTAAAGAAGACAATTTCAATTCATAATTATGTGACACCATAAATAACTGTTAATGTATAAAAAATAACCTCACCTTTATTTCAATTACACAGATAAAAACTTGAACATCAAACATTTCCCAAACATTAAAAACACGACTGAAATTCAAGCACTTTCAAGGATTTCAAGCACCTGTGTGAATCCTGGATTAAATAGCGATGAGGCACACGAGGGAACAGAAACAAGAAACTATAAACCAAACCTTTTTCTGCAGGCGTGACATCTTCACAACAAACATTTTAATGTGTGCGTCACAGAAATGTGTCCCCTATTTAGTTTATTTTTTAGGGCTGCAACTAACAATTATTTCAGTAATAAGACTATTCTGACAATTTAATCAATCTGATTTTAAAAATTGGCCCCTTCTGCACATTTTTCTTTTAACTACTTATGCAATATAAATATATTTAAAGATGCAAATAGAGTCATTAAATTCACTTGTTAAATAAAATAAACATTTTATTGCCCAAAATGCAACAGCGTGGCATTCCTTTAGCGCAGGGGTGGTCAATCCTGGTCCTCCAGGGCCGGTGTCCTGCAACTCTTAGACGTCTCCCTGGTCCAACACACTTGAATCCAACAGCTGAATCACCTCCTAAATGCAGTCAAGTTCTCCAGGGTCCTGCTAACGACCTCATTATTTGACTCAGGTGTGTTGAAGTAGAGACACATCTAAAGGTTGCAGGAGACCGGCCCTCGAAGCCTGGAGTTGCCCACCCCTGCTTTAGCGAATGCTTGATGATTTGTAGCAAGTCAGAATATTTCCTAATTTGAGTCTGTATGCACCAGTTAACAATTAATTGATTACTAAATTAGTCAACGATTAATTCAAATATCAATTAATCATAATGAAGCCAACTAATCGTTTCAGCGGCTTTATTAAGTTTCAAAAAATGTTATGCTAAGGTCAGATTTGGTCTTGTTATTAAAAAAAAGTTTAATTAACTTGAGAGTATCTAGTAGATTATGAACGGACCGTCTGAGAAAACGAAAACACTCGAGGACACAGAGAGCGTCTGATTTTCAAAAACTCGTCCCACCTCCTCGTCTGACGTGTCATGGTCGTATTCGTCTTCCTTCTTCACTTCCTTTTCTTCCTCTGGTCCTTCCTTCTTCTTCACAGTCGACTGAAAAGTATCACAGCAGATCATCAGGTGAGCAGAACAGGTGAGTCTCTGCCAGCCAGTCAGAAATCAAGTTCATCAGGGGTCTGAAACTTTTACAATCTAAAGAGCAAAATATCCACTTAGTCCTACTGACTAAAACTCATTTAGAGCTACTAATGTGATATAATCTTTTTTGGCTATTTTCAAGTAATATAATGGTCAATAACTAAGATTTTATTATTATTTTAGAATAAATAAAAACAAAACTTTTCAATAAATAGTTTCCAATGTAATAACAAAAATGGTTGTAAAAAATAACAGGCTTAGTTATGTAATCGTTCAATGAATAAACAACTAAAAACTGCATTTTTTAAATTGTATCTAATATTCAAAACATTATTTGTTTTATGCACTGCAAAAACACACAATATTACCAAGTAATTATCTAATTTATAGAGTAAATATTTTAGTTCGCTTGAAATAAGAAAACTAACTTACAAGTAACTTTTCAGTAAGCTATAGAAGTTTATTTAAACTAAATAAGTCCTTATTATTGATGAAACTGTACTAGTTTTAATAATAAGACATTTTTCCCATAAGTTAATTTATCTGCCAAAGGAATTAGTACTTTTTCATTCTGGTCCTGTTCATCCTCATCATCTGATCCTCCCTTTTCTTCCTCCTCGTCAGAGTCACTCCCAGAATCCTGCAGTCCTGAGTAGACGCTCTCCTCGCTGTCTGATAAATCATCATCTTCTTCCAAAGATTTGTTGTTCAAATTGAAAAGCTGAGGAGCAAACAGACATTTAACACCAAACTGTAAACATCTTAAAGGTTCAGACATGTTTAAAAAAAAAACCACCAAGAAACCCTAAAATCCAATTTTTTTTCAGATCAGGGAAAGCACCATATTTACTACAAAGTTATTAATGAAGGAAGGAATTAAAGTTAGTAACACTTAGTATCAATGAGGTGTTAAAAATAAAGCCAGAAGTGAGAGAATATTGAAATAAAATCTGTAAAAATGTCTGTGGTTCCTTAATGCTGCAGAAGAGCGAGAGAGAGTAAGACTTTTAGCAGATAACATGAAGGCTACATCAGAGTTGCTTTGTTTTATCCTTTTGATGGTTCAACCTGTTGCAGTAGGTTACTCAGTATTCAAGTGTCTTATCCAAAAAACATTTTTAAACTCTTACTGCAGGGCGATTTATGGGGACTCTACATGTAGCTCAAGTCAATAATATTGTATAAAGTTCAGGTAATTTTTTATTATGTTTTATTAGAGAACAGGTTATATTTAGCATTACGAATATTGTGTATTTTATTTGCAAGTGGTGCAAAACCGTCTTATTTGATGTTGGGGGAATAAATAAACTTCAACGTGGGCTGTCATCTCTTACAGCAGCTTCCCGGTATAACTTTAATAAACTCTGTAAGGTTAAAGGTCACGGCCCTTCACGGTCTGCAGCTCGTAAAGGATTAAATTTGATAAAATCAGAACAGAAAACTGTCTCATTTTCTTCAACCTCAAACAATCCCTCGACTGTTTTGCTTCGCCTTCAGTGTGTTAGCATGCTAACAGCTAGCCACCAGTTCCTGACCACTTCACCCAGTTCGCCTCCTCTTCCTCCTGTCAGTGAGAGTCTCACCTGATCTTCCTCCTCTTCTTCATCGTCCTGTTTACTCCTCTTTTTGTTCGTTTTCTCTGTTTTCTTCATGCCGGTTCTCTGTTCGGCTTTCTGCACGTTTCCTCTGCTGGCCTCCATTGAACCACGTGGGGAACCTCCGGGTTCAGAGGTTACGCGGCGGAAATCGAGGAATGGTTTATTTTCTTGCGCCCCCCTCTGGTCAGATGCAGGAACTGAACAGAAAAGCTCAAAATACTGAAATAGATCTTGAAAAATAAATCTATTTATTCCATTATTAAGTTTTAATTTAATAGAATTTGGTTTTCTAACAAGGGATAAAGAGTAGAATTATGGTAGTCATTTAATTATTATAGCAAAGTAATTTTATTCATAAATACCGTTTCTTTACAATTACATAAATTTTCAAATTCTTTTATACAGATATGTTAATATCTTAAGTTAAGATTTAAAATTCCTTTTGTATTTTTAATATTTGCTGCTTTATTTTCATCACACTATACATAGTGTATAGTGTATAAAGTTTTGTGTGATTATTCCTGTTTGTATTCATAATTTTTTCTCTTTTCTGCTCAGTTCATTGTGTCAAAATGCACTTTTAAAAAATTAATAATGTATTCCTTGTTAAATTTTCAAAATAGATTTTTAAAAAAAGAATAGAATAGGTTTTGGACCTAAGTAGAGTCATTACTTTTATCATGCCGTGAAACGTTTTCTATGCTTTTTCTCACTAGGTGAATATAAATTTTGTGCAATGTATGACGAAGTCCATGTCAAGGTCAAAGGTTCTTCAAAAATCCCAGATTCTGGAATTAGTATTGGTTAACTAAGAAAACAATGGTAAAAAAAAAAAAATAACTACCTGGTCAAATAAATACATGAAATAATTTTTATTTAAATTTTTCTCAAGATTTAATAAATTCTAATCACTCTTTTCAGATGACTGAATTATTTCTGTTAAGAAGATAATTTCTTAGAGAAAAGTAGCATTTGTTTTCAAATCAAACAAAACTAAATGCAGATCACTAACAAGTGTAAGAAAAGTGGACAAGAAAGCATACTTGCAAAAATACATTGTAAAAAGTCATTTTTTTTCTTATTTTTTCTAATTAATTGGATATTTGAAAAGCCATATTAAGCATACTAATATGTGATATACCAAATATGTCATATTTTACTGAATTGATCTTGCACTAAAACCTTATTAAGCAATGCTTTTACTACAAGTACGTATGTAGATATGTATGCACTAATTTATTGTTAGAGATTTTGCTGTAGATCTTAATTACAGTTTGTAATTAATGTTTATGTTAAAAATATTGATTATTATTGCTTATTTCCTCCTAACAAATTTCACACGGATATTTTCGAATAAAGTAGGGAACAATAATTAAATTCAGAGACTGTTTTTGGCTTCCCCTGTTAAGATAAACTGGAAGTGGAACGAAAAGTTGGGCTCCAGTTTCCCCCCGGAGCGCCACAATGAGACAACAAGTCATTAATAGCAGCGAAATAGATCGGATTCCCGTCTGTGGGCAGAATTGGATCATTTTAGCCGTAGGATGACGGTGATGTGAATGTTTACAACAACAATATGTTCAGTTCGGCCTCTTAACGAGTTCACAGAAAGCGACCGAAGAAGAAGAAATGGATTCAGATCACAGGCTGCTGGATCTGAACCGAAGACACGGAGCAGGTTTGTAACAGATTAACAGATTTGATCAAACTGTTTTAAACGCGCTTTGTAGGTTGTTGTGTTTATTTATAGATTATTATAGGGATAAAATAAATAGTGGAGTGAATGTCAGCAGACAGAATAGAAATATCTCTTTCAGGTATTAATACAGGATAAAACAAATAGTAAATATTTGAAAAGATGTAAACATTATTGAGTTTGTTGGAAGGAGAGATGGTGAGAATCCAACAGCTGCTGGAACGAAGCACTAAATGCATATATATGGTGCAGTTGTGGAGAAAATATTCAGCTTGTTGTTTAACTTAGAATATTAATATGGTTTAAAACATCACGTCTCACTCCAGAGGTCAGTTTGCTTTTCTTCTAGTTTTTTTGTTTCGCTGAGGAATTTAATTACGCAGCGTGAGGTGGCTGAATATTTATTTCTAATTTTGGAAAAAGCTAATTTTCTGAGAGTCGTGTGAAAAAGATTGTAAAACTGGCAAAAGTAACTTCATATAACTTCAGAATGATTCGAAATTGTTCGCCATTTATTGCTGCTAATGTTTTTATCCAGGCTGTGACTGTTATTGCGTAACCTCATGGTCACAGCCAGCAGCCACTATAATCAAACAACTGAGAGTGAAACAGAGATTTGAAGATTCTAGATGGAAAACTAATTCTAACTAAATTAAAGATGTGATCAGTGATGTTATTTTAGCCAGAATCCTTCTGTCTCCCCCCTGCAGTGGGTCAAACACACAGCTGTCCTTCCTGATGAGCTTGTCATTGTAAAAATGATCACCTGTATTTTATTCATCTAGATCAGGAATGTTAAACTTCTTTTATTTCAAGTCACATCCACTTTATGAATTTCCTCAAAGAGTCAGTTGTGGCAGAATGCAATAAGAAAACTACCCATTAATAAGGTGCCAACACTGCAAAAACAAAATCTTACCAAGTGGTTTTGGTCTAGTTTATAGTGAAAATATATTAGTACACTTGAAATAATACAAAAATAATTTACAAATAACTTTTCAGCAAGAAATCTGAGTTTGCATGAGGTCAGCAAAGTAGTAGTTCCACTGGCTGATTATTTCAAGATATATATCTTATAAGTTAATTTATCTGCCAATGGAACAAATACTTTTTAAAAAGATCAATATTAAGAAATCATTTACTTAAAGCTGGCCACCTTATCTTGCTGAAAAGTTACTTTTAAGTTAAGTTTGTCTTATTTCACTTGGCAAGATTTTATGTGTTTGCAGTGAAAATATTAAAGTTTTTTCTGCGATCGATTAGCACTTCTTAAAATGTAACAATTTTTAACATCTTTCACAGTGAAGTAATTTGGTTCTATACAAAATACTATCTAAGCACACAACTGTTATCTTAATATTCAATATATGTGACTCTTTAGAGTCTGGAGGGCCACATAAATACTTATGGCGGGCCGGATTTGGCCCATGGGCCTTCGGTTTGACACCTGTGATCAAGATGGAGGAGTTGTATTCTGCAGCTGCACGACTTGTAATAATCCGTCCCTCCAGGATGTTTTTTGCGTTTGTTGCTGCCTGTGATTACTGATATTGGGGCATCTTTTTCAAAACGTTGCAGTCAAATTTGCAGTTTTAAAAAAAAAATTATTCCTATAAATAAACCTTAAAAAATCTTCAGTCTTCCAAAAATGTTAAAATTGATGCAGATAATCTTCCCCCCGGAAAAAGACAGGATTTTAAACGTAGTTAATATTTAAATGAAAACATTTTCAAGTACTTTCTTGAGATAGCACTATTAATACAGATAACATCATGTCCTGAGGAGATCAAGAGAAGAATTCCTTAATGGTCATTCAATTAACATGAACTGTTTACACAATATAAGCAAATCCTACAGAACTTCTCAAAATTATTTTTGCAGCAACAACAGAAAAAGCAAATGTTACAGTTTGACGTCACACATACTTTCACCTTCCAGGTTCGGCTTTCAAGAGACGTCATAAAACAGGAAGTTAAATTATAAAGAGGCTAAAGGTTTTCCCAAAAATGTGTCAAAGCCCCACTCAGTTCAATACACATACAGCTCAATAGATTAAAATATTAATCAACTTTATGGCTATTAATTAAATCTAAAATTCACATTTGTAATCTGTAGATCACACAGTATCCTGTAACGTTGTTCCTTTGTTTGCCTGTCCAGATCGTCTACGGCAGAATTTCACAGACCATCAGGATGGGAACTCTAATATGAACCAGGAGAAACAAGAACTAGTTCAGATTAAAGAAGAATGGGATGAATTGAAACCGCTGCAGATAACAGACAGCAAGAAGAAGCAGGAACTTCTGACTGTAACTGAGAACCAGGCGGCACTACAACATCAGAGGATAAAGGAAGAACAGGTGGAACTACAAGTTCTGCAGGTCAAAGAGGAACACAATGTGGAACAAGAGGTTACGCACAGATCGCAGAACCATGTGGAGCAAGAGGATCAACACATAAAACCAGAACCAGAGGAACTGGAAATCTTGCAGGTGAAAGTGGAAGAGATGGAAATGCGTATTAGTCAGGATGAGGAGAAGGTTTCACTGAAGCAGGAGGCTAGTTCCTTTGAGGATAGAGACTGTGTTGAGCCAGAACCAATCATAAATGGACCCGACTCCCAGGACTCTCCAGAAGCTGAGACCCAGAATCAGGAAGGGAGCAATCCTGAAGACTCCGAATCAAGCCGGGATGAGAACCTGTATTCCTGTGACGTTTGTGATAAATATTTTACACTCAGTAGTTACTTAAACGATCACATGAGAACTCACACAGGTGAGAAGTCTTTCATGTGTCTGACCTGTGGAAAAACATTCACTCAGAGATGTAACCTGACCCGTCACATGAGAGCTCACACGGGCGAGCGACCTTATCCGTGTGAAGTGTGCGGTAAAGGTTTCAACGACAGCGGGGATTTAACTCGTCACATGAGAACACACACTGGTGAGAAACCTTTCTCGTGTCTGACCTGTGGGAAGGGTTTTACCAGGCAGATCAGCCTGACCGCTCACTTGAGAATACACACGGGTGAGAAGCCTTACCCATGTCTGTCATGTGGGAAAAGTTTCACTCAAAGCAGCGCCTTAACTGTCCACACGAGAACCCACACGGGTGAAAAGCCGTATCCCTGCAGGGTGTGTGGGAAACGTTTCTCCCGGAGCTGCCACCTAAACGTCCACATGATCACTCACACAGGTGAGACATTCCCGTGTCTCACCTGTGGGAAACATTTCACCCACAACAGTGCCTTAAACGTCCACATGAGGATTCACACAGGCGAGAAGCCTTATCCATGTGGGCTATGCGGTAAATCCTTCTCTCGGAGTAGCCTACTGACTGTTCACATGAGAACGCATTCGGGAGAGAAGCCCTATCCATGCGAAGTGTGTGGGAAGTACTTCTCACGGCGCAGCCACCTGACGGATCACATGAGAACCCACACGGGGGAGAAGCCTTTCTCTTGTCAGACCTGTGGAAAGTGTTTCAGTGGCAGGCATAGTTTGAAGTTTCACATGGGGACTCACACACGAGAAAATGTTTAATCTGAGAAATCACATAGTCTGTAGTTCATTAAGATGCACTTATTGGGCACTTGTGTAAATAATTGATCTTGGAAGTTAAAAAAAGAGTACAACTTTCAGTTAATTCAAAAGTAAATAATATAACAAAACTTATATTTATAACCTGTAATTTTACCTTTTAAACATTTAAAGAAAATTATATGTATATTTATAGCAAATATACCCACTATATATTTTACTTTCTACTAAGGTTTTATTTTTTTAAGTGTGATTATTAATGTTGGATTGTGTGTTATTTGTAGAATGGAGGTGATTGACACTGCTAACTAAAAAGTTAGTTCTGCTAACACTAAAGCACTAATCATAAACATTTCTGCTAACACTAAAGCACTAGACCAACATGGTAGTTAGTTGAAGCTAATGTTAAAACACTAAATTCAATCGTGTTGATACCCACCATGTGTTAATGTCATGACATGGAGTATGTCGCCCTATACAAGGTGAAATCTGTGGCTGCACGCCTTCAGGAGGAGATTCTTTAGAATAGACATTCCCCCTCATAGTTTCAGTTTTATAGTTGTTGAGTATTGCTAACGCTAACGCTGTTGCTCATTTTGCCTAATTGACCAGTCAGAAAGCACACAGCACATCAAGAAGATTTTAAACTGTTTACTGTGGAACACTAATGCATTGTGGGTACAGAAAAACATAATTTGCTGCTGCTGCATCACAGATGGAGAACAGGATGAGAACCAATAAAAAGGCTCTAAACAATTAATATATGTGAATGTTTGCATGTATGGGTTTAACACTTCTGGTTGTTCATGTCTTGTATTTGTCCGTAAACCTCATTTATTGCCACCTAAACGTCCACATGCTAAACGTGCTAGAAATTAGTTCTGCTAGTAGTAAACTGGAAGACTTTCTAAACTCCTATTTATGTTGGTTAAATACTCTTACTAAAGGAAACTTTTTTTTATCTTGGTCCCAGATTAAAATTTTGTTAGAATCTTAGAATAGAAATATTCTTTACTGTCCCACAACGGGGACATTTCTGTGCAACGTCTACAAATTCACAGGCTCACAGAACAATTGAACATAAAAACATATACAAAACATAATAAAGAATGAAAAATACTTTACAATAAGGGCACAATTTTGACATAAGTACCACGCAGTTAGAAAAAATACTCCAGTCCAGAGGACTTTCATAAGAGTAAACATTAAAGTCTAACAAAAAGAAAAAACAGAAAAAATCTGTGCTGCTTTTTCACATCACTGTAAGAATTGGCTTCTTATTTTCCATCTGCACAGCAGTTATGTTAAAGTTGTCTGAATGAAAGTGTATGAATCATACTTCATTAACTTAGATGTAGTCAATGTTGGCCATTTTTTTCTTATAAAAGGAACTAAACCTTTTTCTTTCCTTTTACAAAATCTAGGCCTCATTGGACATGGATTAAAAAAAATTATAGATCTGATTTTGCAAACAGTCTTTAATAGTTTGATCAAAATAACAATGGTCCAGTTGTGAACATAATTATTTTTAAACTATTAATCCGAGCGAATAATCCATCCATCGCTCCCTTCAACCGCCTCCTTTATTAAATGTTTAAACCCAAACCATGCTAGAAGACCATTACTAGAGAAACACTCCATTTCTGCAGGGAAGTCATGCCAGACTGAAGAACGCCAACAACAGCCTGGAGAAATACTCTGCTGACTGGAAGTGCGCCCTTTGGTCGGGTGAGATAAAATTAAATCTCACCGGCCATAAATGCATTGCTTGTGTCTGGAGAAACAAGGGAGAGAAACAGCTACACACTACAAGATTTGCAATGGAGGATTCCTCGTCGTCTATAATAAGAGATCATTAGGAGAAAGACGCGATACAAACATAGCTGAAGAACAACTCCTCAATGAATCCAATCTGCCTCCATTTATGTGTACTTATTAAATTTAAGATGGTACAAAGGCTCCATACTGTCAAAACTCTTTCCCCATGTGAACACCATTTGTGACGGGAGTAAACTTTACACTCTGCCACTTTTTCGTCGTGTCCTGTTCTAACAGAATTCTGGTCGTAACTTTTGAAGCTTATTTAGGAGGTTTTAGAGTCACCATTCACCCATTTCTCTCTTTGGTGCATCAAAAAACAATGTTTCTCTCACAAAGCCGCCATTGAACTGTATGTCCTGCTCCTCCCTTCTAGCACATCGGCTCATTCTCTCGAACTAGAAAAGTGACCACTCCACAGATGGATCTGTCATGTTAGAAGTTTTTTTTTTAATTAAAGAGTTAGATTGACTTAACATGGCGCCCTCTGCATAAGGTGTTATTTGTTCTTTGGATAGTCACTGTATAACCCCATGGGGGCTTTTTGATGTTTTTCCCCCATGTCCTGTTTTGAGTGTTTATTCTCTGTGTAAAGTTTAATAAATCTACATTGACAAAAGAAAAAGCATGGTGGCGGCTTCAATGCTTGGATTATTATTCTCTCTGCATTTGGATGCTTTGCCCACTGTAAAACATTTGAGTTGCATTTAGTTGTGTCTACTATCTAATACATTTAGCCAGTTTTAGATTTTGAACCTAAATGTGAGTTTGTGAAAGATAAACTTTCAGGAGTTAGTTGTGTTAACTTTTTATTAATTTTGTCAAACTTCCAAGAGTTGAATAAACTGGAGTTTTTAGGTTAATACTGAAAGAAGACAAAGACAGGAGTGGGCATTATTTCCCAGAATGCTTAGCGGCATGTTTTTGTATCTGAGATGGAAGTGAGTTACGTTGATCTGACTCTTGTGTTTTATTAATGTTTATTTTAATGTCCTAAATGTTTCTGGGCAGAATTCATTGTTATCTTCTAATAAAATTCATTTTCAGATCAGAAATTTTGTCCATGGAATTTGACACAAAACTTTAAATCCTCCTAAAGTAAAAATAAGTTTATTTTAACTTGATAATGTGAGTAAAATAACATAAATGTGTGCTCTTTAACATATTGCATATTGTTAAATAATTATTTGGTTAAATTGCAGCATTAAGTTAAAACTCACAATTCAAATTTAATTAACTTAAAAAACAATATTTAGACAACGTGTCTCTTGTTGTAAAATCAACTTCATAAACTTTAATTTCTGAGTTAAAACCAAAACCATTTTCTTGTCGACTTAAATTTCATTTTCAGGTTAAACCATCTTCAAATGTTTTACAGTGTTGCTGGAAGGATTTTTACTTTGACAATTTTACTTCTATGATGCGTAACCGTGGCAACATGGTTTTGTTTTTACAACCGCAAGCAGCTGATTAGCATCTCAAAAGCTCAAAGAAAGCGATTTAAATCAGAGCTGCAAAAGCAAACCTGGTGGATTAGAAATTGGTTTCCAACAACTGATTGTGTTATGAAGGACACGTTACTTTGGAATATCGTCTCTGCTGCCTGAATATTGATCTGTTAGCATGTTAAATCTTCAGTCAGAGGCCTTTTCAGAGTCCTTGCAAGACTGACTGCTACCAGAGATCTTTCCTGCCCACAGCATCACCATCAACAGCAACTCTTTCAAAATACTTGAATGATAAAATGGTTCTTTACTAATCCTGTGGAAATTCAGGTATCCTGCGGCATCCATAAAAGTTACCCATTCCCAGATCAAATGGTTAAAATTCACATAATAAAAAGATAAGAAAGACAGTATGGTGCAGAAAGTGTCTGTCAGTGTAAACACACACAAGGCACAATGACTGAGAGACAGAAAATATCAGAAGTAGCCTCTTGTCTCCTTTTATTAGACTCAAAGTTTTTTGTACTAGAGACTTTCTGATTTTAGATTTTCAAAAAAACGTTTATCAAACGTGTAAAAAATAATCTACAGAAATCCAAAAATCCCACATCAAAGCTGGTGGTTAGTGCTGAGACAAAGAGGCTGTTTGTGAAAAATAATCCAAAACGGCAATACCCATATTTACAGCACCATACTGAAAACGTTATGTTAGCTACGCCTAAACAATTTTACAAAAACATTTTGTTATATTTAATCCATTTCCAGTATTGTTATTTTTTAAGTTCAAATTAAAGCGGAACTAAAGTTAGTTCACAGTTTCTCCCAGAGCGTCACAGGGAGAAGCACGGGAGATCCAAACACAGCCTGACAGCGTTAGCTTGGCTTCGGAGACTGTCAGGAGACTCCATCTGTTCTTTTAGGCGGAGCATTTCACTGTCTGCATTAAAAATGTCTTCAGTTCAGCCTCGGAGAGCGCTAAGTAAGGAGCATGAAACTCCCGCTGAAGAAACATTTCCTGAGTTTAAAGAAATCATCGTCAAGTCCGAAGAGGAGGTCGATGGTAAGCTCAGACTGCTGGACTTCACAGCGGTAGATGTGGAAAAAATACAGCGGCGCTCATTTATTTGGGTTGTTGGGAGGATTTGAGCTCATATGGTGGGTTTAGTTTAACGTCGACACTTCTACAGCTTCATTTAATCAGGTAAATGCGGCTTCGGGCCCATTCGCCGCGGTCAAGCCAGCCCCCATTCCCAGAATATACGGCGAAGCCCACAAACGAGCCAGACGCCACATTGGCTTCGTTGTCCAGTAGAAACAACGCGTCATCGCGTCCGCCATATTGAGAGTGGCGAGGGTGCCTACATAATTGATGGAAGCGTCCTTGGAAAGTGCTTTTTTTGTTATTGTTTTCAAAGTAACGTTTACGTTCAAGTCATTTTGTTAAACCATTTCAAACACAAAAATGTATAAATTCTTCCTCTAGTAATGATGATTTAGACAAAGTTAACACCATCTTCAGTTTAAGATACAACGTTTTGGCTAAAATTCAGTTAACAGGCAAATGGATGTCTCATGGATACACAAAAAAAATTACAATAGAAAATAGCATTAAAAATAAAATGGGTAAGATTATGGAAAAAAGTTTACTTTTGTGTGTTTGTGCAGAGTAGTAAAAGTAGTCTTTTTGCAAATAGACTAGTACTATCTTGATTATGATCATGAAACTTCATTTATTACACCTATTCTGTCTCATAAATATTGGTTAGGAGGTGAATATTTATAAACTATTTTTATTGTATCAAGAATGAGTTAACTCACTCTAAACTCGGTTTCAGTGACATCTAGTGGAGAAATAGGAGACTGTTTAGTTGAGTATAATTGGCCTAATGAGCTTTTTTTTAATGAAAACCCGTTTTTATGGTGACCTGCTACACTAAACATGTTCATTTTTTTGCACAAAATCATTTTTGGATTAAGAGATCTTAGTCTGCTTTAGAATGAGCTGCTTTAGGGCCTCTTGTCACTTTAAATCCAAATAAGCCTCTGTTGGCCACAACCCCAAGCTCAACATTTACACTTGCATGTGAAAATGTTTGCAAACAGATGCACAATTATACAACTGTACATCTTAGATGAGCAGAAGTAGAGCCTCCTGTACAACCAACAAGAATGCAGCAAGTGCTTTCTGAATGGTAAATCAACAACAAAACACTTGTCTTGTCCAGCAGCCACTGTACAGCGCATACAGTGGTAAAACCAGCTGACCAAACATCCTGGATCTCAACTTGGGTTGCTAGGTGACATGCCAGGCTTGCCCTTAGGTTACAGGGCAGTGCCCATCTAATGGGACTTAACAACTGGGACACCAGACATCAAACGATATTAACTTATTGCCAAAAAACAACTGAGTGTTGTTCTAAGCACTTAAACTGTTTTAGAAGGAGTTGAGACCCAAATGGAAGAACAGAAATGTGAAAAATGTAAATTTTGCATGACAGGTTCCCTTTAAAGTCAAGTGGGCTTTCACATTTCACTCACATTTCTAATCTTTTCTTCTTTCTCCTCATCCAGATTTGCCTCAATTTTATGACAGTAAAGATGACCAGCAGCCCTCTAGCCAGGAGAAGAAAACCAGTTTGGACGAGGAGGAATCAGAACCTCTTCTGATGAAACGGGACCAAGAGGAACAAGAGGAGCAGGTGGAGCTGGTACATCTGGAGATAAAAGAGGAAGAGGAGGAACTCTACATCAGTCAGGATCAAGAGAGCGTTGTGTTGAAGCAGGAGATTGATACGTCAATGATGACTCTTTACAATAAGAAAAAATCTGCTTCTAAACGTAACCAGGAAGCTCCTGAATCTAAGAAACAGGATCCCGAAGGCCCTGGATCCAGAAAAGACGAAGAACCAAAACAAAACAGCTTCCTGAAAACTCATACATTCAAGAATCTATACTCCTGTAAAATTTGTGGCAAAATTTTCCCTCAAAACAGTCACTTAACGAGACACATGAGAATTCACACAGGTGAGAAGCCGTTTTCATGCGTCACCTGTGGAAAATGCTTCAGTCAGAAAGGTAACTTGGCGTATCACATGAAGGGTCACACCGGCGAGAAGCCCTTCTCGTGCATCACCTGTGGAAAAAGCTTCAGTTTCAAAAGTATTTTACTCATTCATTCAAGAATTCACACGGCTGAAAAGCCCTTCTCATGTCTGACCTGTGGAAAAAGCTTCACCCAGAAAAGCAGTTTGACGTATCACATGCGGGTTCACACGGGTGAGAAGCCGTTCTCCTGCATGTTCTGTGGAAAAACCTTCAGGCAAAGATCGAAATTAACTCGTCACACCAGAATCCACACTGGCGAGAAGGCGTAAAACTGAAGCATCGAGGTGCTTTTGAAACTCAACTGTTCAGAATCTGGAGTGATTAATACGTAATCACAGCTTAACTACATTTTTCTGACGAAGAAAAATAAGAATCGCACTAAAATATTAATTACACTAATGTAATGTCTTTCTGCCAAGTTTGACTTCCCAGTTTAAAGGGAGGTTCAATCGGCGAACCAAACAGTGCTGATGTTTGATCTTTTTGTCTTCCTTTGCATGGATCTTCATTGACTTCAAAGCAAGTCTGACTTGTGATGTTTTTCCAGTGTATTTTTTTTCATATGCAGACTGTTTTGAAGAAGGTTTAGTTTAGAGAATGTGTTGATAAAATTATTTAAATGTCTGATTTAAAAATGTCTTGGAATAAATAAAAAAAAATGTCTGTAGGTTTTACAGAACAAAATGGACTGCTTGTGAGTTTTTCCTCACAACAAACATGAAATCCTGGTTGCTAATAGGGACCATTGAAGTTTAAATACATGAAAGCATAACTGACATTTTAATGTGAATGTTTTCCTTCGTGTTCAGTGTTATGAATAGAAAAGGAATAAAAACCTGGTTGAATACGCATCATTGTTGTCTGGAGTTTTTTTAAAACAAGTTTTAAGAATTAAAACTAAGAGTTTTAATCTTGTCATAATGGATGTTTAAAGTTTGAAATGACAATCCGATTTATGATTAATTGACACAAAAGAATCAGCTAATTTATTTCTGCAGGTTGTTAAAAACCTATGGTTGTGGTTAAACGTTTAAGCAATTATATTTGATCGAAACGTGAAAATAGCACAGAAAAATTATCACTTAATTTTCTCTGCAGGGACATGTGAGTAACGGATTAAATATTGCACAAAAGACTTATAAATAAAATGACAAAAAAAAGTATAAACTTGTATAACACAAGCAACAAATTAATGTGTCCATGTAAAATGTACGGAGCATTAAGGACCAGGCTTGGGAAACTTTACACTAGACTGCTGCCGAAAACATTACAGTGAAAGAGCGGCACACTTTCTGGCGGCATTCCTTTTTCATTTCATAAAGGCTGATGTTTTATGTTTTTATACTTTTAAATAAGAATGATTGACATGAAACAAGCTCCTATATCTTGCTGCAAAGTTATTTTTATATTTTTCCAAGTCTATTAAGATATTTGGACAAGAAACTAGACAAAAATTATTGGTAAGAGTTTGTGTTTCTGCAGTGTACCATAATTTTTGTCCAAACCTGTTTTAGATTTTGTTGAATCAAAATTCAAAAATAATGTTTTTTTAAGGGTTAATTTTTAGTAAAGTTTTATTCATTACTTTTATCAGTTGTGGATAATTTTCTGTCAGTGACCACTGTGGGCTTTTCGTTCATTAATTGGTGCGTCAATACTATAAGCAGAAAATGCACTAAAACAAAATCAGAGATGCTTAAAAATAAATGCTGCTAAAAAAAACATTAATGGATTATTGAGAGATTAGTGATAATCATTAGTTGCAGCCATAGTTTTATAACTGAACTGTAAGTAAAGCATCAATAGAGCCATGTAGCAAATACATATTTAAAAGCTTTTCTTTTTTTCATTATCAGAGCTTCCCAAATTTTGTGTATCAACAGTAAATAAGTTTTTCACTGACCAACATTTCCATGATCAGGAGAGGAACAGTAGTGCAGTCCAGGAGGACCCGGAACCGGAACATCTGCAGATGAAACAGGAGCAAGCAGAACTTCAACATCTACAGATCTACTGTAGATAAAAGACCAAAAAGAACCAGAACACCTACAGATAAAACATGAAGCGCAGGAACTATGCATCGGTCAGGAAGAAGAGATGCTTGTGCCGAAGCAGGAGACCAATACCTTCACACTGACTCCAGCTAATTAGAAAAAAATGCCACACTGAACCAGAACCAAATGGAACCCAAATTATCTTACAAGTTGCTTCTGAAGCTGAGAGCCAGGAGCAGGTCTGTGTGACAACAGGGGACGAAGACCCAAAACAAAAAATTAAAAGATGTCAGAAAACCAGTTCTCAACTGCAAGAAAACTCTCACAGATAAGAAGCTGTATTCTTGTCAAATTCATGATAGTTTGTTTTTTCAAAAGAGTCACATGACGAGAACTCACACAGGTGACAGTCCTTTTTCATGCATCACCTGTGGAAAACGTTACAGTCAAAAAACTGGTTTAGTTTATAACAAGAGAGCTCACACAGGTGAGAGGCCTTCTAAATGTAATTTAACTAATCACATGTGACCCACACAGGAGAAATGAAGCAAACCAATCACAGTTCAACCAATCACAAAAAGAAAGCCTACTAGGCATGCCGTGGTGGCAGATGGGTTAGCGCGACCCACATTCAGAGGCAACGTAGCCTCGACGTGGCTGTCTCGGGTTCGACTCCCGGACCCGACGACGTTTACCGCATATCTTCCCCCCTTTCCTGTCAGCCTACTTTGAAAAAGGGACACTAGAGCCCACAAAAAGACCCCTTGCAGGGCGATAAAACAAAACAAAAAGAAAGCCTACTAAAATAGCTTGAAAGGTTTAGTGGACTCCAGGTATTTAACAAATAGTTAAATTGTGTAAATCTAAAGTGTCTATTTTAATAGATGATACAGCAAATATGCAATAATACACACAGTGGGAACTGACTTAGGAGTAGCACAGAAGCTAACATCTATACTTTTTCAAATCGCTGGTCTTACAACCAATCTGTCAAGTAGCAGTGCACTCAGTTAGGCCAGCTTCCCAAGCTGCAGTTTTGTTTATGTTCTTTAGATCTACAAAATATTTGATTCTTCAAAAGAGTCAATGAATAGATGAATCTACGAATACTGAACCACGAATAGAAAGGGGTCCAGTGTAATACTCCAATAGTCCTCGTCATTTTTAGATTGATACTTTAAGACAACTGATTACAATTAACTAACTCCATTTAAAATGTAATCATGTAACTTTTTGAATTACTTGAATAATGTAAGTACACTTACATTTGTTTTCAATTGTTATTTGAATCTGTAAATGTCTGTAAATTCAACTTGCTATGTCTAGATCTAGATGCTGCTTTTAGCAGATTGTGATGTACGTAGTAATTACAATGACTTTTTAAAGGTAACTGATTTACACCAACTTTTATTACCTTTTTATGATGTATTTTGGTTGCATTAAATAAAATCAGGCAACTAATCAACTCTATGTTGGCCTTTTTATTATATTTATATATATATTTCAACAATTTACCACTAAAATGAAAAAAGAAGACCATCATCATGGTAAACTGACTTTATTACAAGAGACTTAAAAATAGTTTCACTGACAGTCACTTTCATAACAGAAGTTGAATCTATATCAAAATATTTTCAAACATCCTAAAAACTAAAAACCTTCTCAAACTGTGTAACTGATGAAAAAGACATAGGTAGAACAACAACCAGTTTGTTTAGCTTTAACAAATATGTCAGTAAAGATATTTCAACAAAAAATGTAAAATATATCAGTCATCCTTCCAAAATCAGAAATAAATATAAAATTTAAAATTTATAAAATGTTAAATTTGCATACATTTAAGTATCTTTAATTACAAGTCTTTTTTAATGTCACTGTATTTACATTAAAAGGAAAGTTACAGAGGAACTTGTTCACTTTAAAACATCTCATCTGTGATTCCCCGTGTGAACACGTAAACTCCTTTTAGTCTTGTAACTCTTTCCACAGGTCCCACAAAGGAAAGGTTTCTCACCTGTATGACTTTTCAAGTGAGAATTTAAACTATTTTTGGTAGACAGACCTTTTCCACAGATCCCACAGGAAAAAGGTTTCTCACCTGTATGAGTCCTCATGTGATAAGTTAAAACAGATTTATATCTGCAATTTTTTCCACAGGTCCCACATTCGAAAGGCTCCTTGCCTGTATGAGTTCTTGCGTGAGAAGTTAATCCATCTTTTGTAGGAGACTGTTTTCCACAAATTTCACATGAGAAAGGTTTCTCACCTGTGTGAGTTCTCATGTGTTGAGCTAAATTGGTTTTAGTGATGAACCTTTTTTCACAGCACTCGCATGTGAAAGGCTTCACACCTGTATGAATCCTCATGTGACAAGTTAAACTGTTTTTTGTAATGAAACTTTTTCCACAAATTTCACATGAGAAAGGCCTCTCGCCTGTGTGAATTCTCATGTGAGAAGTTAAACTATTTCTGTCATTAAAACCCTTTCCACAAGTCATACATGTGAAAGGCTTTTCACCTGTGTGACCTCTCATGTGATTAGTCATGTGACCTTTTTGAGTGAATTTTTTTCCACAAGTCATACACGAGAAAGGCTTCTCACCTGTATGAATCCTAATATGAGAAGTTAAACAAGACCTGCTTCTGAAACGTTTTTGGCAGGTCACACATGTGAACGGCTTCTCTTCTGTGTGAGTTTTCATGTGAGTAGTTAAATTAGTTTTATAAATGAATGTTTTTTCACAGCTTTTACACGAGAATGGCCTCTCTCCTGTATGAGTTCTCTCGTGAGAAGTTAAAACCCTACTTTCCCTAAAACTCTTTCCGCACATCAAACATGGGAATGGCTTCTCACCAGTATGAATCATCATATGCATTGTCAAGTGACCTTTTCGAGTAAAGGCTTTGTCACAAATTTTACAGGAATATATATATAGTTCCCTGTGAGTTTTCTTGTGGGTATGTTTTAAACCCTCAGAAGTTACTTTTTGCCCTTTGGTTTTCTGACATCTCTTGTTTTGCTTCTGCTCTTTTTCTCTCTTTTCTCCTGGGTCTTCAGAATTGTTTCCTTCCTGATAATGGTTATCTTCAGGAGAAGCATGAGAGACAAGTTGGTTCCTGTTTGATTCTGTTTCATTGTTGATTATTTGCACGTTAAGAGGAGTCACCAAAATGTCTCCAGTCTCCTGTTTAATCACAAACTGCTCTTCGTACTGAGTGATGCAGCGTTGATCCTCTTCATCTTTAAACTGCTGTTGTTCTGGTTCCTCTTGTTCTGGTTTTATGTGGAGATGTTCTGAATCTTCTTGTTCCTGTTTTATCTGTAGATGTTCCAGTTCCTCTTGCTCGCACTTTATCAGTAGATGTTCTGGCTCTATTTGCTCCTGTTTTATCTCCACAGATTCACGTTTTACTTCATTTAAAGTCAAGTTCTCATCCTGGGTGTTGAGTTCAGTAATCACTCCAGATTCAGCGAGTTCATTCACACAGTCTTGTGGAAGATCTGGACAAAAAAAGACAACACAAGCGTATAAATTTCAGTAAAATATAAACTTCACTTTAATCCCGTCATGCATCTAAATAGGCTGGACATCTGGCCTAAGGGCCTTTGGAAAAAAACCTCCGCATCTGTCGATAAAAAGTGCCTTTAAACATCTACATTAAGTTCCAACTAGCAACATTTAATATTAAATGTTGAGTAAAACACCATTCCTGTATGCAAATAATTATTACTTGGCACATAAAACTGAATGAAAGTGACAAGGTATGAGAGTTACATGCCTCAAAATTTGTTTAAGAGCATGAAGATAGAAAGTGATGACACTAAAAACATTTGACATTTTGGTCGAATGTGACAGCAACGTGCAAAATTAATCATGATGTAAAAGTGACTGATTTATATCTGCTGCCTTTGCAAACACAAAATACACACATTATCTGAAAATAAAATAATAAAATAAATAATGTTTAAATATGAACTACACTTGGCCTTCCGCCTGTGCTCTCTGTAATAGAGATAAAAAATATTCTGGAGCATGAATGAGAGTAATTCTGAAATATCTGTAAAAACCCTGTCCTGATTTTTCCCTGTTTTTCCCCACAATTGATCTATTTTTCTCAACAAGTTTCTCTGCTTACCTGCGAAGAACCTGCATCATCGTCCCTACAGCTGGTCTCTGGTCTAATGTCTCCTTTCTAAATACACACCTTCCAATGTGGCAATGAAAATCTCGTTCCTATATGTGGAAAGCAATGGCAAACACAACCTCCTCACAAAAATGAAGTAGGATTAGGTTTCATCCTGACTAACTGTCGGTGGAAATGATCACTGCCTATTTCTTTGTTAAATGTGTCTAATGACCCTTTTACTCAGGCAGACGACTAAATAAAAACTTTCACAAGTATAATAATTCCTCTTCTTTAAATTAATGGCATCTAACTCTGCTGGTCACCACTGAGATACTAATGTGGAGAATGATAAGTCCAAGTGTAAAAGTGGGCCGAAGACACCATAAAAAGATCCATTCTCTCCAGCATTGTTCATTAAAATGGTACAGCAACATTGATGTAGATAAGAAAATATGTATACAATAGGCACATTTAAAGATATTCTAGACTGTTGCATTCAGCAAATACATGTTCTCTCAATACTTTAAGTATATTTAAAAGCAAGTACTTACTTTGACTCAAGTTAAATGTTGATGTGTTTTTTTTTTATTTCTACTAGAATATATTTTTGTAATTTTGACATTATATGATGGACAGTAAGTAGTTCAGGTCACGGTTGATGATTTAAAGTATTTTATATTCAGCTGGAGCCTATTTGTTATTCCAGTCATATAATTTGGTGCAACAGCCCTTTAAATACGATGCCGAGTTTAGCGTCGGTCCCAAAACAATTTTCTTTAACTTGTCCAATCAGTAAAAGGCGAGGCTGTTTCATACCAACTCGGTCTAAGATAATCAGGGGCCTCCGGGAGAAATCCAGCAGTCTGCGATGATCATCCATCTCTTCCTCCGACTTGACGATGATTTCTTTAAACTCTGTGAATGTTTCTTCAGCAGCAGTTAACGGCTCGTTGGTTAACTCTCTCTGGCGCTGAACTGAAGACATTTTTACTGCAAACACTCGAATATTTACCTAAAACATCAAATCCGTATTCTAACACAAGGAACGCTGACGCCTTCTCTGTGCTCTGTTAGCATTTCCTGTGTGTTTCACTGTGGCGCCACTGAAGAAACTGTGAAAGAGTTTTAGTTCCGCGTTGAATTTTCAAGTCCCCTCGAACGACCTCTGTTTTATAATTCTCTTAATAATGTGATTATTTAGAAGTATTTATTTTTCAGTACTTTGATTCTCTAAGTGAAAGACACTATATAGGCTAAGACACAAAGAATGACCGTTAATTACTGAAATTTTGCTCTGACATCTAATATATTTTTAAAAATATTTAGTATTTAAATATTAAAACATTTAATTCAGAATCAAAGTGTTACATGAAACTATGCAGCTTTTATACAGTTGTATATGTACACACGCACAATGACTTTTGTGTATATATATATATATATATAAATATATATACATATATGTGTGTGTGTTCCTTTAATACACACTGTTAATATCCTGCTTGAAAACACAATTTTAAATCCATTTTATTTTAGACTCCTATTAATACTAAAATCTTGATTTAAAATGTAAAATTAGCAGGATAGTGTTAATTTTAAGAATGATTGTTTTCTGTGTGTTTCACTGTGGCTCCACAGAAGAAACTGAAAAAAAATTTTTTGGTTCTACGTTAAACTTTCCAGTCACCCCAGAACCACATCTTTTTTACATAGGTCTGGTAAAAAATTTGAATATTATTAAATCATTTTCTGAGGGACTCTCAAAATCCACTGCTAAACTGAAAAAACAAGACCATCATGATGATAAATTGCACTTTATTTTATAAGAGCTACAAATGATTTTACTGACAGTAAAACTATTTGCATCTACAGTATATCACCAATACATTTACTAACACAAATGCAGCTTCTCCACAGATTAGTTATACACAGACACACACACATATATACAGTATATATAGTATATGTGTGTGCAAGTTTTATATCTGCAAGTTTTGTTATTGCAGAGTCGTTTGGTTTGGTGCAGCGACAATTCAAAGAGGATGTCGAGTTCAGAGTCGCCCCGGACAATTTTCTCTAACCTGTATCATCAGTAAAACGTGAGGGTGGTTCCTACCTATTCGGTGTAAGATTATCTGGGGTAATCGGGAGAAATCCAGCAGTCTGCGCTGATCATCCATCTCTTCCTCCGACTTGACGATGATTTTATAAAACTCCGTTAATGTTTCTTCAGCAGGAATAAACTGCTTGTTGATTAACTCTCTCTGAGGCGGAACTGAAGACATTTTAACAGCAAACAGTCAAATATTTTACCCAAAACACCAAACCTGAATTCAAACTACATTCTAACAGAGGGGAAGCTAACGCTGCTAGCTACTCTGTTTTCATTTCTCGCGTGTTTCACTGTAGCTCCACGGAAGAAACTAAGAAGACTTTTAGTTCCGCTTTAAATTTTCTGATCTCCTATTAATCTCCTCTTTTAATAAAGTGATGTTAAATAAATTAGAATATTAATTAAAAGTAGTGTCTTTTCCAGTACATCACTTTACTAAGTGAAACACACTATAACTTAAAACACAAAGTATGATGTTTTCAACCATATACAATGAACAAATTAATTATAAGAATTTTGCGCATACACAAACACCCTTTTAAAGATTAGAATATTAAATAACTATAAAAAACCCTTCAATACAAAAATTAGAGCAACATGAGACTATGTTTAAAGCTGTCAAGATTAATTGAGCAAAATTTGTATTCATGTCAACGTTACGTTTTTTAACTATTTTATGAACCAAAAACTTAAACTCACAAAATAAATTTACCAACATTCTCAATACTCCAAACAATAACAGATGTAATTATGTTGTCTTGTTAACTATTAACTCAGTCTCATTTTAGACTTTATAGTAGAAAATGCATTTCAGTATAATTCAGCCATTTTATTTATTTGATATTTTTGTATCAGTGGAAAAGGTTAATTTATTGCTGTAACAAAAAGCAGAACTGCTTCAAAGTCATCACATTAGCTGTAGGTATAAAACACTACTCTAACCTGTCTGAAACATCTCACAGGACACACAACATATGAAGCCCAGATCAGATTACATCTGAACAAAAAGGGTTTATTAAACCCATGTCTGGACTCAAGAATGCAACTGGGAGTCTTGCCAAAACCAACAAAGGAATGGGAGAAGTTGCAAACCACTCAATGAGTGTTCAGGGTGTTGCAGTGCTCCGCACCTCCCCACTGCCATCCTGCAAAGTTAGAACAGATCCTAATTAAGAGTCAAAATGCACTACAAGATTGAAAAAAAAAGATGACTTTATTATATAAGAAGTACAAATAGTTGTAATGACAGTCACTTTTGTAAGAGAAATGGAATTTATATCACTTATACATTTACAAACATCTTTTAAAAATCCTTAAACAAAAACTCTGTATAATGAATGAAAGACAAGAAAATAAAAATTATTTTACAGTTCAGAATAGCTTTAACAAGGATTTATGTATTTAAACCAAAAATAGTAAAATATCTGCAGTATCAACATGATTTAGTCAACCTTATGCCTGCGTTGTTGAAATCTTATAATCAGCATAATTTCCTTCCTGAATTAGAAACAGAGAAAATAATGAAAATAATAATGTGTGATAATTAGATTCAAATACAGAAAACATTATGAATCCCAATGGGCAATTACCGGTCCATACATCAACTCTTAATATGAATCCACTAACAGAAAACATTTAAATAATTGAACAAAAACTCTGTATAAATACAGCAAAAGATAAACATAAGATTTTATAAGCTTTACATTATAATTCTGAACATTTAAACCATTTATTCCTTCAACACACCCTTCAAATCCATTTCATTTAAGATTCCCGGTGATTATTATCTGAAATCTGGTTTTAAGATGTGAAATTAGTAGAATAAGGTAAATTTTAAGAACTTCAGTTAGAAGTCTTATTTGAAATGCTTTTTTGAACTAAGCTACAACAAATCAAAGATATGATCTAAATGTAATTAAAGCACAAAAAGCAAGTTAGAGAGCACCATGGTATTTGAGGTTCACATAATGCTGTCTCACATTTGTTAGTCCTCGTGAATAGGTAAACCATTTTCATAGGTGAAACTTTTCCCACAAATCCCACATGAGAAATGCTCCACACTTGTGTGACCTATAACGTGACTAGCTAAATTATTTTTGTGAATGACTCCTTTTCCACAAGTCATACATGTGAAAGGCTTCTCACCTATGTGAAGGTTCATGTGTTTGACTAAATGATCTTTTCGTGTGAAACTTTTTTCACAAGTCATACATGTGAAAGGCTTCTCGGTCATATGAATCCTCATGTGAGAAGTTAAACGAGATGTGCTTCTGAAACCTTTTCCACAAGTTCCACATGAGAAAGGCTTCTCACCTGTATGAATTCTCATGTGAATAGTTAAATCAAATTTGATTCTGAAACTTTTTCCACAAGTCATACATGTGAAAGGCTTCTCACCTGTGTGAATTCTCATGTGATTAACTAAATGATCAGTTCGAGTGAAACTTTTTCCACAAGTCATACATGTCAAAGGCTTCTCAGCCATATGAATCCTCATGTGAGAAGTTAAACGAGACGTGCTTCTGAAACTTTTTCCACAAGTTCCACATGAGAAAGGCTTCTCACCTGTATGAATTCTTGTGTGAATGGTTAAATCAGATTTGATTCTGAAACTTTTTCCACAAGTAGTACATGTGAATGGCTTCTCACCTGTGTGAAGCTTCATGTGATTACTTAAATGATCTTTTCGACTGAAACTTTTTCCACAAGTCGTACATGTGAAAGGCTTCTCGACCATATGAACCTTCATGTGAGAAGATAAACAAGATGCGCTTCTAAAAAGTTTTCGACAATTCACACAAGAGAAAGGCTTCTCGCCTGTATGAGTCCTCATGTGAATAGTTAAATTTCTTTTGTTACTAAACTTTTTTTCACAAGTTCTACATGTGAAAGGCTTCTCTCCAGTGTGGCTTTTCATGTGAGAAATTAAATTACCTTTTTGAGTGAAACTTTTTCCACAAGTAAGACATGTGAAACGCTTCTCCCCAGTATGAATCCTCACGTGTGTCATCAAGTTACCTTTTTGAGAAAAGATTTGATGACAAAATTCACAGGAATACACATTTTGGTCCAGGTGAGTTTTTTTGTGCTTTCTATGTTTTGGACCTTCGGTGGTTCCTTTTTGCTGTTTGGTTTTCTGACATCTCTGGTTTTGTTTCTGCTCTTTGTCTCTCTTTTCTCCTGGGTCTCCAGAATTGTTTCCTTCCTGATCCTGGTTCTCAACTACTGGACCCTCCATAGTGCTTGAAAAGTGGAAAATAAGTTGGCTCCTGTTTGGTTCTGTTTCATTGCTGATTTTTTGTACATTAGAAGGAGTCACCAAAATATCTCCAGTTTCCTGTTTCAACATAAGATGCTCTTCATCCTGACTTATGCAAAGCTGATTTTCTTCTTCTTTGAACTGTTGATGTTCTGGTTCCTCTTGCTCATGTTTTATTTTAAAAGGTTCTGGTTCCTCTTTATCTATAGCTGAATTCCCATCCTGGTTGCTGAACTCAGTGAAATCTTCCTCCTCTTTACACACACAATTTTGTGGGAGATCTGGACAAAATAAACAACCAACAGCTTATAAATTTAGGTAAAAACAAACTTCATGTTTATCCATTGATGCAACTGAAACAGGCTTTATTTCATATGAATATTAAACTTAATCGATGTTGATCTTCTGATGGGAGAGTCAATAGATGTGCATCATAATACAATAAAAACATTGTTTTATAACATTCTGTTAATCTTCACCTTTCAATTAAATTAACTTTTAAAGGACCTTCGTAAGGAAGGCAAGGGATGACAAAATTAAATATACCATACTTGTAAATGTTCCTTTAAGGAACAAAATATATCATGAAATTATGAAATATTCAATTAAATAAATGACTTCTAAAATGATTAAATCTACCTTTTTAAATAATTTATTTTAATTGATTATTTAAATTATTTAGTTATTTAATTGACTATTTCCATGTTCCTCTTGAAAATGAGATATAGATATAGAACGGGGTTTACCTGTTTAAATAAAGGAAGTAATTTTAAAAGAATTTGTAAAATGTAACTTTAAGAAAAACATATCTAGAATATATTTTATCATTTCACTATATTCTTTTGAGGGATATCCGTATAGCACTTTTCAGCTTTACATCAAGAAAACAAAAATAAAAAAATCATAAAACCAACTTGAGAACTTGCAGTTTTCTAGAAGTTTGTTCCAGATTTGTGGTGCATAGATGCTAAATGCTGCTTCTTCATGTTTGGTGCTGATTCTGGGGATGCAGAGCAAACCAGAACCGGAAGACCTGAGAGGTCTGGAAGGTTGATACAACAACAGCCGATCTTTAATGTATTGTGGTGCTGAGCCGTTCAGTGATTTATAAACTAACAACAGTATTTTAAAGTCTATTCTCTGAGCTACAGGGAGCCAGTGTAGAACTGGGTGATGTGCTCTAACTTCCTGGTTTTAGTCAGAACACCAGCAGCAGCGTCCTGGATCAGCTGCAGAAGGGCGATTGTTTTTTTTAGTCAGACCTGTGAGGACACTGTTACGTAATCAGTGCGACAAAAGATAAACACATGGATGCGTCTCTCTAGATCTTGCTGGGACACTAGCCGTGTAATTGTAGAAATGTTCTTTAAGTGGCTATAAGGCAGACTTTGTAGCCGGCCTTTCTTTCCTTCAGTTAATATTATGTACATCCATGATCTAACTAAGCTTTCAATGGAACTGATCTGTTTCAGGTTTTTATTGTTGTAATATTTTAGCATTTAGTTTCATGCCCAATTCAGCGTCGGTCCCAAACAATTTTATTTAACTTGTCTCTAATAATTAAGACGGGACAGTGGTTCCTACCTATTCGGTGTAAGATTATCTGGGGCCTCCGGGAGAAATCCAGCAGTCTGCGATGATCATCCATCTCTTCCTCCGACTTGACGATGATTTCTTTAAACTCTGTGAATGTTTCTTCAGCAGCAGTTAACGGCTCGTTGATAAACTCTCTCTGACGCTGAACTGAAGACATTTTTACTGCAAACACTCAAATATTTACCCAAAATACCAAACCCGTCTTCAAACTACATCCTAACAGAAGGGAAGCTAACGCTGCTATTTGTGTCCTGTTTTTATTTCCTGTCTGTTTCACTGTAGCTCCACTGAAGAAACAGTGAACGGCTATTTATGGCACAGTGACATAAACAGTGTCAAAAATAGCAATCACTATCGCAATCACTCAAATATTCCTACAAAACACCAAAACCCTTGATCAAAATGCCTTCTGACAGAACAACTATCGCTGCTATCCGCGCTGTTTATTTCCTGTGTGTTTCACTGTGGCTCCACGGAGGAAACTGTGAACGACTTTTAGTTCCGCTTTGAATTTTCAAACTCTCCTTGATCCACCTCTTTTAACAGTTAGACTAAATAAATTACGTCAGAATTGTATTTTTCAGTATCCCAATTTACTAACCGAGACACACTACATAGGTTAAAATACAAAACAATAATGTTTTAAACTCTTTCCTTCTCCTCAGCATGTTATAATCGATCCTTACCTGCTGATGGTCTATATTTGCTCCCTGACTTTGCCCTTTTTATTGTGACAACATGATTTCTTTTAAATATGTGAAAAGCATAGTATGCAAAACATTTGTACATAAATGAGGGATGTACAAAGGGATGTAACCAAGGCAGGGGTGGGTAGAGTAAGCAGAGAATAAAGTCAATAGAATAACAAACAGAAAAGGATTAAAATAACTTGTGATACTTAGATTCAGATACAGAAAACATTAATCCCAAAGGAGAACTCAGTAGTTGTCTACCAGACCATGTAACCGAGTTCTGCTTCACTCCACTGTACCAGGCTGGCCCAAGTAACCCCTCGACTCTGCACCGTGTAGTCGTTTTTAATAAAGACAAGGAGTTTCTGGGTGATCAGGCAGTTTATTTCCTTAGGGTGGTCTGGGAGGCCGGCAACAGGAACACTGTTTGAAGACACGAGAGGTGGGGGATGTGCGATGAAATATGAAACAAGCTTACTTTGAGTTGTACATGGAGGTGGCAGGTAGTAGCTGCTGGCTGCAGAACACATGGGTGCTTGTCCTCGTCTGTTGACAATAACAGAAGATTCTTGAGCCAGACAAGAGACAAAGAGAATGCCAAGAAGCGTGATCTGGGAGGACGGACAGGTTAAGCACTCAAGAGGATTGAGGATGCCAGACAAGGTTTAAGCACTTATTATGGAGACGAATTCTTGAACGAGGGAATCCACTTTCTGCCAGGATATATTCTGGTTTTTTGGGGGGTTTTTTTTACAGAATTTCTGTCAGACGTTTCCCGTTATTTAACAGTTTTTTCCGTAAATTAAAGGTTTTCTGTGTTTAAAATTTAACATGGAAAAATTTTAAATTCTGGAAAACAATTGCTAAATCACTGAAAAAAAATTAGCTGGAAATTCCGTAAAAAAAACCCAGTAAATGTACTGGCAGAAAATTACCAGGACATTGTCGGTTTCTTTTACGGATTTTTTATTTTTTTTACTGTGTGGTCAGAGCAGGTATAATTTTAAAGAAATTAATGAAAACAATTACACAGGTCATCTGAAGTCATCATCAAAATCTTCAAAGCAAAATCAGCAAAGTGATTTTTTTTCACTGTACAAATGTTTGACAGCAATTAAGCTTGATTTGAAGACTGTGGGAGGAGTTATGAAGGGGCAACTTCACTCAGGTGTTATTGCAGAATAAAAGATACAGAGTAATTTCACACTTGAATTCATATTATATCGTCTGACCACTGTGAGTTCTCATGTGAATAGATAAACTCTTTTTATGGATGAAACTTTTAAAACAAGCAATACATGATAAAGGTTTCACATCTGTGTGAATCCTCATGTGGGTAGTTAAACTAATTTTTTTTGTGAAACTCTTTCCACAACTAATACATGTGAAAGGTTTCTCACCTGTGTGAATCCTCATGTGGGTAGTTAAACTACATTTGTGAGAGAAACTCTTTCCACAACTAATACATGTGAAAGGTTTCTCACCTGTGTGAATCCTCGTGTGTCTCATCAATTTGCTGTTTTGAGAAAAGGTTTTATCACAAACTTTACAGGGATATAATTTTTTATCAAGGTGAGATTTTTTGTGCTTTTTCTGTTTTGGACCTTCAGTAGTTCCTTCTTTCTGTTTGGTTTTCTGACATCTCTTGTTTTGTTTCTGCTCTTCGTCTCTCTTTTCTCCTGGGTGTCCAGAATTGTTTCCTTCCTGATTCTGCTTCTCATCTTCAGGAGAAGCATGAGAGACGCGTTGGTTCCTGTTTGGTTCTGTTTCATTGTTGATTCGTTTCTCATTAGAAGGGGTCACCAAAATGTCTCCAGTCTCCTGTTTCAGTACAAGATGCTCTTCGTCCTGACTGATGCAGAGTTGATTCTCTTCCTCTCTGAACTGTTGATGTTCTGGTTCCTCTTGCTCCAGTTTTATCGAGACAGGTTCTGGTTCCTCCTTCTTGTTGCTCGGCTCTTTGAGAATCTCCTCCTCTTTACACACACAGCATTGTGGGCAATCTGGCAAAAAGAAAAAACAAAAGCCTATAACTTTAAGTAGAACACAAAAATTTCACTTTAATTTGTTGGTGCTTCTGAACAGGCTCTATGGCATGTCTAGGTGATATTAAAGCTTGGTTGGCCTTGAACTTTTTAAATTTTAATGAAAACAAAACAGAGGTGATGGTGTTTGGACCCAGTGGCTCCTGTGAGTCTTCCTCTGTTGACCTGGGACCCTTGGAGGTTTATTTTAAACCTGTTATTACAGATCTTGGTTTTAAGGTGGACAGTGATTTTAAATTGGATAGTCAAATCAGAGCCGTGGTTAAGTCCAGCTTTTATCATTTAAGGCGATTGGCGTCAGTGAAATCTTTTCTTTCCAGGCAGCATTTTGAAACAGTGATCCATGCTTTTATTTCAACTCGATTGGATTACTGTAACGCACTTTATCTGGGAGTTAGTCAGTCGCTGCTCTCACGTCTGCAGCTAGTACAGAATGCTGCTGCACGACTGCTGACAGGAACTCGAAAGAGGGAACACGTGACCCCTGTCCTGGCCTCACTTCACTGGCTGCCGGTATATTTTAGGATTCATTTTAAAATTCTTATGTTTGTTTTTAAATCACTACATAATCTTGCCCCGGCTTACCTCTCTGAGCTTCTTCACCCATACATACCTTATCGGTCTCTTAGGTCCGCAGATCAGCTGCTTTTGGAGGTACCGAGATCAAGAAGGAAGCTCAGAGGGGACAGGGCTTTCTCTGTCATGGGCCCCAAATTATGGAACAACTTGCCTTTGCAGGTCAGGGAGGCCCCTTCACTGTCCACTTTTAAAGCTCGTCTTAAAACCCATCTATTTTATTTGGCTTTCAACTCTAGCGGGATCTAGTTTTAAATTGTATGTTTTTGTTTTTAAACTGTAAGTTTTTATTTTATGTTTTTTTTATTGTTATGTTGTGTTTTGATGTACAGCACTTTGTATCAGCTGTGGTTGTTTTAAAGTGCTTTATAAATAAAGTTGGTATGGTATGGTATGGTATTTTATTTGAAAATGAACCAACATCCCTCTGACTGGAAGGGAACAAGGTGTGTCAAAATACAACTCTGGAAAAACTGCACAGTTTTGTAAAAATCAACATCTCTGCATGTATGGTTGGCATTTCATTCCAGTGTCAGTTGAATTCTAACCCAAGTCCACCTCAATGTTTGCGGCAGGAATGGCATAAGGTCTCCCAAAAGCAGTGTGAAATACTGGAGGAAAGCATGACGAAACACATGACATAAAAACATTTTGCTAGACAATGTCAAACATAGAGAAGTTTAAGTTATTGTTATCAAACCTTATCAAATATGGAGTTTTGAAGCCAAAACTGCCAACCATGAGAATCAACTCATTTAAAGTTTAAACTCAGTTTCACACAAACACAAAGACCCTATAAATGTTGGGCTGTTGAACTGGACCATTCAAGCTAATTTTTTGTTAGCAGCTTAGTGGCCCTGGGGCCCTTAGTGGCTGCTTAGTTTGCTATGCCTTGTGCCGGCTCTGGCAATCAATGCAGGAAAATTAATTTGTGGTGAATCTTGCATTTTCTTTAAAGTACAAATCCATTTTATTTCATTTGAAAAGATTTTAATCAGAGTAAAACTGGTTAATATAATTTGAAAGAAAACTCAATCTCATTTTACTTTAAAGACAAAACTATCACAAATACTTTTTTGCAGATTTTAAAAAAAAACATTCAATTCTTTACATTCTAGCTTTGATTTTAAAAGCTTTTAAAATAAACCCCACTAACTCTCTCTATTGTACAGAATAATACAAATCAATCGCTCAAGTCCAATCATGTGAGAATGTTCTGGAAGGGAGTCCATGTCCGGTCAAACTCTGTTAATGCATGAAATAGTCAGTGGGCCCCCAAGCCTCTTCATCTATCAGCATCAGTACTGGCACTCCTCAGGGCTGTGTGCTGAGCCCTCTGCTCTTCACGTTGTACACACACAACATACAGTTTGACATAAACAGTATGTTAATACAACAACATACAGTTTATCATTATTGTTTTTTAATACAGAATATACCAAAAAGAACAAGAAAGCATCTCTGAAGGAAAATGTGTCACGGTTGCACATCTCCAAGTATCCAAATGATCACATTTAACAAATACAACAATTTTCAGCTTTATAGACATGAAACCCCTCCAGTCTTTCATTCTAGTTTTAAACCAAATCAGTTCTATAGTGAACCTCAACATAGAACATGTATGGAAAATACTTCTACTGCTTTTCACCTGTGTGACGCCTCATGGCGAGTCAAACTACCTTTGAGACTAAAGATTTTTCCACAGTTTACACATGAATATGGCTTTTCACCAGTGTGAATCATCATGTGCTGAGTTAAATTCCGTTTTCGAAAAAAACTTTTTCCACAGTTCACACATGAAAACGGCTTTTCACCATTGTGAATCATCATGTGCTGAGTTAAAATCCGTTTTTGACTAAAACTTTTTCCACAGTTCACACATGAAAACGGCTTTTCACCAGTGTGAATCATCATGTGCCGAGTTAAATCCTGTTTTTGACTAAAACTTTTTCCACAGTTCACACATGAAAACGGCTTTTCACCAGTGTGAATCATCATGTGCCGAGTTAAATCCTGTTTTTGACTAAAACTTTTTCCACAGTTCACACATGAATATGGCTTTTCACCTGTGTGAATCCTCGCGTGCCGAGTTAAACTCTGTTTTACACTAAAACTTTCTCCACAGTTCACACATGAAAACGGCTTTTCACCTGTGTGAATCATCATGTGCCGAGTTAAATCCTGTTTTTGACTAAAACTTTTTCCACAGTTTACACATGAAAACGGCTTTTCACCTGTGTGAATCCTCGCGTGCCGAGTTAAATCCTGTTTTTGACTAAAACTTTTTCCACAGTTCACACATGAAAACAGCTTTTCACCAGTATGAGTTCTCATGTGAGCATCAAAAACAGATTTTGAAGTCAAACGCTTTTTACAGATGACACATGAGAAAGGTTTTCTTCTTTCCTGATTTTGGTTCTCAGTTTCAGCAGCTTCCTGGAAGATGACTTGGTTCCTGTTTGGTTCTGATTCAGTGTGGTCTGTTTGCTCATCAACAGGAACCAACATGCAGGTATCAGTCTCCTGTTTTAATTCAATCTGTTCTTCAGCCTGACTGCAGTAAACTTCTTTCTCTTCCACTTTTATCTGATGATCTTCTGGCTCTTCCTGTTCTTGTTTCACCTGCACAGGTTCTAACTCCTCCTGGTCCAGAGTGGATCTCCTCTCCTGGTTATAAACGTTACACTTCAGGGAATCTGGACAAGAAAATAGAGCAAAAGAGCACTTGTTAACTTTACTGAAGTAAATAGGAGAAATTGTTCATCGTTTAAAACAGCAAGGAACAAAAAACCCACTTGAAAATTCAAGAGCGCAGACAGAGATACAGATCAGTCGATATATTCAGCTGACATTTGGAGAATTCTCAAATCAACAGATGTAAAAAATATATTTTATTTATTACAAAATTAATTGTAGTCGGGATTATTGTTCATATTTAACAGTAAAATGTATTATTTCAAGATATTTATTTTTATTACTTTGAATTATATTAAAATTTTATTTTAGTCCACTTTATATTTTTATGGTTTATTTCTAAACATGAGTTTATTTGTAGGTTTATTTGTTATTAACTTTCGTAAGTTGGACATTAAGAACTGTGGGTCCATTTTCTGTAAGTATAGGGACTGGTATAGGACCAGCATGCACTGGGTTGGGTCTGTGGGTTTTGACCAGAGCAGGAGAGGAAACAATGAAAAGTAGTGATGGTGAGATGCAGCTTCATGAAGCCCTGAGGAACTCCATCCAATCATTCGACTCATGAGCCGATGCACCGCGGTGCTTCATTTTCTCTACTGTGACATCAACTGGACAATATATGTAAAATAAGCAACGTGAAAACAACATGAAGCTTTACAATGAATAAACAAGTTTAAAATCTTTGTGATTCTGATACATAAATTCTGATTAATCTGGTTGTATGAAACAATGGCTGGATCCAAAAGAAACTAGAAACAAATAGAAAAGAGGGTTGTGATTGGCTTGTAGGCCTGTCACGATAGCAAATTTTGCTGAGCGATTAATTGTCTCAAAAATTATTGCGATAAACGATAATATTGTTTGAAGACCTTTTTACACTGATTTTATGGAAATGACGTAATAATGCATGCGATTTCCTGCCAAAGATAGATACACTTTATTTTCAAAAGACCACTAAACACTGGAACTGATAAACAAAATAAACAAAACAACCAAAAACGAAAATAAAATGGTCTCCATTAATAAAAAACGCACTTGAAAAATAAAACTAAACAACATAAAGTAAAAGTGGAAATAAATACTGCATTCAATCAAAAGAGTGCAGATTATGAAGTCTGTATACTATATTGCCCTTCAGTAATAATTAGATTTAAATAGAGAAGATGAATTGCAACTACCTGATGCAATAGTTCACACTACACGATTTTTTGCTCCTATTTTTCCCCATACAACAATCTTAGAACGTTGGTCTTTCTAAGATTGTGTGGTGTGTTATGGTAGATCGTCGTTGCCGCTCCGATCCAAATCAGTGGTTTTCTCCGACTGGGCGCTTTAACGCAGCCTGTTGAATGTGACAGGCAGCCAATCAGAAAGCGCGGATTCTCCTCCGCACTTTCTGAGGGGAAATTACGAAAGGGAATCAGAAACAGCTGAGCAACCCGAAGTCCAGCGGACATTGGAGATGATACGTGGAAACAACATTAATGTTTATTCAACATGCAAAGAATATAGAAATGACAAGAGGAGGAGTTGGAGCGAAATTGCTACTGCAGTTGATAAACCCGGTAACTTTTCAGCAGTTCTTCGTTAAGGTGACGTAAATAGGTTCTAATGATTTTCATTCAGTCAGGACTTTACGCTGACACTAGCCACATGCATTGCAGGTAGATTGTAGTAAAGCATTGATTAATGCCTGGTTTTAAAATTAGTTAAAGGGCAAGTCCACTTAATTTTTCACTACCTTCCACATCTTTAATAGAGTCTAGTTTAAAAACTACAACAGCTAGACTCTTCTGACCTGGACTGGGTTAATCTGCTCTCACAGCAGAATATTTATAACCATATTTCTGATTTGTGAAACTTCAATAAAGGTTGATTTCACCACTTTTTAATCTCTGTTATAGTATAACTGCTCAAATTCCCAAACTACCATAACACCTAAACTCTTGAAACCTGGACAAGATTATTTTCAACTAACAGCAGAATATTTAAAACCATCTTTGTGATTTGTGAAACTTTTATCCGATTTGTGGAACTTCAATAAAATGCCATTTTTACCCATCTTTGTATCCAGCTCATATTAAAACTGCTATAATGCCAAAACTACAACAACTACGTATTTCAAACTTGGACTAGATTATTCTTCTCTAATAGCAGAATATTTTAATTCATGTTTGGGATTCATGAAACTTCACTAAAGTTTAGATTACTATTCACACTTGTTCCATGCAGTTTTTTAAAATTCCAATTCAATTCTAATTCAAAACCACTTAATTAATCCTAATGGGAAATTAAATGTTGGTGTTACTCATGAATTCTTCCAAGGGTTATTGTAGATGGAGATGGTTGTTGGAAGGAAAGATCTTCTGCAGCCGTCTGTTACATAAAGTTTCACAAATCAGAAAAAAGTTTCCCAAATCAGATAAAAGTTTCACAAATCCCAAACCAACTTCAGCTTCGTGTAGTTAAAGGAGGAAAAGCCATAAAAGGTAATTTTATTTCTACATCAATAAGCCATTTTCACAGCGTAATTGTGATTCCTGCGTTCATTTACCGGTTAACAAAACATTTATACGGGAAAAGAACATTTACTAAAATGATCCTCATACAGAAAGGTGCAGACATTTAGACCTTAACCTGCATCCAAACGCTGGTGGTTCCTACCTATTCGGTGTAAGATTATCTGGGGCCTCCGGGAGAAATCCAGCAGTCTGCGATGATCATCCATCTCTTCCTCCGACTTGACGATGATTTCTTTAAACTCTGTGAATGTTTCTTCAGCAGCAGTTAACGGCTCGTTGATAAACTCGTTTAGAGAAACAGTCGAACATTCAACCAAACAGACCATGCGCCATTTTCTTTGTCTTCTTCTTCTTTGGGATTTTATGACTGTCGTTCATTCATGTCATCGCATTACCGCCACCTTGTGGATCTTACGATCATCACATCTAAAGATTTCTCATACAGTGCCAGTTCTCTTTGAAAAACGTAAAATCTTTTCTTCCACTTTATTTAAATAAAACAAATACAATATTAGTATTCCAGTTTTCCACAAATCCAAAGTTAATATTGTCTTCTGATTCGTATCTCCTACATCCCGCAACATGTTTCACAGTTTCTTCACTCCACCAGATCAGAACCTTTCCTATAGTTTCCGTATATCCACAATGATCGCTGCTGCTTTGTTCGGAGTTACCGCTGGTTCCGCCCATCCTGTGGCTTATTGAGAGCCGATCAGCACCGGCTTGTTCACTGAATTGTGCGGTGCTGGTGGTCGAGTGTAAAAGACTTTTACCGGTTTTATCTATTTGATTTTTCTACCGGTATTTTAATAATAGTTTGTATTTATTTCTTTTTTAGCTCTGAGGATTGAAGGTGGTGCGTTTGGCCCAGATGGTGGCGCCCCCTGTTGCTGTGGCTGTCCCGTGATCAACATAAATCGATTGAGGGAAATCCAACGAGTGTTTGTGACGTCACGGTGTTTGGTGATTCTTTGCTCGGGAGCCTCCGATCCAGAACCTGTCAGCACCTACCGCCAAGCCTCGGCAACTCAGCTTAGTTTTTCCTAACTTCTTCTCATCTACATAGAGGTATTATTTAATTTTACTGTTTTTATTTTAATAAATTATTATAACTTTGAAACAGTGTCTATTGCAATTCACTCTAAATTTCCCCTCTCGCTGCTCCTCTTTTTATTCAGACTTGGGAAACCCTAGTTACAGAAGTTAACAGCTGCTAGAAAAAGCAAATTAAAGTAAGATAAATGAGTACATATGAAAATAAGAAATTTAAAATCTAACAAATAGCTAAAAATGCAATTTATACCAGGTGAGTCTTTCTCCCCTACAATGTGGACCGGTACCAGTACTGGACTGATTCTGATCCTTCAAATGATTTTAACATAACTTAGAAGTTGATGTAAAAATAATGTTTGTTTTGGCCACAAAATGATTATGCTCAGCAGCAAACAACAAATCACCAACTACAGCATAGAGCAGCTCATCCATGTAGCAGCTATGTAGCCTGACGTAAAAACATTTTGCTAGTGTCAAAAAAGAGGAAATTTAATGCTAGCTTTGGACAAAATGTTTGGCTCTTTCCTCTTTAATTTCTTCCCGGGATCCTCGGCGAGTGACGGCGTGCTGCTAAAACGAAACAACAACAAAGCGTGTTGACATCACAGATCACAGAGTTTAATCCCATACAAAGCAACGCATGAATCAATTAACAAAGCTGCAGAGGTACAGAGATATGCATTTTTCTCATAAAAATAAAGACACACAAGGGGAAGACAAACAAACATAAAACAAAGACAAAAAAAAGCAAAAATTAGCGGCCGCTGTCTCTCTGCATTTTCTCTCCTTTGGTCATCTTCTACCAAATTGGTGTTTCCCTATTTAATTTATGCAGCCAAGGCGTTCCGTTCTTTGACCAATTGGAAATTCCGTGTCTGTTATTACGCAATAGCCAGCCCCACCCACTCCTCACAACTTCTCCCGGGCTGACTACTGACCAGTTCTCTATCTAACAGGTCCGGAAAATCTCTGAGACCTGGGTATTACCCTAGAAGAGATCTATAAGAGATGATCTGTTCAAACTGGTGGCGAAAGCGATTCGTCTAGCTCTAACTACCTCCGATCCAGAAGTTACGACCCTTTACAGTTAAGAAGCAATCAGCTGAGTAGCCTTCGCAGCTGCATAATTCCAATAACCACTTCTGTTAACGGTAGCTCGCTTTCTAAAATATAACTCACTCTTGGAACCGGCTAGATTAATTTTAGTGACTTGGATATAACTCCCAGGGTCATTATTTACACTCACCAAAGGAAATTACGAAGCCTCCTATTTACTGGAATCATGTACATTAGTTTTACCTCAATTAAAAGAACTGAAAAATGATTAAATGACTCAATTAATTCCAATGTCCACCAACCTCATTAGAATTTTATATTATAAATTTATTAAGCAAGCTTAAGCAGGGATAGGTGACATACAAATCAATAATCAATCGTATATAATTCGAGAGCAGTATAATAAAATCCACATGTATAACCATACTATCCTGTCTCTTTTCCCTAACTTATGTCGCAAATTCTGAGATAGATTTTTAGGGAGCAGATTCAACTCACACCCAGTTGTTAATGGATCTTTAGCAACAGGAACATCCAGAAGCCTTGGTCAGAGTCTTTGTCCTCGTATGGAAAAATCCTCCTTAGAATAGATGCAAAGCAGAATGGGTCCAAATCCTTCGAAAACCCAGCTCCTTTATCCCTTCAGGACCTTTGTCTTTTCTCCAAGTCTGTTGCAATATTTGGGTTGAGGCATGACCGACGGTCGAATCAGGAACCAGGGTTTGGGCATCAGGTTCTTGTCCCTTCTTGGCGGCACGGAGTTTCGACTTCCCCGTGGTTCCGAGCTGCGGACCTCTGCTGTTTTTCAATCTGCTTCCCCGTGTTGACTCTTCTCCAACGTCGCGGACTAAGAACAACTGCTTCCTCTTTTCATCGCTCTTTTATACTTTTCTCCACCATATGTGTGTGCGGGCAGTCTGATCTACGTGACACGTGACTTCCTGACCAACTGCTGACTCTGGTGGAAAACCCCGTCGGCACCCACCCTGTTTGCTGAGTAACTGGAAAGCCCCTTCTTTCCCCAACTTGCAACATATCAGCAGAGCCTCACTCATCCTGCTGATTCTAACATTATAACTTCCTCTCTTTTCTATAACTCTCTGTCATCTGTTACAAATCATTAAGCACATTCAACTTGTATAAAACATTTGAATCACTTTTCAAATTATCATAGCTTTGATATTAATTAAGAATTAATCACATTCCTTACTTATTATAATCATTACCATATTCATTACATTGTTGTAATCATTACAAATCATTAGTCAGAAGTACATTTCAGAAAGTTATTTAGTGATTACCTATACCCATATTACCGATTGTATTCATACATATTCAACTTAATTATTATTTTAATCAAATCACAAGATTGCTTTATTTCTCTCGGGCCTTTATGCCCTTTTTCTGCGTGTACCTGGAAAGATCTCACAACCCCATGCCAGTTTTCTTGACATCCGTAAGGACTCAGAGAAACTTAAGAACCTCCCTGATCTACGGCAAAGATTGAAGGCCGTCTGGTTTTCGTCTCAGTAAAAGGGCGGACCACTTAGTGCTCATCGCTGTCTGATACGGGCGCCGAAAAGTCTCTTCCCCCATCGGAATGTTACTTTTATTGCTCTGTCTTCAGAGGGGGGGAGAGGGCCCTGCTTGTCTGATGCCTGCTTATTCAGCTCCTTACCGCATCTCAGACGAAAACTGTTCCAAATACAACCCCTGGCAAAAAGTATGGACTCACCAGTCTTGGATGAGCACTCATTCAGACATTTCATGCTGTAAAACAAACTCAGATCAAAAACATGATACAATATTAAGGTCGTTCCAAAGTGCAACTTGTTGGCTTTCAGGAACACTCAAAGAAATGAAGAGAAACTATTGTGGGAGTCAGTGAATGATACTTTAATTGACCAAGCACAGGGAAATAAATATGGAATCACTCAATTCTGAGGAAAAAAGTGTGGAATCACTCAAATTGGAGGTAGAAAAAAAAGGACACACCCAGTCTATTTCCTTTCCCTAAATGGACACCTGCCCCAGATTAGATGTGCCCGTTAGTGTGCAGTTCAAAACACCTGCAGTCATGACACCTTGGAGGGCTGCTGGACGAAGTGGAGTGGTGAGAACCATGGCTCCAACAAGAGAAATGTCCCTTGAAACAAAAGAGAGGATTGTGAAACTTCTTGAGGAAGGTAACCCTTCACGCATGGTTGCTAAAGATGTGGGCTGTTCACAGTCAGCTGTATCCAAGATATGGACCAAATACAAACAGCATGGAATGGTTGTTAAAGCCAAGCGTACTGGTAGACCAAGAAAGACATCAAAGCGTCAAGACAAACAACTTAAGGCCATTTGTCTTGAAAACCGAAAAAGTACAACTAAACAGATGAAGCATAAATGGGAGGAAGTTGGAGTCAATGTATGTGACCGAACCGTAAGAAATCGCCTAAAGGAGATGGGATTTCAATACAGGAAAGCTAAACGAAAACCAGCATTGACACCTAAACATAAAAGAACGAGACTCCAATGGGCTAAGGAGAGGCAATCATGGACTGTGGATGACTGGATGAAAGTTGTCTTCAGTGATGAGTCAAGAATCTGCATTGGACAAGGTGATGATGCTGGAACTTTTGTTTGGTGCCGTTCCAGTGAGATTTATGAAGAGGCCTGCCTGAAGAAAACAACCAAATTTCCACAGTCCTTGATGATATGGGGCTGCATGTCAGGCAAAGGCACTGGGGAGATGACTGTGGTTAATTCTTCTATCAATGCACAAGTTTACATTGACATTTTGGACAGTTTTCTCATCCCTTCAATTGAACAGATGTTTGGTGATGATGAAATAATTTTCCAAGATGACAATGCATCGTGCCATCGGGCAAAAACAGTGAAGGCATTCCTTGAAGAAAGACACATTCAGTCGATGTCATGGCCTGCAAATAGTCCAGATCTCAACCCAATTGAAAACCTGTGGTGGAGATTGAAAAAAATGGTCCACAAGAAGGGTCCAACCAGCAAAGCTGATCTGGCAACTGCTATCAAAGAGAGTTGGCACCAAATTGATGCAGAATACTGTTTGTCACTCATCAAGTCCATGCCTCACAGACTGAAAGCTGTTATAAAAGCCAAAGGTGGTGCAACTAAATACTAGTGATGTATTTTGAATGGTCTTTTGTTTATGCGTTTTTCATGATTCCATACTTTTTTCCTCAGAATTGAGTGATTCCATATTTATTTCCCTGTGCTTGGTCAATTAAAGTATCATTCACTGACTCCCACAATAGTTTCTCTTCATTTCTTTGAGTGTTCCTGAAAGCCAACAAGTTGCACTTTGGAACGACCTTAATATTGTATCATGTTTTTGATCTGAGTTTGTTTTACAGCATGAAATGTCTGAATGAGTGCTCATCCAAGACTGGTGATTCCATACTTTTTGCCAGGGGTTGTAAGAGTATTGAATATAACTGTTACACATGTCGTAGATTAACTGTATTAAGCACTAAAATTAATCATTTTTCCTTAACACTAGACAATGTCAAACATTGAGAAGTTTAAGTTATTGTTATCAAACCTTATCAAATACGGAGTTTTGAAGCCAAAAATACCTCAGAAATATACAGAGCCAACCATGAGAATCAACTCGTTTAAAGTTTAAACTCAGTTTCAAACAAACACAAAGACCCTATAAATGTTGGGCTGTTGAACTGGACCATTCAAGCTAATTTTCTATTAGCAGCTTTACAAATCTTTTACATAACATTACCAAGACACATTAAAACAAACCTTTATCTTGGCGTTTTTCTATTCTTCCTTTCTTTTCTCCCTCCCTGAAGGATAAGTCCTTTTTGGAGACATTTTGCTGACTTGTCTTCTGACCGGAGCTTTTCACGTTTGGATGAGGCTCATGTTACCAGCGAAGCGTGCGGTACCTACCGCGGCCACCAGGGGCCGCCAAGAGCATATTGTTTCTTTCTATCAATAAAAAAATAATTTCTACATACATTATCAAATATATATATTATTGTAAAAACAAACCACTTAATAGTGACATTGTGTGGTTTTGATATTATGACAGAAATTATTACTAAGAAAAATAAATAAAATCAGCTCCACTGAGGGGGCCCCCTAGTGGCCCTGGGCCCCTAAGCGGCTGCTTAGTTTGCTATGCCTTGTGCCGGCTCTGGCAATCAAAGCAGGAAAATTAATTTGTGGTGAATCTTGCATTTTCCTTCAAGTACAAATCCATTTTATTTCATTTGAAAAGATTTTAATCAGAGTAAAACTGGTTAATATAATTTGAAAGAAAACTCAATCTCATTTTACTTTAAAGACAAAACTATCAAATACTTTTTTGCAGATTTAAAAAAAACAACACTCAATTCTTTACATTCTAGTTTTGATTTTAAAAACTTTTAAAATAAACCCCACTAACTCTCTCTATGGTACAGAATAATACAAATCAATCCCTCAAGTCCAATCTTGTGAGAATGTTCTGGAAGGGAGTCCATGTCCGGTCAAACTCTGTTAATGCATGAAATAGTCAGTGGGCCCCCAAGCCTCTTCATCTATCAGCATCAGTACTGGCACTCCTCAGGGCTGTGTGCTGAGCCCTCTGCTCTTCATGTTGTACACACACAACATACAGTTTGACATAAACAGTAAGTTAATACAATAACATACAGTTTATCATTATTGTTTATTGATACAGAATATACCAGAAAAATAAAACATCAATGAAGGAAAATGTGTCATGGTTGCACATCTCCAAGTATCCAAATGATCACATTTAACAAATACAACAATTTTCAGCTTTATAGACATGAAACCCCTCCAGTCTTTCATTCTAGGTTTAAACCAAATCAGTTCTATAGTGAACCTCAACATAGGACATGTATGGAAAATACTTCTACAGCTTTTCACCTGTGTGAATCCTCATGTGATGAGTTAAATTCTGTTTTCGACTAAAACCTTTTCCACAGTTCACACATGAAAACGGCTTTTCACCTGTGTGAATCATGTGCCGAGTTAAATCCTGTTTTTGACTAAAACTTTTTCCACAGTTCACACATGAAAACGGCTTTTCACCTGTGTGAATCCTCATGTGCCGAGTTAAATCCTGTTTTTGACTAAAACTTTTTCCACAGTTCACACATGAAAACGGCTTTTCACCAGTGTGAGTCATCATGTGAAGAGTTAAAACCTGTTTTTGACTAAAGCGTTTTCCACAGTTCACACATGAAAACGGCTTTTCATCATTATGAATCATCATGTGCCGAGTTAAATTCCGTTTTACACTAAAACTTTTTCCACAGATCACACATGAAAACGGCTTTTCACCTGTGTGAGTCATCATGTGCCGAGATAAATCCTGTTTTTGACTAAAACTTTTACCACACGTCACACATGAAAACGGCTTTTCACCAGTGTGAGTCATCATGTGCCGAGTTAAATCCTGTTTTTGACTAAAACTTTTTCCACAGTTCACACATGAAAACGGCTTTTCACCAGTGTGAATACTCATGTGATGAGTAAAATGTTGTTTTCGACTAAAACTTTTTCCACAGTTCACACATGAAAACGGCTTTTCACCTGTGTGAATCCTCATGTGCAGAGTTAAATTATGTTTTAGACTAAAACTTTTTCCACAGTTCACACATGAAAACGGCTTTTCAACTGTGTGAATCCTCATGTGCCGAGTTAAAACCTGTTTGTGACTAAATCTTTTTCCACAGTTCACACATGAAAACAGCTTTTCACCAGTGTGAATCCTCATGTGCACAGTTAAATTCTGTTTTAGACTAAAACCTTTTCCACAGTTCACACATGAAAACGGCTTTTCACCCGTATGAGTTCTCATATGACCATCAAAAACAGATTTGAAAGCAAAACACTTTTTACAGATGTCACATGAGAAAGGTTTTCTTCTTTCCTGATTTTGGTTCTCAGCTTCAGCAGCTTCCTGGAAGATGACTTGGTTCCTGTTTGGTTCTGATTCAGTGTGGTCTGTTTGCTCATCAACAGGAAACACCATGCAGGTATCAGTCTCCTGTTTTAATTCAATCTGTTCTTCAGCCTGACTGCAGTAAACTTCTTTCTCTTCCACTTTTATCTGATGATCTTCTGGCTCTTCCTGTTCTTGTTTCACCTGCACAGGTTCTAAATCCTCCTGGTCCAGAGTGGATCTCCTCTCCTGCTTTTCACCTGTGTGACGCCTCATGTGGTTAGTCAAACTATCTTTGCGACTAAAGATTTTTCCACAGTTCATACATGAATATGGCTTTTCACCAGTGTGAATCATCATGTGCCGAGTTAAATCCCGTTTTTGACTAAACATTTTTCCACAGTTCACACATGAAAACGGCTTTTCACCATTATAAATCATCATGTGTTGAGTTAAATCCTGTTTTTGACGAAAACGTTTTCCACAGTTCACACATGAAAACGTCTTTTCACCAGTGTGAATCAACATGTGTCGAGTTAAATTCCGTTTTACACTAAAACTTTTTCCACAGTTCACACATGAAAACGTCTTTTCACCAGTGTGAATCAACATGTGCCGAGTTAAATTCCGTTTTACACTAAAAAACTTTCCACAGGTCACACATGAAAACGGCTTTTCACCAGTGTGAATCATCATGTGCTGAGTTAAATCCTGTTTTTGACTAAAACATTTTCCACAGTTCATACATGAAAACGGCTTTTCACCTGTGTGAATCCTCATGTGCCGAGTTAAATCCTGTTTTTGACTAAATCTTTTTCCACAGTTCACACATGAAAACGGCTTTTCACCAGTGTGAATCCTCATGTGCCTAGTTACATGCTTTTTTTGACTAAAACTTTTTCCACAGTTCACACATGAAAACGGCTTTTCACCAGTGTGAATCCTCATGTGCCGAGTTAAATACTTTTTTTGACTAAAACTTTTTCCACAGTTCACACATGAAAACGGCTTTTCACCTGTGTGAATCATCATGTGCTGAGTTAAATCCTGTTTTTGACTAAAACATTTTCCACAGGTCACACATGAAAACGGCTTTTCACCCGTATGAGTTCTCATATGAGCATCAAAAACAGATTTGAAAGACAAACGCTTTTTACAGATGTCACATGAGAAAGGTTTTCTTCTTTCCTGATTTTGGTTCTCAGCTTCAGCAGCTTCCTGGAAGATGACTTGGTTCCTGTTTGGTTCTGATTCAGTGTGGTCTGTTTGCTCATCAACAGGAACCACCATGCAGGTATAAGTCTCCTGTTTTAATTCAATCTGTTCTTCAGCCTGACTGCAGTAAACTTCTTTCTCTTCCACTTTCATCTGATGATTTTCAGGCTCTTCCTGTTCTTGTTTCACCTGCAGAGGTTCTAACTCCTCCTGGTCCAGAGTGGATCTCCTCTCCTGGTTATAAACGTTACACTTCAGGGAATCTGGACAAGAAAATAGAGCAAAAGAGCAATTGTTAACTTTACTGAAGTAAATAGGAGAAATTGTTCATCGTTTAAAACAGCAAGGAACAAAAAACCCACTTGAAAATTCAAGAGCGCAGACAGAGATACAGATCAGTCGATATATCCAGCTGACATTTGGAGAATTCTCAAGTGAACAGATGTAAAAAATATATTTTATTTATTACAAAATTAATTGTAGTCGGGATCATTGTTCATATTTAACAGTAAAATGTATTATTTCAAGATATTTATTTCTATTACTTTGAATTATATTAAAATTTTATTGTAGTCCACTTTATATTTTTATGGTTTATTTATAAACATGAGTTTATTTGTAGGTTAATAGCTGTTTAGTTTTTGTTCCTTTGTTATTAACTTTTCTAAGTTAGACATTAAGAACTGTGGGTCCATTTTCTGTAAGTATAGGGACTGGTATAGGACCAGCATGCACTGGGTTGGGCCTGTTGGTTTTGACCAGAGCAGGAGAGGAAACAATGAAAAGTAGTGATGGTGAGATGCAGCTTCATGAAGCCCTGAGGAACTCCATCCAATCATTCGACTCATGAGCCGATGCACCGCGGTGCTTCATTTGCTCTACTGTGACATCAACTGGACAATATATGTAAAATAGGCAACGTGAAAACAACATGAAGCTTTACAATGAATAAACAAGTTTAAAATGTTTGTGATTCTGATACATAAATTCTGATGAATCTGGTTGTATGAAACAATGGCTGGATCCAAAAGAAAACTAGAAACAAAAAGAAAAGAGGGTTGTGATTGGCTTGTTACTCGCTATGTCACCAGGGACAACGATTTATTACTAAAAAATAAAAACTTTAACTGCTCAGGTTTAGGTGGGTTCTCTGTCTTACCCGCTTCATTACTCGACACATCACTAATGAAAAGTTTGATCTTTGTTATTTGCTTGTCAAACTGGGAGAAATAAACTATAAAAGCAATCTTCAAGGTTTTTGAACTTCTTTTACCTTCGTACGAAGCATCACCTCAGTGCAGCAGTCAGTGTTGGGTAGTAACGGATTACATGTAACGACGTTACGTAATTTAATTACAAAAAAAGAGTAACTGTAATTCGCTACAGTTAAAATGAGAAAATGTGTAATTCAGTTACAGTTACTTCCGAAAATATTAAGAATTACAAATTTAGTTACATTTTTTAAAAAATATGAACAAAAACCTTTGTGAAATATGTAACGATATTTTTATTGCTTTGCGCCCTATATCGCCGTTTCCCGCTGCGGCTCCTTGTCTCTATCATATTTGCCAGCCGCAATGCCACTCTGATGGTCCATCCTGTGCTGGCGGAGCCTCCTGGAGGAACAGCAAGCGAGCGGACGGTTCCATTTCAGCTCAAGCAGCGCATCAAAAATGACAACCTTCCAGCACTGGAAATATAAGGAGCATTTCATTTACATATGTGAAAATGGCTCAAATTTAACCGTGCAGTGCAAGAAGTGTTTGCCGGCTATCAAGAACTTGTCCACGTCGAAGCAATCTATGTCAAACCTGAGGAAACATTTAGAGGTAAGTGCAACTCACTGATAGACGAAGCGTATTGTTTTACGAATATTTGACTGTTTGGTGTTGATGCATGACAAACGTTGGAATCTATTCTTTCCCATGAGACATTGTATACAATGTGATAGTGTAATGGTTTTCATGATGAACATAAAGTAAACTAGAAAATTCCTGAAGAAATGTAACGGGGGCCTGCCAAAGTGTGCCCGTCGGTTTGGACCCAGCGTTCTGATGCTAAACATTAGCATCAATGCTAAGCTTAGCTAAATAGTAGTCATTAGCTTGTGGAATTTTATCACTTGCTTCGCAAGTCAGTCAGTCACTACTCTCCTTATGTATTGCTATGGGCAGGCCCCAATTAATGCTACTTTGAACATATAATTATTAATTATAGTATATTTTTCTTCTATCTTTTTTTCTCTCTTTTCAGAGGAAGCATCCAGGCGTTCTTCTGAAAGGCACGTTTAGTCCATCTGATACTCGGGACCCATCGTCCATCTTAATTCTTGATGCACTGTATTGTGCCGTGTTTAATTTTACAAGCAAGGGTGTGCAAAGAAAAAAATCAAGAAAAATAAAATGTGATGTAAAAGTCTTACTTTGCTTATTTATTACTAAACTAGAGCACTTCATTGTCATTGCACATGTATGAAGTAATGAAATGCAGTTTGGCATCTAATCAAGTGCAACGTGTGCAGATTGTACAGCATGCAGTATTTAGAGATAAAATGCAGTTATTCACAGCTAGGGTAAGGAAAGATGGTTGATAGATATGTGCAGCAGAATAAATAAATTACCCCTAGGGAAATGCATGTATGTGCAGAGCCACTGTAGATAGGGCTATACAAGTGCGAATTGAAGAGGAACACTGTACAAATGTTGGGATGGTACAGTAAGGTATGGATAGAGGGGAAGGAAAGACTGGTCTTTGGGAAGAGTTCAATAAGGTGACCGCTGTAGGAAAGAAGTGGTTTCTGAACCTGCTTGTGTTAGTCTGCAAACTGCGTAAATGGTAGAGCCTGGGGGAGGAGCAGAAAAGAGTATGGCCCGATGAGAGGAGTCTGAGAAAATCTTACATGCCTGGTGCTGGCATCTCTTCTTGTGGACCTCCTGTGATTGCCTGTCAGCAATTCCCTCTCAGCTTAGTGCTCTTTTAAGGTTCCCACTCAGTTCTCAAAAATTAAATGTTGAACATGGGTCAATACTCATTAAAACCTCAAAGTAATCAAAAGTAATTAGTTACATTACTTTTTAAAAGTAATCGAAAAAGTTACACTACAATTACATTTTAAACAAGGTAACTTGTAACTGTAACGGATTACATTTTTAAAGTAACTTACCCAACACTGGCAGCAGTGGCTTGTTGACTGAACTTTTATAGGATGTTTGGTTTGACAAACAATCGCCACTACAATTTATTTATTACAAATTATTACATTTTACAGCTACTAACACACTATTATTGTTTCATGCTGTTTGCTTTACTAACCTTGCGCTGCATTGTTCACATTTCTCCTGTTTTCAAAAGTAAGTTTGATTAGTTAGTTAAAGGAGGAAAAGCCATAAAAGGTCATTTTCTCTCTACATCAATAAGCCATTTTCACAGCGTAATTGTGATTCCTGCGTTCATTTACCGGTTAACAAAACATTTATACGGGAAAAGAACATTTACTAAAATGATCCTCATACAGAAAGGTGCAGACATTTAGACCTTAACCTGCATCCAAACGCTGGTGGTTCCTACCTATTCGGTGTAAGATTATCTGGGGCCTCCGGGAGAAATCCAGCAGTCTGCGATGATCATCCATCTCTTCCTCCGACTTGACGATGATTTCTTTAAACTCTGTGAATGTTTCTTCAGCAGCAGTTAACGGCTCGTTGATAAACTCGTTTAGAGAAACAGTCGAACATTCAACCAAACAGACCATGCGCCATTTTCTTTGTCTTCTTCTTCTTCTTCTTCTTTGAGATTTTATGACTGTCGTTCATTCATGTCATTGCATTACCGCCACCTTGTGGATCTTACGATCATCACATCTAAAGATTTCTCATACAGTGCCAGTTCTCTTTGAAAGACGTAAAATCTTTTCTTCCACTTTATCTAAATAAAACAAATACAATATTAGTATTCCAGTTTTCCACAAATCCAAAGTTAATATTGTCTTCTGATTCGTATCTCCTACATCCCGCAACATGTTTCACAGTTTCTTCACTCCACCAGATCAGAACCTTTCCTATAGTTTCCGTATATCCACAATGATCGCTGCTGCTTTGTTCGGAGTTACCGCTGGTTCCGCCCATCCTGTGGCTTATTGAGAGCCGATCAGCACCGGCTTGTTCACTGAATTGTGCGGTGCTGGTGGTCGAGTGTAAAAGACTTTTACCGGTTTTATCTATTTGATTTTTCTACCGGTATTTTAATAATAGTTTGTATTTTTTTCTTTTTTAGCTCTGAGGATTGAAGGTGGTGCGTTTGGCCCAGATGGTGGCGCCCCCTGTTGCTGTGGCTGTCCCGTGATCAACATAAATCGATTGAGGGAAATCCAACGAGTGTGTGACGTCACGGTGTTTGGTGATTCTTTGCTCGGGAGCCTCCGATCCAGAACCTGTCAGCACCTACCGCCAAGCCTCGGCAACTCAGCTTAGTTTTTCCTAACTTCTTCTCATCTACATAGAGGTATTATTTAATTTTACTGTTTTTATTTTAATAAATTATTATAACTTTGAAACAGTGTCTATTGCAATTCACTCTAAATTTCCCCTCTCGCTGCTCCTCTTTTTATTCAGACTTGGGAAACCCTAGTTACAGAAGTTAACAGCTGCTAGAAAAAGCAAATTAAAGTAAGATAAATGAGTACATATGAAAATAAGAAATTTAAAATCTAACAAATAGCTAAAAATGCAATTTATACCATGTGAGTCTTTCTCCCCTACAATGTGGACCGGTACCAGTACTGGACTGATTCTGATCCTTCAAATGATTTTAACATAACTTAGAAGTTGATGTAAAAATAATGTTTGTTTTGGCCACAAAATGATTATGCTCAGCAGCAAACAACAAATCACCAACTACAGCATAGAGCAGCTCATCCATGTAGCAGCTATGTAGCCTGACGTAAAAACATTTTACTAGACAATGTCAAACATTGAGAAGTTTAAGTTATTGTTATCAAACCTTATCAAACACGGAGTTTTGAAGCCAAAAATACCTCAGAAATATACAGAGCCAACCATGAGAATCAACTCGTTTAAAGTTTAAACTCATGTTCACACAAACACAAAGACCCTATAAATGTTGGGCTGTTGAACTGGACCATTCAAGCTCATTTTCTGTTAGCAGCTTTACAAATCTTTTACATGACATTACCAAGACACATTAAAACAAACCTTTATCTTGGCTATTTTCTATTCTTCCTCTTTTCTCCCTCCCTGAAGGATAAGTCCTTTTTGGAGACATTGTTTTGCTGACTTGTCTTCTGACCGGAGGTTTTCACGTTTGGATGAGGCTCATGTTACCAGCGAAGCGTGCGGTACCTACCGCGGCCACCAGGGGCCGCCAAGAGCATATTGTTTCTTTCTATCAATAAAAAAATAATTTCTACATACATTATCATATATATATTATTGTAAAAACAAACCACTTAATAGTGACATTGTGTGGTTTTGATATTATGACAGAAATTATTACTAAGAAAAATAAATAAAATCAGCTCCACTGAGGGGCCCCCTAGTGGCCCTGGGGCCCTTAGTGGCTGCTTAGTTTGCTATTGCCTTGTGCCGGCTCTGGCAATGAAAGCAGGAAAATTAATTTGTGGTGAATCTTGCATTTTCTTTAAAGTACAAATCCATTTTATTTCATTTGAAAAGATTTTAATCAGAGTAAAACTGGTTAATATAATTTGAAAGAAAACTCAATCTCATTTTATTTTAAAGACAAAAATATTGCAAATATTTTTTTGCAGATTTAAAAAAAAACCCACTCAATTCTGTACATTCTAGTCTTGATTTTAAAAGCTTTTAAAATAAACCCCACTAACTCTCTCTATTGTACAGAATAATACAAATCAATCCCTCAAGTCCAATTTTGTGAGAATGTTCTGGAAGGGAGTCCATGTCCGGTCAAACTCTGTTAATGCATGAAATAGTCAGTGGGCCCCCAAGCCTCTTCATCTATCAGCATCAGTACTGGCACTCCTCAGGGCTGTGTGCTGAGCCCTCTGCTCTTCATGTTGTACACACACAACATACAGTTTGACATAAACAGTAAGTTAATACAATAACATACAGTTTATCATTATTGTTTATTGATAAAGAATATACCAAAAAAAAACAAGAAAGCATCTCTGAAGGAAAATGTGTCATGGTTGCACATCTCCAAGTATCCAAATTATCACATTTAACAAATACAACAATTTTCAGCTTTATAGACATGAAACCCCTCCAGTCTTTCATTCTAGTTTTAAACCAAATCAGTTCTATAGTGAACCTCAACATAGGACATGTATGGAAAATACTTCTACTGCTTTTCACCTGTGTGACGCCTCAAGTGGTGAATTAAACTCACCTTGTGACGAAAACTTTCTCCACAGTTCACACATGAAAATGGTTTTTCACCAGTGTGAATCATCATGTGCTGAGTTAAATTCCGTTTTACACTAAAACTTTTTCCACAGTTCACACATGAAAATGGTTTTTCACCAGTGTGAATCATCATGTGCCGAGTTAAATGCTGTTTTTGACTAAAACTTTTTCCACAGTTCACACACGAAAACAGCTTTTCACCAGTGTGAATCCTCATGTGCTGAGTTAAATTCTGTTTTAGACTAAAACTTTTTCCACAGTTCACACATGAAAATGGTTTTTCACCAGTGTGAATCATCATGTGCCAAGTTAAATCCTGTTTCTGACTAAAACTTTTTCCACAGTTCACACATGAAAAAGGCTTTTCACCTGTGTGAATCCTCACGTGTCGAGTTAAATTCAGTTTTACACTAAAACTTTTTCCACAGTTCACACATGAAAACGGCTTTTCACCAGTGTGAGTCCTCATGTGATGAGTAAAATTCTGTTTTTGACTAAAACTTTTTCCACAGTTCACACATGAAAACGGCTTTTCACCAGTGTGAATCCTCATGTGCCGAGTTAAATCCTGTTTTTGACTAAAACTTTTTCCACAGTTCACACATGAAAACGGCTTTTCACCAGTGTGTATCCTCATGTGCCGAGTTAAATACTTTTTTTGACTAAAACTTTTTCCACAGTTCACACATGAAAACGGCTTTTCACCATTGTGTATCCTCATGTGCTGAGTTAAATCCCGTTTTTGACAAAAACTTTTTCCACAGTTCACACATGAAAACGGCTTTTCACCAGTGTGAATCCTCAAGTGCCGAGTTAAATCCCGTTTTACACTAAAACTTTTTCCACAGTTCACACATGAAAACGGCTTTTCACCTGTGTGAATCATCATGTGCTGAGTTAAATCCCGTTTTTGACAAAAGCTTTTTCCACAGTTCACACATGAAAACGGCTTTTCACCAGTGTGAATCATCATGTGCCGAGTTAAATCCTGTTTTTCACTAAAACTTTTTCCACAGTTCACACATGAAAACGGCTTTTCACCAGTGTGAATCATCATGTGCCGAGTTAAATTCCGTTTTACACTAAAACTTTTTCCACAGTTCACACATGAAAATGGCTTTTCACCAGTGTGAATCATCAAGTGCTGAGTTAAATCCCGGTTTTGACTAAAACTTTTTCCACAGTTCACACATGAAAACGACTTTTCACCAGTGTGAATCATCATGTGCCGAGTTAAATTCCATTTTACACTAAAACTTTTTCCACAGTTCACACATGAAAACGGCTTTTCACCAGTGTGAATCCTCATGTGCAGAGTTAAATTCTGTTTTTGACTAAAACTTTTTCCACAGTTCACACATGAAAACGGCTTTTCACCCGTATGAGTTCTCATGTGAATATCAAAAGCAGATTTGAAAGTCAAACGCTTTTTACAGATGACACATGAGAAAGGTTTTCTTCTTTCCTGATTTTGGTTCTCAGCTTCAGCAGCTTCCTGGAAGATGACTTGGTTCCTCTTTGGTTCTGATTCAGTGTGGTCTGTTTGCTCATCAACAGGAACCACCATGCAGGTATCAGTCTCCTGTTTTAATTCAATCTGTTCTTCAGCCTGACTGCAGTAAACTTCTTTCTCTTCCACTTTTATCTGATGATCTTCAGGCTCTTCCTGTTCTTGTTTCACCTGCACAGGTTCTAATTCCTCCTGGTCCAGAGTGGATCTCCTCTCCTGGTTATAAACGTTACACTTCAGGGAATCTGGAGAAGAAAACAGAGAAAAAGAGTAATTGTTAACTTTACTGAAGTAAAACGTATAAGGCAGAAATGAACAAAAATCCATTTGAAAATTCAAGAGCGTAGACAGAGATATAGATGAATCGACATATCCAGCTGACATTTGGAGAATTCTCAAATGAACGGATTTTAAACAAATACTATAAATTATATTCAAATTTCATTTTAGTCCACTTTTTTAAAAGCCCTGAGGAACTCCATCCAATCATTCGACTCATGAGCCGATACATCGCGGTGCTTCATTTGCTCTACTGTGACATCAACTGGACAATATATGTAAAATAGGCAGCGTGAAAACAACATGAAGCTTTACAATGAATAAACAAGTTTAAAATCTTTGTGATTCTGATACATAAATTCCGATTAATCTCGTTGTATGAAACAATGGCTGGATCCAAAAGAAAACTAGAAACAAAAAGAAAAGAGGGTTGTGATTGGCTTGTTACTCGCTATGTCACCAGGGACAACGATTTATTACTAAAAAATAAAAACTTTAACTGCTCAGGTTTAGGTGAGTTCTCTGTCTTACCCGCTTCATTACTCAACACATCACTAATGAAAAGTTTGATCTTTGTTATTTGCTTGTCAAACTGGAAAAAATAAACTATAAAAGCAATCTTCAAGTTTTTTGAACTTCTTTCACCTTCGTACGAAGCATCACCTCAGTGCAGCAGTCAGTGTTGGGTAGTAACGGATTACATGTAACGACGTTACGTAATTTAATTACAAAAAAAGAGTAACTGTAATTCGCTACAGTTAAAATGAGAAAATATGTAATTCAGATACAGTTACTTCCGAAAATATTAAGAATTACAAATTTAGTTACATTTTTTAAAAAATATGAACAAAAACCTTTGCGAAATATGTAATGATATTTTTATTGCTTTGCGCCCTATATCGCCGTTTCCCGCTGCGGCTCCTTGTCTCTATCATATTTGCCAGCCGCAATGCCACTCTGATGTTCCATCCTGTGCTGGCGGAGCCTCCTGGAGGAACAGCAAGCGAGCGGACGGTTCCATTTCAGCTCAAGCAGCGCATCAAAAATGACAACCTTCCAGCACTGGAAATATAAGGAGCATTTCATTTACATATGTGAAAATGGCTCAAATTTAACCGTGCAGTGCAAGAAGTGTTTGCCGGCTATCAAGAACTTGTCCACGTCGAAGCAATCTATGTCAAACCTGAGGAAACATTTAGAGGTAAGTGCAACTCACTGATAGACGAAGCGTATTGTTTTATGAATATTTGACTGTTTGGTGTTGATGCATGACAAACGTTGGAATCTATTCTTTCCCATGAGACATTGTATGCAATGTGCTAGTGTTATGGTTTTCATGATGAACATAAAGTAAACTAGAAAATTCCTGAAGAAATTTAACCGGGGCCTGCCAAAGTGTGCCCGTCGGTTTGGACCCAGCGTTCTGATGCTAAAAATTAGCACCAATGCTAAGCTAAGCTAAATAGTAGTCATTAGCTTGTGGAATTTTATCACTTGCTTCGCAAGTCAGTCACTGCTCTCCTTATGTATTGCTATGGGCAGGCCCCAATTAATGCTACTTTGAACATATAATTATTAATCATAGTATATTTTTCTTCTATCTTTTTCTCTCTTTTCAGAGGAAGCATCCAGGCGTTCTTCTGAAAGGCACGTTTAGTCCATCTGATACTCGGGACCCATCGTCCATCTTAATTCTTGATGCACTGTATTGTGCCGTGTTTAATTTTACAAGCAAGGGTGTGCAAAGAAAAAATCACGAAAAATAAAATGTGATGTAAAAGTCTTACTTTGCTTATTTATTACTAAACTAGAGCACTTCATTGTCATTGCACATGTATGAAGTAATGAACTGCAGTTTGGCATCTAATCAAGTGCAACGTGTGCAGATTGTACAGCATGCAGTATTTAGAGATAAAATGCAGTTATTCACAGCTAGGGTAAGGAAAGATGGTTGATAGATATGTGCAGCAGAATAAATAAATTACCCCTAGGGAAATGCATGTATGTGCAGAGCCACTGTAGATAGGGCTATACAAGTGCGAATTGAAGAGGAACACTGTACAAATGTTGGGATGGTACAGTAAGGTATGGATAGAGGGGAAGGAAAGACTGGTCTTTGGGAAGAGTTCAATAAGGTGACCGCTGTAGGACAGAAGTGGTTTCTGAACCTGCTTGTGTTAGTCTGCAAACTGCGTAAATGGTAGAGCCTGGGGGAGGAGCAGAAAAGAGTATGGCCCGATGAGAGGAGTCTGAGAAAATCTTACATGCCTGGTGCTGGCATCTCTTCTTGTGGACCTCCTGTGATTGCCTGTCAGCAATTCCCTCTCAGCTTAGTGCTCTTTTAAGGTTCCCACTCAGTTCTCAAAAATTAAATGTTGAACATGGGTCAATACTCATTAAAACCTCAAAGTAATCAAAAGTAATCAAAAGTAATTAGTTACATTACTTTTTAAAAGTAATCGAAAAAGTTACACTACAATTACATTTTAAACAAGGTAACTTGTAACTGTAACGGATTACATTTTTAAAGTAACTTACCCAACACTGGCAGCAGTGGCTTGTTGACTGAACTTTTATAGGATGTTTGGTTTGACAAACAATCGCCACTACAATTTATTTATTACAAATTATTACATTTCACAGCTACTAACACACTATTATTGTTTCATGCTGTTTGCTTTACTAACCTTGCGCTGCATTGTTCACATTTCTCCTGTTTTCAAAAGTAAGTTTGATTAGTTAAAGGAGGAAAAGCCATAAAAGGTCATTTTATTTCTACATCAATAAGCCATTTTCACAGCGTAATTCTGATCTCTGCGTTCATTTACCGGTTAACAAAACATTTATACGGGAAAAGAACATTTACTAAAATGATCCTCATACAGAAAGGTGCAGACATTTAGACCTTAACCTGCATCCAAACGCTGGTGGTTCCTACCTATTCGGTGTAAGATTATCTGGGGCCTCCGGGAGAAATCCAGCAGTCTGCGATGATCATCCATCTCTTCCTCCGACTTGACGATGATTTCTTTAAACTCTGTGAATGTTTCTTCAGCAGCAGTTAACGGCTCGTTGATAAACTCGTTTAGAGAAACAGTCGAACATTCAACAAAACAGACCATGCGCCATTTTCTTTGTCTTCTTTGTCTTCTGCTTCTTCTTCTTCTTGGTATTTATTGGCGGTTGGCAACAAACTTACAGTAGTATTACCGCCACTTACCAGTATGGAGTGTGGTTCGAGATGGTCTATAAACTTTCACTTTCTACCTTTTCCCTCCATTAACTCCTGATTAAACATACCCCCACACATACACACCTGCTTATATTATCCAACTTGCTTATAACTTTATATACCCCTCTTTGATATTCTTTACACATTCACACCCAACTTGCTCTACTCATATCCTATGAAATAGCTTTGTTTTTTTAAGATACCGAATAATTATTTGAATATGTCTACTCCCGAAATCTCTCCTCAAAAATTCTATTAAATTAAACCTTTCTTTAATACCTACACACTCTCTCAGCATGCATCTTCTCTCTTCTTCATACTTACAACACTCTAAAATAACATGCTCTATTGTTTCAGACTTCTCACAATAATCACACTTTCCAGTTTTATGCTTTTGTATTTTAAAAAGTGAATAATTAAGCCCTGTATGACCGAACCTTAACCTTGTTATTATTCTTTCCTCCTTCCTATTCCTTCTTCCTATTCTTTTCTTTCCTACAGCCACCTGAATTTTATAAAACCACCTTCCTGTTAACCCTTTATCCCACCTTCTCTGCCATATTTTCATCAGCTCTTCTTTGACTTTACTTTTCCCTTCCGATTTACTCATCTTAACTGTAAAACTAATAGGATTATGTATTGCCTTCTTTGCCGTTATATCAGCCTTCTCGTTTCCTACTATCCCTATATGTGCTGGAACCCACACAAATGTAACTACTAATCCCAAATGTTGTATTCTAAATAGATTATGATATATTTCTAATAAAATGTCCATCCTACTGTCCGTATTATTATTTTTTATGCTTAGCAAAGCTGAGCTTGAATCAGAGCAAATTATTGCTTGTAAAGGCTTTACTTCCTCAATCCATTGTAAAGCCAAAAGTATTGCTAACATTTCTCCTGTATAAATTGATAGCCCGTCTGTGATTCTCTTCCCAATATACACTTTGAAATCTGGAATTGTACATGCTATTCCTATTTTTCCGTCGATTTTTGAAGCATCTGTATAAATTTGGACATGTCTATAGTAATTATTTAAATGTGATTGCACTGCATACTTTTCTACAACATTTGACTTATCTTGTTTTTTTACCAATATTGATAAATCAACTATAGCTTCTGGTAAAATCCACGGTGGTATAACTGATATTGGATCTGTTTGACTAATTTCCAGAGTGTCCACTTTAAGTTCCTTCACTTCCTTTTCAATTTTCCATCCATAACTTTTCATCTCTTTCTTTTCCTTTTCCCAAGATGATTTTAAAATTTCCCGAGTTGGATGTCCACATTTATTGCCCATCAAATTTAGCCAATAATTAATTCCTAATGTAGTTCTCCTTAGATCTAGTGGCATTTCTCCCATTTCTACTTCTAATGTTGCTGTTGGTGTTGTTTTGAATGCTCCGGTACATACTCTTAGTGCTAGATGTTGAATCCTGTCTTGTCATGAAGTGCGGGTGGTGAGAGTGGTGAGGCAGAGGCAGCGGACCCAGGTATGATGAATTATGATGGTTTAATGAAGAAAACTAGTCCAAACAACGAGCAGCAGGCACATCGAACACACTGACCACGAATAGACTGAACATTGACGAGGACCCGACGAGGAACAAGGAACACAGGTGGAGTTAAATACACGGGAGGGTAATCACAGAACGAGACACACCTGGGAACAATCAAGGGGAGGACAGGACAACGAAGAGACTCAAGGACACAAAACACTCTAAATGAACACAGAAAACACAGATCCTGACATGTCTAATCTATCTAAGTGAATTTTAGCTGCTGAACCGTACACTAAGCACCCATAATCAAGATCAGATCTAATTATCCCCGTATAAATTTGCTTTAAGGTTTTTCTCCCTGCTCCCCAATCACTACCCGCCAAACATCTTAATATATTCAATTTTCTCTTACATTTATCAACAATCTTTTGGATGTGAATATTCCACTTTAATTTCTCATCAAACCACAAACCTAAGAATTTTATACTCTTTACCTGTTCAATTTTCTGATTATATAATTTTAATTCTATAACCTTATTTGTTTTTTTGTTTTTTTTTGGAAAATATAATTACCTTCGTTTTGTCCACTGAGAATTTAAACCCCCATTTCAATGCCCACAACTCTATATCTATAATAACCTTTTGTATTTTTTTAACTATAAACTCTATATTCTTCCCTCTTTTCCAAATAGCTCCATCATCTGCAAAGAGTGAACAGCCCATGTCCTTTCCAATATTTTCAAATATGTCATTTATCATAACAGAAAACAATAATGGACTAATAATACTTCCTTGTGGCGTACCATTTTCCACTACATATTTATCTGAAACAACCTCACCTATTCTTACCTGTAATTTTCTATTTGTTAAAAAGTCTTTAATCCATTCATATATCTTTCCTTTAATCCCCAATTTGTATAATTTAATTAATAAACCCTCTACCCACATCATATCACATGCTTTTTCAATATCGAAAAACACTGCCACTACACTTTCCTTGTTTACTTGAGCTCTTCTGATTTCATGCTCAAGACATAATGTTGCATCATTAGTGCTCCTCCCTTTCCGAAAACAACTTTGATAATTAGAAATAAATCCCTTTTTATTCAAATAATACACTAACCTATTATTAATCATTTTTTCCATTATTTTGCATAAGTTTGAAGTTAATGCTATTGGCCTGTAACTATCTGTTTTTGAATGATCTTTTCCTGGTTTAGCTATTGGTACAATTATAGATTCCTTCCATAACTCTGGTAATTTCCCCTCCTCCCAGATTTTATTAAATAATTTCAATATTATCATTTTTGACTTATCACTTAGTTGATTTATCATTCTATACCAAATTTTATCTTTACCTGGCGCTGTATTTTTGGTCTTTTTAAGCACTCCGTTTAATTCCACTTTGGTAAACTCCACATTCAAAAAATTATTTGTATCTTCCTCATTCTCCATTAAATTTTTATACTTAAGAACAGTATTTTCTCTTCCCTTTCTTCCCTCTTCGCTAATGTTATTTGTACTATGTATCTTACTAAAAACTCTTGCCAATACCTCAGCTTTTTCCTCATCCCTAATTATATCTACATCCTCAATTTTTAATACAGGATAATCAAACTCTTTTTTAATTCCATTCATTTTTTTAATTACTTTCCAAATCTTCTCAATTTTTGCATCTCTTCCTATTGTACTACAAAAATTTCTCCAATAATCTCTCTTAGCATTTTTAATAATCTTCCTTACTACTGCTTGCTTCCTTTTATAATCAATTAAGTTCAAATATATTGGGTTACGTTTTAATACCTTTAAGGCTTTATTTCTTAATTTAATTACTTCCTTACACTCACTTGTCCACCATGGCACCTTTTTCTTATCATTAATACTCCCTGACCTTTTAATAGACTTCTCTGCAGCTTCCATTATTATCTCTGTAATACTTGCATTTACTTCATTTATATGCATATTAAAATCTACCTTATCTAAATACATTTCACTCACATATCTAAACTTACTCCAATCAGCCTTATTAAAGTTAAATCTTTCCCCTCTATTTTTATATTTATTTCCAATTATTCCTACCCTTATAGTTATAGGATAATGATCACTACCTATTGTAGTTTCCTTGTCAACCGACCACTCACAGATACCCGCTATATCATTCGATACAAATGTTAGATCTATATCTGATTCCTTCCCCGTTTTAACATTGATTCTTGTACCCCTTCTCTCATTAATACATACCAAATTTTTCATTTCTATTACTTCTTCTATAATTTGCCCATTTTTATCATTACTATTACCCCACAGTGTACTTTTTGCATTGAAATCCCCACACCAGATTACTCTCCCCTCTAAATACTCTAATAATTCTACCATTATTTCAGCCATTAACGATTTACATGGATTATAGAAATTTATTATTTTAAATTTACCTCCCTGCTCCCATGTTTCAATTATTATGAATTCTAGTTCTTTCCCTTTTCCTAAGACCCGATATTGTATCCCTCGTTTTATAAATATTCCGCAGCCACCTCCTCCTCCCTCTTCTCGATCTCTTCTTATACTAACATATCCCCTAATCACAAAATCTAATGTTGGCTTTAACCAAGTTTCCTGCACACATATTATATCTGGTTGGACTTCAAGCTCATCAATATAACCTTTAAATTCCTGTCCATTAGCTATCAGGCTCCTAGCATTCCATTGAAGTATTAGCATAAACTACTTTCACCTGCTGCTCCCGAATTTTTCTCCACCTCTAACTTTTTATTTATTTCTTCCCATGTTCCTTCCTTAAACCCCAAGAATTTTTCGGCTCCTTTCACTATTATTTTAATCTTCTCAGTTTTGTTCTTAGCTTGATCAGTACAGTTGATAACATATGCTATGAATAAAACTAGATTTTCCACTGAATAAGTGATCTTAACTTCAGGTAGTATTTTAGTTTGCTGTTTTGTTTGGCTTCTCATTTGCTCAATCCCTCCTTTTTCCTGTTCCCTCACACTTTTTACAGCTTCTGCATAGCTAACATTTTTAGTTGTTTTTATCTGCACCACTTCTTTAGCCCTCTTCCTAACCTCGCATCCTCCGTACGTGACCCTATGATTTCCCCCACAATTACAACATTTCTCTACTACATTTTCCTTACATTCTTCAAATTTATGGTCTTCCCCACATTTTGGACATCTCTGCTTTCCTTTACATACTGCCGCAATGTGCCCGTACCTTTGACATTTATAGCACCGAAGTGGTGGTGGTGTATAATGTCTGACTTGGAAGCTTATATATCCTATTTTTATGTTCATTGGCAGCTCTTTTTCCTCAAACTCCACCAGAACTGACATACTCCCCACTCTCTCTTGTCTTCTTCTTCTTCTTTGGGATTTTATGACTGTCGTTCATTCATGTCATTGCATTACCGCCACCTTGTGGATCTTACGATCATCACATCTAAAGATTTCTCATACAGTGCCAGTTCTCTTTGAAAGACGTAAAATCTTTTCTTCCACTTTATCTAAATAAAACAAATACAATATTAGTATTCCAGTTTTCCACAAATCCAAAGTTAATATTGTCTTCTGATTCGTATCTCCTACATCCCGCAACATGTTTCACAGTTTCTTCACTCCACCAGATCAGAACCTTTCCTATAGTTTCCGTATATCCACAATGATCGCTGCTGCTTTGTTCGGAGTTACCGCTGGTTCCGCCCATCCTGTGGTTTATTGAGAGCCGATCAGCACCGGCTTGTTCACTGAATTGTGCGGTGTTGGTGGTCGGGTGTAAAAGACTTTTAACGGTTTTATCTATTTGATTTTTCTACCGGTATTTTAATAATAGTTTGTATTTTTTTCTTTTGTAGCTCTGAGGATTGAAGGTGGTGCGTTTGGCCCAGATGGTGGCGCCCCCTGTTGCTGTGGCTGTCCCGTGATCAACATAAATCGATTGAGGGAAATCCAACGAGTGTGTGACGTCACGGTGTTTGGTGATTCTTTGCTCGGGAGCCTCCGATCCAGAACCTGTCAGCACCTACCGCCAAGCCTCGGCAACTCAGCTTAGTTTTTCCTAACTTCTTCTCATCTACATAGAAGTATTATTTAATTTTACTGTTTTTATTTTAATAAATTATTATAACTTTGAAACAGTGTCTATTGCAATTCACTCTAAATTTCCCCTCTCGCTGCTCCTCTTTTTATTCAGACTTGGGAAACCCTAGTTACAGAAGTTAACAGCTGCTAGAAAAAGCAAATTAAAGTAAGATAAATGAGTACATATGAAAATAAGAAATTTAAAATCTAACAAATAGCTAAAAATGCCATTTATACCAGGTGAGTCTTTCTCCCCTACAATGTGGACCGGTACCAGTACTGGACTGATTCTGATCCTTCAAATGATTTTAACATAACTTAGAAGTTGATGTAAAAATAATGTTTGTTTTAGCCACAAAATGATTATGCTCAGCAGCAAACAACAAATCACCAACTACAACATAGAGCAGCTCATCCATGTAGCAGCTATGTAGCCTGACGTAAAAACATTTTGCTAGACAATGTCAAACATTGAGAAGTTTAAGTTATTGTTATCAAACCTTATCAAACACGGAGTTTTGAAGCCAAAAGTACCTCAGAAATATACAGAGCCAACCATGAGAATCAACTCATTTAAAGTTTAAACTCAGGTTCACACAAACACAAAGACCCTATAAATGTTGGGCTGTTGAACTGGACCATTCAATCTAATTTTCTGTTAGCAGCTTTACAAATCTTTTACATGACATTACCAAGACACATTAAAACAAACCTTTATCTTGGCTTTTTTCTATTCTTCCTTTCTTTTCTCCCTCCCTGAAGGATAAGTCCTTTTTGGAGACATTGTTTTGCTGACTTGTCTTCTGACCGGAGGTTTTCACGTTTGGATGAGGCTCATGTTACCAGCGAAGCGTGCGGTACCTATCGCGGCCACCAGGGGCCGCCAAGAGCATATTGTTTCTTTCTATCAATAAAATAATAATTTCTACATACATTATCATATATATATTATTGTAAAAACAAACCACTTAATAGTGACATTGTGTGGTTTTGATATTATGACAGAAATTATTACTAAGAAAAATAAATAAAATCAGCTCCACTGAGGGGGCCCCCTAGTGGCCCTGGGGCCCCTAGTGGCTGCTTAGTTTGCTAATGCCTTGTGCCGGCTCTGGCAATGAAAGCAGGAAAATTAATTTGTGGTGAATCTTGCATTTTCTTTCAAGTACAAATCCATTTTATTTCATTTGAAAAGATTTTAATCATCTGGTTAATATAATTTGAAAGAAAACTCAATCTCATTTTACTTTAAAGACAAAACTATCGCAAATATTTTTTTCCAGATTTAAAAAAAACCCACTCAATTCTGTACATTCTAGTTTTGATTTTAAAAACTTTTAAAATAAACCCCACTAACTCTCTCTATTGTACAGAATAATACAAATCAATCCCTCAAGTCCAATCATGTGAGAATGTTCTGGAAGGGAGTCCATGTCCGGTCAAACTCTGTTAATGCATGAAATAGTCAGTGGGCCCCCAAGCCTCTTCATCTATCAGCATCAGTACTGGCACTCCTCAGGGCTGTGTGCTGAGCCCTCTGCTCTTCATGTTGTACACACACAACATACAGTTTGACATAAACAGTAAGTTAATACAATAACATACAGTTTATCATTATTGTTTATTGATAAAGAATATACCAAAAAAAAAAACAAGAAAGCATCTCTGAAGGAAAATGTGTCATGGTTGCACATCTCCAAGTATCCAAATGATCACATTTAACAAATACAACAATTTTCAGCTTTATAGACATGAAACCCCTCCAGTCTTTCATTCTAGTTTTAAACCAAATCAGTTCTATAGTGAACCTCAATATAGGACATGTATGGAAAATACTTCTACTGCTTTTCACCTGTGTGACGCCTCAAGTGGTGAATTAAACTCACCTTGTGACGAAAACTTTTTCCACAGTTCACACATGAAAATGGTTTTTCACCATTGTGAATCATCATGTGCTGAGTTAAATGCTGTTTGTGACTAAAACTTTTTCCACAGTTCACACATGAAAACGGCTTTTCACCCGTATGAGTTCTCATGTGAGCATAAAAATCAGATTTGAAAGACAAACGCTTTTTACAGATGTCACATGAGAAAGGTTTTCTTCTTTCCTGATTTTGGTTCTCAGCTTCAGCAGCTTCCTGGAAGATGACTTGGTTCCTGTTTGGTTCTGATTCAGTGTGGTCTGTTTGCACAACAACAGGAACCACCATGCAGGTATCAGTCTCCTGTTTTAATTCAATCTGTTCTTCAGCCTGACTGCAGTAAACTTCTTTCTCTTCCACTTTTATCTGATGATCTTCTGGCTCTTCCTGTTCTTGTTTCACCTGCACAGGTTCTAACTCCTCCTGGTCCAGAGTGGATCTCCTCTCCTGCTTTTCACCTGTGTGAATCCTCACGTGCCGAGTTAAATCCTGTTTCTGACTAAAACTTTTTCCACAGTTCACACATGAAAAAGGCTTTTCACCTGTGTGAATCCTCACGTGTCGAGTTAAATTCAGTTTTACACTAAAACTTTTTCCACAGTTCACACATGAAAACGGCTTTTCACCAGTGTGAGTCCTCATGTGATGAGTAAAATTCTGTTTTTGACTAAAACTTTTTCCACAGTTCACACATGAAAACGGCTTTTCACCAGTGTGAATCCTCATGTGCCGAGTTAAATCCTGTTTTTGACTAAAACTTTTTCCACAGTTCACACATGAAAACGGCTTTTCACCAGTGTGTATCCTCATGTGCCGAGTTAAATACTTTTTTTGACTAAAACTTTTTCCACAGTTCACACATGAAAACGGCTTTTCACCATTGTGTATCCTCATGTGCTGAGTTAAATCCCGTTTTTGACAAAAACTTTTTCCACAGTTCACACATGGAAACGGCTTTTCACCAGTGTGAATCCTCAAGTGCCGAGTTAAATCCCGTTTTACACTAAAACTTTTTCCACAGTTCACACATGAAAACGGCTTTTCACCTGTGTGAATCATCATGTGCTGAGTTAAATCCCGTTTTTGACAAAAGCTTTTTCCACAGTTCACACATGAAAACGGCTTTTCACCAGTGTGAATCATCATGTGCCGAGTTAAATCCTGTTTTTCACTCAAACTTTTTCCACACTTCACACATGAAAACGGCTTTTCACCAGTGTGAATCATCATGTGCCGAGTTAAATTCCGTTTTACACTAAAACTTTTTCCACAGTTCACACATGAAAATGGCTTTTCACCAGTGTGAATCATCATGTGCTGAGTTAAATCCCGTTTTTGACTAAAACGTTTTCCACAGTTCACACATGAAAACGGCTTTTCACCAGTGTGAATCATCAAGTGCTGAGTTAAATTCCGTTTTACACTAAAACTTTTTCCACAGTTCACACATGAAAACGGCTTTTCACCTGTGTGAATCCTCATGTGCAGAGTTAAATTCTGTTTTTGACTAAAACGTTTTCCACAGTTCACACATGAAAACGGCTTTTCACCCGTATGAGTTCTCATGTGAATATCAAAAGCAGATTTGAAAGTCAAACGCTTTTTACAGATGACACATGAGAAAGGTTTTCTTCTTTCCTGATTTTGGTTCTCAGCTTCAGCAGCTTCCTGGAAGATGACTTGGTTCCTGTTTGGTTCTGATTCAGTGTGGTCTGTTTGCTCATCAACAGGAACCACCATGCAGGTATCAGTCTCCTGTTTTAATTCAATCTGTTCTTCAGCCTGACTGCAGTAAACTTCTTTCTCTTCCACTTTTATCTGATGATCTTCAGGCTCTTCCTGTTCTTGTTTCACCTGCACAGGTTCTAATTCCTCCTGGTCCAGAGTGGATCTCCTCTCCTGGTTATAAACGTTACACTTCAGGGAATCTGGAGAAGAAAACAGAGAAAAAGAGTAATTGTTAACTTTACTGAAGTAAATCGTTTAAGGCAGAAATGAACAAAAAACAATTTGAAAATTCAAGAGCGTAGACAGAGATATAGATGAATCGACATATCCAGCTGACATTTGGAGAATTCTCAAATGAACGGATTTTAAACAAATACTATAAATTATATTCAAATTTCATTTTAGTCCACTTTTTTAAAAGCCCTGAGGAACTCCATCCAATCATTCGACTCATGAGCCGATGCACCGCGGTGCTTCATTTGCTCTACTGTGACATCAACTGGACAATATATGTAAAATAGGCAGCGTGAAAACAACATGAAGCTTTACAATGAATAAACAAGTTTAAAATCTTTGTGATTCTGATACATAAATTCCGATTAATCTCGTTGTATGAAACAATGGCTGGATCCAAAAGAAAACTAGAAACAAAAAGAAAAGAGGGTTGTGATTGGCTTGTTACTCGCTATGTCACCAGGGACAACGATTTATTACTAAAAAATAAAAACTTTAACTGCTCAGGTTTAGGTGAGTTCTCTGTCTTACCCGCTTCATTACTCAACACATCACTAATGAAAAGTTTGATCTTTGTTATTTGCTTGTCAAACTGGAAAAAATAAACTATAAAAGCAATCTTCAAGTTTTTTGAACTTCTTTTACCTTCGTACGAAGCATCACCTCAGTGCAGCAGTCAGTGTTGGGTAGTAACGGATTACATGTAACGACGTTACGTAATTTAATTACAAAAAAAGAGTAACTGTAATTCGTTACAGTTACAATGAGAAAATATGTAATTCAGTTACAGTTACTTCCGAAAATATTAAGAATTACAAATTTAGTTACATTTAAAAAAAAATATGAACAAAAACCTTTGTGAAATATGTAACGATATTTTTATTGCTTTGCGCCCTATATCGCCGTTTCCCGCTGCGGCTCCTTGTCTCTATCATATTTGCCAGCCGCAATGCCACTCTGATGTTCCATCCTGTGCTGGCGGAGCCTCCTGGAGGAACAGCAAGCGAGCGGACGGTTCCATTTCAGCTCAAGCAGCGCATCAAAAATGACAACCTTCCAGCACTGGAAATATAAGGAGCATTTCATTTACATATGTGAAAATGGCTCAAATTTAACCGTGCAGTGCAAGAAGTGTTTGCCGGCTATCAAGAACTTGTCCACGTCGAAGCAATCTATGTCAAACCTGAGGAAACATTTAGAGGTAAGTGCAACTCACTGATAGACGAAGCGTATTGTTTTATGAATATTTGACTGTTTGGTGTTGATGCATGACAAACATTGGAATCTATTCTTTCCCATGAGACATTGTATACAATGTGCTAGTGTAATGGTTTTCATGATGAACATAAAGTAAACTAGAAAATTCCTGAAGAAATGTAACGGGGGCCTGCCAAAGTGCGCCCGTCGGTTTGGACACAGCGTTCTGATGCTAAAAATTAGCATCAATGCTAAGCTTAGCTAAATAGTAGTCATTAGCTTGTGGAATTTTATCACTTGCTTCGCAAGTCAGTCAGTCACTGCTCTCCTTATGTATTGCTATGGGCAGGCCCCAATTAATGCTACTTTGAACATATAATTATTAATCATAGTATTTTTTTCTTCTATCTTTTTTTCTCTCTTTTCAGAGGAAGCATCCAGGCGTTCTTCTGAAAGGCACGTTTAGTCCATCTGATACTCGGGACCCATCGTCCATCTTAATTCTTGATGCGCTGTATTGTGCCGTGTTTAATTTTACAAGCAAGGGTGTGCAAAGAAAAAATCAAGAAAAATAAAATGTGATGTAAAAGTCTTACTTTGCTTATTTATTACTAAACTAGAGCACTTCATTGTCATTGCACATGTATGAAGTAATGAAATGCAGTTTGGCATCTAATCAAGTGCAACGTGTGCAGAATGTACAGCATGCAGTATTTAGAGATAAAATGCAGTTATTCACAGCTAGGGTAAGGAAAGATGGTTGATAGATATGTGCAGCAGAATAAATAAAATACCCCTAGGGAAATGCATGTATGTGCAGAGCCACTGTAGATAGGGCTATACAAGTGCGAATTGAAGAGGAACACTGTACAAATGTTGGGATGGTACAGTAAGGTATGGATAGAGGGGAAGGAAAGACTGGTCTTTGGGAAGAGTTCAATAAGGTGACCGCTGTAGGAAAGAAGTGGTTTCTGAACCTGCTTGTGTTAGTCTGCAAACTGCGTAAATGGTAGAGCCTGGGGGAGGAGCAGAAAAGAGTATGGCCCGATGAGAGGAGTCTGAGAAAATCTTACATGCCTGGTGCTGGCATCTCTTCTTGTGGACCTCCTGTGATTGCCTGTCAGCAATTCCCTCTCAGCTTAGTGCTCTTTTAAGGTTCCCACTCAGTTCTCAAAAATTAAATGTTGAACATGGGTCAATACTCATTAAAACCTCAAAGTAATCAAAAAGTAATTAGTTACATTACTTTTTAAAAGTAATCGAAAAAGTTACACTACAATTACATTTTAAACAAGGTAACTTGTAACTGTAACGGATTACATTTTTAAAGTAACTTACCCAACACTGGCAGCAGTGGCTTGTTGACTTAACTTTTATAGGATGTTTGGTTTGACAAACAATCGCCACTACAATTTATTTATTACAAATTATTACATTTTACAGCTACTAACACACTATTATTGTTTCATGCTGTTTGCTTTACTAACCTTGCGCTGCATTGTTCACATTTCTCCTGTTTTCAAAAGTAAGTTTGATTAGTTAAAGGAGGAAAAGCCATAAAAGGTCATTTTATTTCTACATCAATAAGCCATTTTCACAGCGTAATTGTGATTCCTGCGTTCATTTACCGGTTAACAAAACATTTATACGGGAAAAGAACATTTACTAAAATGATCCTCATACAGAAAGGTGCAGACATTTAGACCTTAACCTGCATCCAAACGCTGCTGGTTCCTACCTATTCGGTGTAAGATTATCTGGGGCCTCCGGGAGAAATCCAGCAGTCTGCGATGATCATCCATCTCTTCCTCCGACTTGACGATGATTTCTTTAAACTCTGTGAATGTTTCTTCAGCAGCAGTTAACGGCTCGTTGATAAACTCGTTTAGAGAAACAGTCGAACATTCAACCAAACAGACCATGCGCCATTTTCTTTGTCTTCTTCTTCTTCTTCTTCTTTGGGATTTTATGACTGTCGTTCATTCATGTCATTGCATTACCGCCACCTTGTGGATCTTACGATCATCACATCTAAAGATTTCTCATACAGTGCCAGTTCTCTTTGAAAGACGTAAAATCTTTTCTTCCACTTTATCTAAATAAAACAAATACAATATTAGTATTCCAGTTTTCCACAAATCCAAAGTTAATATTGTCTTCTGATTCGTATCTCCTACATCCCGCAACATGTTTCACAGTTTCTTCACTCCACCAGATCAGAACCTTTCCTATAGTTTCCGTATATCCACAATGATCGCTGCTGCCTTGTTCGGAGTTACCGCTGGTTCCGCCCAACCTGTGGCTTATTGAGAGCCGATCAGCACCGGCTTGTTCACTGAATTGTGCGGTGCTGGTGGTCGAGTGTAAAAGACCTTTACCGGTTTTATCTATTTGATTTTTCTACCGGTATTTTAATAATAGTTTGTATTTTCTTCTTTTTTAGCTCTGAGGATTGAAGGTGGTGCGTTTGGCCCAGATGGTGGCGCCCCCTGTTGCTGTGGCTGTCCCGTGATCAACATAAATCGATTGAGGGAAATCCAACGAGTGTTTGTGACGTCACGGTGTTTGGTGATTCTTTGCTCCGGAGCCTCCGATCCAGAACCTGTCAGCACCTACCGCCAAGCGTCGGCAACTCAGCTTAGTTTTTCCTAAGTTCTTCTCATCTACATAGAAGTATTATTTAATTTTACTGTTTTTATTTTAATAAATTATTATAACTTTGAAACAGTGTCTATTGCAATTCACTCTAAATTTCCCCTCTCGCTGCTCCTCTTTTTATTCAGACTTGGGAAACCCTAGTTACAGAAGTTAACAGCTGCTAGAAAAAGCAAATTAAAGTAAGATAAATGAGTACATATGACAATAAGAAATTTAAAATCTAACAAATAGCTAAAAATTGTAATTTATACCAGGTGAGTCTTTCTCCCCTACAATGTGGACCGGTACCAGTACTGGACTGATTCTGATCCTTCAAATGATTTTAACATAACTTAGAAGTTGATGTAAAAATAATGTTTGTTTTAGCCACAAAATGATTATGCTCAGCAGCAAACAACAAATCACCAACTACAGCATAGAGCAGCTCATCCATGTAGCAGCTATGTAGCCTGACGTAAAAACATTTTGCTAGACAATGCCAAACATTGAGAAGTTTAAGTTATTGTTATCAAACCTTATCAAACACGGAGTTTTGAAGCCAAAAATATCTGAGAAATATACAGAGCCAACCATGAGAATCAACTCGTTTAAAGTTTAAACTCAGTTTCACACAAACACAAAGACCCTATAAATGTTGGGCTGTTGAACTGGACCATTCAAGCTCATTTTCTGTTAGCAGCTTTACAAATCTTTTACATGACATTACCAAGACACATTAAAACAAACCTTTATCTTGGCTTTTTTCTATTCTTCCTTTCTTTTCTCCCTCCCTGAAGGATAAGTCCTTTTTGGAGACATTGTTTTGCTGACTTGTCTTCTGACCGGAGCTTTTCACGTTTGGATGAGGCTCATGTTACCAGCGAAGCGTGCGGTACCTACCGCGGCCACCAGGGGCCGCCAAGAGCATATTGTTTCTTTCTATCAATAAAAAATAATTTCTACATACATTATCAAATATACGTATATATTATTGTAAAAACAAACCACTTAATAGTGACATTATGTGCTTTTGATATTATGACAGAAATTATTACTAAGAAAAATAAATAAAATCAGCTCCACTGAGGGGCCCCTTAGTGGCCCTGGGGCCCTTAGCGGCTGCTTAGTTTGCTAATGCCTTGTGCCGGCTCTGGCAATCAAAGCAGGAAAATTAATTTGTGGTGAATCTTGCATTTTCCTTCAAGTACAAATCCATTTTATTTCATTTGAAAAGATTTTAATCAGAGTAAAACTGGTTAATATAATTTGAAAGAAAACTCAATCTCATTTTACTTTAAAGACAAAACTATCGCAAATATTTTTTTCCAGATTTAAAAAAAAAAAAACACTCAATGCTGTACATTCTAGTTTTGATTTTAAAAACTTTTAAAATAAACCCCACTAACTCTCTCTATGGTACAGAATAATACAAATCAATCCGTCAAGTCCAATCATGTGAGAATGTTCTGGAAGGGAGTCCATGTCCGGTCAAACTCTGTTAATGCATGAAATAGTCAGTGGGCCCCCAAGCCTCTTCATCTATCAGCATCAGTACTGGCACTCCTCAGGGCTGTGTGCTGAGCCCTCTGCTCTTCACGTTGTACACACACAACATACAGTTTGACATAAACAGTAAGTTAATACAATAACATACAGTTTATCATTATTGTTTCTTGATACAGAATATACAAAAAAAAACAAGAAAGCATCTCTGAAGGAAAATGTGTCATGGTTGCACATCTATAAGTATCCAAATAATCACATTTAACAAATACAACAATTTTCAGCTTTATAGACATGAAACCCCTCCAGTCTTTCATTCTAGTTTTAAACCAAATCAGTTCTATAGTGAACCTCAACATAGAACATGTATGGAAAATACTTCTACTGCTTTTCACCTGTGTGACGCCTCATGTGGTGAATTAAATTCTGTTTTCGACTAAAACCTTTTCCACAGTTCACACATGAAGACGGCTTTTCAGCAGTGTGAATCCTCATGTGCTGAGTTAAATTCCGTTTTACACTAAAACTTTTCCACAGTTCACACATGAAAACGGCTTTTCAACTGTGTGAATCCTCAAGTGCTGAGTTAAATCCTGTTTTTGACTAAAACCTTTTCCACAGTTCCCACATGAAAACGGCTTTTCACCTGTGTATCCTCACGTGTCGAGTTAAATTACGTTTTAAACTAAACCTTTTTCCACAGTTCACACATGAAAACGGCTTTTCACCTGTGTGAATCCTCAAGTGCTGAGTTAAATCCCGTTTTTGACAAAAACTTTTTCCACAGTTTACACATGAAAACGGCTTTTGAACTGCGTGAATCATCATGTGCCGAGTTAAATGCTGTTTATGACTAAAGCTTTTTCCACAGTTCACACATGAAAACGGCTTTTCACCAGTGTGAATCATCATGTGCCGAGTCAAATTCCGTTTTACACTAAAACTTTTTCCACAGTTCACACATGACAACGGCTTTTCACCAGTGTGAATCATCATGTGCCGAGTTAAATTCTGTTTTAGACTAAAACTTTTTCCACAGTTCACACATGACAACGGCTTTTCACCAGTGTGAATCATCATGTGCCGAGTTAAATCTTGTTTTTGACTAAAACTTTTTCCACAGTTCACACATGAAAACGGCTTTTCACCTGTGTGAATCATCATGTGCTGAGTTAAATGCTGTTTTTGACTAAAACATTTTCCACAGGTCACACATGAAAACGGCTTTTCACCCGTATGAGTTCTCATGTGAGCATCAAAAACAGATTTTGAAGTCAAACGCTTTTTACAAATGTCACATGAGAAAGGTTTTCTTCTTTCCTGATTTTGGTTCTCAGCTTCAGCAGCTTCCTGGAAGATGACTTGGTTCCTGTTTGGTTCTGATTCAATGTGGTCTGTTTGCTCACCAACAGGAACCACCATGCAGGTATCAGTCTCCTGTTTTAATCCAATCTGTTCTTCAGCCTGACTGCAGTAAACTTCTTTCTCTTCCACTTTTATCTGATGATCTTCTGGCTCTTCCTGTTCTTGTTTCACCTGCACAGGTTCTAACTCCTCCTGGTCCAGAGTGGATCTCCTCTCCTGGTTATAAACGTTACACTTCAGGGAATCTGGACAAGAAAATAGAGCAAAAGAGTAATTGTTAACTTTACTGAAGTAAATAGAAGAAATTGTTCATTGTTTATAACAGCAAGGAACAAAAAAAAAAACACAAAAAAACACTTGAAAATTCAAGAGCACAGACAGAGATACAGATCAGTCGACAAATCCAGCTGACAATTGGAGAATTCCCAAATGAACGGATACTAAAATTATTTTTTTTATTTATTAGAAAATTATAGTCGCCTTTGTTAATATTTACGAGTAAATTTATTAACAATTAACAAAGGTCAATCATAACAATTATAGTGCAAATGCAATAATTCATGTATGATTTTGAGATAAAGGTGCAAACAGCGATGGATTAGTATTCACCATTCAGCCACATCCACATGCTCCTGCCAGCCAGTGTTGAGAGAAGGATTTACCATCATGTTGTTCTACTTCATTAAACACAGGTTGAAATCTGCATGAACCGCCGAGTAAAGGGAAGAAAGAGAGTGGGAAAACACTGACTTCCTGTTGAAAGGGGTAGGGGTTGTGGTGATGTCACTAATTGGCCATGTGAATGTGATGAGCTCTGGTCTGTCATAATACAAATGAAGTTTGATGCACCTGGGAGTTTATGTGGGGATGTTATTCCACCTTGATGTTTTATGGCGAATGATCAGATTTGAGGCTTAGTCACACCCACATGCTTTGATGTACAATTTTTTTTACGTCCTGTCAAGATGTACATGTGTGCCGAATTTTATGATCATCAGCCAAAGCATGGCTTGGGGCTGGTTTTAAAATGATTCTAGGGGGCGCTGTGGAGGAATTAGTCCACACCCACCAAATATTGGACTGCATTCCTGTCAGGGGTTGGATAAGAATCTATCACAGCGAGTTTGGTCCAGCTCGGTCAAAATGTAGAATTTATAGTCAAACGTGTGGCAGCGGCGTGACCCGTCACTTCGCCGCATCGCCATCACCACGCCCTCCACTGAAAACTCTTGCCGCTTTAAGGCAAGTGAGACCAACTTGTTATCTGTGCTCTGACACAAGATCACCTCGATTAGGTCAAGGGGGTCAGAGATGGAGCTTTCCAAGAAAAAAAAGTAACTCGCTGTTCAGAGGGGGAGGGGCTTAGATCACATCAAACTCTGATGACATAGGATTGTCAGGGAACCAACCAGGATCATTCATGCCAAGTTTGGTGCCAATTGACCTTTTAAAGTGAAAGTCATAACGTTTTGTTTGCGTTGGCGAGTGCGCCAAAGTCGCCGCTCTACCATGCCACCTGAACATATACAAAAAGTTAATTTTTTTGATAACTTTTAAAGCCCCACTCATTACCTGTATCCTGGCCAAGAATGAAGCCAATAGGTGAAAATCCTTAGGAGGAGTTTGTTAAAGTTCGATGTGACTAAAAGTGAAAAATTACCTAGATATGCCCCCTGACCCAAAATGGCTGCCTCTCCATGTAATTTAGGAGGTACCTCTAAGAAACTTTTTTTGCCACTGTCTCTGCGTGGTTCTCCAGCTGCATAGCAGCACAGAGGAAGCCTCTCCAGAGAATCATAAAATCTGCCCAGAGGACTATCGACTACTCTCTGCCTTCTCTCGAGGAACTCCACAGGTCCGTTGCCTCACGAAAGCCAAGAACATTTTAAGACTCCTCACACCCAGGTTACAATTTGTTCCAACTGGCTGCAGATAGAGGAGCATTAAAACAAAGACAAACAGACTGAAGATCAGTTTATACTCAGTAGCCATAAGGGCATTAAATGCCACCTAGTACAATTTATCACCCAATTTTCTTATAATTCGTGTCATTTTATTGAATGGTTTATATAATAGCAATACAGATTGTCATTATTGTTGCTACAGAATATGCCAGAAAAAAACAAAGCATCTCTCAAGGAAAATGTTTCACATCTCTACGTATCAAAATGTCAAGACATAAATGATCACATTTAACAAATACAACAATTTCTCAGCTTTATAGACATGAAATCCCTCCAGTCTTAATTCTAGTTTTTAACACAAATACATTTAATAGTGAACCTCACTATTACATGAGGTTCACTATTTAATAGTGAACCTTGATGTTTCATGGTGAAGGGTCAGATTTGAGGCTTAGCCAAACGTATGGCAGCGGCGTATATTTTCACAGGTGAAAAACACTTATACGTATTTTTTTTTATCAACTGCTCGTTGATAAACTCGTTTAACCCTCCTGTTTTGTTCGTTTCTGCAAATATAGGCAGCTCATAATTTGGTGCGCCAAAATATGCATCCACTGCTAACTCAGCCAAATAAAGAGTTAGGAAGAATTTAACTTTTCTATATAATCATTCCTGTTCTCTGAGCTACTGGTACTGTTTCAACCAAAGGACGATATTTGGGGGAAATAGACGGGATGCATGTACTGGCAGGGTAATAATTTGCTTTGCCAAAAAATGCATCCTCCTCCTAGCTTGAAGAAAGAGTTAAGAGTGAAATAATCTTTTCTACATAATTACACTTATCCTCTGAGCTCCTGGTATGAGTTTCACATCAATAGGATGATATTTGGGGAAAATATATAGGACCTGCTTATATCGGCAAGTTAATAATTTGCTATGCCAAATAATGCATCCCCCTACTAACTTGAACAAATTAATAGTTAAGAGGGATTTCACCTTTTCTACATCATGACACTTCTTCTCTGTGCTACCGCTATAAGTTTCATACCAACAGGACAATAGACAGGGGATGCAAACATTAGCAGGCTCAGAAATTAAAATGCATCCCCTACATTAAGGGGTGGTCAAAATGACTGCAAAAGCGCTATATAAGTTCAGTCCATTTACCATTAATAGACTAGACAGCGAGAGTTTAGAGCGATGCGCGCTCCCGCGACAGGGCATGCGTTTCTCGGCACCGGAAGTTCCCCAATAACTGCCACTGCCACGATTTGAACTCGACCCTGCTGACTTTTTAGAGAAAATATGGCTAAGAAATATGATAATGTTACGAATATTTTAAATATTTGTCTTGTCTGTAATATCAATAAGCGAGAGTTTATTGCGCGCTCCCGCGACAGACATGCGTTTCTAGGCGAAACACACGTGTTAAAACTTTCCTTAACCCAGCATGAAAACTTTATTTAGCCTATTTCCAACCCTCTCTATTCTGTATCACCAGTAAAACGTAAAGGTGTTTCATACCTATACGGTGTAAGATTATCAGGGGAATCCGGGAGAACAGCAGTCTGGGCTGATCATCCATCTCTTCCTCGGACTGGACGATGATTTTATAAAAGTCCGTTAAAGTTTCTTCAGCAGCAGTTAGCTGCTCGTTGATTAACTCTCTCTGGGACTAAAGTGAAGACAGAGTTACTGCAAACACTCAAATATTTGCCAAATACACCAAACCCGTCTTCAAACATCATTAAAACTGAAGAAAGGCTAACGGAGCTATCTGGGCTTTGTTTTCATTTCCTGTGTGTTTCACGGTGGCTCCACTGAAGAAACACGAAACAGACTTTTAGTTCCGCTTTGAACTACACATGGAATGATGTTTTTAATCCTCCTGCAGTCTTAGTGCGATGCTCAGGAGGAGCGGATGTCACAGTCAGACATCTGGGAAGAGATGTAGGCGTCCGGCCTGCACATTAATACAAAGGCCTGATAATGTTATTGTAGATAGAAAAAATAAGTATTTGTCGCCAAAAAAACACATGTTTAAGATTAACCTTTGAAAAAAAACAAGCAATTTCTGAGCTCCATAAGTGAACAAAATTCTCAAAACAACAAAAAAGAATAATTACCCTCAGTTGAGTTTTGTATTTTTAACAAATGAATAAAATGAAGGCCAAACCTCAAAATTTTCTCGCTTCCCTTCTTATATGAATATTAGCCTTTCCAAAGGAAAAGTTAACATTTGTCTCATCCAAAATGGTGACACTCAGACTTTCTATTCTTTTCCAAGAGAGAGCAGTAGATTTTTTGACTCTCAAGATAAAAAGAGCAGGATCCATTAAAACATCTTTTGAAATATTTCTTGGTGTTAAGCGGCTGCTTTGTTTATGCCTTGGGCCGGCCCTGATCAAATTTTTCACGCTTTTTCAGTCTAAAAGCTTCAGCAGCATGAATGTTGATGCACTTTTCTTTGGAGCTATTAAAGATCTGATAAATATTAGATATGTTATGATGCACAAATCTGAAAAAAAAAAAGTTTACTTTGATTCAAAACAACAAACCTGCAGCACATGTTTTCCTCTTATATGTCATAAAACTGAATTGTTTTTGGAATAAAAAATGATTTTCCATTAAAACATCTTCCCAATTTGAGCCTTATGTCAAACAGGCTCAATTTCCTGAGTTTGCAGTAGCAGAAAACTTTGCTGCTGACATACGGCAAGGAAAGGGAATAATCTGTGGAGTCAATATGGAGTGGAGTATAACTAATGCACTGTGGTAGGAAGTGCATTAGTTGGTAGGAAAAGATTCAGATGATTAAGGACACTTGATGTTGATTATAACACCACTGGTTAAATTTAGGCCACAATAAACAAACATCCTGGTATCTATTATGCTAACTACCTTTCCACTTAGCCTCCCTAGTATTATGCATTACATGACATAACTTTAGTCTGTTTTCAACAAGTTATAACAAGACACATTTGAACAGCCAAATGACTCCTGCAATGACTTTGGAAAGCAAAAATACATTTAAAATGTATTTCTTTTTTTTGGTTTTGTACTTATTTTTACATTTTTAATATAATCTTAATGAGTATATCCTCTTGATAATAATGGAATTCAGAAAATTATAGCATATTTAAAATAAGCTTAAATATATTAATTTTTCTCAAGGGTTCTCCGAGGAGCCGAAATGCAAATACTGTACTGCAAATCAGGATGGACAATTATCAAAATCTTTATCAAGAAATGAGAAGCAGTTTCAATAATAAGAGAAAGATTAATCTTCGTCTTTAAGTTTCTTTATTCGAAGGCAAAAGCGTTCAAAGAAGCTTCTCACTGAACGACACATTACACCAAGGAAAAGACCAACCCAAAGTCTGGTCTTATCTTTACTGCCAGATGGACCACTAGACAATCCTTACCCCCACCTCAAAACTATCCCTCACCTCTTGGAGGGAATGTTTTATGGCAGGAAAAAGAGCTGATAAGGATTTCAGGAGAAACTTCTAATTATTCAGTTACTCCTGGGTGCAAACTAGTCCACACATGAAGTCCTTAAAGACAATTTCCAGATCAAGCATTTTACTCAACATGTCTTCAGGACTCTTCTGCTGTCACAACTGTGGAAACATCTAAACATTACCTGGAAACATTTTTAATGGAAAAAAAAACAACTTGCAGAAATACAAAACCACAGCAGATGTAATCGGTAAATAAATGGCAAAAAGTATCATCAGGTCCATGAAAGATGAAATAAGGCTAAAAACAAAATGTTCTATTACGACAGACAGCAGGAATTTGCTCACACTATTATGTCACTCGGAATCCACTGCTAAGCTGAAAGAAGACCATCTTGGTGGTAAATCCAGTTTATTACATAAGAATTACAAATACAATGTTTTTCACTTCCATTTTTGTACCAGAAATTGAATTTACGTCAATACATTTTCTAGCATGTTAAAAAATAAAAACCTTTTCAAACATAAACTGTGTAAAAGACAAACATACAATTTAGAGTACTTTTAAGAAGAATTACATCAAGAAAGATATAAAAATAAAAAAAGTAATTCAGTTTTACTTATATAACGCAAATTCACAGCAAATTTTACCAAACTTTACCAAAAAATTATTTCAGTTTAGTCACACAAACATTTCAATCGATTCTAGTTGTGACACAGTACAGTAAGTTAATTATTCAAAGTAGTTTGAAAAGTTTCTATCTAAGGAAACCCAGCATAATAAGCAGTATTTCAAACTGAGAGAAAAGAATGAAAGTAATGTGTAATATTTAGTTTTTAATCAAAAAACAAATTATTTTGTGATTTATCAATCGATACGGTTACCCCTATAACTGGAAAAAAAAAACAGTGTAGATACAATAAAGCATAAAAACACAAAAAGACTTCAAAAGATTTATAGATGTGAATCTTAAAATAATTTAGATCCATCATTCCTTTGATTAGTTTACCTTTAGAAATGAGACATTATCAGAAAAATTTAATTATTTCAACTTAAGCTATTTGAAGCCTTTTCTTAATCCAGTGGTTCCCCCTAGGGAGGGTCAGTGCCATTGCAGGAGGGGTGGGGGGCAGGAAGCACTATGAATGAATGAAAAAAAAAAAAAAACAGTTACACAAGTGTTTCGCTGGAAAGATGGTTTGTAGTTTGTTTTGTTGCAACCTAAAGTGTGAAATAAACTTCAGTGGAGTTTGAAAACAAAATATGTGTATAGGTTTTTGTCTGGTTGAACGATGTGTGTGCCCAGTTGATTTGTTTTTCTTTTTTTGGGTGGGATTTTATTGTAATCCATAGGGGGGGCTAGAAGAAAACCTTTGGAAACCAAGATGCTCAATTTTAAAAGGGGCAACATTATGTGTTTTCCAGGGATATAGTGCGATTTTATAACACAATCGAGCATCTATGTTACCTTCAATTGTTATAAAAATGCTATATACACACCAAATAGGAAAAAAAAGACTTTGTAATTTAATGCCTTGAAATTGGACCTCCATCTTTCAATGAAACTCTTGCTTCTTCTGAAACACCGTCTTCAGGAAGTCATCATAACATCACCCCACTATAAAACCTTCAACAGCATTTTTACTAGCAGTGTACCAAGAAATAGCTCAACAGATGTGCAGTTCCACCAGGTGTTTGCTAACTAATTTGCTAACTAATTTGCAGACTAGCCAGCAGCTAATTGCTGCTGGCTAGTCTGCCAGTTAAGTTACAGACCAACTTGGTACTTCAGGTTCACATTATGCCGTCTCACCAGAGTGGGTCCTCATGTGAACAGGTAAACTCTTTCTATTGGTGAAACATTTTCCACAGATCTCACATGAGAAAGGCTTTTCACCTGTATGAATTTTCATGTGAGAAGTTAAAGCCCCTTTTTCCCTAAAACTCTTTCCACATGTCACACATAAGAAAGGCTTCTCACCTGTGTGAGTTCTCATGTGAATAGTTAAACAATTTCTTGCACTAAAACTCTTTCCACAAGTCATACATGAGAAAGGCTTCTCACCTGTGTGAGTCCTTATGTGAATAGTTAAAGAACTTCTTACCCTAAAATTCTTTCCACATGTTGTACATGAAAAAGGCTTCTCACCTGTGTGACTTCTCATGTGAAAAGTTAAATTGGTTTTATTGGTGAAGCTTTTTTCACACCACTTGCATGAGAACGGTTTCTCACCTGTGTGGATCCTCATGTGAGAGTTTAAACCATCTTTTGTAGAGAAACCTTTTCCACAGGTCCCACATGTGAAAGGCTTCTCACCTGTGTGTGTTCTCATGTGAATAGTTAAACAGCGTCTTAGACTAAAATCTTTTCCACAGATCCCACATGTGAAAAGCTTCTCGCCCGTGTGATCTTTCATATGAGTAGCCAAATGACTTTTTTGAATGAAGCTTTTTCCACAAGTACAACATGTGAAAGGCTTCTCACCAGTGTGAGTCTTCATGTGATAAGTAAAATGAGATCTGCTACTTAAACCTTTTCCACAGGTCCCACATGAGAAAGGCTTCTCATCAGTATGTGTCATCATGTGAGAAGCTAAACAACTTTTAGTGGTGAATGTTTTTTCACAGCTCTTGCACGAGAAAGGCTTCTCACCTTTGTGAATTCTCTTGTGGCAAGATAAACCATCTTTTGTGAAAAAACTTTTTTGGCAGGTCCCACATGAGAAAGGCTTTTCACCTGTGTGGCTTCTCATGTGAGAAATCAAACCCCTTTTTTCCCTAAATTGTTTTCCACAAGTCACACAGGTGAAAGGTTTTTCACCTGTGTGACTTTTCATATGAGCACCTACATGACCTATTTGAGTGAAACTTTTTCCACACGTCATACATGTGAAAGGCTTCTCACCAGTGTGAATTCTCATGTGAGAAATTAAATGAGCTTTGTTTCTGAATTTTTTTCCACAGGTCACACAAGAGAAAGCTTTCTTGCCTGTGTGAATCCTCATGTGAGTAGTTAAATTGCTTTTTTGATTAAATGTTTTTGGACAGTTTATACATGAGAAAGTCTTCTTAGGTTTGTGAGTTTTCATATGATTATTTAAATTACTTTTGTTCCTGAAACTTCTGCTACAAACAACACATGAGGAAAGCTTCTTTCCCTTATGAGTTGTAAAGTCAGGATCTGAACTTTTTCTTGAGGTTTTACATGAATAAGACTTCTCCCCTGAGTGACTTCTCATGTGTTTAGTCAAGTTACTGTTATAGGAAAAGGTTTTATCACAAATTTTACAGGCAAATAAATTTTGGTCTTGGTGACTTTTCTTTAGCATTTTTTGGTTCTTGTTTGGTTCTGTTTCATTGTTGATTCTTTGCACATTAGAAGGAGTCACCAAAATGTCTCCAGTCTCCTGTTTCAGCACAAGCTGCTCTTCATCCTGACTGGAGAAGGGTTTATTCTCTTCCACTTTGAACAGTTTTATCTCCAGATGCTCTGGTTCTTCTTGTTCATGTTTTATCTCCAGATGCTCTGATTCTTCTTGTTCATGTTTTATCTCCAGATGTTCTGGTTCTTCTTGCTCATGTTTTATCTCCAGATGCTCTGGTTCTTCTTGTTCATGTTTTATCTCCAGATGCTCTGGTTCGTCTTGCTCTATTTTTATCACCAAAGGTTCTGTTTTTTCTTGATCTAAAGTGAAGTCCCCATCCTGGTTGCTGAGCTCAGTGACAACCTCCTCCTTTTTACATACACAGCATTGTGGAAGATCTGGACCAACAGACAAAAAAAGTTTTGAAATTTAAGTTAAAAAATTAATAACTTGGCACATCTAAATAGGCTGTATGAAAATTAATTTGATATTCTTTTGATCAAAAGGAAAGTAGATGTGTAAATAGTATGTATATTTAATATAAATACAGGAACATTTATGCAACCTGTCTAATAAAATAACCATGTTGTTAATATAAAATAAACATCGATGCAAACAGTCACATGTTGAAAATCCTGAGTAATTATGCTCCGATTAGCATAAACATTAGCTCACATGTTGCAGGAAAAATCTAAAGTTTCCATCTCTGACTCAATCTACTCAAGTAAAAGTTAGAAATACAGTGCAGGGAAACTACACATAAGCACCCTTTTTTTTTTTACAAAAAGTTACTCAACCACCCACTTGTTAATTAGTAGCCTATTCTTGTTAACAAGCGTAATATAATATTGGCATTGATTAACTAGTCATCATGTAGCTAACATTATCTTCAGTCAGTAACAATAGTCAACTCACTCGACTTGTTTGGAAAAATTGTGCAAATTCTTTGTTGTGTGTTGGCTTGTAACGGCTGAAAAACGTGCCAGACGGGACAGATACAGGAAGTCCAGGAACTCCTGCTGCCTCAAATCGAGATAGGAATAATGGAAAGTTGGCCACTATGAGGTAAAACCAAGCAAAACAAATCCCACATAAAGTAAATAACCTGTGGGCAGGAAATACACCCCAATGCCACCACAGCTGGCTTCCACTGAGAGCTTTTACTTGGACTGGTTCATTAAAGCTGTAACTTTTACAAAAATACCTTTTTTCCATATTTGTTAAAACGGTCACCATGTTGTGGCAATATATGAGACAAATCATCTGTGAAAAGATCAATCTCCTCCACTTCCTCCTTGTGCCATTATTGGCATCTGAAGGCAATAATAGCCATTAGATGGCTATTGGTTATTTCTGGTCCGATACTGGTCAGAAACAACCAATCACACCCAGGGGGAGGGTGTTAGAACTGCCAATCAGTACTGCTAAATGTGCTAATGGCAGAGAAATAGACTACCATTCCAGGAGACCCATTTATCCGCCGTCATCAGTAACCATGCTAACTATCCTTAGCATTTGTGGCAGGCTCCGTTGCAGTGAACAAGTGGCATTGAATCAGAGAGCAAGTGGGTGTGCACAAGATTGATTGACAGCGCTAAAACCCTTCTCCTGGTTCTGATTGGTTGTTTCTGACTGAGTTGTGCATTTCTGTAGTTAGTACTGGGAGCACTGGGAGAAGGCAGACGAGCTCTTTTTTAAAAAACAAACAAACATGTTATCTGTCTTATACTGTCACAACCTAATAAGTTTAACACATTATTGTGTTAAACTTCTTAGGTTTCTAGTTGCAGTATTTAACTTTTCTCTTCTAACAGTTACATACTGCAAATTTAAGGGCTGACATTTTTCGCCTGGTGCATCTGACTACATGTCCCAGAGTGCTGTGCGGTCATAAAACGTTTTATCGGAGGTAGTTTTGATTTATTCTGATCACGTGTCTGTTGTGGTCTATGTTCTTATGGATTTGTGTCACAGTCCTAAACAGATACAGCAGATTTGTCATTCCAGGGTAATTTACTTTGTTGTACTTTATACTTTAAATAGGTTGCCCAGTTTAGCGACGTCAAACAATTTCATTTAACTTTTCTCCAAATCACTTTAGCCCTCTCTTTAACCTATATCAAAAGTAAAACGTGAGGGTGTTTCGTACCTATTCGGTGTAAGATTATCAGGGGTGATCGGGAGAAATCCAGCAGTCTGCGCTGATTATCCATGATTTCTTTAAACTCTGTTTCTTCGGCAGGAGTTAACTGCTCGTTAATCCATTTTCTCTTAGGCTGAACTGAAGACATTGTTGCTACAAACACTCAAATGTACAAATATATATCAAACCTATAAACTCGTCTTCAAACTGCCTTCTAACAAAGGCTATGCTAACGCTGCTATCTGTGCTCTGTTTTATCTCTGGTGCGTTTCTCTGTAGCTCCGCCGAGGAAACTGTTGAAGATGTTTAGTTCCGCTTTGAATTTTCCAAATCCCGCTGAGTCATCTCTTTCAGTATATATTTAAAAGAAAAAGAAACATTAATTTTGTTTTATTTTACTGACTGAATTCTCTGAGTGAAACACGCTTTGTAGATTATTCCCAGTCGGATGTTTTCAAGCTTTTGTTTCAATCAATTTGATGATTTTCAACTTAAAGCTATTGAAAACGCAACATCTTAAACAAAACAACTTTCTAAAGTTTATTTTCAGAAGGTACTTTACATCTCACTACAAACGTCATCAGATTGTATTTTCCAGTTTTGTATTTATCTTCTTACTTTTGAAATTATAATAATTATTCATAACAGCATCTTTACCACTAATTCTCCAGAACTGGATGACAAACTTTATACAATACATCCCAGGTTACCACTCTTTTTTAAGTAGTCTTTGTAGGTTTTATTTATACATACTATTTATATTTGTTTTAAAACTACAGTCTAAGGTGCAGATATGAAAAAACGTAAGTCCTATTGTCCAAGCTTAAACATCTAATCAAATTAAATAAATTAGATATTTCAATTAAACTGAAAACAATTCAGAAGATAAAACTTTTTAAAAAATGAGTTAATTTGATATGAGTAATCAAATAAAGTTAAGCCAAATAAATAAATAGATTTTGAAAAACTTAATTTCATCGTAACAAATTAACCTTTTTTTAACAGAGTTCCTGTCTCTTTTTTCAGGGAGAGGCACTTTTATTAGATTGAAATTAATTTTGAAAACCTTTAAGCTGTCTTCTCTTCACCAAACCCACATTTCTTAATTAATATGTCCTTTTTAATTAATATTAATATTAATATTTTCATCTTAAACCTCCTGTTTCCATTAGCTGTACTCAAAGAATAAATGGTGGAAAACTACACAATGTGTAATTAACATGCGTTTCATTTAGTGAATTGTGCTCCTTAAATAAATAAACTTTGCAACAATATTCTAAATATAAATGTAATGTAAAGGAGGCGTTTCAGTGGGAATCATACAATGCAAAGCGGAACTTAACATCTTTTATTGTTTCGTCAGTGGAGCCACAGTGAAACACACGGGAAATAAAGACGGAGCACCGATAGCAGCGTTAGCTTTTCCTTTGTTAGAAAGTGGTTTGAAGACGGATTTGGCGTTTTAGGTAAACACATGAGTGTTTTCTTTAAACAATGTCTTCAATCCAGCGTCAATGACAGTTTATCGGCGAGTGTTTAACTCCTGTTGAAAAATCGTTTTCAGAGTTTAAAGAAATCATCGCCAGGTCCGAGGAAGAGATGGATGATCAGCACAGACTGCTGGTTTTCACCCGGACACCCCAGATAATCTTATACCAAATAGGTATGAAACACCCTCACGTTTCAGCAAACAAAATGACGGCTGGGAAAATTAAATACTCAGAACCGTCAAATGAAGCCGAAGCTGGTTTCCGTTTGCAGCTTCCGATTCGGAAAATGGCCAAAAAACTACCTTCATAATCTTTAATCTGCTCAGGTTCAAAAACTAAAATACACAAATATCAGAATATTTAAAGCCAAGTGTGAAACCGCAGAAAGGGGTTACATTAATGAGTTAATGTAAAGTTTATTGATCCTATCGATTAACTAATGTTCAGAGATGCGGCCATCTTCTGAAAAACCAGCTTATCAATTACACCAAGAGGGTCGAAGTTCTTGAGGGGCTATTTTTTATATTATTCTAAATTGAAAACAAAAAAAGCACATAATTATGCTTTAACTATCTCTTGCATCAGCTGTTTTAAACTCATGGACTTGCAGAGCTAGTAGCTTTACGACTGGGGCACTTTATTTATGACCAGTGGTTTTGGTGTATCTTGAAACCAGTAAGTGGCCCTTTATCAATTCACAATCTCAAAAGATTTACAGAAAGATATAGTAATTTAAATTCAATATATATTTTTTTCACTTTCTAAAGTCAAATCTTTCCAAGCTTCTTGTCTTAGTTTTGCTAGAATTACCTAAATAATTTCTATTTGCTAAATGCCAGAAAATTTAGCAAGAACCTATTTTAAAGATTTTTTTGTAACTTTTTTTTTTTTTTTGAATGAATAAGTTTACATACTTTTGGGCAGGGATAATTGTCTTTTAAGCTGTTTGACTTGGGTCAAATCTTTTGGGTTTTCTTTGACAAACGTCTGATAGGTTAGCTGACACATTTGAGTTAACTGGAGGGACATCCGTAGACGTATTTTAATGCCAGAACTGAAACACACTGCTTTCTTGTTCGACATGAAGTCAGCCAAGATATCAGGAAGAGCTGCACAAATCGCGTTCGTCCTTGGGAATAATTTACAGATCCTCGAAGGCGCCGCATTCATGAGTCCAAACAAGTATAGACATGATGGGAATGTCCAACCGTCGTACCTATCATGAAGGAGATGGGCTCTGTGTTCCAGAGATTAAAGTATTTTGGTACAAAATGTCCAGATTGACCCAAGAACAAAAGACATAAACATAAGATGTTGGCAGAAGCTGGTTAGACAGTGTAATTATCCGCAGTAAAACCTGTTCTGCACTGACATGGGCTAAATGCCACCCAGTAATGAGGAAGCCATTACTCCAAAGGAAACATAGAAAAGCCAGATTGAAGTTTGCAAATTCACACAGGGTCAAACATCGTCATGTTTGGATACATGTCCTGTGGTCTACTGAAGCTACAGTGGAACCGTTTGGCCCTTTATGATCATCGTTACATTTGGAGGAAAAAGGGTGATGGTTGTGCCACCTTAACTGTGAAGTATGGTGGTGGCAGCATCATGTTGTGGGGTTGTTTAGCCGCAAGAGGAATTTCATAAAAAAAAAAAAAAGAGGGTCTGACAGTTTACTTTAAAGTGTAATTAATCCCCACATTAACTTTTCTTGCCCAAACTGTCTAAATATTATTTCTGTGCAAATTTTGATATTTTTGTGTAAATTTGTTTAGTTCTGTCCTATTTTGGCTAAAACCGTCTCAGTGCCGGCCTCCCTCAGCCGAACGGTGCTTAGGCAGTTGAATGTTTCTATTGTTTAAAGGAGCAGTAATGTATAAAATTTATATTTTTAGCTTTATGTCATGTTTTAATGACATAAAGTCCCTCATCAAAGTGTTGCCTTGATTCTTTCATGCATGTTTGAGAAATCCTTCAATCTCCATGGCAACCACTGAGCTGTGCAAAACGCCTGGTTGGACCCTCTTTGCCCTTTTAAAAGTTTAAATAATCTTTCTTCTTTTTTTAACTGTTGATGCGGGAAAGTCAGCAGTTATTTTACTTTTCTATTCGTCTGCTGCTTTCGGATCACAGCATGATCGTTTTGACCCGTCTGGAGTCATTTGTTGGTATTCAAGGTTCTGCACTACTATATTTTCTGTACCATAAGGCAAACCGGATTATAAGGCAAATGCTAAAACATATTGTCTACAAAAAAAAAAAGTCACGTAAGCAAAACAGTGAGTTTAATTTCTTCTTCTATGTATCAATACACTCACATTATTTTTTATCATTCTTCTTCCACAAATCCATCAAAGTCCTCATCTTCTGTGTCTGAATTGAACAGCTGGGCAATTTTGCCATCAAACATGCCAGGTTCCCTCTCATTGTAGGAATCAGTCTCGTTGTCAGCTGGCCGTTCAGCAATGATGCCGGCTTTGGCGAAAGTTCAGGCAACAGTTAAATCAGATACCTTAGCCCCAGCATCCACAGTCCATTCACATACGGTGGCGTAACTCGCCTACCTGTCTTACTAAACGTGTGTTTGCTGTCTATCATCCATCGCTCACACGCAGCTCGCAACTTCACTTTGAACGAACTACCAATGTCCAGCAGATGGAGTTCTTTTGTTAATCCTCCTGGAATGATGGCCTGTACTGATAGCCTGTAGTTATCGTAAGCATGTCTCTTCACTGGTGCCATTTTGGGGGTTTTGAGAAAATCAAATGTTGTTTTCCTGCGTACCGGTGGTATTCCTACCGGAGGAGTTTTGAAAGTGTATGTATTACATTATGTACTCTGATTGGCTTATTGCTGCCAGCGTACGTACCGGTACTGTACACATTATGTTTCTGTGTCAGGGACAGATTTTGGAATTCAGTGCACACATAAGGCGCACAGGATTATAAGACGCACTGCGGATTTTTGAGAAAATTCAGGACTCTTAGGTGCGCCTTAGAGTGCAGAAAATATGGTACATTGGTTCCTGTCCTAGCTTTCAAATAGGAGTTTTCTGTGAATCTCTCATTCCTACTCTGTTTCTTCTCTGAAGTACGGTTGCTCTGCAGACAACACTGAAATCTATCTACCTGTGACTACTAATGACAGCCAGTCTTCTGTAAAGACAGGATTGTCTTCAGGATGTACAGACATGGCTAAGAACTTTTTTTAACTTAAATGCAATCCCCTGCTTGGCCATGACAGTGCTGTTGGCCCCCTGACCTCCATTTGTCGTCCATTTGTGAAAAATCTGGGTGTGATTGTTGATCCTGTTTAAATTTGCTAACCATATTAGCGCTGTTATCAAAGCCAGTTTCTTTTAGCTGAGCAACCTTGTTAAGATAAAATTTTATCTTCCTCAGCCTGATTTTGAGAGGGCTATCCCCGCATTCATTACATCACGTTTAGATTACTAATTGTTTTGTACTTTAGGTTGGACCAGAGCTCGCTGCAGCCACTGCAGAGCAGACATAATGCTGCAGCCCGTCTGCTGATGAAAACAAGCAGGCGTGAATCTTTTTCCCCCATTTTGCGCAACCTTCACTGGCTTGATTTTTGGGTAAAATTTAAGGATTTATTGATTGTTTTTAGGTGTCTAATCTGTGTTTTGATAGAGATTAGTGAGCTCTTGCAGCGCTACACTCCACCAGAGGCCTGAGGTAAACTTTTATTGTCTGTTCTTAAAGTTAGGCTAAAAACCAGAGGAGACAGAGCTTTCTCTGTGGCAGCAGCCAGACTGCCATCAGTCTCATTCTGTCTGTTGAGCTTTGTCAGTCAGTAGGTCAGTTTAATTTTTGTTAAAAAACACGTCTATTCTCTCTGGCCTTCAAAACTAGCTTTAAAAAAGGGGAAAATATTTGTACCTCACTGATTCAACTTTCTTAAATTTTTTGTAAATTGTTGTAGCTGTCTTGGTTTTTATTAGCTTTTGATATTTTCTGTGAATTTTATAATTTTTAAAAAATTTTTTTATCAAACTTCATTTTTATTTTTTGTTTTATAATTGGTTTGGGATTTTGTGAAGCACTTCGGACAGCTGAGACTTTTGTAAATGTGCTTTTGCTGGAATATTCAAAATTTGTCAGCGGTTATGCTGACCCATTGAAAGTGTGTTAGTTGCATTTTAAATGTTGCTGTCATTAAATTATAGTTTTACATCTCTCTTCATGGACAATAGTGCTTCACATGTATTTTTTCCTTATTATTTAAAATATGTTCTTCATATTATAGAAAGACTCTATTCATGCATGAGAAATCTCAGGTTTTAAGAAGATGGCCGCTTATCGATTAATCTTTAGTTGGTTGAAAAGATTGATCAACTCATTCATCGATAACTTGATTTCTAATAAGTAAAATTGAAAGGTGTGTTCTTTTGCTCACATTTATAAGCTTTTATTTTGTGTTTTTGTCCAGATCTCTCACGATGCCTTGTAGTTAAAGAAGAGGAGGAGGTTCCCGTTCAGCTCAATAACCAGGATGAGAATTCCACTTTAGATCAAGAGGAACCAGAATCTCTGGGGATAAAACAGGAGGAAGAGGAACCGGAACATCAACAATTCAAAGAGAATCAACTCTGCGTCAGTCAGGATGAAGAGCAGCTTGTGCAAAAACAGGACACTGATTCTCCCTTAGTTGAGAATCGGGATCAAGAAGAAATTGATTCTGAAAATCAAGGAAAAACTAGAGATGATCAGAAACAACATGAGATATGTCAGACGACCAAACAGCAGAAAGGGACTCTCCCAGGCCACAGTTTGTATTCCTGTGAAGTTTGTGATAAAATATTTTCTGGACAAAAGGGTTTCACAATACATATGAGAAATCACATGCGTGAGAAGACACATGGATGTACAACCTGTGGAAAACGTTACTATAGCAGAAGTGGTTTAAATCTGCACATGAGAGCCCACACAGGGGAAAAACCATTCACATGTGCAACCTGTGGAAAAAGCTATGGTAGCAGGGTTTCTTTAAATTTTCATATGAGAACTCACACAGGGGAAAGGCGGTTCAAATGTGTTGTTTGTGGAAAAGATTTCCGTCAAAGTTCAGCTTTACATACTCACATGAGAACTCACTCAGATCAGAAGCCTTATTCATGCACAACCTGTGGGAAAAGGTTTTCTAATAAAAGCGTGTTAAATTCTCACATTATAATTCACACAGGTGAGAAACGTTACTCGTGTATTGCTTGCGGAAAACGTTTTAGTCAGAAAAGTCAGTTACGGTATCACATGATGACTCACACAGGTGAGAAACCTGTTTCATGCATGACTTGTGGAAAAACGTTCACTCATAAAGGTAATTTATCTGAGCACATCAAAACTCACACAGGTGAGAAGCCTTTTTCATGTTCTACTTGTGGGAAATGTTTCAGTCACAAAAGCCTTTTAAGAAATCACATGAGAAGGCACACAGGTGAGAGGCCTTTTTCATGTACCACCTGTGGAAAGACTTACAGTGAGAGAAGTGGTTTAGCTTATCATGTCAAAACTCACACAGCTGAGAGACCTTTCTCCTGTGTGACTTGTAAGGCAAGTTTCCGAAAACAATCCTTTTTAACAAATCACATGAAAATTCACACAGTTGAGAAGACTTTCTCATGTGTGACCTGTGGAAAAACTTTCACTCAGAAATGTGAATTGACTATTCACAAGAAAACTCATAGGGATGAGGGGCCTTTCTTATGTGCGATATGTGGTAAAAGTTTCCGTGGCAAAAGTAGTTTAAATTACCACATGAAAAATCACGCAGAGGAAAAGCCTTTCTCATGTGTGACCTGCGGAAAAGGGTTTCTTAGGAAGTCTCATTTAATATGTCATATGAGGAGTCACACAGGGGAGAAGCCTTTCTCATGCATGACCTGTGGAAAAAGTTTCTCTGTGAAATGTAACTTAACTTTTCACATGAAGACTCATACAAATGAGAAGCCTTTCTCATGTGCAACCTGTGGTAAAGGTTACCATAATAAAAGTAGTTTCAATTACCACATGAGAAATCACACAGAGGAAAAGCCATTCCCGTGTGTGACCTGTGGAAAAGGATTTGTTCATAATTCTCATTTAATTTTGCACATGAGAAGTCACACAGGGGAGAAGCCTTTCACATGCACAATATGTGAGAAAAGCTATGCCATAAAAAGCAGGTTAACTGTTCACATGAAGACTCATACAGGTTAGGAGCCGTTTTTCTGCTTGTTCTGTTAAGAAGCTTTCCAGCAGAAATGTCCTTTACTACGTCACCCAAATGTGAGACAAAGTGATGAAAACTAGAAATATCAAATTAGTAAATTTTTGTTTAGAGAGGGGAATAATTTCATGAAGACTCATAGAGATGAGAAGCCTGTATGAATTACAAACAATGTATTCAAATAATAAGTTTAGCTGAAATACTTTATGAAATTCATCATTTTTGGGAGTTTTACTTTAACATTTAAAGTTATTTTTTTCAGTGAGATTGTCAGTGTCTTCATAAAATTGTTTTGAATGCTTTTTTTAAAAGAACAATGCATTTCAATGCTTTTACTTTCAGACTGCAGTGAATTTTTTTAACTTGGACTTTTGTTATAGCTGCATATGTGAAATAGAATCACTCATAGCTATGTGCATATGAGAATACACAGATACAAATGAGTAAAGGCAAAAAGGTTTGTTGTTCCTTTGCTGTACTTTGTATTTTTCTTCAAATATTTTGTGATTTTTGTTAGTGGATACATGTTCAAATGCACAGAGTAGTAGGCTACACATGATTTCCCTTTATTTGGATTAATATTTTCTAAAATTGAATCTAGATAACATGAATGCATTTACAAGTATTGACTTGACTGAACTGAATATGAAATCACTTTTATGTTTTGTAGTTTAGTAATTTTGTAGAACAGTTTTCTTTGACATTCAATTGTTTTCTTTTTTTGACAGAAAAGCCAAATTTAGTCATGATTTGTAAGACAATAAAAGAGTAAAATATCCAAGGGGGTGAAGTACTTTATATACTTTTGGTGTTCAGAAATTGCTTTTTGTTTTCATAGGTTAATCTCAAAATTTAGTTTTTTGGCAAAATATACTTATTTTTTCTGCCTACAATAACATTAACATGTTATTTGTATTGATGTAAAAGCAGGACGCCTCCATTTCTTCCCAGATGTCTGACTGTGACATCCTGATCCTCACACTAAGACTGCAGGAGGATCAGAAACATCATTTCGTTCAAAGCGGAACTAAAAGTCTGTTTAGTGTTCCTTCAGTGGAGCCACCGTGAAACACACAGGAAATTAAAACAGCCCAGATAGCTGCGTTAGTTTTCTTCAGTTTTAATGTTGTTTGTAGACGGGTTTGGTGTATTTGGCAAATATTTGAGTGTTTGCAGTAACTCTGTCTTCACTTTAGTCCCAGAGAGAGTTAATCAACGAGCAGCTAACTGCTGCTGAAGAAACTTTAACGGACTTTTATAAAATCTTACACCGAATAGGTATGAAACACCTTTACGTTTTACTCAGGATGCAGATTAGAGAGAGATGGAAACAGGTTAAATAAAGTTGGAGGCTTTGTTAGGGAAAGTTTTTACGAAGCTGAAGCTGGTTTCCAATTGCAGCTTCCGATTTGGGAAATGTCAAAAGGGCAATTGCACCAACATTTTCACCGCATTCAGCATTTTCTTCTTCTTTATATTTTAACGGCAGCTTGCGTCCATTATTGTTGCACTACTCCCATCACTTGGATCGTAATACTTATTCTTCAAATTCTCCTAATAATCCCGGTATTTTTAAAAAACAAAAAATCCTTTTCCTTCATTACTATTTAAAACCTATTTCCGTATTCAGTAATCTTCTTTGATTCACATATTTCCTACTACTAATAAAATCATGTTTCATCGTTTCTGCAGTATTACACCAATTACACAAACCACTAAGATGTTTTCACATCTTAAAAAGTACCATTCAAAACACTATGACCAGTTCTTATTCTATTTATTCTGTATATAATTATCTCCTCCCTCCTGTTTATTCCTCTTGAATAGTTCCATCACATAGAAAATCCCATAACCAGTTAAACATGTTTCCTCCTTTATCTATCTGATGTAATTTAGCTATTCGGCTACCAACACTCACCCAGATAAGCATGACGATCAGAATGCTAAACAAAAAAAACACATTAATTTAAGTCAACAAGCTTGTAAAACCCTGGTTCTGCTCTAGTTGTTGTACTGCCGCTACACGCTACTGGTAGTCATATTTTACAGACGCAGCGCCGTTCAACCTCCACCTGGCAGTGAACTCTCACAGCGAACCGCTGCTTAAAGCTGCAGCATGTAACTAGAAAAAAGATTTTACATATGCATTAAAACTTTCGCTATGTCCTGACATAAGACCGATAATCTCTGAAAGAAAATCTCCTCTGCCTCCTCCCTGTTCTGCAGAAATACTCAGCTCAGTCAGAAACAACCAATCAGAGCCAGCATTAATCAGCTACTCAGCAGAAGATTTTTTTCTCTCAATGTCTTAGCATGTTTAATTTCTCCAACTTGAGCTTTAAATGTTTTTGTTAACTTAAATGGATCAGTCTTTGTTACTCCTTCTTCATCAAAGGTTACTGTAAAGTCATAGATGGATTTTTTGCTCTTTCCTCAATACTCTTTCAATAGCTCTCTTCTTCTTACCACCGTTTCCCATTTGTTCTCTTCATCTTGACCACCCATCTCTTCCTCTTCACTACAATTCACACTATTCCAATCGAAGAACCAAGTTGCCCTGTAACCTTACAACTACAATTACACCTTAATGAAGGCACGTTCTTCATTCAGGATAGATGGATATCATGTTGTGATTAAGTTTTAACACCGTTGTTTCTATGGATCCATTTTCTTCAATTGGGTGAGCAAACTCCTTAACTCAGTAAGCCTTAAGCGATCAGTAGTGCACTACTGGGGCCAGATAACGTGACATTTAGTTTGTTCCATTAATTGTAGTGTGTTTGATCTATATTTTTTTAACTTTGTATTTCTTTTCTTGCATTATTGAATTTATTTATTTATTTTTAGGAAACTTAGGTAGTAATTACAGCTGCATGCTGATACAGACATGTTTGTAAATAAAATATAGTTTGTAATTCTCGTGTAATAAACTCTTCAATAAAATTTAATAACAACATGGTCTTTTTTCAGTTTGTCAGAGAATTTTGACTTTAAATGTGTGTGAGTGTATGTGCTTATTATCATCCTGATTTACAGTACATTCGTCTTTGCTCCACTGCAAATCCCAGAGGTTCTCTGAGAAGCAAAAAAAGGGAAATTTAAGATCATCAATCAATCAAGTTTATTTGTATAGCACATTTCAGCAACAAGGCAGTTCAATATAAATTTCTGCAACTGAGAAATTCTAATAGGACAGACCTGTTCCAGTAACTAGAGAGAGATTAATCTTTGTCTTTATGTTTCTTTATTTGAAGACACTGGTGATCAACGTCTCATTTCACTGAACACACATCACATGAATATTTCTGAGCTTAATCTCACAGTTTGAGGGTTATTCTTCGTTTTGTTTAGATTAGTTTTTACCTTTGGAGCTCAGAATTTATTTATTTTTTTACTAGAGAATTTTAGAGATTAATGTCAAAATGTATTTATTTATTTATTTTTATTAGAATTAACTTTTTTCTATTTACAATAACTAAATAATCCCTGGTTAAGCTCCTTATTTGTTGTATTCCTTTTTTGGCGTTTGTTGCCTTTATTTAATTTTGTTTTGTGTAGTATATGATTCACTTCCGGATTTTGATTTGGTGCTTTTATTTTGATGAGAGGGCTTCCGCTGTTTATGTTGTGCAGCGGCAGCTTGGCAACTGAAGCAACAGAAGATAAGTGCTACCCCCATCAATGAAACAGGGTCTTATCACTCTGATCCCTAAATTAAATAAAGACCATTTAATAACAGATAATTAGTGCGGAATCACTCTATTAAATAATGGTTATAAAGGTTTGGCCTGCATATTAGCTAATACCCTGAAAAATGGTTTAAATGATATTATACATGAATCTCAAAATGTCTTTATGCCTGGACGCAACATTTCTGATATTCGATTAGTGTTTTTATTAGTTGATTATAAAGATCTTATTCCTGGTGATCCAATTATTCTGATTTTAGATAATCAAAAGGCTTTTGATACAGTTAGTCACAACTTTACTTTTGACACATTATCCTTTTTTAACTTTGGTACTTTTTTCATTAAAGCCTTTAAGACACTTTATAGAGATAATAACAGTTCTATAAAACTCCTACATGGCACATCTAGCCGATTTAGTATCAATAAAGGGTTTCGTCAGGGTTGTCCGGCCTCCCCTTACATTTTTCTGCTTGTTGGCCAAATTCTAAATTATTTAATCAGACAGAGCTCATTTGAGGGAATTAAAATATTTGTTCAAGAACTTAAAATTTCACAACTTGCTAATGATGCAACTGTATTTTTAAGAAATTCTGATGAAATTCCTGTAGCTCTGTCTGTTATAGCTAAATTCTCAGGCATTTCAGGATTGAAGCTCAATCTAAAAAAGAAGTGAAATCCTTCCCTTATTTACAACTGCTGTTACTGAAATGTGTAATATCCCTGTAAAAAACACTGTAACTTACCTAGGAGATCAAATCTCCACTGACCACAATAACATGGGTATTAATTTTACTCCTGTTTGTGAATCAATTAAAAAGAAACCTAACACTTGGTTAGCTAGGGATGTAACTATTCAGCAAAGCAGAAGGAATGTCAAGGGCGTCATATCTTTTCGCATCATTAGATGTTAATAAATCATTCTGCTCTGATCTGGATAAAATTCTCTTCAAGGTTATATGGAAAAATAAGGCCCATAAAATAAAAAAAATCTGTTCTGTCCAACTCTTTAGCTGAAGAAGGTTTAAATGTTTTGACTTTTACTGTCTTTAATCAAATGTTAAAAATTAATTGGATTAAAAGATTTCTAAAAACTCAAAATTCCATGTGGAATATTTTCCCAAATCATCAGTGAACTAGGGGCTCTAAAAGTTTTTATTGCGTTGTCCTTTCTCAGTTGGGAAACTTCCAGTCAAATTAGCTAAATTTCATCAGCAGGTTCTGTTATATAAACACATCTACTCTCCTTATTACTGCATCATATGGAACAATGCTTATATAACACATAAAAACAAATCAAACGTTACGGTTTTAGAGCGCGGTTGGCTTACACTGTCTTTGTGTGTGTGTGTGTGTGTGTTTGTACAGCTCTTATGGTGAAACTTACGGTTTGCACCCAATAAACCTCACTGTTCAACAGAAAAGCCACAATCCTTCATTTAGGGGTGGGGGTAACAACAATAACATTAACACGCCTTTGTATTGATGGTCAGACGGGACGTTTGTCTGTTTCACATTCAGAGGGAATTAGGAGATTCAAAGCGGAACTAAACATCGGTTTCGTGTTTCTTCAGTGGAGCCACCGTGAAACACACAGGAAATGAAAACAGAGCACAGGTAGCGGCGTTAGCTTTTCTTTTGTTAGAATGTAGCTTGAAGACGGTTTTGATTTATTTGGCAAATATTTGAGTGTTTGCAGCAACTCTGTCTTCAGTTCAGTCCCAGAGAGAGTTTATCAACGAGCAGTTTATTCCTGCTGAAGAAACTTTAACGGAGTTTTATAAAATCACCGTCAAATCCGAGGAAGAGATGGATGATCAGCGCAGACTACGGACTCCCCAGATAATCTTACATCGAATAGGTAAGAAACACCTTTACGTTTTACTGGTGATACAGAATAGAGATAGTTGGAAATGGGTTAAATAAAGTTTCCATGCTGGGTTAAGGAAAGTTTTAACACGTGTTACGCCCAGAAACGCATGCCTGTCGCGGGAACGCGCGTCGCTCTAAACTCTCCTATTGATGAGAAAACTGACTGAAATGTGACCGACGAGACAACTATTAAAAATATTCGTAACATTATCATGGTTATTTTCCATGTAGGCCCTAAAACCTTCGTATCTTTTAGCAGATTTTGACAGCATAAAAGTCTAGCACGACCTCTGCTAGAGAGATGGGAACCAACGTGAGCAGAAAGTGGAGAATTTTCCGTCATTTATGTTTCATTGAATCCGGTTGTAACCATTTCCCAGCTAGACTTAAATGTGAAATATAAAAGGAATGCAGTGTTTTGCTATGAACCGTCTACATTATGACTAGATAACAAGGTGAGAAATAAGTTTTAACCAAGAAAAAAATAAAGAGGGAGGGAAGTAGGTCAGTTATGCTTGACTTTGACTTAAATAGATGTGCTGTGGAATAAGGTGTGTTTTGGTTCAGCTTAAAAAAAAAAAAAAGGCGACCTACACACAAACTGACAGATCATCAGTAAAGCAGTTGTTTAAATTAGCTAATCAGCCACTGCTGTGTTAGACTGGCTAATAGCAGCGGTGGCTGATCTACCACAGCAATCACTTATTAATAATCACAAAATACACGTTACAGTTCTGTCAAGCCGAAGGGCAATAAACAATCAGAACAAAGTTAATTATTAACAACATTTATTGTTACACACATAAAAGGGATTCCCCATTAACTTCATCCGTCGTTTGTCAACCTGATAATGTGCGACCAGAATTTAACCACTTCAGGCGGATAAACCACAATGTTCACTGCAAACTTAAGATGCACCCGATACACTGCAAACATGATCACATGCAATTCAAACTAGAGATCAAACCAAACAGGATCGGGTCTCAATTATTGAAGATTAACAGAGACATTGGATATGGAAATTCTGGGAGGTGACCCAAAAACAAACGGAGGACAAAACAAAAAAATAAATGAAAAGTTGTTAGCCCGCCCTCACAATCCTAACTAGGCGGACTAACAAAAATAAAACTCTAAAAGGACAGCAGCAAGCAGTGTCAACACTATAAAACAAAAACACTAAAATTACTAAATGCTTATTAAATCATTTTAATCAAGTCAATCTAAAATACGTTAAAAACACTGCATACATGCATCGCATTAACCAGCACTCTAAGATCAACCTTGGTCTAGCAGATCTGGTGCAGCCCTACCAGATAAAAACAATAGAAAAAAACATACAATTCATTCTGATTAAGAGACTAATGTTTAAACCTACCTGCGGCGTCGAACAACCACACGCCCAGGTAACGCTACCACCGGAACGCCATTAATAATGCAGCCCTGTATAAAGACACCAAATCAGCACAACTTACTTAAGAGAATCACTTTAAAACTGTTTCCCTCCAACCTACCATAGCCAGCAAACAGCGTGGGCCCAACACACACCTGGTCTCACACACAGGAAATTAACGCTTGGCCACCACCCTTCTAGTTTCCCTTTTATGGAGGCTCAGGCTGTGGAGAGTGCGACACCTAATGGTACCACCTGTTAGACACATCAAGCCTAAAAACCCAAATCTGTAACGAACTGAATGTTCTGTTCTATGTGGGGGTAATGGTTTACTGGTTTTGGTGCTGAATCCTGATATATATAGTTGTGTTGTTGTTAGTTGCTATGGCAACAAGTCTACTTGACAGAGCACGAGAAAAAAAAAGGGGAAATTTTGAGTTATTTTTCCACTGCATTGCACTAAATGAATCCTACCTACATCTCTAGGTCTCACTTTAACAGACTAGTTCTACCGGCTATGAACGGCATGTAAAACAATAGTCTGATTAGGGAGGGAAATACATTTGTGGTACAACCTTGTGTGGCAATAGTTTTATAAAATGTTACGCAAATTACCTCATTTTGTTTGACATCCTCCATATAAAATCCAAGCCACTGCCAAATTATTCATCCAGCTAGACTAGTTAATCTGACTCCTCTTCAGTTACCGTCTCATTCAGCCGCTCGCCTCAAACTCTCGCTGTCACCATGTTATTTGTTTTCTCCGCGCAGCGTGATTGTTAGAAAATGTTCAAGTTGAGAGGGGGGAGGATGCTATGAATGCACCTACGGAGCATTCATAGGGTGTGGGATAAACCATTCTCGCAGCGAATTTGATGGTGAAAGGTTATTATTTGAACAACAATTTATACTTGATAGTTGCGATATAGCCATTTTAATTATCGTACATTGAAAAGGCATCGCCCAGCCCTTGTTGTAATCTTTAAAATTATTTTATTTTTATATTTTCTGAAATTTCTGACAAAATGTTATATATTTACACAAACCCAGCTCCTCTCTCGTCAAAGGGACATTGTTTCAAAGTCATACTTTCAAAGAAAATAAAACTTGTTCAGATGCACCAAGTGATTAAAGTGAAGTGTTTGGTTTTTATTTAAATTTTTAAACTTTTGTTTGTCTGCTTGTCCAGATCACCCACGATACTGTTTGTGTAAAGAGGAGGTTCTCAAAGAGCTCAGCAACCAGAAGAGGAAGTCCACTTTAAATGAAAAGGAGCTGGAAGATCAACAGTTCAGAGAGGAAGAGAATCAACTCTGCATCAGTCAGGATGAAGAGCAGCTTGTGCTGAAACACGAAACTGGAGACATTTTAGTGACTCCTTCTAATGTACGAAAACTCAACAATGAAACAGAACCAAACCGGAACCAACTCGTCTCTCAAGCTTTTCCAAAAGATGAGAACCAGGTTGAGGAAGGAAGCAATTCTGGAGACCCAGGAGAAAAGAAAGACAAAGAGCAGAAACAAAACAAGAGATGTCAGAAAAACATCCGGCAAAAAGGAACTACTGAAGGTCCAAAACAAAAGAAGTACAAAAAATCTCACCTAAAGAAAAAACTATATCCTTGTACAGTTTGTGATAAAATCTTTTCCAGAAACGAGTGTTTGACGAGACACACAAGAATTCACACAGGTGAAAAACCTTTCACATATATTAGTTGTGGAAAGAGTTTCACTCAGAAAAGACATTTAGCTACTCACATGAGGATTCACACAGGTGAGAAACCTTTCACATGTATTAGCTGTGGAAAGAGTTTCACTCAGAAAACTCATTTAGCTACTCACATGAGGATTCACACAGGTGAGAAACCTTTCACATGTATTAGCTGTGGAAAGAGTTTCACTCGGAAACGTTATTTAGCTACTCACATGAGGATTCACAAAGGTGAGAAGCCTTTCACATGTATTAGCTGTGGAAAGAGTTTCACTGAGAATAGTTATTTAGCTACTCGCATGATGATTCACACAGGTGAGAAACCTTTCCTATGTATGACTTGTGGAGAAGGTTTTACCAAGAGACAAATATTAACTTCTCACATGAGGATTCACACAGGTGTGAAACCTTTCACATGTATTAGTTGTGGGAAGAGTTTTACTAAAAAATGTAGTTTAGATATCCACATGAGGATTCACACAGGTGAGAAACCTTTCACATGTATTAGTTGTGGGAAGAATTTTACTAAAAAATGTAGTTTAACTATCCACACGAGGACTCACACAGGTGAGAAACCTTTCACATGTATTAGTTGTGGGAAGAGTTTTTCTATAAAAAGCCATTTAGCTACTCACATGAGGTTTCACACAGGTGAGAAACCTTTCCCATGTATGACTTGTGGAAAAAGTTTTACAGAGAGAAAAATATTAACTTCTCACATGAGGATTCACACAGGTGAGAAACCTTTCACATGTATTAGTTGTGGGAAGAGCTTTACTAGAAAATGTAGTTTAACTATCCACATGAGGATTCACACAGGTGAGAAACCTTTCACATGCATTACTTGTTTAAAAAGTTTCACCCATAGAAATAGTTTATATATTCACATGAGAACTCACAGTAGTCAGACTATTTAATGTGAACCTCAAGTACCGAGTTGCTCTGTAACTTGTCTTATTCTGTAATTACACCTGAGTGAAGTTGCCCCTCCATAACTCCTTCCACAGTCTTCAAATCTAGCAAAGTTGCTGTCAAACATTTTGGCAGTAACAAAAAAATCACTTTGCTGCTTTTGCTTTGAAAATATTGATGATGACCTCAGATGACCTCTGGATATCTTTTTTTTTTCCTAATATCTTTAAAATTATACCTGAAGACAGTTGGGTGAGTTGTGGGAGGGCAACTTCACTCAGGTAGTAATTACATCTGGATCACATTTTAAAATATTTAGTTTAGTTAAAATAGCTTTTCAGTTAAGAGTTATAATTGTAGTTGCGTATTAGATTCATGTTATGGGTTCATGTTTGGACCGGTTGACTACAGCTACTAGGATTGGGATTAATGTTTTCTGTATTTGAATGTAAACATCACTCATTATTACTTTCATTATTTTTTATGTTTCTGTTTCAAGATAGAAATCCTGAATCAGAGTGAATGCCAGACTTTGTGGTTTTTATGTAATAAAGTAAATTTCCCATTGTGATAGTTTTCTTCTTTCCAGTTTAGCTGTGGATTGTGACTCATTTAAAGGTGTAGTTGGTGGCTGCATGTATCAGTGAAACCAAGCTTAGGCTAGTTGGACACCATCTGTTTTATTCACCAAGCTTATATTCAAATTGAAAAATACTTTTTCTGATACAAAAATGTCTGTAAGTAAAACCATGTATTTGTAATTATTATGTAATAAACTCAATTTTACGTTAAGATTGTCTTATTACTTTCTGTTTAGCAGAAGTTTTTGACTTTAAGCCTGTGCAAATACCTGCTGCCTGATTCTCCTGATTTACACTACGTGCGTCTCCGCTCCACTGCGAACCCCAGAGGTTCTCTGAGAAACATGAAATGTAAGATCATCAATCAATTAAGTTTATTGTCTATAGCACATTTCAGCAACAAGGAAGTTCAAAGTGCTTTACATCATAAAACACAAAGTCATAGAAGACACCACACAGTGAATAATTAAAACATTACATTTTGCCAACTTTACACACAAAATATGTTGGTCAGTGTTTCATTCATTATGGTTATAAACCAACTAAACAGGAGGGTGGTGGGCAACTCCAGGCTTCGAGGGCCGGTCTCCTGAAAGTTTTAGATGTGTCTCTACTTCAACACACCTGAGTAAAATAATGAGGTCATTAGCAGAACTCTGTAGAACTTGACTGCTCTTAGGAGATGTTTCAGCTATTTGATTCAAGCGTGTTGGACCAGGGAGACGTCTAAGAGATGCAGGACACCGGCCCTAGAGGACCAGGATTGCCCAACCCTGGAAGGAACTCAGTGTTTCAGTTGTTTTGTGGTTTTCTGGAAGTTTGTTCTGGATTTGTGGTGCATAGAAGCTGAATGCTGTTTCTCCATGTTTGGTTCTGGTTCTGGGGATGCCGAGCAGAACCAGAAGACATGAGAGGCCTGGAAGGTTGATACAACAGCAGCAGATCTTTAGTGCTTTGTGGAGACAGTAGAGAACTACAAATATCTTGGGTCTCTTTTGGATAATAAGTTAAAATTTACCTGCCATACAGAAAACCTACAAAAAAGGGCCCGCAAAGATTATTTTGTCTAAGGAGGCTTGCAAAGTTTCATTTTAAGTCATTGATGATCCTATTTTATAGATCATATATTGAATCTGTGTTGACTATTTCCCTCCTCTGTTGGATTGGAAATATTAGTATTAGGTCAGGATATAGAAAGAAGGAATGGAAGAAGAAATAGAAAGGAAAAAAGAGTGATAAGGTTGAGATTTGGACATACAGGACTTAATTATACACTTTTTAAATGAGAGAAGGACCGTCACGAACCACACTCCATACCAGTAGGTGGCGATAATGATACTAAAAGTTTGTTGCCAACTGCCAGTAAAATCAAGAAGGAGAATCTGACTAAAAGGATGTGTGGGAATAGGAATATATATACCAGAGTTTAAAAAATATATTTCTAAAAGACTATCAGATCAACTATCTGTTTTCACAGCAGAAATGGTGGCAGATATACTAAGCTTACAGTGGGTGGAGGAGGTTCGACCAGACAGGGTGGTGGTGTGCACAGATTCCAAAGCAGGTTTAGAAAGTATTCAGGGAGAAGGAAATAATAGGAAAGATTTACTATTAGAAATTCAGCACAGTCTATTTAGATTATACAGGGGTGGCATTGATGTTTGGTTTTGGTGGGTACCAGCACATGAAGTGTGAAAGGCAACGAAAAGGCAGATAAAATAGCAATAAAGGCTTTAGAGGGGAAAATAACAATTACAATTTCTTTTGGGAGAGGGGAAGGGAAATCACTTATTAAGAGTAAAGAAATGGAAAAATGGCAAAAAAGGTGGAATGAAGATAAGAAAGGAAGAAGATTATATAAAGTACAAAAGTCAGTTTTTATTAGAAATATTAATGAGAGAAACAGAAATGAATAAATAATGATGATCAGATTAAGAGTAGGTCATACCTATTTAAATGACATTTTATATTTAATAGGAAGGAAAAATAATGCTAAATGTGAATGATGTGGAGAGAAATAAAATGTAGAACACATATTGATGAACTGTAAGACATGTGAACCTGAAAGGGAAGAATTGATAAGAATGGATGGAAGGACAGGTCAAGAATGGAGTTTTAAAGGAATATTGGGAAATGAAGGAAACATAATGGATATTTACAGATTAAGGAAAGCAATATTTATTTATCTTCAGAATACACAATTTAAAAATTGAATTTGATAAATGTAAAGTAATGTTGCTACACACTGGTGTACAGTAGGTGGCGGTATGCACCTTAAAGTTGTTTGCGATCCGCCACAATAGAACAGAAGAAGAAGAAGAAGAAACAGGAAATGAAGCAGAGAACAGCTAGCTGCGTTAGCTTTTCTTTGTTTGAATGTAGTTTAAAGACGGGTTTGGTGTATTTGGCAAATATTTGAATGTTTGCAGCAACTCTGTCTTCAATTCAGTCTCAGAGAGAGTTAATCAACGAGCAGTTTATTCCTGCTGAAGAAACTTTAACGAAGTCTTATAAAATCACCGTCAAGTCCAAGGAAGAGATGGATGATCAGCGCAGACTGCTGGATTTCTCCCGGACTCCCCAGATAATCTTACACCGAATAGGTAAGAAACACCCTCACGTTTTACTTTGGATACAGGCTGGAGAGAGTTGGAAATAGGCTAAATAAAGTTTTCCTGCTGGGTTAAGGAAAGTTTTAACACGTTTCGCCCAGAAACGCAAGCCTGTCGCGGGAACGCGCATCGCTCTAAACTCCGTTTTCTCATCGCTTATTGATGAGAAAACGGACTGAAAAATGACCGACGAGACAACTATTAAAAATATTCGTATCATTATCACGTTTATCAATGTAAAAAGGTCGGGTTTATCGAGACTAGTTTGAGTTAAATAGTTTACAGTCCTCGTCTTTGCTCCATGGTTTGCAATTTCCCGCTCTTTTCCTCCACAACATAATAGTTTAAGGTTTTTTTAAGCTTCTTAACTAGTGCTCAAACGCTGGTTGCAAATAAGAAGCACTCAATAATTACATTCGCTTAAGGTTAATTGCACAATTTGGTTATCAGGAGGGAAAAAAACAGATAAATGAATCATTATAGCCAATATGTAGAACCAACGGCGTAGGAACTAGTTTATCATTTTGGGTTCACTGATCGTAAACCTGACAGATCCGTCAACAGCTTGAGCAGAAATATTATAAACAGAGAGGTTATCAACACAATACTTAGTAAAACATTCCTCTAATTTGTCTGTCATATGTATTTGTTTTTATCTGAAGGTGACAAACTGTCCCAAAAACATTTTCTTCCATTTCCTCTTCAACAAAATGGCTTTAACATTCATGACAGGCTCTGTTAGGTTTACCAGGTTGAGTAAAACAAAAGTACACACCTACTATAAAGATGCCTAGTTGCTTGGCAGGAAAAGTTCAGGAGTGTCTGGATGCAGCTGTTGAGGAGAGAAAACAAAATGGCCATATAAAGAGAAAGAAATATAAACACCAAAACATGCAAGTGTTCCAGTAATTAAATCAATCATTTGTTTTTTGAGAACAATTAAATAAAATAATTTGTTTTGACAACAAATTTAGAACAGTACTATTTACAGTAGATAGTTTTTAAGCTAAGCTACAAGTAACCCATAATATGAGTTTGCAAGCAGGCATGTCAGTAAAAACTCCCAATTTCAAGAAAAAACTTCTATTTATTCTCAGTGATGTTTATTCCTATTTTTTTCTGTTTCAGAAATTGGAAAATTAACTATCTGTATATACAATCCACTGACTTCAATTTATATAAGGCAAGAAGCTTCTCACAGGTCTGACTAAAAAAAACAATCCAACGTCTGCAGCTGATCCAGAACGCTGCTGCTGGTGTTCTGACTAAAACCAGGAAGTTAGAGCACATCACCCAGTTCAATAGTCCCTACACTGGCTCCCTGTACTGTTAGTTTATAAATCACTGAACCTCTTAGCACCACAATACATTAAAGATCTGCTGTTGTATCAACCTTCCAGACCTCTCAGGTCTTCTGGTTCTGGTTCTGATCTGCATCCCCAGAAGCAAACATGAATTCAGCTTCTATGCGCCACAAATCTGGAACAAACTTCTAAAAAACTGCAAACCAGCTGAAACACTGAGTTCTTTTTAATCTAGACTAAAACCCTCCTGTTTAGTTACTTTAGAGCCATAATAAACTTTGACCAACATATTTGATGTGTAAAGGTCATTTTAATGATGGTACTCATCAAAATGTAATGGTTTTAACTGGTTTCTCAAGTTGGTGACTTTTTTTTTTAATTTTTGTTTTCATCATGTAAAGCTGAAAGGTTCTATACAAATACACTTCAAATGAATGCAATGAAATTATTATATATTTTAGATATGTTTTTCTTAAAGTTACATTCACAATTAAAATATATTATTTAAAAAGGTAGATTTAATTATTTTAGAAGTCATTTATTTAATTGAACATTTCATAATTTCATGATATATTTTGTTAAAGGAAAATTTACAAGTATGGTATATTTAATTTTGTCATCCCTTGCCTTCCTTATGAAGGTCCTTGAAAAGTTCATTTAATTGAAAGGTGAAGATTAACAGAATGTTATAAAATAATGTCTTTATTGTATTATGATGCACATCTATTGACTCTCCCATCAGAAGATCAACATCGATTAAGTTTAATATTCATATGAAATAAAGCCTGTTTCAGTTGCATCAATGGATAAACATGACGTTTGTTTTTACCTAAATTTATAAGCTGTTGGTTGTTTTTTTTGTTTTTTTGTCCAGATCTCCCACAAAATTGTGTGTGTAAAGAGGAGAAAGGTTTCACTGAGTTCAGCAACCAGGATGGGAATTCAGCTATAGATAAAGAGGAACCAGAACCTTTTAAAATAAAACGTAAGCAAGAGGAACCAGAGCATCAACAGTTCAGAGAGGAAGAGAATCAACTCTGCAACAGTGAGGATGAAGAGCATCTTTTGCTGAAACAGGAAACTGGAGACATTTTGGTGACTCCTTCTAATGTACAACAAGTCAACAAGGAGACAGAACCAAATAGGAACCAACTCGTCTCTCATGTTTCTCCTGAAGATGAGGACCAGGTTGAGGAAGGAAGCAATTCAGGAGACCCAGGAGGAAAGAGAGACAAAGAGCAGGAACAAAACAAGAGATGCCAGAAAACCAAACAGCAACAAGGAACTACTGAAGGTCCAAAACAACAAAAGCACAAAAAATCTCAACAAAAAAAAAAATCATATCTTTGTAAAGTTTGTGATAAAGCCTTTGCTCGAAACGACTCTTTGACCTGTCACACGAGAATTCACACAGGTGAGACGCCTTTCACATGTATGACTTGTGGAAAGAGTTTCACTAAAAAATTTAATTTAGCTACTCACATAAGAATTCACACAGGGGAGAAGCCTTTTACATGTATGACTTGTGGAATAAGTTTTACTGAAAGAAGAAGTTTAACTTCTCACATGTGGATTCATACAGGTGAGAAGCCTTTCACCTGTATGACTTGTAGAAAAAGTTTCACATTGAAAAGTAGTTTAGATATTCACATGAGAATGCACACAGGTGAGAAGCCTTTCACATGTACAACTTGTGGAAAACGTTTCACACAGAAATGTCATTTAACTTGTCACATGAGAATTCACACAGGGGACAAGCCTTTCCCATGTATGACTTGTGGCAAAGGTTTTACTCTAAAATGTAGTTTAGATATCCACTTGAGGATTCACACAGGTGAGAAACCTTTCACATGTATGACTTGTGGAAAAAGTTTCACTCAGAAATGTAGTTTAGATATCCACTTGAGGATTCACACAGGTGAGAAACCTTTCACATGTATGACTTGTGGAAAATGTTTCACTCAGAAATGTAGTTTAGATATCCACTTGAGGATTCACACAGGTGAGAAACCTTTCCCATGTATGACTTGTGGAAAAAGTTTCACTCAGAAATGTAGTTTAGATATCCACTTGAGGATTCACACAGGTGAGAAACCTTTCACATGTATGACTTGTGGACAAAGTTTCACTCAAAAATGTAGTTTAGATGTCCACTTGAGGATTCACACAGGTGAGAAACCTTTCTGATGTATTAGTTGCAGAAAATGTTTCACCCATAGAAACAGTTTCTCTATGCACATGAGAACTCACACAACTGAAAACTCATAGATGAAGAAAATTAATATGAGATATGTGTGACCATGGTAAATAAGATTAAAGAAAATTGTTCGTGTGTGGAAGTGTAATTGGTTCCTCAAGTATCATTTTGAAAGCGCGTGTGTGTGTTTTCTCCTTCTTTTCTCTGTCTTCTTATGATTGATTGGTTTATCCGTTTGGTCATTTGTTCCTGACCTAAATGTTTAAATCAAATGTTTATTCAGATACAAATATATGTGTGTCATTGGAACCCATGCAAACTTGGACTGTATGTGTGTGAATTACATTTCCATCACTCTTAAGAATATAACAAATGTATGAATGGTTCCTATAAAAATTCTAATAAAAAATAGTGTTTAAAAAAACAATGCAGTTTGAAGTGCTTTATGTGATTAAAAACACAATAACTGACAACTTGCAAACATATTTTGCCATGGTTACACATCAAAATGTTGGTCAATATTTCATTTAATATGGTTGAAAAGCAACTAAACAGGAGGGATTTTAGTTTAGATTTATAGGAACTCGATGTTAATCTTTCCTGCTGCATCTCCAAACTGTGGGGGAAACACAGGGGAGCTCCTTCTCGCTCCAAGGTTGAAGTGGTTGGATACTTCAGGGTTAACTCCCTTTGTGGTTCACAGCTGTGTGGTGCAGCAAGCAAGAGACAGTAGAGGGTTTCTTGGGAAGCTGCACATTTATTTCTTGGTGTGGTAACAAACATACAAACGGGACTTGATTTATTCGAAAACAGCTCTCTATGCCGAACAACATGTGTGCCCCCTGCTGGCGTGACGGCGATAGTGCAACAAGCTGAATGCTGTTTCTCCATGTTTGGTTCTGGGGATGCAGAGCAGAACCAGAAGACCTGAGTGATCGGGAAGGTTCATACAACAGCAGCCGATCTTTAATGTATTGTGATGCTAAGAGGTTCAGTGATTTATAAACTAAAAGTATTTTAAAAACTATTCTCTGAGCTACAGGGAGCCAGTGTAGAGACTTTAGAAAATGTATTACTTTTTCTATCTACAATAACATTAAGACACCTTTGTATTGATGTGAAAGCAGGATGCCTCCATTTCTTCCCAGATGTCTGACTGTGACATCCGATCTTCCTGAGCCTCACACTAAGACTGCAGGAGGATTAGAAACATCATTCAATGTGTTTTTACTTATATAGTCTGTTTCAGATTCAGAGGGAATTAGGAAATTCAAAGCGGAACTAAAAGTCTGTTTCGTGTTTCTTCAGTGGAGCCACCGTGAAACACAGGAAATGAAAGCAAAGCCCAGATAGCTGCGTTAGTTTTTCTTCAGTTAAATTGTAGTTTGAAGACGGGTTTGGTGTATCTGGTAAATATTTGAGTGTTTGCAGTAACTCTGTCTTCACTTTAGTCCCAGAGAGAGTTAATCAACGAGCAGCTAACTGCTGCTGAAGAAACTTTAACGGACTTTTATAAAATCATCGTCCAGTCCGAGGAAGAGATGGATGATCAGCCCAGACTGCTGTTCTCCCGGATTCCCCTGATAATCTTACACCGTATAGGTATGAAACACCTTTACGTTTTACTGGTGATACAGAATAGAGAGAGATGGAAATAGGTTAAATAAAGGTTTCATGCTGGGTTAAATAAAGTTTTAAAAGGTGTTTCGCCGAGAAACGCATGTCTGTCGCGGGAGCGCGCATCGCTCTAAACTCGCTTATTGATGAGAAAACGGACTGAAATATTACAGACGAGACAAAATTGTAAGATATTCGTAACATTATCACGTTTCTTAACCATGTAAGCCATAAAACGGTGGGTTTATTTCGCAGATTAATTGAAATAAATACGGTTTTTATAGCTTTATTGAGACATATGTCTCTGACGTTTCTCAGTGTCTGATGAAAATGATGGTTTGAAATTCCACGATGTTTCTTTCAACACCATAATAGCTTAAAGCATTACAAAGCAGAAACCCATTATGTAAAACATTTTATATCATCCTTAACTGTCTACTCTATTAATGTAGGGGATACATTTTAATTTCTGAGCCTGCCGATGTTTGCATCCCCTGTCTATTGTCCTGTTGATATGAAACTTATAGCTGTAGCACAGAGAAGAAGTGTCATTATGTAGAAAAGGTAAAATCCCTCTTAACTATTAATTTCTCCATGTTAGCAGGGGGATGCATTTTTTGGCAATATGGAGTTTGAGCCTGCCTATATCTGCATGCCCTCTCTATTTTCTTCAAATGTTATCCTATTGATATAAAACTTATACCAGCAGTTATGGGAACAAATGTGATTATGTAGAAAATGTTATTTCTTTATTATCGCTATTGCAAGGATACTGAAGGAAATCAATCTGACCATGCAACCTTGGTAAATGTAAAGCATGCAAAACCATTTTTATTTTGCATGCTTAAATAAAAATGATTTATTTAAGCAATAATTTAATTAAATAAAATTATTTAATTTAATTTAATTATTATTAAATTTAATTAAACTTTAATTAAACCAAAGTTTAATTAAATTTTGGTTTAATTATACCAAAATTAAATTTGGTTTAATTTTAACCATAAAATTAAACCAAATTTTATGGTTTAAAAACCATAAAATGTTTATGGTTTAACATAAAAATGAAAGAGTTAATATTGGCAGGCTCAGAAATTAAAATGTATCCCCTACATTAATAGACTAGACAGTTAAGGATGATATAAAATGTTTTACATAATGGGTTTCTGCTTTGTAATGCTTTAAGCTATTATGGTGTTGAAAGAAACATCGGGGAATTTCAAACGATCTGCGGAGAACATTTTTATCAGACACTGACTGAAAAACGTTCGAGTCATATGTCTCAATAAAGCTGTAAAAACGTATTTATTTCAATTAATCTGCAAAATAAAACCCACCGTTTTATGGCTTACATGGTTAAGAAATATGATAATGTTACGAATATCTTTAAAAGTTTTCTCTTTGGTCATATTTCAGTCCGTTTTCTCATCAATATGCGAGAGTTTAGAGCGATGCGCGCTCCCGCGACAGGGCATGAGTTTCTCGGCATAACACCCGCATAGACCACAATGTTCACTGCAAACTTAAGATGCACCCGATACACTGCAAACATGATCACATGCAATTCAAACTAGAGATCAAACCAAACAGGATCGGGTCTCAATTATTGAAGATTAACAGAGACATTGGATATGGAAATTCTGGGAAGTGACCCAAAAACAAACGGAGGACAAAACAAAAAAATAAATGAAAAGTTGTTAGCCCGCCCTCACAATCCTAACTAGGCGGACTAACAAAAATAAAACTCTAAAAGGACAGCAGCAAGCAGTGTCAACACTATAAAACAAAAACACTAAAATTACTAAATGCTTATTAAATCATTTTAATCAAGTCAATCTAAAACACGTTAAAAACACTGCATACATGCATCGCATTAACCAGCACTCTAAGATCAACCTTGGTCTAGCAGATCTGGTGCAGCCCTACCAGATAAAAACAATAGAAAAAAACATACAATTCATTCTGATTAAGAGACTAATGTTTAAACCTACCTGCGGCGTCGAACAACCACACGCCCAGGTAACGCTACCACCGGAACGCCATTAATAATGCAGCCCTGTATAAAAACACCAAATCAGCACAACTTACTTAAGAGAATCACTTTAAAACAGTTTCCCTCCAACCTACCATAGCCAGCAAACAGCGTGGGCCCAACACACACCTGGTCTCACACACAGGAAATTAACGCTTGGCCACCACCCTTCTAGTTTCCCTTTTATGGAGGCTCAGGCTGTGGAGAGTGCGACACCTAATGGTACCACCTGTTACACACATCAAGCCTAAAAACCCAAATCTGTAACGAACTGAATGTTCTGTTCTATGTGGGGGTAATGGTTTACTGGTTTTGGTGCTGAATCCTGATATATATAGTTGTGTTGTTGTTAGTTGCTATGGCAACAAGTCTACTTGACAGAGCACGAGAAAAAAAAGGGGAAATTTTGAGTTATTTTTCCACTGCATTGCACTAAATGAATCCTACCTACATCTCTAGGTCTCACTTTAACAGACTAGTTCTACCGGCTATGAACGGCATGTAAAACAATAGTCTGATTAGGGAGGGAAATACATTTGTGGTACAACCTTGTGTGGCAATAGTTTTATAAAATGTTACGCAAATTACCTCATTTTGTTTGACATACTCCATATAAAATCCAAGCCACTGCCAAATTATTCATCCAGCTAGACTAGTTAATCTGACTCCTCTTCAGTTACCGTCTCATTCAGCCGCTCGCCTCAAACTCTCGCTGTCACCATGTTATTTGTTTTCTCCGCGCAGCGTGATTGTTAGAAGATTTTCAAGTTGAGAGGGGGGAGGGTGCTATGAATGCACGTACGAAGCATTCATAGGGTGTGGGATAAACCATTCTCGCAGTGAATTTGATGGTGAAAGGTTATTATTTGAACAACAATTTATACTTGATAGTTGCGATATAGCCATTTTAACTATCGTACATTGAAAATGCATCGCCCAGCCCTAGATGTTACCTTTAAAATTATTTTATTTTTATATTTTCTGAAATTTCTGACAAAATGTTTTATTGTTACACAAACCCAGCTCCCCTCCCGTCAAAGGGACATTGTTTAACTTTCAAACAAAATAAAACTTGTTCAGATGCACCAAGTGATTAAAGTGAAGTGTTTGGTTTTTACTTAAATTTTTAAACTTTTGTTTGTCTGCTTGTCCAGATCGCCCTCGATGCTGTGTGTGTAAAGAGGAGGTTCTCAAAGAGCTCAGCAACCAGAAGAGGAAGTCCACTTTAAATGAAAAGGAACTGGAAGATCAACAGTTCAGAGAGGAAGAGAATCAACTCTGCATCAGTCAGGATGAAGAGCAGCTTGTGCTGAAACAAGAGACTGGAGACATTTTAGTGACTCCTTCTAATGTACGAAAACTCAACAATGAAACAGAACCAAACCGAAACCAACTCGTCTCTCAAGCTATTCCAGAAGATGAGAACCAGGTTGAGGAAGGAAGCAATTCTGGAGACCCAGGAGAAAAGAGAGACAAAGAGCAGAAACAAAACAAGAGATGTCAGAAAAACATCCGGCAAAAAGGAACTACTGAAGGTCCAAAACAAGAAAAGTGCAAAAAATCTCACCTAAAGAAAAAGTTATATCCTTGTACAGTTTGTGATAAAATCTTTTCCGAAAACGAGTCTTTGACGAGACACACAAGAATTCACACAGGTGAAAAACCTTTCACATGCATTAGTTGTGGAAAGAGTTTCACTCAGAAATGTAGTTTAGCTACTCACATGAGGATTCACACAGGTGAGAAGCCTTTCACATGTATTAGCTGTGAAAAGAGTTTCACTCGGAAAATTCATTTAGCTAATCACATGAGGATTCACACAGGTGAGAAGCCTTTCACATGTATTAGTTGCGGACAGAGTTTCACTCAGAAAATTCATTTAGCTACTCACATGAGGATTCACAATGGTGAGAAACCTTTCACATGTATTAGTTGTGGGAAGAGCTTTACTAGAAAATGTAGTTTAACTATCCACATGAGGATTCACACAGGTGAGAAACCTTTCACATGTACTAGCTGTGGAAAGAGTTTCACTCGGAAAAGTTATTTAGCTACTCACATGAGGATTCACAAAGGTGAGAAGCCTTTCCCATGTATGACTTGTGGAAAACGTTTTACGGAGAGACAAATATTAACTTCTCACATGAGGATTCACACAGGTGAGAAACCTTTCACATGTATTACTTGTTTAAAAAGTTTCACCCATAGAAATAGTTTATATATTCACATGAGAACTCACAGTAGTCAGACTATTTAATGTGAACCTCAAGTACCAAGTTGCTCTGTAACTTGTTTTATTCTGTAATTACACCTGAGTGAAGTTTCCCCTCCATATCTCCTTCCACAGTCTTCAAATCTAACAAAGTTGCTGTCAAACATTTTTGCAGCAAAAAAAGTCACTTTGCTGCTTTTGCTTTGAAAATATTGATGATAACCTCAGATGACCTCTGGATATCTTTTTTTCTTTTTTACTAATATCTTCAAAATTATACCTGAAGACAGTGGGGTGAGTTCTGGGAGAGCAACTTCACTGAGGTAGTAATTACATCTGGATCACATTTTAAAATATTTAGTTTAGTTAAAACAGCTTTTCAGTTAAGAGTTATAATTGTAGTTACATATTAGATTCATGTTATGGGTTCATGTATGGACCGGTAGACTACAGCTACTAGGATTGGGATTAATGTTTTCTGTATTTGAATGTAAACATCACTCATTATTATTTGCATTATTTTTTATGTTTCTGATTGAGGAACGAAATCCTGAATCAGAGTGAATGTCAGACTTTGTGGTTTTTATGTAATAAAGTAAATTTCCCATTGTGATGGTTTTTTTCCCAGTTTAGCTGTGGATTGTGACTCGTTTAAAGGTGTAGTTGGTGGCTGCATGTATCAGTGAAACCAAGCTTAGTCTAGTTGGACACCATCTGTTTTATTCACCAAGATTATATTCAAATTGAAATTACCAAGAATGTATTTTAATTGTGTAAGATATTAAAAATGTATAAATTACATTACAAAAGTGACTAAAAAAGAAACTGTATCTATAATCCTTATATAACAGTCAATTTAACATGTTCTACCTTCTATCATTATGTTCAACCAACTTGTGAGTAAAAAGTAAAGTTGAATTATATCTTCTTCATTCACTTAACATTTATCTGTATTTACAACTGTACGTTTAGTCTTGATTCAAAGATTAAATGAATAAAAGATTTTTCACCATGTGTTGTGCAATATAACAGGCAAAAAGCTACAAGAAAAAAATATTTTTAAGAAAGTGAGATTGTTTGACAGATTTCAAAACGTACACACTGCCAAAAATGCAAATAAACTGTTCATTTAGTTTACATAGCAACAGCAGCAATGATTAAAATTAGACAGTTAAGATTTGATGAGTAGTGACCACAAACAATTTCACAAAATGACAACTTATATCTGAAAGAACATAAGCTCTTCTTTTAAGTGTTTTCATTGTCAAAAGACAAAAATCAAAGTTAGTTTTCAACTTGTGTAAAAAACTAAATGATGCTTTGTCTACTCGTTTCTTGATATGACTGTTTTAATAAAAAACAAAACAATGGAAATCCATGGAAGCAACTTCAATGGGAAAAAAACATTTGAATTAGAAAGCAGCTTTAAGAAACCCAATTAGTGCACATAGAAACACAGAATGTCTGCATGAAAATTAGTTAGTAGGCCTGTCGCGATAAACGATAAATCGATTAATCGTACGATAAATTAAAACTATCGATGTCATTTTAATTATCGGCATTATCGTCTCTTCCGCCCTTTTTCTCTTTCTGTTGATGACACTGAATGAAAAAAAGGCTCAACTCCGATGCTCTCCACTGATCCTCCCTTCCTCATTTCCTCAGTGTAAAGCCCAGCGCACACAACACGATCTTAGAGCTGTCGGCCGATTGTCGGCCCATTTTCAAAACCTGACAGATCACACATTAACCGACAGAAATCCTTGCTATAACGGTTCAATCGGGTTCGGTCCTGCCGTGTGGTGTCCAACAATGGGCACAAAATAATGGCTACAATCCAGTTAACTAATTTTAAAACCAGGCATTAATCAATGCTTTACTACAATCTACCTGCAATGCATGTGGCTAGTGTCAGTCCTGACTGAATGAAAATCATTATAACCTATTTACGTCACGTTAACGAAGAACAGCTGAAAAGTTACCGGGTTTATCAACTGCTGTAGCAATTTCGCTCCAACTCCTCCTCTTGTCATTTCTATATTCTTTGCATGTTGAATAAACATTAATGTTGTTTCCACATATCATCTCCAACGTCCGCTGGACTTCGGGTTGCGCCGTGTCAGCTGTTTGGGATTCCCCTCCGTAATTTCCCCTCAGAAAACATGGAGGAGAATCCGCGGTTTCTGATTGGCTACCTGTCACATTCAACAGGCTGCGTTAACTCTGTCAGTCGGGGAAAACCCTGATTTGGATCGGAGGACGATCTACCATAGCACACCACACAATCTTAGAAAGACCAACGTTCTAAGATTGTTGTAAGGGGAAAAATAGGAGCAAAAAATCTGTAGTGTGAACTATTGCATCAGGTAGTCGATGTGCCCATCTTCTCTATTTAAATCTAATTATTACTGAAGGGCAACATAATATACAGACTTCATAATCTTTTGGTTGAATGCAATATTTATTTCCACTTTTACTTTATGTTGTTTAGGTTTTTTTTTCCAAGTGTGTTTTTTGTTAATGGAGACTGAGAATCCATTTTATTTTCGTTTTTGGTTGTTTTGTTTATTCTGTTTATCAGTTCCAGTGTTAAGTGTTCTTTTGAAAATAAAGTGTATCTATCTTTGGCAGGAAATCGCATGGATTATTATGTCATTTCCATTAAATCAGTGTAAAAAGGTCTTCAAACAATATTATCGTTTATCGCAATAATTTTTGAGACAATTAATCGCTCAGCAAAATTTGCTATCGTGACAGGCCTAGTTGTTAGTTAAATATAAACATTTCTCAAGCATTTTGTGTCACTTGTTTATCTGAATAGCTTAACAAATGGATTATTTCTCAAGAATTAGTTGGTTTTTAAGTTGTAGTTCTGCAATAAAAACTACAAAATATAAATGGATCCCTTTGTTCTTTCACATCAGACACTTTGGCCCCTTTATGTTAAGCACAACATATCTGGTGATTGCAGGTAGACAATATAGCACTCCCCTCTGAGCAACTTGTAAGACGAAGGAAATTGTTAGAGTTTATATTGTGACCTGATGCTGGCTTATTAAAATCCATGCAGTGTTGCAAATACAGGAAAAGTCGCTGTGTTCCATCCTCAACATGTTAAAATCTCCATCAGATCTTGCAGAAGATCATATTTCTCAGATAACTTTAAGTCTTTTATTCAGAGGCAGGATATTTTAGTCAATTTTGAGGCATAAAGAATGTGGTTTGATCATAAAGTGAAAGGATGAGCTGAAAGACTCCAGCTGAGAATTTAACAAGAATCACTAATGATTATACCTCAAAGTCTATGAAGTTTAATCAAAATACAGCTCATCTAAAAATGTTATACGTCCAGGATGCAACAGAGGAAGGCATCTAGGTTGCATGCAGTTTCATGTGTTTATTCAAACTACATTTAATGCTGAAAGATTTTTTACACCTGTGACACTGAAACGAAATCTTTTGCCTGAAGCTTTTTCCACAGGTGGAACATGAGAAAGGCTTCTCAACTGTGTGAACTCCCAGGTGTTTGTTCAAAAGAGTTTTTGTAGTAAAGCCTTTTCCACAGGTCAAACATGGAAAAGGCTTCTCACTTCTGTGTATTCTCATGTGATCAATTAAATCACTCAGTAGACTGAAACCTTTTCCGCAGATCATGCATAAGAAGGGATTTTCACCTATGTGGCTTCTCAGGTGATCAGTTAAATTTTCTTTTAGGATTACTTTCTCTTTCTCCACAGGTCACACATTGGAAAGGTTTTTCACCCGCATGGTTGCTCATGTGGAGCGTTAGCTGCTGTTCCTCATTGAAGCTTTTCCCACACGTCAAACATTGAAAAGGCCTCTCAACAATGTGGATTCTCATGTGCCTACTTAAAGTTATTTTGAGGCTGAAACTTTTTCGACAAGTACTGCATGGGAAAGGCTTCTCTCCCGTGTGAGTTCTGAAGTGATATGTTAGATGGGATTTTTGAGTAAAACCTTTGCCGCAATCATCACATGAGAACGGTCGCTCACCTGTGTGAGTTCTCTGGTGCTTATTCAGAAGAGTTTTCATGGTGAAACTTTTGCCACATGTTAGACATAGAAAAGGCTTCTCACCCGTGTGAACTTTCATGTGACAAGTTAGAAAATGATTTTGACTGTAACTGCTTCCACAGATCACACATGAGAAAGGCTTTTCCCCTGAGTGAATTCTGGTGTGTAGCTTTATATGACATCTTTGACTGAAGCTTTTTCCGCAGGTCAGGCATGAGTGAGGCTTCTCACCTGTGTGAATTTTCAAATGCATATTCAAGTTGCTACTAGTAGAAAAACATTTTTCACAAATGTTGCAAAAATACAGGTTTTTATCTCGGTGCATCTTTTTGTGTCCTTTTCGTTTTGACTTATTTGTGGTTTTCTGATTTTGTTTCAACTCTTCATCTCTATCCAATTTTTCCTGATCCTGGTTGTCATGTTTGTTTCCATCTGGTTCTGGTTCTTTATTGTATTTTTCCTCACTAAATATCGTCACCATAAAGGTCTCAGTCTCCTGTTTCAGTTCATGCTGATCTTCATCCTGACTGATGCAGAGTTCTTCCTCTTCCTCTTTTACCTGTTGATATTCAGGCTGTTGATTTTCCAACTCCTCCCGCTCTTCTGTTCTCTGCAGAGGTTCTGGTTGGCCCTGGTCCAAACCGGATTTGCTCTCTTGGCCATAAAGAGTCTCTTCCTCTTTGACGTCATGCTGCAAAATATCTGGACATGCAGAAAGAAAGATTATGTATGCAAGCAAGTGATTCATAGAAACATGCTTGTAAACCAGATTGAACCATCAAATTATTAACTAAATACACATGCAATGATGAACTAAGTACTCCACCTCACTGTTGGAGTGTCTACTTCTTTGTGACTTAAAAAACACTAGAATAAATAATTTCAAATAGCTGGAATAAACATGGCGGTCGTCACTAGTTAAGGTTAATAAATGCTCATTTGCATTTGCTGTAGAAAAATAATCTGGGGAGTATTTTTACTGCACCATGTCTTTTCCTTTTATTTCAGTTATATTATTATTAAACATTCCTACTATTACCCGAGTAAAATATCTGGATACTCTACCCAACATGAGTAACTTCAATGAATAAAGAACAAACATTTTAACCAAAAATACAAGCGACACAAACATGCTAAAGTGAGACCTCTTTTTTCTCCACAAGCTTTGTTGTTCTAATGCTATTTTCTGTCCTCTGTGTGTATTGTCCTATTTGCAGATCAGTAAGCTACACTATATATGATCACTGGAAATACTTCATCCATGTAGACATTACTTACTGTAAATGTTACTTTTATTTAAAGTTTGACATTGGGAAGAAACTGTTTCTTCTGCTTGAATGTGTTATTTTGCACATATCTGAAATAATCTTAATATTAGTCTTAAAAATACCAGTATTTGCAAATAACTATATTTTAGTTTTTAATGTCATTACTTTAAAATATTAATCAGATACATTATGATCAGCTACTCAGTACTTGAGCAACTTTTTAAAAAAAAATCTTGAGTAATTTTGGGACGACAGCTTTTACAACTACTCTATTTTTGAATAAAAACCCCTCTAACTTCAGTAGTTTTTAGTAACTAGACCCGTCCGGTGTCTAAGCCTCCTTTAGCTCAAGGCCCGAGCCCAGCTTTCAGCACTCGTTAGGTCTCGTTCTTTTCCGTTTCTTCTCGTTAGAAAACAACAACAGAAATAGCCCCAAATTCACAACCACAACGCACATCTGTCATTAGTGCGGATCGTTTTTCACACACCAACACCTTTTGTGAGCTCCGAAGGTAAAAACAGCTTAATTTAACCTCCACGCAAACGATACCCTTAAATACCCCCAATCAGAGAAACGTTGTAACCGCTGGTGTTTCGTACCTATTCGTCGTACGATGATTTGGGATGTCCAGGTGAAATCCAGCAGTCTGCTCTTTTCATCCACTTCTTCAAACTCTGTGAATGTTTCTTCATCTGGAGTTAACTGCTCGCTGATAAACTCTCACACTGAAGACATTCTCACTGCAAACACTCACCTATTCAGCTTACAGCAAATTATTTTCTCCTAAATTATTAGTAGCAGCAAAATAGCTAATGTTGTTAGCGACTCAGCTCTTCTTCTGTTGGTTTCCTTGACTACGGTAGGGTAGTAACGAAGTACCGCCTCCTTCTGGTGGGGAATTAAAACAACAACAAGAAGAAAGCAATTAAATTCGGTTTAATCACTTTGTTTCACGTAGTACAAGTTAATTACCAAAGGACACATTTTTATTTTCATTCTACTCAGATTAATTGTTGGCTCTTTAATATACATGTTTGTGTCTCATGTGTCCCTGAAATCACTTCCTGGCTGCCGTTTTTCTCAGATTTCCATAAAACATCCTTTCTATATTCTGCTCTCTAACTTTGTCATGTTTATCTTATTTTATATTTAATCCAGATATTTTATATAGCTTGATGGATGTAAACTACAATATCAAGGTACATTAACAAAAAATAGCCAAATTATAAACAGCAATCTAAATACAATCTAAACATACTATATAAATTATATTACAATTTCAGTTTAGTTATTAATCAGTGCAGTAAAAATTCAGTTGATTCAAATTTGCAAAATTTTTTATCTAAGGATATCAAGCAGCACTGAGTTACTGACTTTGCAACAATAAGATCTCCAGACAGAACATGAAGACAATAATAAGGAGAAGCCTAGTCTTGATTTTACCTTTTTAATTTGAATCCAAACTGTCAGTCCAGTGTTTTTATTCATGTCTTCTTAAATTCACCTAATTTTGTTTGAAAGTTATTATTCAATGTATTTTTGGTGCCTTCCTTTGCCTGCAAATTCATCACTTTTAAAGCCTAAATGTGCAACAATTCATAAAGGACATTATCATAATACTGCAGAAATAAATCTATTTAATCCTCCAGTTTTAGGAAGGCCACGCTTCTGTGAAGTAGACAGTATGCAGCTATGGCATATTTATTTGTTTAGACTGCAATAAAAATATGACGCCTGCAATAAATTTTAAATAAAGTTTAATGCTGGAGAAAATTTTATTTTCTTTTAAAGTTAATAGGAAACTGCATCAAATCAGTTTTCACCCAGAAATCAATCATACATGCAAATATTTTGAAAATAACGGCATGTTATCAAGATGGATATAATGAATTAATTTTTTTTCTACAGTAGCTGAATGGACAACTCGTCGTCAGTCAATTATTGCAATGAATACAAAGAAAAACACAAACTTTGTGGCTTTTCACTACAACTGATTTTGGGGATGGAAATCTATAATTTGTAAGAGGTGGAGCAGGAATGCCATCTTAAAGGGGACTTGTTATGTTTCCTTGAACGAGTCAGGATAGGACTGCGGGCTACACAAAACACCTTCATAACATTTTTTACCCAAAATAATTCGCAGACACAGATTTAGACTATTTTGAGCTCTTTTCAGAATGAGCCGTTTTAGGGCCTCTTGCTTATTCCAGCAGCCATTGTACAGCACATACAGCAGTAAAACCAGCTGACCAAACGTGCTCAAGCTTTGCTGGAGCAGTTGCTCTGCAACTGAGGTTGCTAGGTAACAGGGCAATGCCTGTTGATATGTAACATTATATTACGAAAGGTTTTTGAAACAGTTTGCTGTCTAGACACCAAAAAATATTAACTTGTTCTTTTTTTGAACACCTGGAGCCTTTCTAGAAGCAGTAGAGACCCAAATGGACGTACAAAAATGTACAATAACTCTTTGAAGAACCTTGAATTAATGGATTGGAGCGACATCAAAATTCTTTGGGATCAATAAAGTATCTTTTGAATTTGAATTGTAAAAGTGAAAAAGCCAGACTTTAGTAAACAACCAACAATTGATTTTATGAGAATGAGAATAGAAAAATTGTTGCAATGACTTTAATAAATTGTAGTAACATTTATATGTAAATACCTGAGCTTAATGTGTTTAATAATTCTGAACAAACTGATGATTTGGCAATAATTTTGCCTTTAGAACAAATGACAACTATTTTGATCCAGGTTTTGTCTTTTTCCATTGGCCTGTTTGACTTAGCTTGTTTAACAATTAGCTTAATGTCCCCAATATATACAAGGAAGTAGTATACAAGGACGTTTCACATTCATATTTGCTAAATTTAAAGTGAACACTACAGACGGTATTAATGGTGTTGTCATTTATCATAATACATTTTCATACAAATTTTGATTTATTGTTGCCACTATAAACTCCAATAAGTGACATTAAAAAAACCCTAAAACAGTCATTATTATCAGGATTGATAGTTTTACTATTTTCTCCACTGGTTGTTCCATAAAAGCATCAATAAATACCATTAAATTTGAACATTCAAGAAGTGATATAAATTACACTTCTTTACAAAACTGGTATTTTTCCTAAAGAAGCTCATTACAAATGGGAATGTTTTTCAAGAGCAGTCATATTCCTAAAGTTACCTAAAAAAGATGTAATAAATAGTTCTTATTATCACTTTTATTGTTATCACAATGGCACCACAAAATTTCATAATAAAGCTTTAAGTCCAACCCTAGTGAACAGTCACTATCTTCCATATTACATTAAAATATGTTAGTGGTTACTAACATCTTTATCTCTACACTGTATACAGAAGAAATGCTCCTAGCCAACGTGAGTCTTCATATGTTTGGTCAAACTACTTTTAAGGCTGTAGGTTTTAGTACATGCATTACATGTAAACGGTTTCTCCCCAGTGTGAGATCTCATGTGTCTATTCAGACGACTCTTTAACGTGAACGTTCTTTCACAGGTGTCGCATGAGAAAGGCTTGTCACCTGTATGGGTTCTCATGTGGTTATTCAAGCTGCTCCTCAGGCTGAAGGCTTTCTGACACATATCACAAAGAAAAGGTTTCTCCCCCGTGTGAGTTCTCATGTGATCCGTTAAACAACTTTTCTGAGCGAACCTTTTTCCACAGATCATGCAGGAGAAAGGCCTCTCACCTGTGTGGACTCTCAGGTGTTTATTCAAATGGTTTTTAGAGTTAAAACTTTTGTCACAAGCCAAACACTGAAAAGGCTTCTCACCAGTGTGAGTCCTCATATGTTCAGTTAAATTACACTTCAGACTGAACCTTTTCCCACAGGTGATACATGAGAATGGCCTCTCACCAGTGTGACTTCTCAAATGCTTATTCAAATGGTTTTTGGAGGGGAAACTTTTCTCACAGACTAGACATGGGAAGGGTTTCTCACCAGTGTGAGTTCTAATGTGCTCAGTTAAAATACATTTTAGACTGAAGCTTTTTCCACAGGTCACGCACGGAAAAGGCTTCTCACCTGTGTGAGTTCTCAAGTGAAGGGTTAAATTCGATTTTGTAGTAAAACCTTTGCCACATGTCTCGCATGAGAAAGGCCTCTCCCCTGTGTGACTTCTCATGTGTATCGTCAGGTTATTATTCTGGGAAAAGCTTTTATCACACATTTTACAAGAATATTGTTTCTTTTCTTTGTGAGCACTGTGCCCTTCTTGATTTGAGCTCTCAGAATACTGATTATATTGTCTCGTTTCCTGACCCCGTTCATTTAGCATTTGCTCTTCATCACTCTTTGACCCCCAGTCTTCTGAAATGCTTCCTTCCTGATCCTGGTTGTCACTTTCAGGGGAGTCCTGAGAGTCGAGCGGGTACCAGTTTGGTTCTGGTTCGGTGTGAAAGCTTTCCTCGTCAGTAGGCGTCACCATGAAGGTGTCAGACTCCTCCTTCAGCTCAAGCAGTTCCTCATCTTGACTGACAAGGAGCTCCATGTCTTCCTCTTTTATCTGCAGATGTCCAAACTCAACCTGCTCCTCTTTCATCTGCAGAGGTTCGGGATCCTCTTCATCAAATCTGGAGCTCCTCTCCTGATCGGCGAGCGCCTCCTCTTTCCAAACATCATCCTGGTGGATGTCTGGAGGGTTGAACAGTAAAGAGCCTGGGTCAATTAATGGTCTTAAACTCCCTTTAATAAAATTCCAGCTAACACTCTAAAGTTAGACGATGAGTTTGCAGCAGAGTGTGTCTTATTATCTCTGTTTTCTTGGGCTGAAAACTAAAGGATGAAATCTTTTACTGTTATTAGCATAATGCTCTTTCGAAAGTGAAGTTTATAAAGCAGGGGTCTATAACTTCAGTCCTGCAGCACACCTGAATCAAAAGACTGAATTACTTCAGCATTGCAAGAAGTTTTTCAAAGGCCTGGTCAACAACTCTTCATTTGATTCAGGTGCGTTAGAGGACTATGCTCTGGTAATTAGCTGGCCAATATTAGCACAGAATTACTCATCGAGGAGTAGAACAGCAATCAGCAAAAAAATCAGACTGACTCAAATTTTATTTGATCACTAAGTTCAAGATTATATGTAATTACCTTTTATTGTTGTATGATACAGGTTAAGAAATTTATATAGAGAGTATTGCATTTCCACTCAATACTTTTGAGTTAACGGCCAACAATGCATCTAGTGTTCAGAATATGAAGTATCTTGAATACTTTTAAATCTTTCTCCCACAATGTCCGGTTTTTCTATGGAGGAATTCTATGTTTACATCTCGATTGAGTTCTATAAAGTTTCATATTTTTGTTTTTATGTGAAAAATACCAGAGCAAAACAGGTCAAACGTGTTATTTCCATCCCTACATAAACATGACAAACTTTCTGTAAGAAGGAAAATAAGCTACATCTAAACTATTTTGACTACTTGAGTTAAATTCACAGGGTAATGTCATTATCTACCAGTTTTGGTGGTATTAAGAAATAGTTGTTTTGATATATACAGTATTGGATAAACAAAAATGAATACAACAGTGAATAAATCGATTTTCAACCAGTTTTCTGCAGCAAATAGTTAAGAATGTATAAACACGTTTTCACTGAGGATTTTTAACTGAAATTTTGAATCCACATTGATCACAGTGTCTGTATACAAAATAGACCAAGGGGTATTTGTCAATTTATTGCGATTTACTGAAAACGAAAAAATGTCCCCTTCATGTCCCTTAGGGCGCTCCGTAGATTAAAGATAAAAGTAAAAAAGATGAGGCGGAATCATATTTTAGTCGTTAATCAAATCGGAAGCCAGCTTCCTAATACAAGTCGAAAACAACTTTCTCTTCATTCCTACATTTAAACACAAAATAATCTTTTTTACCTGCAGATATTTCGCAGCAGTGTGTGTCAGATACTGATTTGCTGAGATACAACCCGTCCGGAGCGTTTAATTATAGTTTATAGCTCCAACGTTCGCTATTTTGCTCGCAGCCATGTTGGATGCTGATCTCTGCGGAGCTTCATGAGCTTCCCGGCTTTCTGTGTCAGCATCCAGAACATAAAACGCACGCAGATTTCAAAATTTAGCAGAGAAATGACGTTAGCATCGCTCATTTTAATACCTTCTTGGGAGAAATCCAGCAGACTGGACTGATCATCGAGCTCGTCCTCCGATTTCACGATGACTTCTTCAAACTCTGGGTCGGTTTCTTCCGCAGGAGTTAAATGCTGGTTGATAAATCTCCTCTGCGGCTGAACTGAAGACATCTTTACTGCAAATACTCACATATTCAGAGAATAACGGCTAGCAATCCGTTTACATCCGCCGCCTCTTCTTCTACTGGCGTTTTTTTTTCTCCAGCGAGTGAACACACTACCACCCCCTAGTGGATGAAAGCAGAAGATAACAAAATATAAGGAGAAAATCCAATACATTTCTTAACTTTTTCTTCATATAGATTAAACACCCCATAAAAATTAGAAACCAATTTCGTAATTGGTCCATATAAAGCATTCAAATATTTTATTCTAATGTTATTGTTGTTTTTTCCAACTAAAGATGGAAAACGGTATATAAAAACGGTATACATTAACTATTTTTAAAAATAATAGTTAAATGTTGCACAAGATTATTCTCTCAAAGGCAAACGTTATAAGACAACTATTAAACATAGAAACATGAAGAAAAAACGTGAAAATTGGTTGGTAGAATTCACTTCATTTTATTTTTAATGAATCAAAGCATTTTATCAGCTAGTGAGCAAATTACACTAGAAGTCTATTTTTTTTATAACAAATCTTGTAAATGGACACAGAGTGTCATTTTATATCACAATCAAGCAACTGCTGTCTTCAGTTGCTTGATCGCTGCATGTATCAAATATGATTTAAAAGAGATTTGACATCACAATTTAAAGTCTTCTGTCTCTTTAAAAACTGAAACTCTGCCTTCAGGATGTCGCCACATCACAACGCCTCTATTAACACTTTGACAATGTTTTTACCAGCGTTTTACTGAAAAGTAGTTCATGTAATGACCTCCGCAGATGCACAGTTCCACCAGGCGCTTGCTAATTGTTGCTGGCTAGCTGAGTGGGCAATTTCTCAAACATAAAAAAAAATTAAAAATCAAGGCAACACTCCAAATATGTTTTTGATGATGGACTAACATAATATGATCTAAAGCTCAAAGTTGATTTTATATCATACTGCCCCTTCAAATGACACATATTAAATAAGAATGCATTGACACAGCAAACATAATCTCTTAATTTAGGTTAAATTGTCAGTCTGTAATACTAGCAGGAATAACCTCACTAATCTCCAATATTTTCAACATTGGTAGGCAAAAAGACTTAAAATGTTTGTGACATGTTCAGCCAGACAAAGCGCTCTCATCTCATTATCCGACTTGAATCAAAACAACCTGTAGATTTAAGATGTTTTCCACGGTTTCTCATGTGTTTCACCATGTTTCTTTTAAGGCTGAATGTCATTTTACATGCGTCACATGAAAAAGGCTTCTTACCTGTGTGAGCTTTTAAGAGGTGAGTTAAATTGGATTTTTTTGTGAAACATTTGCCACAGGTTTTACACGAGAAAGGCCTCTCCCCTGTGTGAATTCTCAGGTGCGCGATCAAGTTTTTATTTAAAGAAAAACTTTTATCACACATTTCACAAAAGTAAAGTTTCTTATCGCTATGAGTTTCTGTGCGCCCTTTTTCTGGTGAACTTCTTGTGTCATTATGGTGTCTAATTTTCCAATGTATTTGCTCTTCATTCATCATTACTTCTGAGACTTTGGGATTGCTTTTTTTCTGTTTCATTCTCAGTTTCAGGAGGAAAGTTGAGTTGGTTCCAGTTTGCTTCTGACTCAGTGTGAAATTCTTCATGAGTCGGAGTCACCATTAAGGTTTCAGTCTCCTGCTTCTGCCCAAGCTCCTCTTCATCCTGGCTAATACAGGCTTCCTTATCTTCTTCCTTTATCTGAAAGTGTTCCAGCTCACTTTCGTCAAAACTAGAGTTCCTCCACTGGTCGGCGAGCGCCTCCTCCTTCCAAACATGTTCCTGTTTGAGGTCTGAGAGGACAAAAAAGCAAAATAAAACACATCTTAATGATTTTATTTATATGAAATAAAACACAAATATCAAATTAACACATAGAATCCTGTCCTCGAGGGCATCCTATGTTAAATAATGAGAGCTGGGGAAAAATTACAATATAAGTATTTCATATGAGTCAATATCAATAATTCTCCATAATAATTTGTGTTTTTAAAATATTTACCTCCCACCTTATTTAATATGGACACGTGAAAAAAATATCCAGTGTGTCTTTGTACATAATTTTGACAACAGCTCTGCAGGATAGTCACTAGGTGTCGCCAAAGCTCCCAAAAACTGGAGCCCGTTCTCCCTGGAGTGAGAGCTGGTCGGAGTATTAAGGCTCCAATTTATGAATGAATGTTTAAAATCTAATATTTAGATTTAGATGGAAAAACAGTTGGGAAATGAGGAAACCTGTTCCGAACAACCAATAAGACTTTACGTGTTTATAAATACTGCTGTTTCAGATGGAAAAATTATAATGCAAATTGGCAAACCTTTCAAAATGCTTTTATTTTGAAAGCGGACAGGAAACGAGAATACTGCATCCTTGTAACTGTTCCCAATTTATGTTCTTATGCGTACAGTATGCGTCCTTCCTCTTCAGTAAAACATTACAATCGCAGGTGTTTCGTACCTTTTCGGTGTCCTAGTGAAATCCAGCAGTCTGCGCTGATCATCCATCTCTTTCTCGGTCTTGATTATCCCTTTAAACTCTTCAGCAGGAGTTAACTGCTCGTTGATAATCTTTCATTGAAGCTGCACTGAAGACATGTTTACTGCAAACACTCACATATTCAGCCAACAGATGATCAGACTCTCCAGAATGACTTCAAGTAGAAGAGAAGCTAACCCTACTAGCAACACATTCTTCTTCTTCTTTTATATTATAGTGGATTTCAAAGTGAATATCGCCACCTACCTTACAAGAGTGTACAGCAACATTCTTCTTCTTGGTATTTATTGGCGGTTGAGAAACAACGAATGAGATAATTAGAGCCACCGAATGGTCTGGAGGGTGAACAGCAACGTCACTTTGATCGAAGATAATCAAATATTGCCAGAAAACGTTTCTGAATCATTTTAAAGTAAATAAGTTTTATTATAATTCTGTTTAGATCAATTCTTTGTTTCTAACAGTGTTATATAAGATGATATATTGTCCCCTCATCTCCACAGTACTCAAATTTGTTTGATAATTCTGACCTAAAACAAGAGAAGTTAGGTTTTATTTAACTTCAATGAGAAGAAACGTTTTTTTTTACTTAGTGTATGTAAACTTCTGGTTTCAACTTTTTCTTAACCCAGATTTTATTTCTCTCACATCCAGTAACAAAAATCACACAGTAAATTAATTGTAGATAACATTCTTGGTTATCTACCTTCTGTTTATAACTGGGAAGCTGAAATAAGTTGAAATGGACAACAGAAATGATAAATAAAAATTTATTGAAAATGAAAAAATGAAAACTAGATATTGCTTTTGAACTGTGGATCAACAAAATCATTTGAAAAAACTAATTAATGAAACGGGTCTGGACAAAATTGATGGTACCTGTAGCTTAACTCTGCTTTATTTTCTGGAAATATATTAAACAAAAATGTTTCTTCTTTAATTTTATTATTTTAAATCAATGTAGATATTAACAAAGCAGTCAAATGCATCAAGTTTTACATACACTTTTACTATTGCATCTATCTGCAATCTTAATTCTGTCATCTGACAAAGATGTTTAATTTTGAAAAGCAGTCTATTAGTCTAAAATAACTTATAAACTAGTGAGAAGCCTGAGGATTTTTAGTTCTACAGTTTTTCCTGTCACTTTTGTGCATTTCATACATTAACATTAGCACAAAAACTACTGCCTTTCTTAAAAGAATAAATACAAAACACAGTTGATAACCTGTAGGAGTGAGCGACTTGCTAACAATTAAAAGCTTCTTCCTTAAAAGCAAGTATTCATATCAATGAAAGTGTCAATGTCATCAAAATGAAAAGTCCTGACACCATTGTTTATGAACAAGATTGTCATGTTTTTGTTATGACAGTTAGCTTGGTGCTAAATAGAGCTTTGTGATAAAATCTGGTTGAGATAGCATGTGAAAACTGCACAGAAACAAGTACTGCATTAACAGGACACCATGGCATGAGTCGTACTTCTTTATTATTCATTCATTTATTATCCTTTATACTTGGATTTTAATATCAAATAAAATCTGTTGTCTTTGATTTCATTTTCTACCACCAAATAAAGAGAAACATTCTGACAAATGCCCCTAAGCATTTGTGCCTCATGCCAAGCATCAATATGTTTTTCTCATAACCTTATCCACACATCACACAATGTAAAGGGTTCTCATTTGTGAGTTAGCAAATGAGCTTTAAAGCTGTTATGGTGGGTGAATGCTCTTCCACAGGTCTTGCACAAAAAGGGTTTCTCACCTGTGTGAATTCTCATGTGTCTTTTCAATGCATCCTTTCTTTTAAAAGATTTTTCACAGATATTACAGGGAAAAGGCCTATCATCTGTGTGATGCGTCATGTGATAAGCCAAATGCTCTTTTTGAATAAAGCCTTTGCCACAAATTGTACAAGAGAAAGGCTTCTCACTAGTGTGAATTCTGACATGTCTTTCAAAATTAGACTTGGTTGTGAAAGTTTTTCCACAGAAAGAACAAAGCTTCCCATCTGTATGAGTTTTCATGTGAATTGTGAAATGTACTTTTTCTTTGTAACTTTTTCCACATGTTCTGCACTGAAACGGTGTCTCTTTTGTGTGAGTCATCAGGTGAGTTCTTAAGCTATTGCTTTCTTGGAAAGCTTTTCCACAGATCCCACACAAAAAGGGATTCTCAACTGTATTATCGCTCAATGGATCTTTTGATGTGTACGTTTTCTCACAGGTATTCCAGGGAAAAGGCCTTTCATTTTTGTGGCGCCTCATGTGATAATTCATAGTATAATTTCGACTAAAACCTTTGCCACAAATGGCACAAGAAAATCGCTTCACCCCTGTGTGGGTTCTGACATGAGAGTCCAGAACAACTTTTGTAGTGAAACTGTTTCTACAGAGCCAACATTTGAAAGGTCTCTCACCTGAATGAATCCTCATGTGATCTGTTAAATCTCTTTTTTTAGAAAAACTTTTTCCACATGTCCGACACGGAAAACGTTTCTCACCTGTATGACTTTTCAAGTCTTGAGTCAAGTTTTTCTTTGGAATAAAGGAATCTTTTTTAAAGATCTGAGAGACCACTTGGTTACTGATTGGTTCTGGTTGAATGTGGTTCTTTTCTTCATGATTAGGAGTCAACATTAATGAATCTTCAGTCTCCTGCTTCAGCTCAAGATGCTCTTTATGTTCACCTATGCAGAGCTCCAATGGTTCCTCTTTAGTCCAGGGATGTTCTGGCTTTTGCTGCTTGTCTTTCAGCTGCAGAGGTTCTGGTTCCTCCTGGTCCAAACTGGGACCTGTCTCAGGTTTACAGAGCTGCTGGTCAGAGCAAACCTCCTCTTTCCAAAACCGATCCAGTAGGTGGTCTGAAAAACATATAAAAATGGTCTGAAACATCAAAATCTCAGTCTAGAACAATCCAGTCTATGATTAAAGAGTCTAAGTTTTGAAGCTTACCAATTAGAGCAGACTGGAGATGGTAAAAGCAATAAAAAGAAAATTATGGACAACCCTGACCATCCTCATAATCCTGACAAGTCTCATGAAGAGGACAATCCTCTTTATGAGACTGTCTTGGGAAAACAGAGTGTCTTCAGTCAGAGGCTTCTTCAAATTCTCTGTAATACAGACAGCTACAAGAGATCTTTCCTCCCAATACAATCTCTGTTGCAGTTCACAGTCATTGTAATCTACAATAACTCTCTTAAGAATTAGGATTAATATGAGTTACAACAACATTTATTCTTCCTTTGGGCTCAATAAAGTATTTTTGAACTTGAAAACAATCGGTGGAATCGCCCTTTAGTCTGTTTTTAAAGTGGAAGCCACAACCGGCCGGAAGCAAACTTTAGCTTCGTTGCATAATCTCCGCTAATAAAGCTCCCAAATGAAAGCTTTATATCCACAATCTGCATCTCATCGGTAAAAAGTTACCATCGCGGGTGTTTCATACCTATTCGATATAAGATGATTTGAGGTGTCGGGGTAAAAACCAGTATCTGATCATCCATCTCCTCCTCAGACTTGAAGATTTCTTTAAACTCTGTGAATGTTTCTTCAGCAGCAGCTCGTTTAAAACCTCGTGTTGAATCCAGACTGGAGATATTTTTACTGCAAACACTCACATGTTCAGCTCACAGATGGCCTGACTCCCTAGGATGGCTTCAAGCAGAACGAAAGAAAGCTAATGCTGCTAGCATCACATTTAGCTTAATTCTTTTGGTGTTTATTGACGGTTGGCAAACAACGAGTCAGGTGATTATCGCCACCAACTGGTCTGGAGGACAGACTGCAGCGTCACTTTAGTATATAATCCTACAAACGCATGCATTTGTCTAAGATAATTAGATATTGCCTGTGTAAGTCGGAAAATTTTAATTTTGTAGCATTATTATAGTGTAATGATTGAAAACATGTTGTTTACTTAGACAGTTCATAAGACACTTTATTGTTAGCAATGTCCTTTATAACACACACCACTGTCTGTTGCACTGTGAGGTTAATCTGCCTTAATTGTATTGTTCCTGGGGTAGTCTTGGGATTCTGGGGGCGTATTTTCTCTGGATCCTGGCTGAACCCTGAGACTTGGGTTCTGCTCAGTATGTAGTCTGGATTTTGGGCCGGTTCATGCACTGCATGTTTGCACTGTGAATTTTCAACATGGTTTTGGGCTCTTTATGCCACGTCTTGTCCTCAGTTGTGAGGTGGATCGCAGTGGGGTGGTGGTGGTCCTGTGTCTGGATGATCCAGCAGTCTCTGTGTGAGCCTGTCTCTGTGTGGGTCTGTCAGGGTTGGGGTCGCTGAGCTCTCATTATGTTGGACTTCACAACAACCATCGTCTTGTACCAGGTTAGGATTGGCTTTTTTACTTATCACTTGGCAGCTGGGATGTTTATGGACCTGTGAGGGGCTGCTTCCTTTTTCACAGTTGGTGTGTTGGCTTTTCTGTAGCATCCTTCCTACTGGTGGTGTAGTCGGCAAGTTGAGAGGCTTGTGTTTTTGGCTTATTTGTGTATGAAGTGGTGAAAGTGCTTGTGTTGGCTGGTGTTTGCATTTTAATTGGCCCCTTTTTTTGGGTCTGGTATCGTTTGCTGTCTGTCAGTCTTGGTGTTGGTATGGGGTGTGATTTATTGCTTTGCTAGCCTATTTGTGGCCACAGCCTGGTGCTGGGCTGGGATTCAGGGCTGTGGGTGGTATTCTTGTTCTGGATATTGCGCTGAGCTGGCTGGTCGGTCCATTTATTGGGTTGGGGTTCTATAAGTTAACGCAGTGCCCAGTATGTCTGCTGGATGTTCTTCATTGGGACTAGGTGGATCCTTTGGTTGGCAGGCTGTGTTTGTGAATTGGGATAGGGGTTTGGTTTGAATGATTCCTAAGCTGGTGGTCCTGGTTCTGGTTGGCTGTTGGATCTGTGTGTATGAGAAATGCAAGTGGGTGTATGGCGTCCATTTTAGTTTAGCTTAGTTTGACATTGTCTACATGGGTTTGAATGTCTGGGTGTACACATGAGAATGGGAACATGTGATCTTGTCTCTGTGTGCCTGGTCTGTCTGTCAGGTTTGGTCTCTGGCTCCCTCCTCTCTGTGATCACCTTTATATCAAGTTGGGTGAGAGGAGGGGGCCCCTATAAAACTTTATTCTCATCTTTCTTTAAACTCCAGCTTTCGTCTCCGTCTCATTACAATTTAATAAAAAAAAACCCAAAGCAGTTTCTAATAAAGTTTCATGTAATTATATCAGGGGGAAGCCATAATGGTCCACTTATGCAAGTCTTTAGGGCTTAACCTTGGTACTCGACAATGCTGAGTGTCACACTGTCAGACGGGACAAGTTTAATACAAAACACAACAAAAAGACAAAATGCAAGTGTTTAGTCAATGGTAAATGTATGTATAGCGATTTATCTAGTGCAGAGGATGCCAAAGTGCTTTACATGTTGATGGTGGTAAGCTACATTGTAGCCCAGCTGCCCTAGGGCAGACTGACAGAAGCTGCTACACAATGGGCGCCATCGGACTTCTGACTAACAGCAGGCAAGGCAGGTTTGGTGCCTTGCTCAAGGACTCAACAACTGAGATGGATGTGGGAAGTTTGAACCGGCAACCCATCAGTTACAGGAACCACAGTGGCTACAACCAGTATAGCTGTAGTACCACCATCTACTGGGTTCAAGGATAAGGCACAGCATACACTAAAGAAAAACTCAAAACTTTTAATCTTCAATGAAATGTTACACTTTAACTTCTTTCTAAAATACATATATAAATACACATAAAAATTGTTTCAACATAAATGCATGCAGCAAAAAAGAGCAATATATTACAGCTAAAACAAGAGAAAAAAAGCAAAATATTAAAAATAATTACATGTACTTTGTGATATCAATGTATGAAAATGAGTTTGTGGTGAATCTTGCATTTTCTTTAAAGTACAAATGAGTTTTCTTTCATGTGAAAAGATTTTAATTAGGTAGAGTAAAACTGGTTACAATAATTTGAAAGAAATCTCATTTTACTTTAAAGACAAAACTATCACAAATACTTTTTTTGCAGATGTTTTGAAAACACTCAATTCTGTACATTCCATTGTTGATTTTAAAAACTACAAAAATAAACCCCACTAACTCTCTCTATTGTACAGAATAATACAAATCAATCCCTCAAGTCCAATCATGTGAGAATGTTCTGGAAGGGAGTCCATGTCCGGTCAAACTCTGTTAATGCATGAAATAGTCAGTGGGCCCCCAAGCCTCTTCATCTATCAGCATCAGTACTGGCACTCCTCAGGGCTGTGTGCTGAGCCCTCTGCTCTTCACGTTGTACACACACAACATACAGTTTGACATAAACAGAATGTTAATACAATAACATACAGTTTATCATTATTGTTTTTTGATACAGAATATGCCAAAAAAAACAAGAAAACATCTCTGAAGGAAAATGTGTCATGGTTGCACATCTCCAAGTATCCAAATGATCACATTTAACAAATACAACAATTTTCAGCTTTATAGACATGAAACCCCTCCAGTCTTTCATTCTAGTTTTAAACCAAATCTGTTCTATAGTGAACCTCAACATAGAACATGTATGGAAAATACTTCTACTGCTTTTCACCTGTGTGACGCCTCAAGTGGTGAATTAAACTCACCTTGTGACGAAAACTTTCTCAACAGGTCACACATGAAAACGGCTTTTCACCAGTGTGAATCATCATGTGCCAAGTTAAAGTCTGTTTTTGACTAAAACTTTTTCCACAGTTCACACATGAAAACGGCTTTTCACCAGTGTGAGTTCTCATGTGAGCATCAAAATCAGATTTGAAAGTCAAACGCTTTTTACAGATGACACATGAGAAAGGTTTTCTTCTTTCCTGATTTTGGTTCTTAGCTTCCTGGAAGATGACTTGGTTCCTGTTTGGTTCTGATTCAATTTGGTCTGTTTGCTCATCAACAGGAACCACCATGCAGGTATCAGTCTCCTGTTTTAATTCAATCTGTTCTTCAGCCTGACTGCAGTAAACTTCTTTCTCTTCCACTTTTATCTGATGATCTTCAGGCTCTTCCTGTTCTTGTTTCACCTGCACAGGTTCTAACTCCTCCTGGTCCAGAGTGGATCTCCTCTCCTGGTTATAAACGTTACACTTCAGGGAATCTGGAGAAGAAAACAGAGAAAAAGAGTAATTGTTAACTTTACTGAAGTAAATCGTTTAAGGCAGAAATGAACAAAAAACCATTTGAAAATTCAAGAGCGTAGACAGAGATATAGATGAATCGACATATCCAGCTGACATTTGGAGAATTCTCAAATGAACGGATTTTAAACAAATACTATAAATTATATTCAAATTTCATTTTAGTCCACTTTTTTAAAAGCCCTGAGGAACTCCATCCAATCATTCGACTCATGAGCCGATGCACCGCGGTGCTTCATTTGCTCTACTGTGACATCAACTGGACAATATATGTAAAATAGGCAACGTGAAAACAACATGAAGCTTTACAATGAATAAACAAGTTTAAAATGTTTGTGATTCTGATACATAAATTCTGATTAATCTGGTTGTATGAAACAATGGCTGGATCCAAAAGAAAACTAGAAACAAATAGAAAAGAGGGTTGTGATTGGCTTGTTACTCGCTATGTCACCAGGGACAACGATTTATTACTAAAAAATAAAAACTTTAACTGCTCAGGTTTAGGTGAGTTCTCTGTCTTACCCGCTTCATTACTCAACACATCACTAATGAAAAGTTTGATCTTTGTTATTTGCTCGTCAAACTGGAAAAAAATAAACTATAAAAGCAATCTTCAAGATTTTTGGACATTGAACTTCTTTTATTTATGTAACTGTTTGGTGTATTAGTTGAAAAATGTGTTTACATGAAGTAGCTGTAAATTCCCACCCATATTGGGCCCATGAATGCACCTTTGCCCATAGTCATTGTGCCCCTTTTCCCCATAGACTATAAATAAACGCCTCATGGACCGCTCTTGCCTATTGTTACTGAAGAGATTTAAGGCGGCCATCTTGGAGCGGTCGACCGTTCCACTCAGCTTTATGTTTAACAGACTCAATGACGTATCAGCGCATTTATCAATCATAACTCACTAAATACTAAACAGATATTTACCAATTTTTCTGTAAACCTTATTAAAAGGTTAGCAACATTTACAAGGAAATGATTTTTAAAATATTTTGAATGACTGATATAAGGTTGAGCATATTTAACTATTCTTAGTGGGGAAAACAGAATAGAGTCAGAATAGAATGTGTTGATATTTCTGTATTATGATTATTTTACAAAGCACACAACCAGTCATAATTTTTTAAATATATTATTTAGTAATATCAATACATATTTATATAAATATACAAACACAAAATAATACAATCAGAGAGAAATAAAGATGCTGAAATAATTATTAATGCTGAATAATATGCATTAAACTACACATATTTATATGGACATGCGTATATACATAATATCTATATAGGTTTTATTCATGTTTTCCAGCTGAGGAGGAGCTTAAGAGAGATTCAGCAGCTGAGATTCATCAGTGCAGTGAATCCGTCTCTCCTTAAAGACATTCCCCACTTCTTCCTCACATGGTCTTTATGAAACCTTCAAAACAAAAACAGGAGCTATTTTACTTTAGACAGAGTGAAAGAATTTCATATAAATAAGAGTCTTTGCCACCTTGTGTGGAATAATCTAAATCAAGGTTAGGGAATATTTAAAACTTTTTAAGATTTACAAAATCTCGGTTAGCCTTCATAGCGGGGCTGAACCCCGGTATTACACTAAGCTGATAGCTAATATTAGCTGTTGTTTTGTCAGTGGACATAAATACAGTATAGTAATATTCTAATCACAAAATATAAACTGTAATATGTCCATCTTACTTGTGAAACGTTATCGTCCGAGATCTCGCGTCTTCAGTCTGTCGATCTGAACACAAATATCTGGCAGTGCTGAGGCATCTTCTGCTGTTTTGGTTTAGCCAAGCAGGAGGGACGACCGCTCCAAGATGGCCGCCGTATTTCCTACGCCAGAGCAGCCATGCGGGGTCTACTCATTATATTATGTCTATGCTTTTCCCCACCTTCACTTCCGGTTCACAGCATTGTCGGGCTTATTAGTGCAGATAGGCACCGAGTGTGGCAGCCAAGCTATGAGTGTTGTTGTGTGCAGTTGGATGTCTGTCGGATGAGCGCTGGCGCCGCAGGATCATCAATATATGTGCTGCTGGTAGGATAAATGGATTTTTGATGTGTCACTTGTGGCTGGTTCTGTGTAACGTCAGTGTCGCTTTTTATATTGTTGCTACTAGGCCTGTCACGATAACAAATTTTGCTGAACGATTAATCGTCTCAAAAATTATTGCGATAAACGATAATATTGTTTGAAGACCATTTTACACTGATTTAATGGAAATGACGTAATAATGCATGCGATTTTCTGCCAAAGATAGATACACTTTATTTTCAAAAGGACACTAAACACTGGAACTGATGAACAAAACAAAACAACCAAAACCATAAATAACATGGATTCTCAGTCTCCATTAATAAAAAATCTACTTGAACAAAAATTAAACAACATAAAGCCAAAGTGGAAATAAATACTGCATTCAACCAAAAGAGTGCAGATTATAAAGTCTGTATATCATGTTGCCCTATAGTAATAATTAGATTTAAATAGAGAAGATGGGCACATCGACTACCCGATGCAATAGTTCACACTACACAATCCCCCCCCTCTCCATACGACAATTTTAGAACGTTGATCGTTCTCTAAGATTGTCGCTTGCGATTTCGTAACCGATCATCCTGTAGTGTGTGGTGTGTGCTACTAATTTGGTTTGCAGTTGTTTTAAGTCTCAGACTGCTCCTAGTGTTTGTTCTGGGTTGCTGTGCTTCATTGGGTTTTAAATTAGAACAATAAAGTCTATTTTTAATATTATAAAAGTATGTATAAATAAAATATATTTTGTATACTACTTCTGTTTCATAATTTTAAGCCAGACTTGCCTGGGTACTTTTAATAGGGAGAGCCTAGGCCACTTGATATTATTTGAAACTCCACGTCGTCTGTCACGATCCGGGTTTTCTCATGTGTTACACCTACGTATGAAACATCACCTCAATGCAGCAGTGGCTTGTTGATTGGACTTTTATATGAGGTTTAGTTTGACAGATAATAACACCTCTATTATTGTGTCATGCTGTTTGCTTTGCAAGGCTTTACTAGCTTATATATGCACGTTCCAATTAGTAATTACCTGAGATCATTGGATGAAGCTGAAGTTGGTTTCCTATTCCAGCTTCTGATTCAGGAAATGGCTAAAGGGCGAGTCCACTTAATTTTTCACTACCTTCCACATCTTTAATAGACTCTAGTTTAAAAACTACAACAGCTAGACTCTTCTGACCTGGACTGGGTTAATCTGCTCTCACAGCAGAATATTTATAACCATGTTTCTGATTTGTGAAACTTCAATAAAGGTTGATTTCACCACTTTTTTTTAATCTCTGTTATAGTATAACTGCTCAAATTCCCAAACTACCATAACACCTAAACTCTTGAAACCTGGACAAGATTATTTTCAACTAACAGTAGAATATTTAAAACCATCTTTGTGATTTGTGAAACTTTTATCCGATTTGTGGAACTTCAATAAAATGCCATTTTTACCCATCTTTGCATCCAGCTCATATTAAAACTGCTCTAATGCCAAAACTACAACAACTACGTATTTCAAACTTGGACTAGATTATTCTTCTCTAATAGCAGAATATTTTAATTCATGTTTGGGATTTGTGAAACTTCACTAAAGCTTAGATTACTATTCACACTTGTTCCATGCAGTTTTTTAAAATTCCAATTCAATTCTAATTCAAAACCACTTTATTAATCCTAATGGGAAATTAAATGTTGGTGTTACTCATGAATTCTTCCAAGAGTTATTGTAGATGGAGATGGTTGTTGGAAGGAAAGATCTTCTGCAGCCGTCTGTTACATAAAGTTTCACAAATCAGAAAAAAGTTTCACAAATCCCAAACATGGATTTAAATATTCTGCTATTAGAGCAGAATAATCCAGTCCAGGTTTTGAAGAGTGTAGTTCTTGCAGTTTTTAAACCAGAGTCTATTAAAGATGCGAAAGGAAGTGAAAAATTAGGTGGAATCGGAAACCAACTTCAGCTTCGTGTAGTTAAAGGAGGAAAAGCCATAAAAGGTCATTTTATTTCTAGAATTAGAAATTAGATAGCATTTATTGTCATTGAACAGAATTCAACGAAATTTCCATTGCAGCTCCCGTGCAAAAGGTCAAATATATACAGTATAAATAAAATAAACAAACACACAATAATAATAATAACAATATATACAACTAAATTAACTAAAGGCACTCAACCACACCAAAGAAGTAGCAGCAGGTCCAATTATGGCAAAGTACAGATAATGTGACAGTGCAAAGTGCAGAACAATATGGCTGTGTGGGGGTGGGGGATATGTATGTGTGACTGCGAGGTTATGATATGTGTGGGAGGGGGGGGCGGCAGGGAGTAATGGCTCTGACGGCTGTGGGGAAGAAACTGTTTCTCAGTCTATTTGTTGTAGTCCGTATATTCCTGAACCGCTTGCCTGATGGCAGCGGCACAAACAGTCTGTGGCCCGGGTGGCTGGAATCCATCGCTATGGATCCAGCTCTCTTCTTGACCCGGTCTGTGTAAATGGAGTCCAGGTCTGGGAGGGGGCATCCCACAATGCCTTGTGCTGTTCTCACCACCCGTGTCAGTTGTTTCCTCTCCAATGCTGTGCAGCTACCATACCACACAGTCATGTTGAGGCAGAGGATGCTCTCGATCATCGCCCTGTAAAAGTTCACGAGCAGCCGTGAGGAAAGTCCAGCCCGTCTCAGTTTCCTGAGGAAGAAGAGCCTTTGTTGTGCTTTCTTCACCAGGTGGGAGGTGTTTGTGTTCCAGGAGAGGTCAGACGTGATGTGGAGGCCCAGGAACTTGATGTTGTCCACACGTTCCACCACTTCTCCATCTATGAGAAGGGGAGTGTGAGCCGTCCTCCTGGACCTTCTGTAGTCCACAATGACCTCCTTGGTCTTCCCTGTGTTCAGCACCAAGTTGTTGGCTGAACACCACTGAGTGAGCTGCAGAATCTCCTCTCTGTAGTGGGTCTCGTTGTTGTCTGAAATGAGACCCACTACTGTTGTGTCGTCCGCGTACTTCACGACTGTGTTGGTGGGGTGGATGGCCACGCAGTCGTGTGTAAACAGGGTGAAGAGAGCTGGGCTGAGCACACAGCCCTGCGGCGTGCCTGTGTTGAGGACCAGTGGGGACGATGTTGAGCCACTTATTCTCACCACCTGAGGCCTGTTGGTGAGGAAGTCTCTGATCCAGTGGCACAGTGAAGCGGGCAGCCCCACCTCGAGTAGTTTCAGCACCAGCTTGTCTGGGATGACGGTATTAAATGCTGAGCTGAAGTCTACAAATAGCATCCTGACGTAGGTGTTGGGATGCTGCAGATGGGTCAGGGCTGTGTGCAGAGTGATGGAGACAGCATCCTCTGTTGACCGGTTCGCTCTGTAGGCGAACTGAAGGCTGTCCAGGTTTGCGGGGATGAAGTTTCTGATGTACCTCAGAAGAATCCTCTCAAAGCACTTCATGATCACCGGGGTCAGAGCGACGGGCCGGTAATCGTTCAGGCTGGTGATGGACCTCTTCTTCGGTACAGGGATGATGGTGGAAGACTTGAGGCACTCAGGAACCATGGCGAGCTGCAGGGACAGATTGAAAATGTCCAGAAACACTCCTGCCAGCTGGTCGGCGCAGGTTTTCAGCGTCTGGCCTGACACCTTGTCCAGTCCTGGAGCTTTGTGGGTGTTGATCCTCCTCAGGGTGGACGTCACCTGATGCTTCTGTAGGACGAGGGGCTGGTGCTGCTCTTCCAGTTGGGGTAGATGTACAGCTTCTCTGCTGCCCGCCGTGTCAAAGCGGGCAAAGAAACTGTTTAAGGTGTCAGGCAGGGTGGGGTCGCGGCTGGTCAGCTGAGTGCTGTGTTTGTAGTCCGTCATGGTTCTAATGCCTCTCCACATGCTTCGGGGGTTGTTGTTGATGAAATGTTCCTCAATCTGCTGTTTGTACTGGAGCTTGGCCTGCTTAATGCCTTTTTTCAGTTCCGACCGGGCCCTGATATAAGCCAACCTGTCTCCAGACCTGTAGGCAGCATCCCGGGCTTTCAGCAGGGCCCGTACTGTGCTGTCCAGCCATGGTTTCTGGTTTGGAAACACTTTTATGGTCTTAACAGGGAGGACAGCGTCGGTGCAGAACTGAACATAGGACAGAACGGACGATGAGTATTCCTCCAAGTCTGCGCCGTCCCTGAACACACTCCAGTCTGTATGCTCAAAGCAGTCCTGAAGTGCAGAGGAGGCCTCCTCAGTCCAGACCTGAACTATTCTGGTGGTCGGCTTAGTTCTGCAGGCCAGAGGCTTGTAGACAGGAATCAGCTCCACTGAGATGTGGTCAGACATGCCCAGATGTGGAGCTGCTACAGCCTTGTAGGCTCCGGGGATATTGCAGTAGACCTGGTCCAAAATGTTATTGTCTCTGGTGGGAAAGTTTATGGATTTGTGGAATTTGGGAAACACAGCCTTCAGTTCCACGTGATTAAAGTCCCCCGCCACAATCACGGCCGCCTCCGGGTTGGAGTTCATCTGCACGCTGATCAGGCAGTACAGCTCCTCTAATGCTAGCTTAGCATTAGCCCTCGGTGGTATGTAGACGGCCACGATCACAATGGACGAGAGTTCTCTCACCAACTTGAAGGGTCTGCATTTCACCGCCAGATATTCCAAGTCAGGAGAGCAGAATGTTCCGACAGAGTGTGTGGCTGTACACCAGGCATTGTGTACATACAATGCCAAACCTCCGCCTCTGCCCTTACCCGAAGCTGCAGTCCGATCCGCCCGGAACAGAGCGCGCCCCGTTATCTCCACCGCTGCGTCCGGGATGTTATCCTCCAGCCAGGTCTCTGTGACAACAGTCACACAGCGGTCCATCCGGCGAGAAGTAATCCGGAGTCGCATCTCGTCGATTTTGTTGACGAGGGACCTGGCATTGGCGAGGAAGAGGCTGGGGAGGGCCGGTTTATGAGGGCTAGCTTGTAGCCTAGCACGCACGCCGGCTCTCTTACCCCTCTTTTGTTTGCGCTGCCTCCTCCGTCGCCTTGGCAGCAGGGGGGGAATGATCATAGTCCCAGGTGTTCGTAGCAGCTCTGGAGGAATAAAGTCCAGCTTGGTGGGTGTGTGAAGTCCAAACTGTGTTCCTGTGTCCCACAGTTCTAATCTGCTGTAAGTTGTAACGGCTTCCAGTAGTGTGTTGAGCGAAGACATCAATAAAAACAGGCTAAAAAAAACGAAAACACGGGAGCTCCGAGCCGCAGCGTCTACACGCGCCGCCATCTTGTGCACATCAATAAGTCATTTTCACAGCGTAATTGTGATTCCTGCGTTCATTTACCGGTTAACAAAACATTTATACGGGAAAAGAACATTTACTAAAATGATCCTCATACAGAAAGGTGCAGACATTTAGACCTTAACCTGCATCCAAACGCTGCTGGTTCCTACCTATTCGGTGTAAGATTATCTGGGGCCTCCGGGAGAAATCCAGCAGTCTGCGATGATCATCCATCTCTTCCTCCGACTTGACGATGATTTCTTTAAACTCTGTGAATGTTTCTTCAGCAGCAGTTAACGGCTCGTTGATAAACTCGTTTAGAGAAACAGTCGAACATTCAACCAAACAGACCATGCGCCATTTTCTTTGTCTTCTTCTTCTTTGGGATTTTATGACTGTCGTTCATTCATGTCATTGCATTACCGCCACCTTGTGGATCTTACGATCATCACATCTAAAGATTTCTCATACAGTGCCAGTTCTCTTTGAAAGACGTAAAATCTTTTCTTCCACTTTATCTAAATAAAACAAATACAATATTAGTATTCCAGTTTTCCACAAATCCAAAGTTAATATTGTCTTCTGATTCGTATCTCCTACATCCCGCAACATGTTTCACAGTTTCTTCACTCCACCAGATCAGAACCTTTCCTATAGTTTCCGTATATCCACAATGATCGCTGCTGCTTTGTTCGGAGTTACCGCTGGTTCCGCCCATCCTGTGGCTTATTGAGAGCCGATCAGCACCGGCTTGTTCACTGAATTGTGCGGTGTTGGTGGTCGGGTGTAAAAGACATTTAACGGTTTTATCTATTTGATTTTTCTACCGGTATTTTAATAATAGTTTGTATTTTTTTCTTTTTTAGCTCTGAGGATTGAAGGTGGTGCGTTTGGCCCAGATGGTGGCGCCCCCTGTTGCTGTGGCTGTCCCGTGATCAACATAAATCGATTGAGGGAAATCCAACGAGTGTTTGTGACGTCACGGTGTTTGGTGATTCTTTGCTCGGGAGCCTCCGATCCAGAACCTGTCAGCACCTACCGCCAAGCCTCGGCAACTCAGCTTAGTTTTTCCTAACTTCTTCTCATCTACATAGAAGTATTATTTAATTTTACTGTTTTTATTTTAATAAATTATTAGAACTTTGAAACAGTGTCTATTGCAATTCACTCTAAATTTCCCCTCTCGCTGCTCCTCTTTTCATTCAGACTTGGGAAACCCTAGTTACAGAAGTTAACAGCTGCTAGAAAAAGCAAATTAAAGTAAGATAAATGAGTACATATGAAAATAAGGAATTTAAAGTCTAACAAATAGCTAAAAATGCAATTTATACCAGGTGAGTCTTTCTCCCCAACAATGTGGACCGGTACCAGTACTGGACTGATTCTGATCCTTCAAATGATTCTAACATAACTTAGAAGTTGATGTAAAAATAATGTTTGTTTTAGCCACAAAATGATTATGCTCAGCAGCAAACAACAAATCACCAACTACAGCATAGAGCAGCTCATCCATGTAGCAGCTATGTAGCCTGACGTAAAAACATTTTGCTAGACAATGTCAAACATTGAGAAGTTTAAGTTATTGTTATCAAACCTTATCAAACACGGAGTTTTGAAGCCAAAAGTACCTGAGAAATATACAGAGCCAACCATGAGAATCAACTCGTTTAAAGTTTAAACTCAGGTTCACACAAACACAAAGACCCTATAAATGTTGGGCTGTTGAACTGGACCATTCAAGCTAATTTTCTGTTAGCAGCTTTACAAATCTTTTACATGACATTACCAAGACACATTAAAACAAACCTTTATCTTGGCTATTTTCTATTCTTCCTTTCTTTTCTCCCTCCCTGAAGGATAAGTCCTTTGTGGAGACATTGTTTTGCTGACTTGTCTTCTGACCGGAGCTTTTCACGTTTGGATGAGGCTCATGTTACCAGCGAAGCGTGCGGTACCTACCGCGGCCACCAGGGGCCGCCAAGAGCATATTGTTTCTTTCTATCAATAAAAAATAATTTCTACATACATTATCAAATATATATTATTGTAAAAACAAACCACTTAATAGTGACATTGTGTGGTTTTGATATTATGACAGAAATTATTACTAAGAAAAATAAATAAAATCAGCTCCACTGAGGGGGCCCCTAGTGGCCCTGGGGCCCTTAGTGGCTGCTTAGTTTGCTATGCCTTGTGCCGGCTCTGGCAATGAAAGCAGGAAAATTAATTTGTGGTGAATCTTGCATTTTCCTTCAAGTACAAATCCATTTTATTTCATTTGAAAAGATTTTAATCAGAGTAAAACTGGTTAGTATAATTTGAAAGAAAACTCAATCTCATTTTACTTTAAAGACAAAACTATCACAAATATTTTTTTCCAGATTTAAAGAAAAAACCCACTCAATTCTGTACATTCTAGTTTTGATTTTAAAAACTTTTAAAATAAACCCCAATAACTCTCTCTATGGTACAGAATAATACAAATCAATCCCTCAAGTCCAATCATGTGAGAATGTTCTGGAAGGGAGTCCATGTCCGGTCAAACTCTGTTAATGCATGAAATAGTCAGTGGGCCCCCAAGCCTCTTCATCTATCAGCATCAGTACTGGCACTCCTCAGGGCTGTGTGCTGAGCCCTCTGCTCTTCACGTTGTACACACACAACATACAGTTTGACATAAACAGTATGTTAATACAATAACATGCAGTTTATCATTATTGTTTTTTATACAGAATATACCAGAAAAACAAAACATCTCTGAAGGAAAATGTGTCATGGTTGCACATCTACAAGTATCCAAATGATCACATTTAACAAATACAACAATTTTCAGCTTTATAGACATGAAACCCCTCCAGTCTTTCATTCTAGTTTTAAACCAAATCAGTTCTATAGTGAACCTCAACATAGAACATGTATGGAAAATACTTCTACAGCTTTTCACCTGTGTGACACCTCAAGTGGTGAATTAAACTCACCTTGTGACGAAAACTTTTTCCACAGTTCACACATGAAAATGGTTTTTCACCAGTGTGAATCGTCATGTGCCGAGTTAAATACTGTTCTTGACTAAAACTTTTTCCACATTTCACACATGAAAACGGCTTTTCACCAGTGTGAATCTTCATGTGCTGAGTTAAATTACCTTTTTGACCAAAACTTTTTCCACAGTTCACACATGAAAACGGCTTTTCACCTGTGTGAATCATCATGTGCTGAGTTAAAACCTGTTTGTGACTAAAACCTTTTCCACAGTTCACACATGAAAACGGCTTTTCACCAGTGTGAGTCATCATGTGCCGAGTTAAATGCTGTTTGTGACTAAAACCTTTTCCACAATTCACACATGAAAATGGCTTTTCACCTGTGTGAGTCATCATGTGCCGAGTTAAATGCTGTTTGTGACTAAAACCTTTTCCACAATTCACACATGAAAATGGCTTTTCACCTGTGTGAGTCATCATGTGCTGAGTTAAATGCTGTTTTTGACTAAAACTTTTTCCACATTTCACACATGAAAACGGCTTTTCACCAGTGTGAATCATCATGTGCTGAGTTAAACTAAGTTTTCGACTAAAACCTTTTCCACATTTCACACATGAAAATGGCTTTTCACCTGTGTGAGTCATCATGTGCTGAGTTAAAACCTGTTTTTGACTAAAACTTTTTCCACATTTCACACATGAAAACGGCTTTTCACCAGTGTGAATCATCATGTGCTGAGTTAAAACCTGTTTGTGACTAAAACCTTTTCCACAGTTCACACATGAAAACGGCTTTTCACCAGTGTGAATCATCATGTGTTCAGTTAAACTAAGTTTTCGACTAAAACCTTTTCCACAGGTCACACATGAAAACGGCTTTTCACCAGAGTGAATCATCATGTGCCGAGTTAAAACCTGTTTGTGACTAAAACCTTTTCCACAGGTCACACATGAAAACGGCTTTTCACCAGTGTGAATCATCATGTGCCGAGTTAAAACCTGTTTGTGACTAAAACATTTTCCACAGTTCACACATGAAAACGGCTTTTCACCCGTATGAGTTCTCATGTGAGCATCAAAAGCAGATTTGAAAGCAAAACGCTTTTTACAGATGTCACATGAGAAAGGTTTTCTTCTTTCCTGATTTTGGTTCTCAGCTTCAGTAGCTTCCTGGAAGATGACTTGGTTCCTGTTTGGTTCTGATTCAATGTGGTCTGTTTGCTCATCAACAGGAACCAACATGCAGGTATCAGTCTCCTGTTTTAATTCAATCTGTTCTTCAGCCTGACTGCAGTAAACGTCTTTCTCTTCCACTTTTATCTGATGATCTTCAGGCTCTTCCTGTTCTTGTTTCACCTGCACAGGTTCTAACTCCTCCTGGTCCAGAGTGGATCTCCTCTCCTGGTTATAAACGTTACACTTCAGGGAATCTGGAGAAGAAAACAGAGAAAAAGAGTAATTGTTAACTTTACTGAAGTAAATCGTTTAAGGCAGAAATGAACAAAAAACCATTTGAAAATTCAAGAGCGTAGACAGAGATATAGATGAATCGACATATCCAGCTGACATTTGGAGAATTCTCAAATGAACGGATTTTAAACAAATACTATAAATTATATTCAAATTTCATTTTAGTCCACTTTTTTAAAAGCCCTGAGGAACTCCATCCAATCATTCGACTCATGAGCCGATGCACCGCGGTGCTTCATTTGCTCTACTGTGACATCAACTGGACAATATATGTAAAATAGGCAACGTGAAAAAAACCTGAGGCTTTACAATGAATAAACAAGTAAAAGATGTTTGTGATTCTGATACATAAATTCTGATTAATCTGGTTGTATGAAACAATGGCTGGATCCAAAAGAAAACTAGAAACAAATAGAAAAGAGGGTTGTGATTGGCTTGTTACTCGCTATGTCACCAGGGACAACGATTTATTATTTAAAAATAAAAACTTTAACTGCTCAGGTTTAGGTGAGTTCTCTGTCTTACCCGCTTCATTACTCAACACATCACTAATGAAAAGTTTGATCTTTGTTATTTGCTTGTCAAACTGGAAAAATAAACTATAAAAGCAATTTTCAAGTTGTTTGGACATTGAACTTCTTTTTTTATGTAACTGTTTGGTATATTAGTTGAAAAATGTGTTTACATGAAGTAGCTGTAAATTCCCACCCATATTGGACCCATGAATGCACCTTTGCCCATACGTCATTGTGCCCTTTTTCCCCGTAGACTATAAATAAACGCCTCATGGACCGCTCTTGCCTATTGTTACTGAAGAGATTTAAGGCGGCCATCTTGGAGCGGTCGACCGTTCCACTCAGCTTTATGTTTAACAGACTCAATGACGTATCAGCGCATTTATCAATCATAACTCACTAAATACTAAACAGATATTTACCAATTTTTCTGTAAACCTTATTAAAAGGTTAGCAACATTTACAAGGAAATGATTTTTAAAATATTTTGAATGACTGATATAAGGTTGAGCATATTTAACTATTCTTAGTGGGGAAAACAGAATAGAGTCAGAATAGAATGTGTTGATATTTCTGTATTATGATTATTTTACAAAGCACACAACCAGTCATAATTTTTAAATATGTTATTTAGTAATATCAATACATATTCATATAAATATACAAACACAAAATAATACAATCAGAGAGAAATAAAGATGCTTAAATAATTATTAATGCTGAATAATATGCATTAAACTACACATATTTATATGGACGTGCGTATATACATAATATCTATATAGGTTTTATTCATGTTTTCCAGCTGAGGAGGAGCTTAAGAGAGATTCAGCAGCTGAGATTCATCAGTGCAGTGAATCCGTCTCTCCTTAAAGACATTCCCCACTTCTTCCTCATATGGTCTTTATGAAACCTTCAAAACAAAAACAGGAGCTATTTTACTTTAGACAGAGTGAAAGAATTTCATATAAATAAGAGTCTTTGCCACTTTGTGTGGAATAATCTAAGTCAAGGTTAGGGAATATTTAAAACTTTTTAAGATTTACAAAATCTCGGTTAGCCTTCATAGCGGGGCTGAACCCCGGTATTACACTAAGCTGATAGCTAATATTAGCTGTTGTTTTGTCAGTGGACATAAATACAGTATAGTAATATTCTAATCACAAAATATAAACTGTAATATGTCCATCTTACTTGTGAAACGTTATCCCCCGAGATCTCGCGTCATTAGTCTGTCGATTTGAACACAAATATCTGGCAGTGCTGAGGCATCTTCTGCTGTTTTGGTTTAGCCAAGTAGGAGGGACGACCGCTCCAAGATGGCCGCCGTATTTCCTACGCCAGAGCAGCCATGCGGGGTCTACTCATTATATTATGTCTATGCTTTTCCCCACCTTCACTTCCGGTTCACAGCATTGTCGGGCTTATTAGTGCAGATAGGCACTGGGTGTGGCAGCCAAGCTATGAGTGTTGTTGTGTGCAGTTGGATGTCTGTCGGATGAGCGCTGGCGCCGCAGGATCATCAATATATGTGCTGCTGGTAGGATAAATGGATTTTTGATGTGTCACTTGTGGCTGGTTCTGTGTAACGTCAGTGTTGCTTTTTATATTGTTGCTACTAGGCCTGTCACAATAACAAATTTTGCTGAACGATTAATCGTCTCAAAAATTATTGCGATAAACGATAATATTGTTTGATGACCATTTTACACTGATTTAATGGAAATGACGTAATAATGCATGCGATTTTCTGCCAAAGATAGATACACTTTATTTTCAAAAGAACATTTAACACTGGAACTGATGAACAAAACAAAACAACCAAAACCATAAATAACATGGATTCTCAGTCTCCATTAATAAAAAATCTACTTGAACAAAAATTAAACAACATAAAGCCAAAGTGGAAATAAATACTGCATTCAACCAAAAGAGTGCAGATTATAAAGTCTGTATATCATGTTGCCCTATAGTAATAATTAGATTTAAATAGAGAAGATGGGCACATCGACTACCCGATGCAATAGTTCACACTACACAATCCCCCCCCTCTCCATACGACAATTTTAGAACGTTGATCGTTCTCTAAGATTGTCGCTTGCGATTTCGTAACCGATCATCCTGTAGTGTGTGGTGTGTGCTACTAATTTGGTTTGCAGTTGTTTTAAGTCTCAGACTGCTCCTAGTGTTTGTTCTGGGTTGCTGTGCTTCATTGGGTTTTAAATTAGAATAATAAAGTCTATTTTTAATATTATAAAAGTATGTATAAATAAAATATATTTTGTATACTACTTCTGTTTCATAATTTTAAGCCTGACTTGCCTGGGTACTTTTAATAGGGAGAGCCTAGGCCACTTGATATTATTTGAAACTCCACGTCGTCTGTCACGATCCGGGTTTTCTCATGTGTTACACCTACGTATGAAACATCACCTCAATGCAGCAGTGGCTTGTTGATTGGACTTTTATATGAGGTTTAGTTTGACAGATAATAACACCTCTATTATTGTTTCATGCTGTTTGCTTTGCAAGGCTTTACTAGCTTATATATGCACGTTCCAATTAGTAATTTCCTGAGATCATTGGATGAAGCTGAAGTTGGTTTCCGATTCCAGCTTCTGATTCAGGAAATGGCTAAAGGGCGAGTCCACTTAATTTTTCACTACCTTCCACATCTTTAATCGACTCTAGTTTAAAAACTACAACAGCTAGACTCTTCTGACCTGGACTGGGTTAATCTGCTCTCACAGCAGAATATTTATAACCATGTTTCTGATTTGTGAAACTTCAATAAAGGTTGATTTCACCACTTTTTAATCTCTGTTATAGTATAACTGCTCAAATTCCCAAACTACCATAACACCTAAACTCTTGAAACCTGGACAAGATTATTTTCAACTAACAGTAGAATATTTAAAACCATCTTTGTGATTTGTGAAACTTTTATCCGATTTGTGGAACTTCAATAAAATGCCATTTTTACCCATCTTTGCATCCAGCTCATATTAAAACTGCTCTAATGCCAAAACTACAACAACTACGTATTTCAAACTTGGACTAGATTATTCTTCTCTAATAGCAGAATATTTTAATTCATGTTTGGGATTTGTGAAACTTCACTAAAGCTTAGATTACTATTCACACTTGTTCCATGCAGTTTTTTAAAATTCCAATTCAATTCTAATTCAAAACCACTTTATTAATCCTAATGGGAAATTAAATGTTGGTGTTACTCATGAATTCTTCCAAGAGTTATTGTAGATGGAGATGGTTGTTGGAAGGAAAGATCTTCTGCAGCCGTCTGTTACATAAAGTTTCACAAATCAGAAAAAAGTTTCACAAATCCCAAACATGGATTTAAATATTCTGCTATTAGAGCAGAATAATCCAGTCCAGGTTTTGAAGAGTGTAGTTCTTGCAGTTTTTAAACCAGAGTCTATTAAAGATGCGAAAGGAAGTGAAAAATTAGGTGGAATCGGAAACCAACTTCAGCTTCGTGTAGTTAAAGGAGGAAAAGCCATAAAAAGGTCATTTTCTTTCTACATCAATAAGCCATTTTCACAGCGTAACTCGTGATTCCTGCGTTCATTTACCGGTTAACAAAACATTTATACGGGAAAAGAACATTTACTAAAATGATCCTCATACAGAAAGGTGCAGACATTTAGACCTTAACCTGCATCCAAACGCTGCTGGTTCCTACCTATTCGGTGTAAGATTATCTGGGGCCTCCGGGAGAAATCCAGCAGTCTGCGATGATCATCCATCTCTTCCTCCGACTTGACGATGATTTCTTTAAACTCTGTGAATGTTTCTTCAGCAGCAGTTAACGGCTCGTTGATAAACTCGTTTAGAGAAACAGTCGAACATTCAACCAAACAGACCATGCGCCATTTTCTTTGTCTTCTTCTTCTTCTTTGGGATTTTATGACTGTCGTTCATTCATGTCATTGCATTACCGCCACCTTGTGGATCTTACGATCATCACATCTAAAGATTTCTCATACAGTGCCAGTTCTCTTTGAAAGACGTAAAATCTTTTCTTCCACTTTATCTAAATAAAACAAATACAATATTAGTATTCCAGTTTTCCACAAATCCAAAGTTAATATTGTCTTCTGATTCGTATCTCCTACATCCCGCAACATGTTTCACAGTTTCTTCACTCCACCAGATCAGAACCTTTCCTATAGTTTCCGTATATCCACAATGATCGCTGCTGCTTTGTTCGGAGTTACCGCTGGTTCCGCCCATCCTGTGGCTTATTGAGAGCCGATCAGCACCGGCTTGTTCACTGAATTGTGCGGTGCTGGTGGTCGAGTGTAAATGACTTTTAACGGGTTTTATCTATTTGAATTTTCTACCGGTATTTTAATAATAGTTTGTATTTTTTTATTTTTTAGCTCTGAGGATTGAAGGTGGTGCGTTTGGCCCAGATAGTGGCGCCCCCTGTTGCTGTGGCTGTCCCGTGATCAACATAAATCGATTGAGGGAAATCAAACGAGTGTGTGACGTCACGGTGTTTGGTGATTCTTTGCTCGGGAGCCTCCGATCCAGAACCTGTCAGCACCTACCGCCAAGCCTCGGCAACTCAGCTTAGTTTTTCCTAACTTCTTCTCATCTACATAGAAGTATTATTTAGTTTTACTGTTTTTATTTTAATAAATTATTATAACTTTGAAACAGTGTCTATTGCAATTCACTCTAAATTTCCCCTCTCGCTGCTCCTCTTTTTATTCAGACTTGGGAAACCCTAGTTACAGAAGTTAACAGCTGCTAGAAAAAGCAAATTAAAGTAAGATAAATGAGTACAAACTTTACAACTTTACAAATCTTTTCCATGACATTACCAAGACACATTAAAACAAACCTTTATCTTGGCTTTTTTCTATTCTTCCTCTTTTCTCCCTCCCTGAAGGATAAGTCCTTTTTGGAGACATTGTTTTGCTGACTTGTCTTCTGACCGGAGCTTTTCACGTTTGGATGAGGCTCATGTTACCAGCGAAGCGTGCGGTACCTACCGCGGCCACCAGGGGCCGCCAAGAGCATATTGTTTCTTTCTATCAATAAAAAAATAATTTCTACATACATTATCAAATATATATTATTGTAAAAACAAACCACTTAATAGTGACATTGTGTGGTTTTGATATTATGACAGAAATTATTACTAAGAAAAATAAATAAAATCAGCTCCACTGAGGGGCCCCTAGTGGCCCTGGGGCCCTTAGTGGCTGCTTGGTTTGCTATGCCTTGTGCCGGCTCTGGCAATCAAAGCAGGAAAATTAATTTGTGGTGAATCTTGCATTTTCCTTCAAGTACAAATCCATTTTATTTCATTTGAAAAGATTTTAATCAGAGTAAAACTGGTTAATATAATTTGAAAGAAAACTCAATCTCATTTTACTTTAAAGACAAAACTATCGCAAATATTTTTTTCCAGATTTAAAAAAAACCCCACTCAATTCTGTACATTCTAGTTTTGATTTTAAAAACTTTTAAAATAAACCCCACTAACTCTCTCTATTGTACAGAATAATACAAATCAATCCCTCAAGTCCAATCATGTGAGAATGTTCTGGAAGGGAGTCCATGTCCGGTCAAACTCAGTTATTGCATGAAATAGTCAGTGGGCCCCCAAGCCTCTTCATCTATCAGCATCAGTACTGGCACTCCTCAGGGCTGTGTGCTGAGCCCTCTGCTCTTCACGTTGTACACACACAACATACAGTCTGACATAAACAGTAAGTTAATACAATAACATACAGTTTATCATTATTGTTTTTTGATACAGAATATGCCAATAAAAAAGCAAGAAAGCATCTCTGAAGGAAAATGTGTCATGGTTGCACATCTCCAAGTATCCAAATGATCACATTTAACAAATACAACAATTTTCAGCTTTATAGACATGAAACCCCTCCAGTCTTTCATTCTAGTTTTAAACCAAATCAGTTCTATAGTGAACCTCAACATAGAACATGTATGGAAAATACTTCTACTGCTTTTCACCTGTGTGACGCCTCGTGGCGAGTGAAACTACCTTTGATACTATCTTTTGACTAAAGATTTTTCCACAGTTCACACAGGAAACGGCTTTTCACCAGTGTGAATCCTCATGTGATGAGTAAAATGTTGTTTTTGACTAAAACTTTTTCCACAGTTCACATACACACACACACATATATATATATATATATATATATATATATATATATATATATATATATATATATATATATATATATATATATATATATATAAACACCAGAGCAATAGAGGCCCAGATCTACCACACCAGACAAGACCCAAGGTGTAGGTTGTGCAAGGAGGCCCCTGAGACAGTCCAGCACATAACAGCAGGGTGCAAGATACTGGCAGGGAAAGCGTACATGGAACGACATAACCAAGTTGCAGGCATAGTGTACAGAAACATCTGTGCAGAATATGGACTGGAAACCCCGAGATCAAAGTGGGAAACACCCCCAAAGGTGGCGGAGAACGCCAGAGCTAAGATCCTGTTGGACTTCCAGATCCAGACAGACAAAATGGTAATGGCGAACCAACCAGACATTGTCGTAGTGGATAAACAACAGAGGAAAGCCGTTGTGATAGATGTAGCAATACCAAGCGACTACAACATCAGGAAAAAGGAGCACGAGAAACTAGAGAAATACCAGGGCCTCATGGAGGAACTGGAGAGGGCCTGGAAGGTGAAGACCACAGTGGTGCCTGTGGTCATCGGGGCCCTCGGGGCAGTCACCCCCAAACTGGACCAATGGCTACAACAGATCCCAGGAACAACATCAGACATCTCAGTCCAGAAATGTGCAGTCCTTGGCACAGCCAAGATACTGCGCAGAACCCTCAAGCTCCCAGGCCTCTGGTAGAGGACCCGAGCTCAGAGGATAAGAACCACCCGCGGTGGGTGAGAAGGGAATTTTTTTTAATTTTTTTTTTTTATATATATATATATATATATGATTAAATAACCCAGTGTTTTTAAAAAAACATCTAATTAATAATTAATTGATTTCTAACAGAATTTATTTCCTAAAAGATTTATCATAGAAAATCCTATTTTCTCTCTATTTAGCATTGAATTTAAGTGCTGACGTTCCTCTGAATACTTATTACATTCTAATAAAATATGTTCCACTGTTTCCTGTCATGATCCATGTTCTGTCCTGTCCATGCTGTGCGTTAACACTCATTCAGTTCACCTGCCGCGCCTGCTGATTGCTTGCCTGTTCCACCTGGTCCCTGCCCTACTTAAACTCCTCTCAGCCTCTGCCTCCTTGCCAGATTATCGACAGCCACGAGCCAGTAGTGATCCAGCGTTTCCTTATAAGCCTTCAGCGTTTCTTCGACCCTTTTCTGCCCACGGATTGACCCCTCCTGCCAAGCCCTCCTCGGATACCTACTGTTCTGGATTTCTGGACCCTGACCCAAGCTTCGCCCCACGACCATCGACTATTGCCTGCCCCTCAAGCTAAGTTTGCTCCCTCCGATCTCCTGTGTATGACCTCTGCCTGGATAACCGTCTTAGTCTCTTCCTGGATTCTCTGCTCCACCCATCCATTGCACTACAGGTCAGTTAAGCCGAACATTTCAAAGTTACCCCTCCCCTATCAGTGCATCACCAGCCTTCTCTCCTCTCTTCTCAGTGCTGTGTTGGATGACCACATCCTGAGCCGCACCAATAGCTGAAAATTTAATTAAACCTTTTTCCTTTGCAACTCTTGTGTGTGGTTGAATTTCCGGGTCCCCACCCAGTGCCCTTACAGTTTCCATCTATTTACAATAATTACAAGTCCCTATTTCATGTTTCCCTATTCTGAAAAGAGAACTATTAAGTCCAGTATGACCAATTCTAAGTCGAGATAAGACTACCTCTTCTTTCCGTCTTCCAGTCATACAACTCTTAACTCCCACAGTCTTTTAAATCCGTAGTTGCCGTTCCATTCATGTTGAACTTTAGCAGGAGAGACAGTTTTTACATGAAGAAGCTGGTGTTTATTTAGATATGCTTGAATTTGCTTAGTATGACCTAATGTCACTCTAAAGTGAACCTCTGTGTGTGTGTAAGAGCAAACAGTAGTTTTATTCTTTCCTTATAGCTCTTACTGTGTGTTCAACACAAGATTGTTCTGAAGACCCGTCCATTCATTAGAGATGTAAACATTGTTCAGACACGGATGCTACGGATTTTTACATTTCAGTAACCAAGAAGTAAAATCAGAAAAAATATGTGAGTGGATGATTTAAAGTTCACAGCTGTATAAAATGCTTCTTAGCTCCTTAAACTGAGACACTTCCCACAGGTCACACAGGACGTCTATCTTGTGTGAATTCTCATGTGTTTTTTTTAAACGACTTCTTCGACTGAAGGTTTTTCCACAGGTGCTACATGGAAACGGCCTCTCACCTGTGTGAATTCGCATGTGAACTGTCAAATTGCCTTTCTGACTGTAACTTTTTCCACATGTCAGACATGAAAATGGCTTCTCACCTGTGTGAGTTCTCATGTGATCAGTTAGGTGACCTTTGTGGCTGTAACTTTTCCCACAGGTCACGCATGAAAAAGGTCGGTCACCCGTGTGACTTCTCATGTGAAGCGTTACTTGACTTCTTTGACTGAAACTTTTACCGCAGGTCACACATGAGAAAGGCTTCTCGCCCGTGTGGATTCTCAGGTGCTGCTTCAGATTGCTTTTTAGATTAAAAGATTTATCACAAGCGTTGCACGGAAACGGTTTCTCACCCGTGTGAATTCTCATGTGATCCGTCAACTTATGTTTGAGAGTGAAACTTTTTCCACAGGTCAGACATGAGAAGGGCTTTTCGCCTGTGTGGATTCTCAGGTGATTGTTCACAATACTTTCTCGACTGAAACATTTTCCACAAAACTTGCATGAGAAAGGCTTCTCACCTGTGTGCGTTCTCATGTGGTAGATCAAGTGAGTCTTTTGAGAAAACAATTCATCACACATCGTACATGAATACAGATTTTTATCTTTGTGCGTTTTCTTCTGCTCTTTTTGTTTTAATTTGTCAGAATTGTTATCATACCCTCTGGTTTTCTGACATCTGTTATTTTGTTTCGGTTCTTCATCGCTGCTTATTTCTGTGTCTTCATCATTGCTTTCTTCCTGATTTCGGTCCTCAGCATCACAGCCGTCCCGAGAGACGAGTTGCTCCCTGTTTGGTTCGGGTTCACTGCAGCTTATTTCTACACTGGTAGGAGATGCAGGAAAGGTTTTCATCTCCTGCTTCTTCACCACAAGTTGTTCTTCATCCTGATTGATGCAGAGCTCATTCTCAATTTATAAATACACATAAAAATAATTTGAACATAAAAAGACAGTAATCTAAATGCGCAGCAGAAAAGAGCCAATAATTACAGCTTTAAACTTCCAGATTATGTTTTTTGAGAAGTGGTTTAACTTGAATTGAATACTTTAACAAGAGCAGTTTCAATACTGTGATGTTGACAGAAGCCTGATTGATGGACATCAAAACAGTTGTTCAGGGCTAGAAAGCCTTTTATCTGTTGAAAAATATTTTTTTCTAATATTTTAGCCAAAAAAGGTACATTTGATATTGGTTGATGATTGCTTAGAATGGATGAGTCTAGATTACGTTTTTTGAGAAGTGGTTTATCCACCGCAGTCTTAAAAGCCTGAGGGAAGACTCCAGAGGAGAGTGACTTATTAATTTTTTGTAAAAGATCAGGAGAAAAAACATAAAAGACCTTTAGGAATAAACTTGTGGGTATAAAGTCAAGGGAACAGATGGATGACTTTAATCAGTTTCATGAGAAAGGTTTGTTATTTAACACCTGTGTGGGGCATGGGCATTATTCTTTTCAATGTATGTCTATTTAACACATATTTTACACATTTGTGGTAAGTAAAAAGAGTAATCCATTGTATTTTCATTAATATGTTTCATACTAATCACATGATCCATATCAAGTAACTGTTAGTTTAAAAAATATCCAGCTAATTACAGAATTAGGCTCTAAATCTTGCCTCGTTTTTTCAGTCATTGAACGATTTTGCCTGCCACCTGAAGGCAAAGTTACATACAAACAGGTACTGAAGTTGACGAAGAAATATTCAGTGACCTCCTTAGACAAGGCAATGTGGTACTGACAGTTTTCTGCTATGATGGTGAGATACCAAAGCAAATTAAATCAACTGTTATACAGATTTTACCAAAGAATGTCACTGATGTCTATTGTCTCTTTCTTCAGAGTTCTCAGAATGATCATCTGCTTCTGAGTCTGACTCGAGCTTCGACTCAAATGCATCAACATCAACAATACTAATGGATGAGATACCACGCAAGAAGCAAAAACCTGAGAATCCTAATAACTCAATGTCTGCTAAGAATGTAACAATATTTTTTGTCTGCTAACACATCTAGTAAGTACCTAGATATATCTGAAGATAGTTGACTGTTCAGAGTACTCATAAAGTTCTGATATTATATCTGAAAACTTTTATAAATTTGTCCTCAGGCTATGACCAAGAAACGGCCTCGCTGTTACTTCTCTTACATCTCCTTCCACCGCAACCAGGAGGACAGAAGTCTCCAAAAATCAGTGCAAGTGATGCAGTTGAGAGACTTGTTGTCTTTCATAAGGTAATTGAAATTTAAAATATGCAAAATTATCTGTCTATTTCCTTTTATAGACATGCATAAATACAGATGTTTGAATGACAGCTTTGAAGATGTCTGGGCATACTTAAATTTATTTTCGATGTAACGTGTATCGTAAAGCTGTATGTTTTGTTTCTTATGTTGGTGTATATCTTTTTAATTTTAGTCATGCTGCAGTTTAGAGGAGCATCTCCGGGGTCAACAGGGTCTGCAGCCATACCTCCTTGCTGTTGGGCGTCAGAGAAGCAAGATTGACAGCTTCTGCATCGTCATGGATAAGTGCCTCATCCCATGCCAGACAAACGGTTCTCTTGGAGCATTTGATGAGCTATTCAAAGCACATTTTGTGAACATTGTCTTTTCTCCTATTCTCACTATGGGTATGACGATATATTTGAAGCATTTGATTGTTGAACACCATAAACTCTTTAAGTTCTTATATTCACATCGAAATTTGATACCTAAGCATCATTTTATGATCCACTATCCATCTTCCATTAGGAAAATAGGTCCATTGTTACATATGTGGTCTATGAGGTTTGAGGCTAAACACAAAATGTTTAAAGAATATTTTAAAAACTTTAAAAATATAACCAAATCACTTGCGAAAAAGCATCAGATGGCCACAGCTTATCATTGGGAAACAATAAGTACTAAAGAAAATGAGCATGGGCCTCTCAGACCATTTTCACTTAAAGATGAAGATGTGGTCAACAAAGAAATGCTTCAAATGATTTCATCAGGAGATGTTTTCTCAACCAGCTGGGTTAGAGTTGAGGGTGTTGAATACAGACCAGGACTTGCTGTTTGCAGCACAATTCAAGATGAGATGCCAGTGTTTTGTCAGATAAGTGATGTACTTTTAGTTGACAATACCTTTCTTTTGTTACCTAAACAGCTATTCACAGAAACATTTGATGATCATCATCATGCTTTCAGGATTGTTCAAAGTGAAGAATTTAGTAAAGAAAACTTAAATTTCATAAGCCTTTTGATATTCAAAACTGTTATGGTGTTTCTAATGAATGCTTGTTCATCGTACCACAATTTAAAATGTTGGAAACACAGCTGCAAAAATAAAGTGTTCAAAATTAATGTACTTGTGTCAATTTTTTTTTCTTAATAATTATTATAATTAATCATAATCATAAAGTAACTTTTTTTGGAGTAAATAACACTTGAAAGTGTTAAATCAACACTAAAAGTGGTACATTTTGTTCTTGGATCAGTGTTATCCATTATATGGATGAACCCTGTTTTGTGAGTTAAATAAGTAACTCTGATAAAGTGTTAAAATTTTAACTATATTGAAAGTGTTAATTTAACTCTGAAGAGTGTGGACTATATAAACACTGAAAAAGTGTTAAAATCCACTCTGTGGGAGTTAAATTAACACTGGGCTTTTTGCTGTGATCCTAGGTAAGTCCTGTTTGGTGGAAAATATAGTTAATTGTTTCCTAACAACAGACACAGAGGAGTTCACTGTCTCCCTTATTTTCACTGTTTTATTAATGAAAAAGGTGGTCAATTTGTCACAGGCCTCAGAGGAGAAAAATTTACAGTTAACAGAAGAAGGTGGCTTTGTCAATCTGTCAACAATCAAGAACAGAGCACGAGAGTTGTTGGCAGAGGTAGAGATGACATTTGGAAAAAAAAAAAAACTCTTGCATTTCTCAGTTTATCTTTGAAGATATCTAAATGGGTTTGTACTTTAGTTTTACGCCACCGACGTTCTGCTTTCCAGGACTCTTTTTTTCCCTTTTCTAACTGACTCAAAATTTCTCCAAGGTGGTTTACGTTTCCCAGAGATTACTTTTGTAGTAACAGGAGCAATGGTGTCAATAACCTTCTGAATTGTAAAAATAAACTTGTCTGTTAAATCACTCAGAGAAGTACAGGAGTGTATAGCAGTTGAAGGAACAGCCTGAATAAATCGATCGGCAGTAGTTTCTGTAATGCATCTTTTTGAAATAACTTGTGTATGGTTGTCTTTTTGAGCAGGGCAGACTGATAGAAGCTGCTACACAATCGGCGCCATCGGACCTTTGACTAACAGCAGGCAAGGCAGGTTTGGTGCCTTGCTCAAGGACTCAACAACTGAGATGGATGTGGGGAGTTTGAACCGGCAACCCATCAGTTACAGGAACCACAGTGGCTACAACCAATTTAGCTGTAGTACCACCATCTACTGGGTTCAAGTATGAGGCATAACATACACTAAAGGAAAACTCAAAACTTTTAATCTTCAATGAAATGTTACACTTTAACTTCTTTCTAAAATACATATAAATACACATAAAAATTGTTTCAACATTGTCAAGAAAACTGGCATAGGGTGTGAGATCTTTCCGGGTGCATGCAGAAAAGGTGCATAGAGGCCTGGGAGAAAATAAGTAATCTTGTAGTTTGATTAAAAGCTAATTAAATTGAATATGAAGGAATAGTAAAATGAATACAAGTAATCACATAATAACCTTCTGAAATGTATTATCTGAAATGTGATCTGTAATGATTTCTGTAATGAATTAACTGTGGAAAGATTATGGTTGATGAATTATACAGTACAGTCCTGTGATTGTTAACTAAGGATCAAACTTGTGATAATGTGAAGTTGTAATCATTTGAAATTAATTCAAACAGGTTAACAACAGATTTAATGTGTTTAATGAGCTATAATAAATAATAGTGGGTTATAGAAAAAGAGAGGAATACAGTACAGTCCTGAAACAGGAAATGTCGCAAGCAGTTCTGAACAGATGGTCAGAGCGCACAGGATGGTTGGAGTGTTGAGTTTGGCTGAAGCAACGGAGAAAGGGGAAGTACGGGACTTTCCACTATGGTCAGCAGAAATAGGTTGGGCAATGTGGGGGCTTTTTCATGATACATAGCAGATGTGAAGCAAGTCACGTAGACCAAATTTCCCCATACACACACATGGGGGAGAGATGCATAAAAAGGGGCTGAAAAGAGGAACCAGCCGTTCCCAGTCCGACGGCGCAGAAGGAGAGACAACTTGCTGAAGCAGATTGAGCCACGGACCGCACTTCAGAACTACGGGAGAGCTCGGACTTCACACCGCCAAGAAAGGACTGGGTTCCATCGCCCCATCCCCGGTTCCTCATTCGATCGTCGGTCTCGTCTCAGCCCAGCAATTACAAACTCTGCAACAAGACTTGGAGGAAGGACAAAGCTCCCTCAGGGATGAGGAACTGGGTTTTGTAAAAGGATTCGGACCCGTTCTGCTTTGTTTCTTTTCTAAAGAGGGTTTTTTCCACACAAGGCAAAGACCTCAACCAAGGATGCTAGAAATTCCTGTTGCCAAAGATCCACCATCGTCTGGGTATGAGTTGAATCTGCTCATTGAAATTCCATTTCAGAACTTGCGACTTTAGTCAGGGAAAAGAGGACAGGGTAGTATGATTGTACATGTAAATTTTATTACACTGTTTTTGAATTATTTACGATTGATTATTGATTTGTATGTCGCATATCCCTGCTTAAGCTGGCTTAATAAATTTATACTATAAAATTCTAAAGAGGTTGGTGGACATTGGAATTAATAGAGTCATTTAATCTTCGTTCAGTTCTTTTAATTAAGGTAAAACTAATGTACATGATTCCAGTAAATAGGAGGCTTCATAATTTCCTTTGGTGAGAGTAAATAATGACCCTGGGACTTACATCTAAGTCACTAAACATAATCTAGCCGGTTCCAAGTGCAAGTTATGATTTAGAAAGTGGGCTACCGTTAACAGAAGTGGTTATTGGAATTATGCAGCTGTGAGGGCTACTCAGCTGATTGTTTCTTAACTGTAAAGGGTCATAACTTCTGGATTGGAGGTAGTTAGAGCTAGACGAATCACTTTCGCCACCAGTTTAAATAGATTATCTCTTATAGAGTACTTTTAGGGTAATACCCAGGTCTCAGAGATTTTCCGGACCTGTTAGACAGAGAACTGGTCAGTAGACAGCCCTGGGTAGTAGTGAGGAGTGGGCGGGGCTGACTATTGCAGGATAACCTTCATGGCGCCCAACGTGGGGCTGCGCACAACTGAGTAGGCGGGCCCCAAAGATACCAAGTCGGTGAAAACAGATGTGAGACTCTGAATAGCTCACTTGGGTTACTAACTCTTGGGGAAAAGAGTTAGTGGTGACTGATAAGGCCATCAGTCACAACCCTCGCAGTAACTGTATAGCATACAGGTGAGGGAAAGCTTCTACTGAGGATAGAATGACCAGATCCAGACAGTGAAGCCAGTAGCCAACACAGCCTGGACCCATCCCTACTCGAAAGCGCAAAGAGAGGCTTTGGGGGATAGGCGACTCGAAGACAAAGACAACTATGAGCGAAGAAGAAGGAGGGGAACTGGATCCCCTGCAAAAGCCAGCGATGGGACAAGGGGCAAGCGACACCAGCCGGGACTGGAGGAGTCATCAATCCCGGCTTTCCCAATCCACTATAACACGACTTCCTACAAAGTTAATATTACTCGGTGATGGATTGGAATCCTGGACTGAAATAAATAAGAAGATGTTCTTTGGATCTCACTACGCCACCGGTAAAGACATGGCTCAGGAATTAATGGAGATCCTAGTGAGGAATCACATATACTACTGCACCCAGCTCAACCATGGCCACCGCCTGGGGGTCGTCAGATGCCCGGTGAAGGTTGCTAAGAAGGCGGAGGTTGGGGAGTGGCTGGAATGGTTCGCTAGACTCCTTGAAGGATGGACAGATGGTAAGCTGCGGACTGTCTACAGCCCCTCCGAAAAGTATGACAGCATAGTAAAAACAGCTACACTGGCGGCGGGCATCGACGGAATCCTGGTGAACCCTCTCGTTAGAGGAGTGCGCCAATATAAAGAGTATACTGAGGCCATGCAGAGACTTTCAACCTACAAAGAAGGCAAGGAAAAGGAGCAAGCCCTCGAAGAGGCAGAGTCGGAGGTGGCTGAGGCCCCATCCCGACTGCCCAGCAGAACCACGACACCGACTCGCCAGCAGAAGCAACCTCCGAGGGATCTGATAGACCTGACGGGCGGCAGCGACGACAACGGCGGCGGTGACAGCAGCGACGACAACGATGGAGGTCCCTCAGCTCCACCGGGTCCATCGCGGAACGAGGACATCCCACCTGCACCGGCACATGAGGAAGACCCCGAGGGACTACTCGTCTGCGGTTTCACCGAGGAGCAACTGGAGCAAGAGGCCAGGGACTGGTCCCCCCGACAAAGTCAGGGGCCCGGGTTTCATCCCCGAGTCCACAGCACGGAGAGGAGGCATCTACTACCACCTTCGAAGACCCCAGCGGCCAGCAGTTCCGACGAGGACGAGGAGGAATCGGACGAGGAGCAGCGGGGCCCCGGCCGCCCCAAGAAGAAGACTCAGAAATCGGACACCTGGAGGATGGCCCGAGAATTAGCCGAACTACCACCGGGGGCCAGCAACGTTAGGCTGCAGACCGGCCTCCGGGTTTATCAGGTTATTGGAAGAATATGGGATCTTGAAGGTGACGGACTGATTGTGTTCACCAATGACAAATACAAGATCCACAATCGAAAGTTCAGACACAGCCTTGAGGACCAAGCAGGGCAAAATTACAAAATGGATTCAAAATTGCTAGAAGCCACCTGTAGCCCAAAAACAAGGGGAGAAGTAGTCTTGATGAACGGCTATAGTCTCCCTTATGGAGCTGTAATCCTAGTCCCGATTGACGTCTACCGAAAAGGAGAGAGTTTGGAGGAATATCGGAAGAAGATGTGGCATGGACTCGAGCGGGGCCTGACGGCGGCCAGCAACGAATGCATGAGAAGAGTGATAGTGAGTGTACAGGGACTGAGATCGCCAGATCTGCCAAGGGACACCGCCAGATCAATCGCGGAGAACGGAGTGGTGAATATAGCCAAGACCAACAGTCATTTCTTTGTGTTCAAAGAAGTGGTGGTGGTGGTTGACCCCCGTCTGCATCGACTCCGCACTGAGCAAGGGGTGAAATTGGCAGCTGAGATGGAGGAGCAATGCCGCATTAGCCATCCATCGCAAGAAATCAAGAAATATCCCTTAAAAATTCCCCAAAGTGAGGTTTTAAACACCACCCAGATAGGAAAAGCCAAGGCCGTGCAGCCACCCAGGATAAAGATAAAGGAGGCACCTGTTGAACCAGGGTTCTCTGCAGCAAGGTACGTTAAGGAGTTCTCGTTTGAAGAGAGCCGCAGTGAACTGAAAAAACCCAATGCGGGAAAAGTCAAGAATGAGCAGCCGACGGTCCCGAAAGAAGAAGGACCGATGAAACCAGCTAAGATTCGACCGCTGAACTCCCCCAGGAGAGAACCTCTTCGACAACAGCAGCATGAAGACATCAGCGACTCGGAGGACGAAGAGGAGCAACCGGAGATCGAACATCCTGGAGAAGAAGAAGAGGAGAGCGATCACGACAGCGTCCTCTCCGACCCAAAGCAACTACCGGCCGAGCATAAGACACTCCGAACAGGACAGCACCGGGGTAAGAAGAAAGAAATAGAAACCTTTGACATCGAAGGATCTTCTGAGAGACTGGCAAGAGACGTGACCTGGGGTCCCGTGCAGGCTAAGGACGGACGGTGTACGTATGTACCAGAGGTCGGCCAAACCGAGTACCAGATCCCGGCAGGATGGGCCAGCAGATTGGGAGACCGGGTGCGGCTCGAGGTGGAAGCGACAATCGGAGAATGGGCTAACATCCTGATGACACCATCCTGCTCCACTCTGACAGCACACTATTCCCTGACTACCAACTTCAGGAATGCATACATTGGAATTATGTATGATGTGATGCTGCGACGACTGAAGAAAGCCGCCTTCAAATACTCCAGGGAGGCTCGACAGAAGCTGGACGAAGTGTCGGCTGATGAAGAGGAACCTCAGGCGACGTCTTCGGAGCCAGGACCACAGATCCCGGTGAGGCCACCAGGGGCGTTGGCTCAGCTACCTGCCGCTAATACGGGACAGGATGCTTACGCCGAGTTGAAGAATCTAAGGCTGGTAATTAGGAGTAAAAACGCAGACGAAAACAATGAGGAGTATCTAAAAGATGTTTGGCCAACTGTGTTGTCTACCACCAACCACGAGGGAGCCAAAAAGTTGTGGCTGACCAGCGTGACCTCGGACCCGATGGTTGGAACAGATTCAGCACAGAGCAACTATGAAAGGCTGGTGTTGGAGGACATGGATGATGAAGAGTCCCAGGTGAAGAGAGCCAGAGGACGGCTGGACAAGGGAAGCCGGTTGGAACCGCTTTGGCACACACTTAAGCAGACCGTTTCCCCTGCGAGATATGTGAAAGTACTGCGTGAGGTGACAAAAGGACGCAGAGGAGAGATCGTGTTCGTGAAGTTGCCAGTGAGAAGCACAACAGTCGCTCAGATGGATGTAGCAGTGCAAGGATTCGACCTGGAACAACAGTACTACGAGGACAAAAGGAAGAAGGAGGCTAGCCAACCGGCAAAGCCACCTGGAAGGGTTAACATCAGACAACCATCCAACTTCCAGGGTAGACCGTTCCAGCAAGGAGCACCGCCATCCAACTTCCAGAGCAAACCGTTTCAACAAGGAGCACCGCCATCCAACTTCCGGAACCGGCCGTTCCAGCAGAAACCACCAGGACCACAAGGAAAACCGACCAGCCCTCCGGCTACATCAAACCAGCCAGGAAAAGGTCAGTTCCTGACAGATGAGGAGTATAGGAAATTGAGCCCAGAAGAGAGGACGGCCCTCCGCGAGTCCCGTAAAGCCGGGGCCGGAGGGTCACCGAAGTAATGGCGTCCAGGTCGCGGGTCGTTTTAGAAAATGCCTACTGGGAAGGGGACGAAATCTATGCTAAAGTGGAAGGAGTGCCCTACCTAGTGGACACCGGAGCGGAGGTGTCGATGACCCGCAAAGACCTAAAAACAGCAGGACACCTGAAGGTTCAGTTTGCCAATGGGAAAATAGAAGAAATGCCATATGGGACCTGGAAAGGAGTAGTATGGGTGAAAGGTCCCTACAATCTCCTCACAGTAAAAGACTTAGACGAACTCAGTAAAAAGAAAAGCACACATCGCAGACTGGAGCGAAGACTGACGAACTTGAAAGCAAGATTGGTGAAAGTCGGCCCGACCCAAGCAGGATCAGAGAAGCAAGACTGGTACAAACCGGTCGACATACCAACGGTGACAGAACAGAAACTTGAAGAGAGTGACTTCTCCCTGGCTGGGAAAGAGAAGCTGCGTGAAATCATCGCTACAGCACAGGTAGCCCGGTTCAAAAATGATTGTGGAGATTTGGGCCCAAAGTTTGTTCATCACATCGAAGGTGGGGTTCATCCACCTGTTCGGCAGTACCCGTTGAACCCAGGAGCAGTCGAGGAGATGGACAAGATCGTGAAGGAGCTGAGCGCCCTGGAAATCATCAGAGAAGAGCTCAACCCGATCACCAACAGCCCCATCCAGGCGGTGAAGAAACCTGAATCGGCTGGAGGGGGTTGGAGGCCAGTTATCAACTTCAAGGCCCTGAATCGGAGAACAATAGCAAACCGAGCCAGTTTGATCAATCCACAAGGAGCGTTGAAAACTCTTCGAGTCAAAAAGTTCAAGTCCTGCATCGACCTAGCCAATGGATTTTTCTCTCTACGCCTCGCCAGACAGTCGCAAGGTAAAACTGCATTCACCCATAAAGGCAAAAGCTATGTGTGGCAAAGGTTACCCCAGGGGTACAAGAACTCCCCAAACGTGTTCCAGTCAGCAGTGATGGAAGTATTGGGGGACGTAGGTGCAACTGTGTACATTGATGATGTTTTTATTGCTGATGACACAGAGGAAGAACACCTAGAGAGGCTACGAAAAGTGGTTGAAAATCTCACCAGGGCAGGTTTGAAGCTAAACCTCAAGAAATGTCAATTTGGACAGTTCCAAGTGAACTATCTGGGTTTCCAAGTCACGTCGGACTTGGGACTCTCGGATGGGTACAGAGAAAAGCTGACGAACATTCAACCACCACAGTCAGAAAATGACTTGCAGAAAATATTGGGACTGTGCAACTATGTCAGAGACCATGTACCCAACTATCAGAAATATGCCAAACCTTTGTACCACTGCCTGAGGAAAAGTGAGGACGATGAGAAAGACGGAAAAAGACCCTGGGTTTGGACAGCAGCCAATCAACAGAACCTAGAGGAACTAAGAAGGGCCATTCAAGCAGCTGTGAGATTGGAGCCAAGGAGTTTGTCAGAAAGACTGGTGGCAGAGATCAGCTGCGAGAATGACGATGCCATGATCAAAGTGAGTAACGAAAATGGAGGCTTGGTTACCCTGTGGAGTTACACCCTAACTTCTGTTGAAAAGAAATACCCGCAGGAAGAGAAAGAGCTAGCGGTGTTAGCCCGCTATTGGGGTGTGCTGAAAGATTTAGCACAAGGACAACCAGTCAAAGTCATCACACAAAGCCAAGTTCACAAGTACCTAAGAAAAGGAACTGTGGAAAGTACTAAAGCAACCAATACTCGGTGGGGAAGATGGGAGGACATCTTGCTGGACCCGGAGCTTGAAATTGGGCCAGCACAACCTACCAGTAAGAAAAAACCACAAGAAACACTTGAGAAGCCAGGACAACCGGAATGGACAATCTACACCGATGGATCCAGAAAGGGGTCCGACCAGTCGGCATACTGGGGATTTATTCTGAAGCAGGACGGCAAAGAGAAATGCCGCCAGAAAGGAAAGGCCCCGGGTAGTGCTCAAGCCGGAGAAGTGACGGCAGTACTGGAAGGATTGCTGGAGCTGGTGAAAAGGAAAATCAAAAGTGCCAGGTTAGTAACCGACAGTTACTACTGCGCTCAGGCTCTCAGAGAGGACTTGGCCATTTGGGAAGAAAATGGTTTCGAGACAGCAAAGGGCAAGCCAGTGGCGCACAAAGATTTGTGGAAAAAGATTGCTGAGCTGAAGCTGCAGTTGGAAATAGAAGTGCAGCACCAAAGAGCACACACGCATGAGGGAGCTCATTGGCGTGGGAATGATGAAGTGGACTGTTATGTCCAACAAAGGAAGATCGTCTTTGTCGGTACCGAGAAGTGGGACAGAACTCCCAAAGGACGGGAGGTCCCAGAAGAATACGTGGTCGAGGTCGTGCGGAGCGTGCATGAGGCCCTTGGACATGCAGGCGTGCGACCTACCCGTAAGGAACTGGAGGAGCAAGACCTTTGGATCCCAGTGAAACAAGTCCAACGCGTGCTAAGGGACTGTGAAGTGTGTGGTCAATACAACGCAGGTCGCCGAGGGCAGCGGATGGATGGGTTGTCCATCAAAAGCACGGTCCCCTGGGGCTCAGTCTGCATGGATGTCGCAGGCCCCATGGGGATAACAGGAAGGAGAGGTGAGAAGTACCTCTTAGTGCTGGTGGATTCTATGTCGGGGTTTGTAACTACAAAAGCAGCCAGGAAAGCAAACGGCAATAGCGTTGTCGGCATGCTGGAACAAGTATGCAGTGCCCTGGGAATCCCGAAAGAGCTGCGCACGGACAATGGGACTCATTTCCGTAATTCACAGGTTGACCAGTGGTGTCAGAAGTATGGAGTAATGCGAGTTTACTCGCCTCCCTACACCCCACAAGCTAACGGAGTGGTGGAACGAGCCATAGGGTTAGTGAAAAGCTGGATAGCTAAAAATGCTAACACCAACAGTTGGAGCACCCAAGCGGTGGAAATAGGGCAGGCCCTGAACGACAGAAGCAGAGCCGAAAGACCCGCCCCTGCGATGGAACTCAACCAACGGCCGTTCACCACGAAGGAAGTGGGGCGGGGCTCCAGCGACAAAAAGGAGAAGCTGACGCCCAGAGTGCCATTCCGAGAGGGACAGCGCGTGTGGGTCAAAGCAAGAGAGCAACCTGTACATGCAGCAGTAAAACCCAAGTTTGAGACAACTGACATCGTCAAGAAAGTACTGGATAGGAACACAGTATTGCTGGAAAGAAAAGGGATCCAGGGAGTTGAGCAGCTCAAGCCAGTTCCTGACTAAAGTGAAACAGAAGCCGGTGAAATGGCCAGTGAATCATGTACCATTCCACCCTATCTCGGACTGGCCACCGTGAAAGGGGTGGTTGTAATTAGAAGAACGCCTTCAGGGATTTGGGCAGGACGAGCCCTGAAGAAATTGGATTGGGCCAAAAATGGAGTCCTGTCGGAGGAGAGAGAGATGCTGGTTTGGAGGAAAGCTAAAAGCGGCTGTCCGGTCTGTTTAGCCGACCACCATCTCCCCATTATCTGGGAAGGACCGGGCCGTGAGAAGCCAAGACACCAGGAGGCTACCGCAGAGATGCTACAACACCTTCGCGTCTGGGTATGAGTTGAATCTGCTCATTGAAATTCCATTTCAGAACTTGCGACTTTAGTCAGGGAAAAGAGGACAGGGTAGTATGATTGTACATGTAAATTTTATTACACTGTTTTTGAATTATTTACGATTGATTATTGATTTGTATGTCGCATATCCCTGCTTAAGCTGGCTTAATAAATTTATACTATAAAATTCTAAAGAGGTTGGTGGACATTGGAATTAATAGAGTCATTTAATCTTCGTTCAGTTCTTTTAATTAAGGTAAAACTAATGTACATGATTCCAGTAAATAGGAGGCTTCATAATTTCCTTTGGTGAGAGTAAATAATGACCCTGGGACTTACATCTAAGTCACTAAACATAATCTAGCCGGTTCCAAGTGCAAGTTATGATTTAGAAAGTGGGCTACCGTTAACAGAAGTGGTTATTGGAATTATGCAGCTGTGAGGGCTACTCAGCTGATTGTTTCTTAACTGTAAAGGGTCATAACTTCTGGATTGGAGGTAGTTAGAGCTAGACGAATCACTTTCGCCACCAGTTTAAATAGATTATCTCTTATAGAGTACTTTTAGGGTAATACCCAGGTCTCAGAGATTTTCCGGACCTGTTAGACAGAGAACTGGTCAGTAGACAGCCCTGGGTAGTAGTGAGGAGTGGGCGGGGCTGACTATTGCAGGATAACCTTCAACATAAATGCATGCAGCAAAAAAGAGCAAAATATTACAACTAAAACTAGAGAAAAAAAGCAAAATATTAAAAATAATCACAGGTACTTTGTGCAATCAATGCATGAAAATTAGTTTGTGGTGAATCTTGCATTTTCTTTAAAGTACAAATGAGTTTTCTGTCATTTGAAAAGATTTTAATCAGGTAGAGTAAAACTGGTTACAATAATTTGAAAGAAATCTCAATCTCATTTTACTTTAAAGACAAAACTATCACAAATACTTTTTTGCAGATGTTTTGAAAACACTCAATTCTGTACATTCTATTGTTGATTTAAAAAACTTTTAAAATAAACCCCACAAACTCTCTATGGTACAGAATAATACAAATCAATCCCTCAAGTCCAATCATGTGAGAATGTTCTGGAAGGGAGTCCATGTCCGGTCAAACTCTGTTAATGCATGAAATAGTCAGTGGGCCCCCAAGCCTCTTCATCCATCAGCATCAGTACTGGCACTCCTCATGGCTGTGTGCTGAGCCCTCTGCTCTTCATGTTGTACACACACAACATACAGTTTGACATAAACAGTAAGTTAATACAATAACATACAGTTTATCATTATTGTTTTTTGATAAAGAATATACCAAAAAGAACAAGAAAGCATCTCTGAAGGAAAAGGTGTCATGGTTGCACATCTCCAAGTATCCAAATGATCACATTTAACAAATACAACAATTTTCAGCTTTATAGACATGAAACCCCTCCAGTCTTTCATTCCAGTTTTAAACCAAATCAGTTCTATAGTGAACCTCAACATAGGACATGTATGGAAAATTCTTCTACTGCATTTCACCTGTGTGACGCCTCGTGGCGAGTCAAACTACCTTTGCGACTAAAGATTTTTTCACAGTTCACACATGAAAACGGCTTTTCACCAGTGTGAATCATCATGTGCTGAGTTAAAATCCGTTTTTGACTAAAACATTTTCCACAATTCACACATGAAAACGGCTTTTCACCAGTGTGAATCATCATGTGTTCAGTTAAACTAAGTTTTTGACAAAAACCTTTTCCACATTTCACACATGAAAACGGCTTTTCACCAGTGTGAATCATCATGTGTTCAGTTAAATTAAGTTTTTGACTAAAACATTTTCCACAGTTCACACATGAAAATGGCTTTTCACCAGTGTGAATCATCATGTGCCGAGTTAAATGATGTTTGTGACTAAAACCTTTTCCACAGGTCACACATAAAAACGGCTTTTCACCAGTGTGAATCATCATGTGCTGAGTTAAATGCTGTTTTCGACTAAACTTTTTCCCCAGTTCACACATGAAAACGGCTTTTCACCTGTGTGAATCATCATGTGTTCAGTTATAATCCGTTTTTGAGTAAAACTTTTTCCACATCTCACACATGAAAACGGCTTTTCACCAGTGTGAATCATCATGTGCTGAGTTAAAATCCGTTTTTGACCAAAACGTTTTCCACAGTTCACACATGAAAACGGCTTTTCACCAGTGTGAATCATCATGTGCTGAGTTAAAATCCGTTTTCGACTAAAACATTTCCCACAGTTCACACATGAAAACGGCTTTTCACCAGTGTGAATCATCATGTGCTGAGTTAAATTAAGTTTTTGACTAAAACATTTTCCACAGTTCACACATGAAAATGGCTTTTCACCAGTGTGAATCATCATGTGCCGAGTTAAATGATGTTTGTGACTAAAACCTTTTCCACAGGTCACACATAAAAACGGCTTTTCACCAGTGTGAATCATCATGTGCTGAGTTAAATGCTGTTTTCGACTAAACTTTTTCCCCAGTTCACACATGAAAACGGCTTTTCACCTGTGTGAATCATCATGTGCTGAGTTAAAATCCGTTTTTGACCAAAACGTTTTCCACAGTTCACACATGAAAACGGCTTTTCACCAGTGTGAATCATCATGTGCCGAGTTAAATCCTGTTTTTGACTAAAACTCTTTCCACATTTCACACATGAAAACGGCTTTTCACCAGTGTGAATCATCATGTGCTGAGTTAAAATCCGTTTTCGACTAAAACATTTCCCACAGTTCACACATGAAAACGGCTTTTCACCAGTGTGAATCATCATGTGTTCAGTTAAACTAAGTTTTTGACAAAAACCTTTTCCACAGGTCACACATGAAAACGGCTTTTCACCATTGTGAATCATCATGTGCTGAGTTAAATGCTGTTTGTGACTAAAACTTTTTCCACAGGTCACACATGAAAACGGCTTTTCACCAGTGTGAATCATCATGTGCCGAGTTAAAACCTGTTTGTGACTAAAACCTTTTCCACATTTCACACATGAAAACGGCTTTTCACCAGTGTGAATCATCATGTGCTGAGTTAAATGCTGTTTGTGACTAAAACTTTTTCCACAGGTCACACATGAAAACAGCTTTTCACCATTGTGAATCATCATGTGCTGAGTTAAATGCTGTTTGTGACTAAAACTTTTTCCACAGTTCACACATGAAAACGGCTTTTCACCAGTGTGAATCATCATGTGCTGAGTTATATGCTGTTTGTGACTAAAACCTTTTCCACAGGTCACACATGAAAACGGCTTTTCACCAGTGTGAATCATCATGTGCCGAGTTAAAACCTGTTTGTGACTAAAACTTTTTCCACATTTCACACATGAAAATGGCTTTTCACCAGTGTGAATAATCATGTGCTGAGTTAAATTAAGTTTTTGACTAAAACATTTTCCACAGTTCACACATGAAAAAGGCTTTTCACCAGTGTGAATCATCATGTGCTGAGTTAAAACCTGTTTGTGACTAAAACTTTTTCCACAGGTCACACATGAAAACGGCTTTTCACCAGTGTGAATCATCATGTGCCGAGTTAATACCTGTTTTTGACAAAAACCTTTTCCACAGTTCACACATGAAAATGACTTTTCACCTGTGTGAATCATCATGTGCTGAGTTAAAGCCTGTTTTTGACAATAACCTTTTCCACAGGTCGCACATGAAAACGGCTTTTCACCAGTGTGAATCATCATGTGCTGAGTTAAACTAAGTTTTCGACTAAAGCGTTTTCCACAGTTCACACATGAAAACGGCTTTTCACCAGTGTGAATCATCATGTGCCGAGTTAAATGCTGTTTGTGACTAAAACATTTTCCACAGTTCACACATGAAAACGGCTTTTCACCCGTATGAGTTCTCATGTGAGCATCAAAAGCAGATTTGAAAGCAAAACACTTTTTACAGATGTCACATGAGAAAGGTTTTCTTCTTTCCTGATTTTGGTTCTCAGCTTCAGTAGCTTCCTGGAATATGTCTTGGTTCCTGTTTGGTTCTGATTCAGTGTGGTCTGTTTGCTCATCAACAGGAACCAACATGCAGGTATCAGTCTCCTGTTTTAATCCAATCTGTTCTTCAGCCTGACTGCAGTAAACTTCTTTCTCTTCCACTTTTATCTGATGATCTTCAGGCTCTTCCTGTTCTTGTTTCACCTGCACAGGTTCTAACTCCTCCTGGTCCAGAGTGGATCTCCTCTCCAGGTTATAAATGTTACACTTCAGGGAATCTGGAGAAGAAAACAGAGAAAAAGAGCAATTGTTAACTTTACTGAAGTAAATCGTTTAAGGCAGAAATGAACAAAAAACCATTTGAAAATTCAAGAGCGTAGACAGAGATATAGATGAATCGACATATCCAGCTGACATTTGGAGAATTCTCAAATGAACGGATTTTAAACAAATACTATAAATTATATTCAAATTTCATTTTAGTCCACTTTTTTAAAAGCCCTGAGGAACTCCATCCAATCATTCGACTCATGAGCCGATGCACCGCGGTGCTTCATTTGCTCTACTGTGACATCAACTGGACAATATATGTAAAATAGGCAACGTGAAAACAACATGAAGCTTTACAATGAATAAACAAGTTTAAAATGTTTGTGATTCTGATACATAAATTCTGATTAATCTGGTTGTATGAAACAATGGCTAGATCCAAAAGAAACTAGAAACAAAAAGAAAAGAGGCTTGTGATTGGCTTGTTACTCGCTATGTCACCAGGGACAACGATTTATTACTAAAAAATAAAAACTTTAACTGCTCAGGTTTAGGTGAGTTCTCTGTCTTACCCGCTTCATTACTCAACACATCACTAATGAAAAGTTTGATCTTTGTTATTTGCTTGTAAAACGGGAAAAAATAAACTATAAAAGCAATTTTCAAGTTTTTTGGACATTGAACTTCTTTTATTTATGTAACTGGGTGGTATATTAGTTGAAAAATGTGTTTACATGAAGTAGCTGTAAATTCCCACCCATATTGGGCCCATGAATGCACCTTTGCCCATACGTCATTGTGCCCTATTTCCCCATAGACTATAAATAAACGCCTCATGGACCGCTCTTGCCTATTGTTACTGAAGAGATTTAAGGCGGCCATCTTGGAGCGGTCAACCGTTCCACTCAGCTTTATGTTTAACAGACTCAATGACGTATCAGCGCATTTATCAATCATAACTCGCTAAATACTAAACAGATATTCACCAATTTTTCTGTAAACCTTATTAAAAGGTTAGCAACATTTACAAGGAAATGATTTTTAAAGTATTTTTGAATGACTGATATAAGGTTGAGCATATTTAACTATTCTTAGTGGGGAAAACAGATTAGAGTCAGAATAGAATGTGTTGATATTTCTGTATTATGATTATTTTACAAAGCACACAACCAGTCATAATTTTTTTAATATGTTATTTAGTAATATCAGTACATATTTATATAAATATACAAACACAAAATAATACAATCAGAGAGAAATAAAGATGCTTAAATAATTATTAATGCTGAATAATATGCATTAAACTACACATATTTATATGGACATGCGTATATACATAATATCTATATAGGTTTTATTCATGTTTTCCAGCTGAGGAGGAGCTTAAGAGAGATTCAGCAGCTGAGATTCATCAGTGCAGTGAATCCGTCTCTCCTTAAAGACATTCCCCACTTCTTCCTCACATGGTCTTTATGAAACCTTCAAAACAAAAACAGGAGCTATTTTACTTTAGACAGAGTGAAAGAATTTCATATAAATAAGAGTCTTTGCCACCTTGTGTGGAATAATCTAAATCAATGTTAGGGAATATTTAAAACTTTTTAAGATTTACAAAATCTCGGTTAGCCTTCATAGCGGGGCTGAACCCCGGTATTACACTAAGCTGATAGCTAATATTAGCTGTTGTTTTGTCAGTGGACATAAATACAGTATAGTAATATTCTAATCACAAAATATAAACTGTAATATGTCCATCTTACTTGTGAAACGTTATCCCCTGAGATCTCGCGTCTTTAGTCTGTCGATCTGAACACAAATATCTGGCAGTGCTGAGGCATCTTCTGCTGTTTTGGTTTAGCCAAGTAGGAGGGACGACCGCTCCAAGATGGCCGCCGTATTTCCTACGCCAGAGCAGCCATGCGGGGTCTACTCATTATATTATGTCTATGCTTTTCCCCACCTTCACTTCCGGTTCACAGCATTGTCGGGCTTATTAGTGCAGATAGGCACCGAGTGTGGCAGCCAAGCTATGAGTGTTGTTGTGTGCAGTTGGATGTCTGTCGGATGAGCGCTGGCGCCGCAGGATCATCAATATATGTGCTGCTGGTAGGATAAATGGATTTTTGATGTGTAACTTATGGCTGGTTCTGTGTAACGTCAGTGTCGCTTTTTATATTGTTGCTACTAGGCCTGTCACGATAACAAATTTTGCTGAACGATTAATCGTCTCAAAAATTATTGCGATAAACGATAATATTGTTTGAAGACCATTTTACACTGATTTAATGGAAATGACGTAATAATGCATGCGATTTTCTGCCAAAGATAGATACACTTTATTTTCAAAAGAACACTAAACACTGGAACTGATGAACAAAACAAAACAACCAAAACCATAAATAACATGGATTCTCAGTCTCCATTAATAAAAAATCTACTTGAACAAAAATTAAACAACATAAAGCCAAAGTGGAAATAAATACTGCATTCAACCAAGAGTGCAGATTATAAAGTCTGTATATCATGTTGCCCTATAGTAATAATTAGATTTAAATAGAGAAGATGGGCACATCGACTACCCGATGCAATAGTTCACACTACACAATCCCCCCCCTCTCCATACGACAATTTTAGAACGTTGATCGTTCTCTAAGATTGTCGCTTGCGATTTCGTAACCGATCATCCTGTAGTGTGTGGTGTGTGCTACTAATTTGGTTTGCAGTTGTTTTAAGTCTCAGACTGCTCCTAGTGTTTGTTCTGGGTTGCTGTGCTTCATTGGGTTTTAAATTAGAATAATAAAGTCTATTTTTAATATTATAAAAGTATGTATAAATAAAATATATTTTGTATACTACTTCTGTTTCATAATTTTAAGCCAGACTTGCCTGGGTACTTTTAATAGGGAGAGCCTAGGCCACTTGATATTATTTGAAACTCCACGTCGTCTGTCACGATCCGGGTTTTCTCATGTGTTACACCTACGTATGAAACATCACCTCAATGCAGCAGTGGCTTGTTGATTGGACTTTTATATGAGGTTTAGTTTGACAGATAATAACACCTCTATTATTGTTTCATGCTGTTTGCATTGCAAGGCTTTACTAGCTTATATATGCACGTTCCAATTAGTAATTACCTGAGATCATTGGATGAAGCTGAAGTTGGTTTCCGATTCCAGCTTCTGATTCAGGAAATGGCTAAAGGGCGAGTCCACTTAATTTTTCACTGCAGTCCACATCTTTAATAGAGTCTAGTTTAAAAACTACAACAGCTAGACTCTTCTGACCTGGACTGGGTTAATCTGCTCTCACAGCAGAATATTTATAACCATGTTTCTGATTTGTGAAACTTCAATAAAGGTTGATTTCACCACTTTTTAATCTCTGTTATAGTATAACTGCTACAATTCCAATACTACCATAACACCTAAACTCTTGAAACCTGGACAAGATTATTTTCAACTAACAGCAGAATATTTAAAACCATCTTTGTGATTTGTGAAACTTTTATCCGATTTGTGGAACTTCAATAAAATGCCATTTTTACCCATCTTTGCATCCAGCTCATATTAAAACTGCTCTAATGCCAAAACTACAACAACTACGTATTTCAAACTTGGACTAGATTATTCTTCTCTAATAGCAGAATATTTTAATTCATGTTTGGGATTTGTGAAACTTCACTAAAGCTTAGATTACTATTCACACTTGTTCCATGCAGTTTTTTTAAAATTCCAATTCAATTCTAATTCAAAACCACTTTATTAATCCTAATGGGAAATTAAATGTTGGTGTTACTCATGAATTCTTCCAAGAGTTATTGTAGATGGAGATGGTTGTTGGAAGGAAAGATCTTCTGCAGCCGTCTGTTACATAAAGTTTCACAAATCAGAAAAAAGTTTCACAAATCAGAATAAAGTTTCACAAATCAGATAAAAGTTTCACAAATCAGAATAAAGTTTCACAAATCAGAAAAAAGTTTCACAAATCAGAAAAAAGTTTCACAAATCCCAAACCAACTTCAGCTTCGTGTAGTTAAAGGAGGAAAAGCCATAAAAGGTCATTTTATTTCTACATCAATAAACCATTTTCACAGCGTAATTGTGATTCCTGCGTTCATTTACCGGTTAACAAAACATTTATACGGGAAAAGAACATTTACTAAAATGATCCTCATACAGAAAGGTGCAGACATTTAGACCTTAACCTGCATCCAAACGCTGCTGGTTCCTACCTATTCGGTGTAAGATTATCTGGGGCCTCCGGGAGAAATCCAGCAGTCTGCGATGATCATCCATCTCTTCCTCCGACTTGACGATGATTTCTTTAAACTCTGTGAATGTTTCTTCAGCAGCAGTTAACGGCTCGTTGATAAACTCGTTTAGAGAAACAGTCGAACATTCAACCAAACAGACCATGCGCCATTTTCTTTGTCTTCTTCTTCTTCTTCTTCTTCTTCTTTAGATTTTAACGGCAGCTTGCATCCAATTATGTTGCACTACTGCCCTCTATTGCCTCCTACCACCTACTCCTCAAAGACTCTTAAAAATCCCAGTGTTTTTTAAAAAACGAAAAATCTTCTTTTTCCCCTCAATACTATTCAGCTGATCGATCACCTTGTCAAATTCCAATTCCCTACTAACACCTAGATCTGTTTTTAATAATCTTCTTTGACTTGCGTATTTCCTACATTTAATCAAAACATGTTCCACTGTTTCTACTTCATCACACCATCTACATAAACCAGTAAGGTGTTTCCCCATCTTAAAAAGAGTTCCGTTTAGGAAACTATGCCCAGTTCTTATTCTATTTATAATTATCTCTTCCCTCCTGTTTAATCCTCTGATCCTTTCTACATCGACTGTATTTTGTATTCTAAATAAATGTCTTCCATTTATTTCATTTACCCACCTAACTTCCCATATCTTCTTGCTTTCTTTCCAAATTATACTTTTGCCTTCAGATTTAGATAACTTTATTTGCATATCAATATCATCTTTTTTAATTGTCTCCTTCGCCAGCCTGTCCGCTCTTTCATTCCCCATAACACCTACATGAGCAGGAGTCCAGAATAATACAACATGTTTATTTTGTTCACATATCCTATGATGAACCGCCATAATCTCATATAAAATATTTTGATGATTTTTTGTACGTCCCTTTCCGATACTCGTCAACGCAGATAGAGAGTCACTACAAACTATTATTTTATTCCTATCAGTTTCCTCCACCCATTCTAAAGCTACTAAAATAGCACCTAGTTCTACCGCGAATACACTCAAATAATCAGATGTTCTTTTTGAAATACTAATCTTTAATTCAGGAATCACTACAGCTATACTGGTTGCTTCACTTTTAGGGTCTTTCGACCCATCCGTATAAATTTGCAAATATTCATTATATTTATTCTGCATTTGATTATAAAATTCTTGGCAAGTATCTAATGTGTTCCTTTTCCTAATATTTGTTAGTGTTCTGTCTACATTAATATATTTCCAAGTCCATGTCGGTCTCAAAGGCCACAATACAGTTGGACTAAATTCCTTATAATATACATTAAACATTTTCGCTCTATCATCCCCAACCCACCCAAAGCTATCAATTTGTTTCTTTCCTCTTTCCCAACACTCTCCTAATAATTTCTTAACCGGGTGATCTGCATTATGTCCTTTTAAACTTATCCAATAATTGACCATTAGCTGCTGTCTTCTAATGCATAATGGCATTTCTCCTGACTCTACTTGTAATGCACATATTGGTGTTGATTTAACTGCCCCTAAACAGATTCTCAGTGCTCTGGCTTGAATAACATCTAACTTTTTTAACCTAGTTTTAGCTGCTGATCCATACACCACACTCCCATAATCTATTCTTGATCTAATTAGAGACACATATATATTTTTAAGGGAATCGAAATTCGCACCCCATGTCAACCCAGCTAAACACCTCATAATGTTTAGAACCTTTTTATTCTTCTCCATAATATGTTCTATATGATTTCCCCAAGTTAGTTTCTTATCAAAAACTACTCCCAAAAAACGAAACCAATCAACCCTTTCTAACTCTTTCCCATATAAACACAACTTTTTATCAACCCCTATTTTTTTATTTGTGAAAAACATTACTTTTGTCTTTTCAAAATTTAAAGCCCCACTTTACTCCCCACTTACCCACTTTATCTATACCTTCCTGTATTTTAACAATAAGACGGTCCACATTTCTTCCCCTTGTCCATAATGCTCCATCATCAGCAAAAAGTGACTTACCAAAACCGATGGATAATTCTTTAAAAATGTCGTTGATCATAACTGAAAATAATGTTGGACTTACCACACTTCCTAAAGGTGTTCCATTTTCTATTTTACATAATTTCGAAAACTGACATCCTATTTTTACTTGAATATTTCTATCCCGTAAAAAAATCCCATAACCACTTGTCTTTAAAGCCTGAGGGAAGACTCCAGAGGAGAGTGACTTATTAATTTTTTGTAAAAGATCAGGAGCAAAAACATAAAAGACCTTTAGGAATAAACTTGTGGGTATAAAGTCAAGGGAACAGATGGATGACTTTAATCAGTTTCATGAGAAAGGTTTGTTATTTATTTAAGACGTGTGTGGGGCATGGGCATTATTCTTTTCAATGTATGTCTATTTAACACATATTTTACACATTTGTGGTAAGTAAAAAGAGTAATCCATTGTATTTTCATTAATATGTTTCATACTAATCACATGATCCATAACAAGTAACTGTTAGTTTTAAAAAATCCAGCTAATTACAGAATTAGGCTCTAAATCTTGCCTCGTTTTTTCAGTCATTGAACGATTTTGCCTGCCACCTGAAGGCAAAGTTACATACAAACAGGTACTGAAGTTGATGAAGAAATATTCAGTGACCTCCTTAGACAAGGCAATGTGGTACTGACAGTTTTCTGCTATGATGGTGAGATGCCAAAGCAAATTAAATCAACTGTTATACAGATTTTACCAAAGAATGTCACTGATGTCTATTGTCTCTTTCTTCAGAGTTCTCAGAATGGTAATCTGCTTCTGAGTCTGACTCGAGCTTCGACTCAAATGCATCAACATCAACAATACTAATGGATGAGATACCACGCAAGAAGCAAAAACCTGAGAATCCTAATAACTCAGTGTCTGCTAAGAATGTAACAATATTTTTTGTCTGCTAACACATCTAGTAAGTACCTAGATATATCTGAAGATAGTTGACTGTTCAGAGTACTCATAAAGTTCTGATATTATATCTGAAAACTTTTATAAATTTGTCCTCAGGCTATGACCAAGAAACGGCCTCGCTGTTACTTCTCTTACATCTCCTTCCACCGCAACCAGGAGGACAGAAGTCTCCAAAAATCAGTGCAAGTGATGCAGTTGAGAGACTTGTTGTCTTTCATAAGGTAATTGAAGTTTAAAATATGCAAAATTATCTGTCTATTTCCTTTTATAGACATGCATAAATACAGATGTTTGAATGACAGCTTTGAAGATGTCTGGGCATACTTACATTTATTTTCGATGTAACATGTATCGTAAAGCTGTATGTTTTGTTTCTTATGTTTGGTGTATATCTTTTTAATTTTAGTCATGCTGCAGTTTAGAGGAGCATCTCCGGGGTCAACAGGGTCTGCAGCCATACCTCCTTGCTGTTGGGCGTCAGAGAAGCAAGATTGACAGCTTCTACATCGTCATGGATAAGTGCCTCATCCCATGCCAGACAAACGGTTCTCTTGGAGCATTTGATGAGCTATTCAAAGCACATTTTGTGAACATTGTCTTTTCTCCTATTCTCACTATGGGTATGACGATGTATTTGAAGCATTTGATTGTTGAACACCATAGACTCTTTAAGTTCTTATATTCACATCGAAATTTGATACCTAAGCATCATTTTATGATCCACTATCCATCTTCCATTAGGAAAATAGGTCCATTGTTACATATGTGGTCTATGAGGTTTGAGGCTAAACACAAAATGTTTAAAGAATATTTTAAAAACTTTAAAAATATAACCAAATCACTTACGAAAAAGCATCAGATGGCCACAGCTTATCATTGGGAAACAATAAGTATTAAAGAAAATGAGCATGGGCCTCTCAAACCATTTTCACTTAAAGATGAAGATGTGGTCAACAAAGAAATGCTTCAAATGATTTCATCAGGAGATGTTTTCTCAACCAGCTGGGTTAGAGTTGAGGGTGTTGAATACAGACCAGGACTTGCTGTTTGCAGCACAATTCAAGATGAGATGCCAGTGTTTTGTCAGATAAGTGATGTACTTTTAGTTGACAATACCTTTCTTTTGTTATCTAAACAGCTATTCACAGAAACATTTGATGATCATCATCATGCTTTCAGGATTGTTCAAAGTGAAGAATTTAGTAAAGAAAACTTAAATTTCATAAGCCTTTTAATATTCAAAACTCTTATGGCGTTTCTAATGAATGCTTGTTCATCGTACATCAATTTAAAATGTTGGAAACACAGCTGCAAAAATAAAGTGCTCAAAATTGATGTACTTGTGTCAATTTTTTTTTCTTAATAATTATTATAATTAATCATAATCATAAAGTAACTTTTTTTGGAGTAAATAACACTTGAAAGTGTTAAATCAACACTAAAAGTGGTACATTTTGTTCTTGGATCAGTGTTATCCATTATATGGATGAACCCTGTTTTGTGAGTTAAATAAGTAACTCTGATAAAGTGTTAAAATTTTAACTATATTGAAAGTGTTAATTTAACTCTGAAGAGTGTGGACTATATAAACACTGAAAAAGTGTTAAAATCCACTCTGTGGGAGTTAAATTAACACTGGGCTTTTTGCTGTGATCCTAGGTAAGTCCTGTTTGGTGGAAAATATAGTTAATTGTTTCCTAACAACAGACACAGAGGAGTTCACTGCCTCCCTTATTTTCACCGTTTTATTAATGAAAAAGGTGGTCAATTTGTCACAGGCCTCAGAGGAGAAAAGTTTACAGTTAACAGAAGAAGGTGGATTTGTCAATCTGTCAACAATCAAGAACAGAGCACGAGAGTTGTTGGCAGAGGTAGAGATGACATTTGGAAAAAAAAAAAACTCTTGCATTTCTCTGTTTATCTTTGAAGATATCTAAATGGGTTTGTACTTTAGTTTTACGCCACCGACGTTCTGCTTTCCGGGACTCTTTTTGTCCCTTTTCTAACTGACTCAAAATTTCTCCAAGGTGGTTTACGTTTCCCAGAGATTATTTTTGTAGTAACAGGAGCAATGGTGTCAGTAACCTTCTGAATTGTAAAAATAAACTTGTCTGTTAAATCACTCAGAGAAGTACAGGAGTGTATAGCAGTTGAAGGAACAGCCTGAATAAATCGATCGGCAGTAGTTTCTGTAATGCATCTTTTTGAAATAACTTGTGTATGGTTGTCTTTTTGAGCAGGGCAGACTGATAGAAGCTGCTACACAATCGGCGCCATCGGACCTTTGACTAACAGCAGGCAAGGCAGGTTTGGTGCCTTGCTCAAGGACTCAACAACTGAGATGGATGTGGGGAGTTTGAACCGGCAACCCACCAGTTACAGGAACCACAGTGGCTACAACCAGTTTAGCTGTAGTACCACCATCTACTGGGTTCAAGTATGAGGCACAACATACACTAAAGGAAAACTCAAAACTTTTAATCTTCAATGAAATGTTACACTGTAACTTCTTTCTAAAATACATATATAAATACACATAAAAATTGTTTCAACATAAATGCATGCAGCAAAAAAGAGCAAAATATTACAGCTAAAACTAGAGAAAAAAAGCAAAATATTAAAAATAATCACATGTACTTTGTGCAATCAATGCATGAAAATTAGTTTGTGGTGAATCTTGCATTTTCTTTAAAGTACAAATGAGTTTTCTTTCATTTGAAAAGATTTTAATTAGGTAGAGTAAAACTGGTTACGATAATTTGAAAGAAATCTCATTTTACTTTAAAGACAAAACTATCACAAATACTTTTTTTGCAGATGTTTTGAAAATACTCAATTCCGTACATTCTATTGTTGATTTAAAAAACTACAAAAATAAACCCCACTAACTCTCTCTATGGTACAGAATAATACAAATCAATCCCTCAAGTCCAATCATGTGAGAATGTTCTGGAAGGGAGTCCATGTCCGGTCAAACTCTGTTAATGCATGAAATAGTCAGTGGGCCCCCAAGCCTCTTCATCTATCAGCATCAGTACTGGCACTCCTCAGGGCTGTGTGCTGAGCCCTCTGCTCTTCATGTTGTACACACACAACATACAGTTTGACATAAACTGTAAGTTAATACAATAACATACAGTTTATCATTATTGTTTATTGATACAGAATATACCAAAAAAAACAAGAAAGCATCTCTGAAGGAAAATGTGTCATGGTTGCACATCTCCAAGTATCCAAATGAATACATTTAACAAATACAACAATTTTCAGCTTTATAGACATGAAACCCCTCCAGTCTTTCATTCTAGTTTTAAACCAAATCAGTTCTATAGTGAACCTCAACATAGAACATGTATGGAAAATACTTCTACTGCTTTTCACCTGTGTGACGCTTCAAGTGGTGAATTAAACTCACCTTGTGACGAAAACTTTCTCCACAATTCACACATGAAAATGGTTTTTCACCAGTGTGAATCATCATGTGTTCAGTTAAAATCCGTTTGTGACCAAAACTTTTTCCACATTTCACACATGAAAACGGCTTTTCACCAGTGTGAATCATCATGTGCTGAGTTAAAATCCGTTTTTGACCAAAACTTTTTCCACATTTCACACATGAAAACGGCTTTTCACCAGTGTGAATCATCATGTGCTGAGTTAAATCCTGTTTTTGACTAAAACTTTTTCCACATTTCACACATGAAAACGGCTTTTCACCAGTGTGAATCATCATGTGCTGAGTTAAAATCCGTTTTTGACCAAAACTTTTTCCACAGTTCACACATGAAAACGGCTTTTCACCAGTGTGAATCTTCATGTGCTGAGTTAAAATCCGTTTGTGACTAAAACATTTTCCACATTTCACACATGAAAACGGCTTTTCACCAGTGTGAATCATCATGTGCTGAGTTAAAACCTGTTTGTGACTAAAACTTTTTCCACATTTCACACATGAAAACGGCTTTTCACCAGTGTGAATCATCATGTGCTGAGTTAAATTACCTTTTTGACTAAAACTTTTTCCACAGTTCACACATGAAAACGGCTTTTCACCAGTGTGAATCATCATGTGCAGAGATAAATTATGTTTTTGACTAAAACCTTTTCCACAGTTCACACATGAAAACGGCTTTTCACCAGTGTGAATCATCATGTGTTCAGTTAAACTAAGTTTTCGACTAAAACCTTTTCCACAGTTCACACATGAAAACGGCTTTTCACCAGTGTGAATCATCATGTGCTGAGTTAAATACTGTTTTTGACTAAAACTTTTTCCACATTTCACACATGAAAACGGCTTTTCACCAGTGTGAATCATCATGTGCCGAGTTAAAACCTGTTTGTGACTAAAACCCTTTCCACAGTTCACACATGAAAACGGCTTTTCACCTGTGTGAATCATCATATGCTGAGTTAAAATCCGTTTTTGACCAAAACTTTTTTCACATTTCACACATGAAAACGGCTTTTCACCAGTGTGAATCTTCATGTGCCGAGTTAAAATCCGTTTGTGACTAAAACATTTTCCACATTTCACACATGAAAACGGCTTTTCACCAGTGTGAATCATCATGTGCTGAGTTAAATACTGTTTTTGACTAAAACCTTTTCCACAGTTCACACATGAAAATCGTTTTTCACCAGTGTGAATCATCATGTGTTCAGTTAAACTAAGTTTTCGACTAAAACCTTTTCCACAGTTCACACATGAAAACGGCTTTTCACCAGTGTGAATCATCATGTGCTGAGTTAAATGCTGTTTTTGACTAAAACTTTTTCCACAGTTCACACATGAAAACGGCTTTTCACCAGTGTGAATCATCATGTGCCGAGTTAAAACCTGTTTGTGACTAAAACTTTTTCCACAGTTCACACATGAAAACGGCTTTTCACCTGTGTGAATCATCATATGCTTAGTTAAATGCTGTTTGTGACTAAGACTTTTTCCACAGGTCACACATGAAAACGGCTTTTCACCAGTGTGAATCATCATGTGCAGAGTTAAATGCTGTTTTAGACTAAAACCTTTTCCACATTTCACACATGAAAACGGCTTTTCACCCGTATGAGTTCTCATGTGAGCATCAAAAGCAGATTTGAAAGCAAAACACTTTTTACAGATGCCACATGAGAAAGGTTTTCTTCTTTCCTGATTTTGGTTCTCAGCTTCAGCAGCTTCCTGGAAGATGACTTGGTTCCTGTTTGGTTCTGATTCAGTGTGGTCTGTTTGCTCATCAACAGGAACCAACATGCAGGTATCAGTCTCCTGTTTTAATCCAATCTGTTCTTCATCCTGACTGCAGTAAACTTCTTTCTCTTCCACCTTTATCTGCTGGTGTTTTAGATCCTCCTGCTCTTCTTTTATGTGATGATCTTCTGGCTCTTCCTGTTCTTGTTTCACCTGCACAGGTTCTAACTCCTCCTGGTCCAGAGTGGATCTCCTCTCCTGGTTATAAACGTTACACTTCAGGGAATCTGGAGAAGAAAACAGAGAAAAAGAGTAATTGTTAACTTTACTGAAGTAAATAGTTTAAGGCAGAAATGAACAAAAATCCATTTGAAAATTCAAGAGCGTAGACAGAGATATAGATGAATCGACATATCCAGCTGACATTTGGAAAATTCTCAAATGAACGGATTTTAAACAAATACTATAAATTATATTCAAATTTCATTTTAGTCCACTTTTTTAAAAGCCCTGAGGAACTCCATCCAACCATTCGACTCATGAGCCGATGCACCGCGGTGCTTCATTTGCTCTACTGTGACATCAACTGGACAATATATGTAAAATAGGCAGCGTGAAAACAACATGAAGCTTTACAATGAATAAACAAGTTTAAAATGTTTGTGATTCTGATACATAAATTCTGATTAATCTGGTTGTATGAAACAATGGCTGGATCCAAAAGAAAACTAGAAACTAGAGAGTTGTGATTGGCTTGTTACTCGCTATGTCACCAGGGACAACGATTTATTACTAAAAAATAAAAACTTTAACTGCTCAGGTTTAGGTGAGTTCTCTGTCTTACCCGCTTCATTACTCAACACATCACTAATGTAAAGTTTGATCTTTGTTTTTGCTTGTCAAACTGAAAAAATAAACTATAAAAGCAATTTTCAAGTTTTTTGGACATTGAACTTCTTTTATTTATGTAACTGTTTGGTATATTAGTTGAAAAATGTGTTTACTGAAGAGATTTAAGGCGGCCATCTTGGAGCGGTCGACCGTTCCACTCAGCTTTATGTTTAACAGACTCAATGACGTATCAGCGCATTTATCAATCATAACTCGCTAAATACTAAACAGATATTTACCAATTTTTCTGTAAACCTTATTAAAAGGTTAGCAACATTTACAAGGAAATGATTTTTAAAGTATTTTTGAATGACTGATATAAGGTTGAGCATATTTAACTATTCTTAGTGGGGAAAACAGAATAGAGTCAGAATAGAATGTGTTGATATTTCTGTATTATGATTATTTTACAAAGCACACAACCAGTCATAATTTTTAAATATGTTATTTAGTAATATCAATACATATTCATATACATATACAAACACAAAATAATACAATCAGAGAAATAAAGATGCTTAAATAATTATTAATGATGAATAATATGCATTAAACTACACATATTTATATGGACGTGCGTATATACATAATATCTATATAGGTTTTATTCATGTTTTCCAGCCGAGGAGGAGCTTAAGAGAGATTCAGCAGCTGAGATTCATCAGTGCAGTGAATCTGTCTCTCCTTAAAGACATTCCCCACTTCTTCCTCACATGGTCTTTATGAAACCTTCAAAACAAAAACAGGAGCTATTTTACTTTAGACAGAGTGAAAGAATTTCATATAAATAAGAGTCTTGCCACTTTGTGTGGAATAATCTAAATCAATGTTAGGGAATATTTAAAACTTTTTAAGATTTACAAAATCTCGGTTAGCCTTCATAGCGGGGCTGAACCCCGGTATTACACTAAGCTGATAGCTAATATTAGCTGTTATTTTGTCAGTGGACATAAATACAGTATAGTAATATTCTAATCACAAAATATAAACTGTAATATGTCCATCTTACTTGTGAAACGTTATCGTCCGAGATCTCGCGTCATTAGTCTGTCGATCTGAACACAAATATCTGGCAGTGCTGAGGCATCTTCTGCTGTTTTGGTTTAGCCAAGTAGGAGGGACGACCGCTCCAAGATGGACGCCGTATTTCCTACGCCAGAGCAGCCATGCGGGGTCTACTCATTATATTATGTCTATGCTTTTCCCCACCTTCACTTCCGGTTCACAGCATTGTCGGGCTTATTAGTGCAGATAGGCATCGGGTGTGGCAGCCAAGCTATGAGTGTTGTTGTGTGCAGTTGGATGTCTGTCGGATGAGCGCTGGCGCCGCAGGATCATCAATATATGTGCTGCTGGTAGGATAAATGGATTTTTGATGTGTCACTTGTGGCTGGTTCTGTGTAACGTCAGTGTCGCTTTTTATATTGTTGCTACTAGGCCTGTCACGATAACAAATTTTGCTGAACGATTAATCGTCTCAAAAATTATTGCGATAAACGATAATATTGTTTGAAGACCATTTTACACTGATTTAATGGAAATGACGTAATAATGCATGCGATTTTCTGCCAAAGATAGATACACTTTATTTTCAAAAGAACATTTAACACTGGAACTGATGAACAAAACAAAACAACCAAAACCATAAATAACATGGATTCTCAGTCTCCATTAATAAAAAATCTACTTGAACAAAAATTAAACAACATAAAGCCAAAGTGGAAATAAATACTGCATTCAACCAAAAGAGTGCAGATTATAAAGTCTGTATATCATGTTGCCCTATAGTAATAATTAGATTTAAATAGAGAAGATGGGCACATCGACTACCCGATGCAATAGTTCACACTACACAATCCCCCCCCTCTCCATACGACAATTTTAGAACGTTGATCGTTCTCTAAGATTGTCGCTTGCGATTTCGTAACCGATCATCCTGTAGTGTGTGGTGTGTGCTACTAATTTGGTTTGCAGTTGTTTTAAGTCTCAGACTGCTCCTAGTGTTTGTTCTGGGTTGCTGTGCTTCATTGGGTTTTAAATTAGAATAATAAAGTCTATTTTTAATATTATAAAAGTATGTATAAATAAAATATATTTTGTATATTACTTCTGTTTCATAATTTTAAGCCAGACTTGCCTGGGTACTTTTAATAGGGAGAGCCTAGGCCACTTGATATTATTTGAAACTCCACGTCGTCTGTCACGATCCGGGTTTTCTCATGTGTTACACCTACGTATGAAACATCACCTCAATGCAGCAGTGGCTTGTTGATTGGACTTTTATATGAGGTTTAGTTTGACAGATAATAACACCTCTATTATTGTTTCATGCTGTTTGCATTGCAAGGCTTTACTAGCTTATATATGCACGTTCCAATTAGTAATTACCTGAGATCATTGGATGAAGCTGAAGTTGGTTTCTGATTCCAGCTTCTGATTCAGCAAATGGCTAAAGGGCGAGTCCACTTAATTTTTCACTACCTTCCACATCTTTAATAGAGTCTAGTTTAAAAACTACAACAGCTAGACTCTTCTAACCTGGACTGGGTTAATCTGCTCTCACAGCAGAATATTTATAACCATGTTTCTGATTTGTGAAACTTCAATAAAGGTTGATTTCACCACTTTTTTTTTAATCTCTGTTATAGTATAACTGCTCAAATTCCCAAACTACCATAACACCTAAACTCTTGAAACCTGGACAAGATTATTTTCAACTAACAGCAGAATATTTAAAACCATCTTTGTGATTTGTGAAACTTTTATCCGATTTGTGGAACTTCAATAAAATGCCATTTTTACCCATCTTTGCATCCAGCTCATATTAAAACTGCTCTAATGCCAAAACTACAACAATTACGTATTTCAAACTTGGACTAGATTATTCTTCTCTAATAGCAGAATATTTTAATTCATGTTTGGGATTTGTGAAACTTCACTAAAGTTTAGATTACTATTCACACTTGTTCCATGCAGTTTTTTAAAATTCCAATTCAATTCTAATTCAAAACCACTTAATTAATCCTAATGGGAAATTAAATGTTGGTGTTACTCATGAATTCTTCCAAGAGTTATTGTAGATGGAGATGGTTGTTGGAAGGAAAGATCTTCTGCAGCCGTCTGTTACATAAAGTTTCACAAATCAGAAAAAAGTTTCACAAATCCCAAACCAACTTCAGCTTCGTGTAGTTAAAGGAGGAAAAGCCATAAAAGGTCATTTTATTTCTATATCAATAAGCCATTTTCACAGCGTAATTGTGATTCCTGCGTTCATTTACCGGTTAACAAAACATTTATACGGGAAAAGAACATTTACTAAAATGATCCTCATACAGAAAGGTGCAGACATTTAGACCTTAACCTGCATCCAAACGCTGGTGGTTCCTACCTATTCGGTGTAAGATTATCTGGGGCCTCCGGGAGAAATCCAGCAGTCTGCGATGATCATCCATCTCTTCCTCCGACTTGACGATGATTTCTTTAAACTCTGTGAATGTTTCTTCAGCAGCAGTTAACGGCTCGTTGATAAACTCGTTTAGAGAAACAGTCGAACATTCAACCAAACAGACCATGCGCCATTTTCTTTGTCTTCTTCTTCTTCTTCTTCTTCTTCTTCTTCTTCTTCTTCTTCTTCTTCTTCTTCTTCTTCTTCTTCTTCTTCTTCTTCTTCTTCTTCTTCTTCTTCTTCTTCTTCTTCTTCTTCTTCTTCTTCTTCTTCTTCTTCTTCTTCTTCTTCTTCTTCTTCTTCTTCTTCTTCTTCTTCTTCTTCTTCTTCTTCTTCTTCTTCTTCTTCTTCTTCTTCTTCTTCTTCTTCTTCTTCTTCTTCTTCTTCTTCTTCTTCTTCTTCTTCTTCTTCTTCTTCTTCTTCTTCTTCTTCTTCTTCTTCTTTTGTTTTTTATTGGCGGCTGGCATCCAACTTAAGGTGCATTTACCGCCACCTACCAGACTGGAGTGTGGTCATCAGAGATCTCAGAGGGAATTAAATCCACCTCAATGATGTGTAGGATGTGCAAATTCACATCCTAACACACTCATTATTACCTGAATTAATGCATGAACATGCACTGCCATACACATAAATATTTGTTCATATCCTAAATACGACTCATTAACCCAGTGTTATTTAAGAACCTAAATAATAGATTTCTAACATAACTTGATTTATTATCTAATAGACTAATCATAGACAATCCTATATTCTTTCTACTTAGTAACGACTTTAAAATCTGGCGTTCCTCTGAGTATTTATCACATTCTGACAAGACATGCTCCACTGTTTCCACCTGATTGCAATAATTACAAGCCCCATTCTCATGCTTTCCTATTTTAAAGAGCGAACTATTAAGTCCAGAATGTCCAATTCTAAGTCGAGACATAACTACTTCCTCTTTCCGCCTTCCACTCATATAATTACTATCTCCCACACTCTTTTGAATTGTATATAGTTGTCTCCCATTATCATGGTTATCCCATAGCTCCTGCCAAATCTTAATAATTTCTTTTTGAATAATAGATTTACCCTCATTTTTACTCAAAGGAATATTCAGATGAACAATATCTGATTTCAAGGCCTGCTTAGCTAGAATATCAACTTCCTCATTTCCTTCTATACCCACATGGGCAGGAATCCAGACAAATTGAACCAAGCATTTATTATTATGAAGATAAACTAATAATTGATATATTCTTAATATCAAATCTAATCTGCTAGATTTACCAGATTTAATACTTAATAATGCTGCTTGACTATCTGATGCTATGATAAATGTACTTACTTCCCTATTATCATTACCAAGCAACCATTCTAAGGCCAATATGATGGCTGATAATTCAACTGTAAAAACAGCTAAATGATCAGCTGTTCTCCTCTTAATCAAGACTTTATGGTGTGGGATATTCACTGCTGCCCCAGTTCTACCACTATGTGGATCTTTAGATCCATCTGTATATATAATTATGTTGTCTTTATATCTTTTAAAATATCTATCAACTAGAACCCATTCTGGAGTCTTTTCCTTTTTAAGAATTTCATTTAATTGAAGATCAACTTCTGGAGTTAGAAATAACCATGGAGGAATTTCAGATTGAGGAACTGTTGCACTATACTGGAGCATATTTAAACCAAGCTGTTTTGCCTTTATTTCCCCAATCCATCCAAAACTATTACAATTTAATTTATGATGTTCCCAACATTCCTTCAGCACCATCTTAGTTGGATGATCACACTTATGTCCTTGTAGGTTCACCCAGTACATGTACATTAATTTCAACCTTCTTAATCTTAAAGGAAGCTCACCAGTTTCTACTTGCAAAGCAGCTAAAGACGATGTTCTGAAAGCTCCACAACAAATCCTCAATGCTTGTGTTTGCTCACTATCAAGTTTTCTCAAATGACTGTCAGCAGCTGCCATATATGCTATACACCCATAATCCATAATAGATCTCATGAGCGCCTGATAAACTCCCAACAGTGCACTTCTTGAAGCTCCCCATTCCTGTCCTGAGAGACATCTTAACAAATTATTCACCTTTTTACATTTATTTTGAACTAATTCTATTTGATGTTTCCAAGTTAAGCTTTCATCAAAGATGACACCTAAAAACTTCACTGTTTTCACTTGTTCAAGTTTATGTTTATAAAGATTCAACTTAACTTCCTTATGTCTTCTATAAAAGCAAATTACTTGAGTCTTTGCGATTGACATCCTAAACCCCCACTTATTAGCCCAACCTTCCACTTTCAAAATGGCAGCCTGCATTTTTTTCTGTAAATAAACCAGATTATGTCCCCGAATCCATAGAGCACCATCATCTGCAAATAAAGATTTGCCTATACTACTATCTATCTCATCAAAAATGTCATTAATCATAATATTAAAGAGAATTGGGCTACACACACTACCTTGGGGGGTACCATTCTCTACAGCATATCTAGAAGAGAAATTCACCCCTACCCGAACTTCTATTTCTCTACCAAACAAAAAATCCAAAATCCAATTATAAATCTTACCTCCTATACCAATTTTTCCTAATTTAATCAATAATCCTTCTTTCCATAACATATCATATGCCTTCTCAATGTCAAAGAACACAGCTATCACTAACTCTTTATTCGCTTGAGCTTTTCTTACTTCTGACTCTAGACACAGAACTGCATCCATCGTATTTCTCCCTTTACGAAAACCACTCTGGAATGGACTAAATTTATTTTTACTCTCAATAAAATAAGAAAGCCTATCAGTAACAATCTTCTCCATTATTTTCCCTAATTGAGATGTAAGAGCTATAGGTCTATAATTTGATGGGTCTGTTGCATTTTTACCAGGTTTTAAGATGGGAATTATAACTGACTGTTTCCATTCTGCCGGAATTCTCCCAGTCATCCAAATCAGATTAAACAATTTTAATATAACAGTAAGAGATGAATATTTAAAATGTTTGAACATTACATAACACACTCCATCCTTCCCCGGAGTTGATTGCTTAGCATTATTAATAACTTTTTCTAACTCATACATAGAAAAAGGCATATCTAAATCCTGGTTTGAGACTTCTCTCCTAGTAGTAACTTCTGGATTGCCATCCAATAAATCTAATTTATTACTTTTCATTTCTTCAGATAACTTTTCTGAACTATTCACCTTAATTAACGTTACTGCTAATAATTCAGCTTTTTCTTTATTACTAACCGCTATTTTCCCATTTAATTCTAAAACCGGTAAAGAAAAACTCTTTTTAACACCATTCATTTTCTTAATAACTCTCCATACCTCTGACAGTTTGGTTTCTCTTCCAATGGAATTACAGTATTGCCTCCAACAAGCCTTCTTAGCTTCTCTAATAGTCTTCCTAACTATAGCTTGTGCTTTCTTATATTGAATTAGTGCCTCAAAGGTATGACATCTTCTTACCAATTTAAAAGCTTTATTTCTTCCCCTTATAGCAATATTACATTGCTCATTCCACCATGGAGTAGACTTTTTATTTCCTCTTCCCTTTGATTTAGGAATTGAACTTTCAGCTGCATTAATAATGACAGACTTAATCTTTGAATAACATATCTCCACATCACAAAACAAATTCTCATCCAGATTATTAAATTGACTATCAACTAAATTTTTAAATAACTCCCAATTAGCGTTACTTAACTTCCATCTTGGAATCTGTCCTTCCTCTTCTTTTATCACTTCAGAACCAATTGAAACTAGAATAGGAAAATGATCACTGCCCATTGTAGAATCAATCACCTCCCAAGAAGTAATTCCAGCTAATGTATTTGAAACCAATGTTAGGTCTTAAACACTCTTTAAATTCCTACAACAATCATATCTAGTAGTGCTGCCATCATTAAGGCAAACCAGAGAATGTAACTCAAGAAATTCTTCAACAGTCAATCCATTTACATCTGTATGAAGACTCCCCCATAAAATATTATGAGAATTGAAATCACCACACCATACAGTCTTACCTACGTTTTGATCATTTACTTCATTGAGATTCTGAATGGACAACTTCTTGTTAGCATTATAAAAATTTATCACCGACATTTGATCATTTTCTATCCAAATCTTAATAACTATTGATTCATAATTTTCCCCTATTGATTCCACTTTATATCTTATACTGTCTAGTACAAAAGTTGCTACTCCCCCTCCTTGCCTTTCTTTTCTATCATTCCTAATTGATGTATACCCAGAAATTTTGAAATCCAGATGAGGGTTAAGCCAGGTTTCTTGAATGCAAATCAGGTGAGGTTTAACTGTCAAATCTGAAATATATTTCTTAAACTCTAGACCATTACTAATAAGACTTCTTGCATTCCACTGGAAAATAATTAACATAACGAAGAGGGGCCGCCACTGCATGATTGAGGTTGAGAAGATTGTGTCTCATTTAATTTTTTCTTTATTGATTCCCAATTAACATTTTTACAATCAAGATACTTTGGGGCTGCCTTCACTATTATTTGAATTTTTTCCGTTTTCCTTTTCTACCATGAACAATACAAAATCCTCCTTTGTCATGAGTAAAGTGTCACCTTTAATCTTAGAGCATTCTGAACAATCAGATCCTTCTTTTCCTCCTCCAGACACTTTCCTTGGGTATAATATTGATTGAACAGGAACTTTTTTCGTTGCTTCCGCATAAGTAATGCCAGTAGTGACTCTGACTTTCTGAACTTCCTCAGCTCTTTTACTAGCTATGCATCCCCTAAATCCTGAACTATGCCCACCTCCACAATTACAACATTTCAGCGGAGCCCCTTCCTCACATTTCCCATACTCATGATCCCCAGCACATCTCCCACATTTCTGTTTCCCCTTACACACTGCCGCGATATGTCCAAATTTCTGGCATTTAAAGCACCGCAGCGGCGGAGGAATAAATGGTCGGACATCATAACTCATATATCCCACAAACACTTTATCTGGCAGACTGTTGTCTTCAAATTTTAACATGATAGAAAAACTATTACTCCTCTCTCCATTTTTATTTCTTTTCAATCGTTTGGCTTCCACCACTTTCCCTCCTGAAACATTAGACTTGATCTCATCAGCTGGTACATCAGGTGGAATCCCCGAAATGACTCCGCATACATACTTCTTGTCATCCAAAAGTCTTCCTCTCACATTCTCACCAAGGATTCTTTTTATATTCAGCGCCCTTTCTTTTTGTTTAATATCATTACAGATAATCAATAACGATCCATCTCTTAATATTTTAACAAATTTCACCTTTCCAACCAGTGAATTGATTTCTTTTGTCAGCTTTATTGGATTCCACTTACCAAAGGACACACCCTCTTTGACAAACTTCAGAACTATTTAAAATTCTGACATCGTAACAGTTTCTCCTTCAGCCTCGGAAACAGATGATTCTATTTGTTGTCTTGATTTTTTCCGTTTATGCTTAGCTTTTTGAATATGCCAAGGTCCTTCATTATCCACATCATCAGCACCCTCTTCCATTTCCGCAAAATCACTACCTGATACATTTCCCTCTGACATCCTTCCAACCATTCACAGTCTGATCGTGCCTCTTCCGCCTTTGCTCCACCTGCCCCACATTTAGCTTAATTCTTTTGGTGTTTATTGACGGTTGGCAAACAACGAATCAGGACATTATCGCCACCAACTGGTCTGGAGGACAGACTGCAGCGTCACTTTAGTATATAATCCTACAAACGCATGCATTTGTCTAAGATAATTAGATATTGCCTGTGTAAGTCGGAAAATTGTAATTTTGTAGCATTATTATAGTGTAATGATTGAAAACATGTTGTTTACTTAGACAGTTCATAAGACACTTTATTGTTAGCAATGTCCCTTAAAACACACGCCACTGTCTGTTGCACTGTGAGGTTAATCTACCTTTATTGTATTGTTCCTGGGGTAGTCTTGGGATTCTGGGGGCGTATTTTCCCTGGATCCTGGCTGAACCCTGAGACTTGGGTTCTGCTCCGTATGTAGTCTGGATTTGGGGCCGGTTCATGCACTGCATGTTTGCACTGTGGATTTTCAACATGGTTTTGGGCTCTTTATGCCACGTCTTGTCCTCAGTTGTGAGGTGGATCACAGTGGGGTGGTGGTGGTCCTGTGTCTGGATGATCCAGCAGTCTCTGTGTGAGCCTGTCTCTGTGTGGGTCTGTCAGGGTTGGGGTCGCTGAGCTCTCATTATGTTGGACTTCACAACAACCATCGTCTTGTACCAGGTTAGGATTGGCTTTTTTACTTATCACTTGGCGGCTGGGATGTTTATGGACCTGTGAGGGGCTGCTTCCTTTTTCACAGTTGGTGCGTTGGCTTTTCTGTAGCATCCTTCCTACTGGTGGTGTAGTCGGCAAGTTGAGAGGCTTGTGTTTTTGGCTTATTTGTGCATGAAGTGGTGAACGTGCTTGTGTTGGCTGGTGTTTGCATTTTAATTGGCCCCTTTTATAAAATAAATTTATAAATACACATAAAAATAATTTGAACATAAAAAGACAGTAATCTAAATGCGCAGCAGAAAAGAGCCAATAATTACAGCTTTAAACTTCCAGATTATGTTTTTTGAGAAGTGGTTTAACTTGAATTGAATACTTTGACAAGAGCAGTTTCAGTACTGTGATGTTGACAGAAGCCTGATTGATGGACATCAAAACAATTGTTCAGGGCTAGAAAGCCTTTTATCTGTTGAAAAATAATTTTTTCTAACATTTTAGCCAAAAAAGGTACATTTGATATTGGTTGATGATTGTTTAGAATGGACGAGTCTAGATTATGTTTTTTGAGAAGTGGTTTATCCACTGCAGTCTTTAAAACCTGAGGGAAGACTCCAGAGGAGAGTGACTTATTAATTTTTTGTAAAAGATCAGGAGCAAAAACATCGGAGACCTTTAGGAATAAACTTGTGGGTATAAAGTCAAGGGAACAGATGGATGACTTTAATCAGTTTCATGAGAAAGGTTTGTTATTTATTTAACACCTGTGTGGGGCATGGGCATTATTCTTTTCAATGTATGTCTATTTAACACATATTTTACACATTTGTGGTAAGTAAAAAGAGTCATCCATTGTATTTTCATTAATATGTTTCATACTAATCACATGATCCATATCAAGTAACTGTTAGTTTAAAAAAAAAATCCAGCTAATTACAGAATTAGGCTCTAAATCTTGCCTCGTTTTTTCAGTCATTGAACGATTTTGCCTGCCACCTGAAGGCAAAGTTACATACAAACAGGTACTGAAGTTGACGAAGAAATATTCAGTGACCTCCTTAGACAAGGCAATGTGGTACTGACAGTTTTCTGCTATGATGGTGAGATACCAAAGCAAATTAAATCAACTGTTATACAGATTTGACCAAAGAATGTCACTGATGTCTATTGTCTCTTTCTTCAGAGTTCTCAGAATGATCATCTGCTTCTGAGTCTGACTCGAGCTTCGACTCAAATGCATCAACATCAACAATACTAATGGATGAGATACCACGCAAGAAGCAAAAACCTGGGAATCCTAATAACTCAGTGTCTGCTAAGAATGTAACAATATTTTTTGTCTGCTAACACATCTAGTAAGTACCTAGATATATCTGAAGATAGTTGACTCATAAAGTTCTGATATTATATCTGAAAACTTTTATAAATTTGTCCTCAGGCTATGACCAAGAAACGGCCTCGCTGTTACTTCTCTTACATCTCCTTCCACCGCAACCAGGAGGACAGAAGTCTGCAAAAATCAGTGCAAGTGATGCAGTTGAGAGACTTGCTGTCTTTCATAAGGTAATTGAAATTTAAAATATGCAAAATTATCTGTCTATTTCCTTTTATAGACATGCATAAATACAGATGTTTGAATGACAGCTTTGAAGATGTCTGGGCATACTTACATTTATTTTCGATGTAACGTGTATCGTAAAGCTGTATGTTTTGTTTCTTATGTTTGGTGTATATCTTTTTAATTTTAGTCATGCTGCAGTTTAGAGGAGCATCTCCGGGGTCAACAGGGTCTGCAGCCATACCTCCTTGCTGTTGGGCGTCAGAGAAGCAAGATTGACAGCTTCTACATCGTCATGGATAAGTGCCTCATCCCATGCCAGACAAACGGTTCTCTTGGAGCATTTGATGAGCTATTCAAAGCACATTTTGTGAACATTGTCTTTTCTCCTATTCTCCCTATGGGTATGACGATGTATTTGAAGCATTTGATTGTTGAACACCATAGACTCTTTAAGTTCTTGTATTCACATCGAAATTTGATACCTAAGCATCATTTTATGATCCACTATCCATCTTCCATTAGGAAAATAGGTCCATTGTTACATATGTGGTCTATGAGGTTTGAGGCTAAACACAAAATGTTTAAAGAATATTTTAAAAACTTTAAAAATATAACCAAATCACTTATGAAAAAGCATCAGATGGCCACAGCTTATCATTGGGAAACAATAAGTATTAAAGAAAATGAGCATGGGCCTCTCAAACCATTTTCACTTAAAGATGAAGATGCAGTCAACAAAGAAATGCTTCAAATGATTTCATCAGGAGATGTTTTCTCAACCAGCTGGGTTAGAGTTGAGGGTGTTGAATACAGACCAGGACTTGCTGTTTGCAGCACAATTCAAGATGAGATGCCAGTGTTTTGTCCGATAAGTGATGTACTTTTAGTTGACAATACCTTTCTTTTGTTATCTAAACAGCTATTCACAGAAACATTTGATGATCATCATCATGTTTTCAGGATTGTTCAAAGTGAAGAATTTAGTAAAGAAAACTTAAATTTCATAAGCCTTTTGATATTCAAAACTCTTATGGCGTTTCTAATGAATGCTTGTTCATCGTACCACAATTTAAAATGTTGGAAACACAGCTGCAAAAATAAAGTGCTCAAAATTGATGTACTTGTGTCAAATGTTTTTTCTTAATAATTATAATTAATCATAATCATAAAGTAACTTTTTTTGGAGTAAATAACACTTGAAAGTGTTAAATCAACACTAAAAGTGGTACATTTTGTTCTTGGATCAGTGTTATCCATTATATGGATGAACCCTGTTTTGTGAGTTAAATAAGTAACTCTGATAAAGTGTTAAAATTTTAACTATATTGAAAGTGTTAATTTAACTCTGAAGAGTGTGGACTATATAAACACTGAAAAAGTGTTAAAATCCACTCTGTGGGAGTTAAATTAACACTGGGCTTTTTGCTGTGATCCTAGGTAAGTCCTGTTTGGTGGAAAATATAGTTAATTGTTTCCTAACAACAGACACAGAGGAGTTCACTGTCTCCCTTATTTCCACCGTTTTATTAATGAAAAAGGTGGTCAATTTGTCACAGGCCTCAGAGGAGAAAAATTTACAGTTAACAGAAGAAGGTGGCTTTGTCAATCTGTCAACAATCAAGAACAGAGCACGAGAGTTGTTGGCAGAGGTAGAGATGACATTTGGAAAAAAAAAAAACTCTTGCATTTCTCAGTTTATCTTTGAAGATATCTAAATGGGTTTGTTGTTTAGTTTTACGCCACCGACGGTCTGCTTTCCGGGACTCTTTTTGTCCCTTTTCTAACTGACTCAAAATTTCTCCAAGGTGGTTTACGTTTCCCAGAGATTACTTTTGTAGTAACAGGAGCAATGGTGTCAATAACCTTCTGAATTTTAAAAATAAACTTGTCTGTTAAATCACTCAGAGAAGTACAGGAGTGTATAGCAGTTGAAGGAACAGCCTGAATAAATCGATCGGCAGTAGTTTCTGTAATGCATCTTTTTGAAATAACTTGTGTATGGTTGTCTTTTTGAGCAGGGCAGACTGATAGAAGCTGCTACACAATCGGCGCCATCGGACTTCTGACTAACAGCAGGCAAGGCAGGTTTGGTGCCTTGCTCAAGGACTCAACAACTGAGATGGATGTGGGGAGTTTAACCGGCAACCCATCAGTTACAGGAACCACAGTGGCTACAACCAGTTTAGCTGTAGTACCACCATCTACTGGGTTCAAGTATGAGGCACAACATACACTAAAGGAAAACTCAAAACATTTAATCTTCAATGAAATGTTACACTTTAACTTCTTTCTAAAATACATATAAATACACATAAAAATTGTTTCAACATAAATGCATGCAGCAAAAAAGAGCAAAATATTACAGCTAAAATTAGAGAAAAAAAGCAAAATATTAAAAAAAATTACATGTACTTTGTGCAATCAATGCATGAAAATTAGTTTGTGGTGAATCTTGCATTTTCTTTAAAGTACAAATGAGTTTTCTTTCATTTGAAAAGATTTTAATTAGGTAGAGTAAAACTGGTCACAATAATTTGAAAGAAAACTAATTTTACTTTAAAGACAAAACTATCACAAATACTTTTTTGCAGATGTTTTGAAAATACTCAATTCTGTACATTCTATTGTTGATTTAAAAAACTACAAAAATAAACCCCACTAACTCTCTCTATGGTACAGAATAATACAAATTAATCCCTCAAGTCCAATCATGTGAGAATGTTCTGGAAGGGAGTCCATGTCCGGTCAAACTCTGTTAATGCATGAAATAGTCAGTGGGCCCCCAAGCCTCTTCATCTATCAGCATCAGTACTGGCACTCCTCAGGGCTGTGTGCTGAGCCCTCTGCTCTTCATGTTGTACACACACAACATACAGTTTGACATAAACAGTATGTTAATACAATAACATACAGTTTAACATTATTGTTTTTTGATACAGAATATACGAGAAAAATAAAACATCTCTGAAGGAAAATGTGTCATGGTTGCACATCTCCAAGAATCCAAATGATCACATTTAACAAATACAACAATTTTCAGCTTTATAGACATGAAACCCCTCCAGTCTTTCATTCTAGTTTTAAACCAAATCAGTTCTATAGTGAACCTCAACATAGAACATGTATGGAAAATACTTCTACTGCTTTTCACCTGTGTGATGCCTCAAGTGGTGAATTAAACTCACCTTGTGACGAAAACTTTCTCCACAGGTCACACATGAAAAAGGCTTTTCACCAGTGTGAATCATCATGTGCTGAGTTAAACTAAGTTTTTGACTAAAACCTTTTCCACAATTCACACATGAAAACGGCTTTTCACCAGTGTGAATCATCATGTGCTGAGTTAAACTAAGTTTTTGACTAAAACTTTTTCCACAGGTCACACATGAAAAAGGCTTTTCACCAGTGTGAATCCTCATGTGCTGAGTTAAATGCTGTTTTTGACTAAAACCTTTTCCACAATTCACACATGAAAACGGCTTTTCACCAGTGTGAATCATCATGTGCTGAGTTAAACTAAGTTTTTGACTAAAACTTTTTCCACAGTTCACACATGAAAACGGCTTTTCACTTGTGTGAATCATCATGTGCTGAGTTAAATTAGCTTTTTGACTAAAACTTTTTCCACAGTTCACACATGAAAACGGCTTTTCACCAGTGTGAATCATCATGTGCTGAGTTAAATTACATTTTTTACTAAAACTTTTTCCACAGTTCACACATGAAAATGGCTTTTCACTTGTGTGAATCATCATATGCAGAGTCAAATGCTGTTTTCGACTAAAACCTTTTCCACAGTTCACACATGAAAACGGCTTTTCACCAGTGTGAATCATCATGTGCCGAGTTAAATGCTGTTTTTGACTAAAACTTTTTCCACAGTTCACACATGAAAACGGCTTTTCACCAGTGTGAGTCATCATGTGCAGAGTTAAAACCTGTTTTTGACTAAAGCGTTTTCCACAGTTCACACATGAAAACGGCTTTTCACCAGTGTGAGTCATCATGTGCAGAGTTAAAACCTGTTTTTGACTAAAACATTTTCCACAGTTCACACATGAAAACGGCTTTTCACCTGTGTGAATCATCATGTGCTGAGTTAAATGCTGTTTTCGACTAAAACTTTTTCCACAGTTCACACATGAAAACGGCTTTTCACCCGTATGAGTTCTCATGTGAGCATCAAAAGCAGATTTGAAAGCAAAACACTTTTTACAGATGTCACATGAGAAAGGTTTTCTTCTTTCCTGATTTTGGTTCTCAGCTTCAGCAGCTTCCTGGAAGATGACTTGGTTCCTGTTTGGTTCTGATTCAATGTGGTCTGTTTGCTCATCAACAGGAACCAACATGCAGGTATCAGTCTCCTGTTTCAATTCAATCTGTTCTTCAGCCTGACTGCAGTAAACTTCTTTCTCTTCCACTTTTATCTGATGATTTTCAGGCTCTTCCTGTTCTTGTTTCACCTGCACAGGTTCTAACTCCTCCTGGTCCAGAGTGGATCTCCTCTCCTGGTTATAAACGTTACACTTCAGGGAATCTGGAGAAGAAAACACAGAAAAAGAGTAATTGTTAACTTTACTGAAGTAAATCGTTTAAGGCAGAAATGAACAAAAATCCATTTGAAAATTCAAGAGCGTAGACAGAGATATAGATGAATCGACATATCCAGCTGACATTTGGAGAATTCTCAAATGAACGGATTTTAAACAAATACTATAAATTATATTCAAATTTCATTTTAGTCCACATTTTTAAAAGCCCTGAGGAACTCCATCCAATCATTCGACTCATGAGCCGATGCACCGCGGTGCTTCATTTGCTCTAATGTGACATCAACTGGACAATATATGTAAAATAGGCAACGTGAAAACAACATGAAGCTTTACAATGAATAAACAAGTTTAAAATCTTTGTGATTCTGATACATAAATTCTGATTAATCTGGTTGTATGAAACAATGGCTGGATCCAAAAGAAAACTAGAAACAAATAGAAAAGAGGGTTGTGATTGGCTTGTTACTCGCTATGTCACCAGGGACAACGATTTATTACTAAAAAATAAAAACTTTAACTGCTCAGGTTTAGGTGAGTTCTCTGTCTTACCCGCTTCATTACTCAACACATCACTAACGTAAAGTTTGATCTTTGTTATTTGCTTGTCAAACGGGAAAAAATAAACTATAAAAGCAATTTTCAAGTTTTTTGGACATTGAACTTCTTTTATTTATGTAACTGTTTGGTGTATTAGTTGAAAACGGCGTAAAAATAAAGAAACTGTAAATTCCCACTCATATTGGGCCCATGAATGCACCTTTGCCCATAGTCATTGTGCCCTTTTTCCCCATAGACTATAAATAAACGCCTCATGGACCGCTCTTGCCTATTGTTACTGAAGAGATTTAAGGCGGCCATCTTGGAGCGGTCGACCGTTCCACTCAGCTTTATGTTTAACAGACTCAATGACGTATCAGCGCATTTATCAATCATAACTCGCTAAATACTAAACAGATATTCACCAATTTTTCTGTAAACCTTATTAAAAGGTTAGCAACATTTACAAGGAAATGATTTTAAAGTATTTTTGAATGACTGATATAAGGTTGAGCATATTTAACTATTCTTAGTGGGGAAAACAGAATAGAGTCAGAATAGAATGTGTTGATATTTCTGTATTATGATTATTTTACAAAGCACACAACCAGTCATAATTTTTAAATATGTTATTTAGTAATATCAATACATATTTATATAAATATACAAACACAAAATAATACAATCAGAGAGAAATAAAGATGCTTAAATAATTATTAATGCTGAATAATATGCATTAAACTACACATATTTATATGGACATGCGTATATACATAATATCTATATAGGTTTTATTCATGTTTTCCAGCCGAGGAGGAGCTTAAGAGAGATTCAGCAGCTGAGATTCATCAGTGCAGTGAATCCGTCTCTCCTTAAAGACATTCCCCACTTCTTCCTCACATGGTCTTTATGAAACCTTCAAAACAAAAACAGGAGCTATTTTACTTTAGACAGAGTGAAAGAATTTCATATAAATAAGAGTCTTTGCCACCTTGTGTGGAATAATCTAAATCAAGGTTAGGGAATAATTAAAACTTAAGATTTACAAAATCTCGGTTAGCCTTCATAGCGGGGCTGAACCCCGGTATTACACTAAGCTGATAGCTAATATTAGCTGTTGTTTTGTCAGTGGACATAAATACAGTATAGTAATATTCTAATCACAAAATATAAACTGTAATATGTCCATCTTACTTGTGAAACGCTATCGTCCGAGATCTCGCGTCATTAGTCTGTCGATCTGAACACAAATATCTGGCAGTGCTGAGGCATCTTCTGCTGTTTTGGTTTAGCCAAGTAGGAGGGACGACCGCTCCAAGATGGCCGCCGTATTTCCTACGCCAGAGCAGCCATGCGGGGTCTACTCATTATATTATGTCTATGCTTTTCCCCACCTTCACTTCCGGTTCACAGCATTGTCGGGCTTATTAGTGCAGATAGGCACCGGGTGTGGCAGCCAAGCTATGAGTGTTGTTGTGTGCATTTGGATGTCTGTCGGATGAGCGCTGGCGCCGCAGGATCATCAATATATGTGCTGCTGGTAGGATAAATGGATTTTTGATGCGTCACTTGTGGCTGGTTCTGTGTAACGTCAGTGTCGCTTTTTATCTTGTTGCTACTAGGCCTGTCACGATAACAAATTTTGCTGAACGATTAATCGTCTCAAAAATTATTGCGATAAACGATAATATTGTTTGAAGACCATTTTACACTGATTTAATGGAAATGACGTAATAATGCATGCGATTTCCTGCCAAAGATAGATACACTTTATTTTCAAAAGAACACTAAACACTGGAACTGATGAACAAAACAAAACAACCAAAACCATAAATAACATGGATTCTCAGTCTCCATTAATAAAAAATCTACTTGAACAAAAATTAAACAACATAAAGCCAAAGTGGAAATAAATACTGCATTGAACCAAAAGAGTGCAGATTATAAAGTCTGTATATCATGTTGCCCTATAGTAATAATTAGATTTAAATAGAGAAGATGGGCACATCGACTACCCGATGCAATAGTTCACACTACACAATCCCCCCCCCTCTCCATACGACAATTTTAGAACGTTGATCGTTCTCTAAGATTGTCGCTTGCGATTTCGTAACCGATCATCCTGTAGTGTGTGGTGTGTGCTACTAATTTGGTTTGCAGTTGTTTTAAGTCTCAGACTGCTCCTAGTGTTTGTTCTGGGTTGCTGTGCTTCATTGGGTTTTAAATTAGAATAATAAAGTCTATTTTTAATATTATAAAAGTATGTATAAATAAAATATATTTTGTATATTACTTCTGTTTCATAATTTTAAGCCAGACTTGCCTGGGTACTTTTAATAGGGAGAGCCTAGGCCACTTGATATTATTTGAAACTCCACGTCGTCTGTCACGATCCGGGTTTTCTCATGTGTTACACCTACGTATGAAACATCACCTCAATGCAGCAGTGGCTTGTTGATTGGACTTTTATATGAGGTTTAGTTTGACAGATAATAACACCTCTATTATTGTTTCATGCTGTTTGCATTGCAAGGCTTTACTAGCTTATATATGCACGTTCCAATTAGTAATTACCTGAGATCATTGGATGAAGCTGAAGTTGGTTTCCGATTCCAGCTTCTGATTCAGGAAATGGCTAAAGGGCGAGTCTACTTAATTTTTCACTGCCTTCCACATCTTTAATAGAGTCTAGTTTAAAAACTACAACAGCTAGACTCTTCTAACCTGGACTGGGTTAATCTGCTCTCACAGCAGAATATTTATAACCATGTTTCTGATTTGTGAAACTTCAATAAAGGTTGATTTCACCACTTTTTAATCTCTGTTATAGTACAACTGCTCAAATTCCCAAACTACCATAACACCTAAACTCCTGAAACCTGGACAAGATTATTTTCAACTAACAGCAGAATATTTAAAACCATCTTTGTGATTTGTGAAACTTTTATCCGATTTGTGGAACTTCAATAAAATGCCGTTTTTACCCATCTTTGCATCCAGCTCATATTAAAACTGCTCTAATGCCAAAACTACAACAACTACGTATTTCAAACTTGGACTAGATTATTCTTCTCTAATAGCAGAATATTTTAATTCATGTTTGGGATTTGTGAAACTTCACTAAAGCTTAGATTACTATTCACACTTGTTCCATGCAGTTTTTTAAAATTCCAATTCAATTCTAATTCAAAACCACTTAATTAATCCTAATGGGAAATTAAATGTTGGTGTTACTCATGAATTCTTCCAAGAGTTATTGTAGATGGAGATGGTTGTTGGAAGGAAAGATCTTCTGCAGCCGTCTGTTACATAAAGTTTCACAAATCAGAAAAAAGTTTCACAAATCCCAAACATGGATTTAAATATTCTGCTATTAGAGCAGAATAATCCAGTCCAGGTTTTGAAGAGTGCAGTTCTTGCAGTTTTTAAACCAGAGTCTATTAAAGATGCGAAAGGAAGTGAAAAATTAGGTGGAATCGGAAACCAACTTCAGCTTCGTGTAGTTAAAGGAGGAAAAGCCATAAAAAGGTTCATTTTATTTCTACATCAATAAGCCATTTTCACAGCGTAATTGTGATTCCTGCGTTCATTTACCGGTTAACAAAACATTTATACGGGAAAAGAACATTTACTAAAATGATCCTCATACAGAAAGGTGCAGACATTTAGACCTTAACCTGCATCCAAACGCTGGTGGTTCCTACCTATTCGGTGTAAGATTATCTGGGGCCTCCGGGAGAAATCCAGCAGTCTGCGATGATCATCCATCTCTTCCTCCGACTTGACGATGATTTCTTTAAACTCTGTGAATGTTTCTTCAGCAGCAGTTAACGGCTCGTTGATAAACTCGTTTAGAGAAACAGTCGAACATTCAACCAAACAGACCATGCGCCATTTTCTTTGTCTTCTTCTTCTTCTTTGGGATTTTATGACTGTCGTTCATTCATGTCATTGCATTACCGCCACCTTGTGGATCTTACGATCATCACATCTAAAGATTTCTCATACAGTGCCAGTTCTCTTTGAAAGACGTAAAATCTTTTCTTCCACTTTATCTAAATAAAACAAATACAATATTAGTATTCCAGTTTTCCACAAATCCAAAGTTAATATTGTCTTCTGATTCGTATCTCCTACATCCCGCAACATGTTTCACAGTTTCTTCACTCCACCAGATCAGAACCTTTCCTATAGTTTCCGTATATCCACAATGATCGCTGCTGCTTTGTTCGGAGTTACCGCTGGTTCCAAGTACACCTCGCTGCAGCAAACAGAATGGGGCGGGGACGGACAACTGTCAGTCTCATACCTTATATGGAAATGGGACTATTTCATTCCGGAAATGAAGGGGGCGCTAGTGACACTATTTCCTGTACCGATCGTGTTATAATAATTATACTAATAATAACGTATTTTATTTGACAACGCCTTTTAAAACACCCAAGAACACTTTCAACATTAAAAATACAAATTAAATAGTAAAGAAATGGCTACAAAACGTGATATGTCACGTGGTATATCTGTCACGTTGTAAGTCACTTTTTTATTTCCAAATCTTTATTAAACCTTTATTTAAAATTATATTAGTAACAAACAATCTAGAATAAGCAACAATAAGGAAACATTATGGAGATGTATTTATCTATCCTTACACCCAATCTATCTCAAACAAAAGTAATAAAACATGAATCAAATCAATATTTTGGAGACAAATGTACATTACATTAAGAGCACATTTATCCATCCATTAATTATCATGAATTATCCCTATAGTGGGTCATGAGGGCTGCTGACCCTGGACAGATCGCCTGTCCGTCGCAGATTAAGAAAACAGATATAAACAAATGAAGTTCAAATAATATATTTTGATGTTGTGAATGGTACTCTTAAAATAAATAAGTTACAATCTAAAATATAATAGTCTCTGGCTTATTAAATAAGAACTAGATGGAAAAGAGGTTTGGTCGGTAAAACATTTAGTCAACAATTTTGGCCAACTTAGTACGTCCATTCACAGTGCACTTTTGTTGTTTATTTGCCAAATATTTTTCTTATTATTCACATTGTGAATATAATTTACAAACAAACCAAAGGACTTCTGAACTTCTAACAAGTGCCATTCCGAAAACTAGAATATTTTTGGTTGCAGGTGACCTGGCTCAGCTATTATCATTGTTTACCATAATGTCTCATTGGAAACTTTTGCTATAAGGACTCCAGTTCAACCAGTAAACTGATTGGTGTCCCACTATTCCATTTAGAAATTCCATATCAATTCTACCAATTGCAATTGATTCATAAAATAAAGCCCTTAAATATCCAATTGTTGCAAAACCCAAAGAGATTAATTAAAACTTTAAATGTAGCTTCAACCTGGAAAGACTCACACAGAAAGTAGGTTTTATAAAGTTTATTTGACGAGAAATAATCTTTGGCGCTCAGATCCCGGCAGTAGACACTGCGCTGGTAACTGCCAGAGAAAATGATCTTTTTTCTATATGAAAACCTTTTTGAATAAAGTCACTGGTTACATAAATTAAACCAGTGTGTAAATTCTAACTATAACTGTCTTCATCTCACCTGCTCAGCCAATCACCTGATCATGTGTCTCCATCCCAGCCTAACGGCGCCGGGCTCATCTCCTCCACCCTTCATAAAGTCCGGCTTGATGTGTGCAACTGCTCCTCATCTGAGCTTCCATCACCTCCACCCCGACTACACCTTCGCTCTGCTCGTTTAATCTTGTTTGTATCTGAACAATATGTTTCTGTATGTGCTTACTTTATTACAAAAAAAAACCCAAGTTGATTCTGACTGTTAAAACATAAACAACTTAGCCGTATGTCAGGTTTGTAAAAAAAATTTGTATTGATTCCAGTCATTGTTCAAAAAGTATAGGAAACACAGTATATTGCAAGTTATTAGATTTGCTTGCATTTAAAATTTTTAAAACAAGGTTATCCTATTGTTAAACAACGCTGTTACAATATATTTACAACTACTTTATTGGTTCTACTCTCTCCAACAAATTACAGCCACAAAGTAACTTTGTGTGGAAACGGCACCATTTCTATGAAAACTAAATAATGCAAATCAACTGAGCTACAACAAAAGGAAACATTCAAAAATGTAAATAATATTGAAAGAACACATTATTAAAAAGGATGACTGCACAAGTCAAAAGGCAAATATTCTTTAGCAGAAATGATTTAAAATGGCATGTCACAAAAAAAACGAACAATGTGTGACAACTGAAATGTGTGAAAGACTGTGGAAAGCAACTAATATTCTCCTTGCATTCAGTATTGACAGTCAGCGCAGTGTCCAGGTCGGCCATCACAGTAGTAACCAGGGTACTCTCCTTGTCTTCCATTGCCGGTGAAGCCCACAGTCTTTATATTACCGGTTGCAGGAAAAACACGTTACAACCGCAAAAGGAATCCGGTTTTCTGCCTTGAATGTTTTTGAAAATTTGCCCCAGTTGATCTCACCTGTTAATGAAAAATCGATTTCATGTAGTTGAAATCTAATTTCACATGTTTTAGGTGAAAAAAGTCAAAGGTCCTTCCTTACCATCCAGCCAAGCAAAGTGAGTCTTCTTCCTGAAAACTGGCTCAGACACAACGGCTTCAAAGCACTTGCAGGTCAATGCCAAGGTGAGGTAAGCTGAGTCTCCCTGTGCTAGCGCCACCTCCTGGAGAACAGCTTCAAGAACATTCAGAGGCATCTGAAAAAAACAAAAACACAAACAAAATAAAAAATCACATTGCACATTATGATCAGTAAAACAGTAGTTAATAATAGCCATTTCACCAAATACTTTGTTACTCTTACTTGTGTAGTTTATTGCAGTTACTTACTAAAACTATATTGAAGTTGTGCTACTCTTCATTAGAGTATCACATCTGGGTACAACACCCACCTATAATGGCAGCTGTTAGTTTATAAATTATATTAGACTTTCCAGAAATTTAACATTGGTGTACAAAACATATTTAAAAAAGATTAACCTTTAAAAATAAAAGAAAAACACTAAAAAACTGGTAAGTATGTAAAAAATATTTTATATTTTTCAAGTGTAGTTATACATACCGTTATGTTGAACCATAGCAGTTTGTGCTAAATGGTTCTGTAGCTTGTATGAGCAAAGGGAACAGCAATATTTATGTTCATGTTGCAAATAGATACGTGGATCTGTATAATGAAAATAAAAAACAGTTTGAGCATAAAATACATTTCTCAATTATACATGTTATCTACTTTTCTATTTTTATCTAATGGTGCCCTGCGGGATAATAACTAGCTATGCTACATGCTAAAATTAGCCTTCCCCTGTATGAATTACGAATTTCACTAGCTGTTAATTATATTTTCAACCTAATCTAGAAAAGCGTATTGATTTACTATGTATTAAAAAAGAGGATCATTTAATGCTAGCTTTGGACAAAACATTTGGCTCCTTCTTCCTCTTTTAATTTTGCCCGGGATCGACGAGCGGCGTTCTCCGTGAGTGACCTGCAACCGCGTGCTGCTAAAACGAAACAACAACAAAACGTGTTGACGTCACAGATCACAGAGTTTAATCTCATACAAAGCAATCGACAACAAAGCTGCAGAGGAACAGAGATATGCATTTTCTCATAAAAATAAAAAACACACAAGGGGGAAGACAGACAAACACAAAACAAATACAAAAAGGCAAAAATAGCGGCCGCGCTCTCTCTCTGGATTTTTCCTAACACGGAGTTTTTTTTAAACTAGGGGGGTGTTTCCCTATTTAATATATGCAGTCAAGGCAGTCCGTTCTTTGACCAACTGGAAACTCAGAAACTCCCCTCATCACAGCTCAGATGTCTGGTTTTTGTCTAGGCAAAAAAGGGGGGGACCACTTCGTCTTGGGCCGTGCCAGGTACGGGGAGAGGCGCCAAAGAGTCTCCTGCTCTATCGGAATGTAAATTTTATTGCTCTGTCTGTCAACGGGGGAGGAAAAGGCCCTGCTTCCCCATGCTCAACAGAAAACTGTTCCAAACAAGAGCGTTGGGCATCCCTTTACACATGTCGCAAGACTAACTGTATTAAGCATTAAAAAATAATCATTTTTCTTAACATATGTGAAAAAATTTAAGAAGGTAAAAATACCTTTTGTTGACTTTGTGAGTTTTGCATTGTTGATCGTGTACCGAACACCAGTGGAAGAACCTCTCAAACTTCTTTCTTTCTTCTTCCGTTCCTCTTAACTCCGCGTCTTAAGGTATGGGCTCTTTGCACCTCAGCTTCCGCGTTCGGGGAAAAGCGGCTCATTTTTGTCCGGGCTATTAAAGATGTCATTTTACAGTCGGTGTTTGCAGTGCTTGCCAAAGCTAACAATTAACGATGTACATCGTATTTGTAAGGCGGGATCTAAAGCCCCATCAAGCAAACTGGAAAAAGGTTCTAAGACGTATGTATCGTCATACATTCATGGATATGAAGGTGAGTCTTACTATAAAGTTCTTTAAACTTCGTGGCTAACATTAGCTTTAGCTTATGCTAATAGGCAATATTCTCGGACATTTTACTAATACAATTGTACTATTTAAATATCTAAACATTCTTATTCTTTCTAACGGACAATGTTCTTACGTTATTTTGTATTCATTTTTAAGTTTATTGCTTTAATGTGTGTTTTTTGTCGTTAGTGTCAAACAGAGACCAAGTAACTGGGAGATTAAGGTTCGGGCTTTTTGCTTCCGAAGCATGAGGAAACACGAGAAGCCCCATAATTTTTGTTTATTATATTTTTGAGTTCAGACATATTTAATTAAGAAACCAGAGGTGGGGCGAGTAACACAAATTTTAAAAAGAAAAAGGTTTGTTGCGGTGTGGATGCTTACCTCGTGTAAAATCGGATGTCATTATCAGACCCTGCGAACCTTTGTAATCTGAAGGTAGAATGGATTTTCAGTTCTTCGATCTGGCTTGTTTGGGCTTTTATTTCTTCTTTTAATTTATGGTTTCCATTTATTACCATGTCCAGGCCAGCTGGTTCTGGGACAGAGCAATAATCGTGATCTGCATACGTGCATTCCACAGGCGGATCAGTTGCGCCGCTGTCCGGTGGCTCTGGTCGGCTCACTCTTTCCCATACACTGGCTCTTCCAGGCTGAACACAGAAGTTGTTCCATTGAAATAGCACAGAGAGGCTCCTTTTTTTTAACCATTCTTCTCCCGCCAGGAGTTTTAGGCTGATGAAACTGATCCGGAGGGAAGTGAAGGCTGCAAACTTTGCTATGCGATGTTAGCTTGATGTTGTCGAGACGAATATTGACAAGCCATCGTTGTTGTAAGTCAGGATCGCTTGGAAATCCATGAAAACTTAAACGACTGTTATATTTAGAAGACACTGTGCACCGTGGAACACAACAGTGTTCATGGTATTGCTTAAATTGCCTTTGAAATACGAGTTTATCTTTCCTTGCGGTCATGGTCACTCATAAGGAAAAAAATGAGCCGTATTTGCGCATGCGGATGTGACGTCAGAGTGGCAGGTGCAAAGAGCCCATTTATACTAGTGATTATGAAAATAGCGCCCCCTTCATTTCCGGAATGCAATAGTCCCATTTCCAAATAAGGTATGGGACTGACGGAAAGGTCCGTCCCCGCCCCTTTCTGTTTGCTGCAGCGAGGTCCTTCTCGCTGGTTCCGCCCATCCTGTGGCTTATTGAGAGCCGATCAGCACCGGCTTGTTCACTGAATTGTGCGGTGCTGGTGGTCGAGTGTAAAAGACTTTTAACGGTTTTATCTATTTGATTTTTCTACCGGTATTTTAATAATAGTTTGTATTTTTTTCTTTTTTAGCTCTGAGGATTGAAGGTGGTGCGTTTGGCCCAGATGGTGGCGCCCCCTGTTGCTGTGGCTGTCCCGTGATCAACATAAATCGATTGAGGGAAATCCAACGAGTGTGTGACGTCACGGTGTTTGGTGATTCTTTGCTCGGGAGCCTCCGATCCAGAACCTGTCAGCACCTACCGCCAAGCGTCGGCAACTCAGCTTAGTTTTTCCTAACTTCTTCTCATCTACATAGAGGTATTGTTTAATTTTACTGTTTTTATTTTAATAAATTATTATAACTTTGAAACAGTGTCTATTGCAATTCACTCTAAATTTCCCCTCTCGCTGCTCCTCTTTTTATTCAGACTTGGGAAACCCTAGTTACAGAAGTTAACAGCTGCTAGAAGAAGCAAATTAAAGTAAGATAAATGAGTACATATGAAAATAAGGAATTTAAAATCTAACAAATAGCTAAAAATTGTAATTTATACCAGGTAAGTCTTTCTCCCCTACAATGTGGACCGGTACCAGTACTGGACTGATTCTGATCCTTCAAATGATTTTAACATAACTTAGAAGTTGATGTAAAAATAATGTTTGTTTTAGCCACAAAATGATTATGCTCAGCAGCAAACAACAAATCACCAACTACAGCATAGAGCAGCTCATCCATGTAGCAGCTATGTAGCCTGACGTAAAAACATTTTGCTAGACAATGTCAAACATTGAGAAGTTTAAGTTATTGTTATCAAACCTTATCAAACACGGAGTTTTGAAGCCAAAAGTACCTCAGAAATATACAGAGCCAACCATGAGAATCAACTCGTTTAAAGTTTAAACTCAGTTTCACACAAACACAAAGACCCTATAAATGTTGGGCTGTTGAACTGGACCATTCAAGCTAATTTTCTGTTAGCAGCTTTACAAATCTTTTACATGACATTACCAAGACACATTAAAACAAACCTTTATCTTGGCTTTTTTCTATTCTTCCTTTCTTTTCTCCCTCCCTGAAGGATAAGTCCTTTTTGGAGACATTGTTTTGCTGACTTGTCTTCTGACCGGAGCTTTTCACGTTTGGATGAGGCTCATGTTACCAGCGAAGCGTGCGGTACCTGCCGCGGCCACCAGGGGCCGCCAAGAGCATATTGTTTCTTTCTATCAATAAAAAAATCATTTCTACATACATTATCAAATATATATATTATTGTAAAAACAAACCACTTAATAGTGACATTGTGTGGTTTTGATATTATGACAGAAATTATTACTAAGAAAAATAAATAAAATCAGCTCCACTGAGGGGGCCCCTTAGTGGCCCTGGGGCCCTAAGCGGCTACTTGGTTTGCTAATGCCTTGTGCCGGCTCTGGCAATCAAAGCAGGAAAATTAATTTGTGGTGAATCTTGCATTTTCCTTCAAGTACAAATCCATTTTATTTCAGTTGAAAAGATTTTAATCAGAGTAAAACTGGTTAATATAATTTGAAAGAAAACTCAATCTCATTTTACTTTAAAGACAAAAATATCACAAATACTTTTTTGCAGATTTAAAAAAAAAAACCCACTCAATTCTGTACATTCTAGTTTTGATTTTAAAAACTTTTAAAATAAACCCCACAAACTCTCTCTATTGTACAGAATAATACAAATCAATCCCTCAAGTCCAATCATGTGAGAATGTTCTGGAAGGGAGTCCATGTCCGGTCAAACTCTGTTAATGCATGAAATAGTCAGTGGGCCCCCAAGCCTCTTCATCTATCAGCATCAGTACTGGCACTCCTCAGGGCTGTGTGCTGAGCCCTCTGCTCTTCACGTTGTACACACACAACATACAGTTTGACATAAACAGTAAGTTAATACAATAACATACAGTTTATCATTATTGTTTTTTGATAAAGACTATGCCAAAAAAAAGCAAGAAAGCATCTCTGAAGGAAAATGTGTCATGGTTGCACATCTCCAAGCATCCAAATGATCACATTTAACAAATACAACAATTTTCAGCTTTATAGACATGAAACCCCTCCAGTCTTTCATTCTAGTTTTAAACCAAATCAGTTCTATAGTGAACCTCAACATAGGACATGTATGGAAAATACTTCTACTGCTTTTCACCTGTGTGACGCCTCAAGTGGTGAATTAAACTCACCTTGTGACGAAAACTTTCTCCACAGGTCACACATGAAAATGGTTTTTCACCAGTGTGAATCATCATGTGCCGACTTAAATGCTGTTTATCACTAAAACTTTTTCCACAGTTCACACATGAAAACGGCTTTTCACCAGTGTGAATCATCATGTGCCGAGTTAAAGCCAGTTTATAACCAAAACTTTTTCCACAGGTCACACATGAAAACGGCTTTTCACCAGTGTGAATCATCATGTGCTGAGTTAAAACCTGTTTTTGACAAAAACCTTTTCCACAGGTCACACATGAAAACGGCTTTTCACCAGTGTGAATCTTCATGTGCTGAGTTAAAACCTGTTTTTGACAAAAACCTTTTCCACAGGTCACACATGAAAACGGCTTTTCACCAGTGTGAATCTTCATGTGCTGAGTTAAAACCTGTTTTTGACAAAAACCTTTTCCACAGGTCACACATGAAAACGGCTTTTCACCAGTGTGAATCATCATGTGTTCAGTTAAACTAAGTTTTCGACTAAAACCTTTTCCACAGTTCACACATGAAAACGGCTTTTCACCAGTGTGAATCATCATGTGCCGAGTTAAATGCTGTTTTTGACTAAAACTTTTTCCACATTTCACACATGAAAACGGCTTTTCACCAGTGTGAATCATCATGTGCTGAGTTAAAACCTGTTTGTGACTAAAACCTTTCACACATTTCACACATGAAAACGGCTTTTCACCAGTGTGAATCATCATGTGCCGAGTTAAATCCCGTTTTTGACTAAAACTTTTTCCACAGTTCACACATGAAAACGGCTTTTCACCAGTGTGAATCATCATGTGCAGAGTTAAATCCCGTTTTTGACTAAAACTTTTTCCACAGTTCACACATGAAAACGGCTTTTCACCCGTATGAGTTCTCATGTGAGCATCAAAAGCAGATTTGAAAGCAAAACACTTTTTACAGATGTCACATGAGAAAGGTTTTCTTCTTTCCTGATTTTGGTTCTCAGCTTCAGCAGCTTCATGGAAGATGACTTGGTTCCTGTTTGGTTCTGATTCACTGTGGTCTGCTTGCTCATCAACAGGAACCACCATGCAGGTATCAGTCTCCTGTTTTAATCCAATCTGTTCTTCAGCCTGACTGCAGTAAACTTCTTTCTCTTCCACTTTTATCTGATGATCTTCTGGCTCTTCCTGTTCTTGTTTCACCTGCACAGGTTCTAACTCCTCCTGGTCCAGAGTGGATCTCCTCTCCTGGTTATAAACGTTACACTTCAGGGAATCTGGAGAAGAAAACAGAGAAAAAGAGTAATTGTTAACTTTACTGAAGTAAATAGTTTAAGGCAGAAATGAACAAAAATCCATTTGAAAATTCAAGAGCGTAGACAGAGATATAGATGAATCGACATATCCAGCTGACATTTGGAGAATTCTCAAATGAACGGATTTTAAACAAATACTATAAATTATATTCAAATTTCATTTTAGTCCACTTTTTTAAAAGCCCTGAGGAACTCCATCCAATCATTCGACTCATGAGCCGATGCACCGCGGTGCTTCATTTGCTCTACTGTGACATCAACTGGACAATATATGTAAAATAGGCAACGTGAAAACAACATGAAGCTTTACAATGAATAAACAAGTTTAAAATGTTTGTGATTCTGATACATAAATTCTGATTAATCTGGTTGTATGAAACAATGGCTGGATCCAAAAGAAAACTAGAAACAAATAGAAAAGAGGGTTGTGATTGGCTTGTTACTCGCTATGTCACCAGGGACAATGATTTATTACTAAAAAATAAAAACTTTAACTGCTCAGGTTTAGGTGAGTTCTCTGTCTTACCCGCTTCATTACTCAACACATCACTAATGTAAAATTTGATCTTTGTTATTTGCTTGTCAAACTGGAAAAAATAAACTATAAAAGCAATCTTCAAGTTTTTTGGACATTGAACTTCTTTTATTTATGTAACTGTTTGGTGTATTAGTTGAAAAATGTGTTTACATGAAGTAGCTGTAAATTCCCACCCATATTGGGCCCATGAATGCACCTTTGCCCATAGTCATTGTGCCCTTTTTCCCCATAGACTATAAATAAACGCCTCATGGACCGCTCTTGCCTATTGTTACTGAAGAGATTTAAGGCGGCCATCTTGGAGCGGTCGACCGTTCCACTCAGCTTTATGTTTAACAGACTCAATGACGTATCAGCGCATTTATCAATCATAACTCGCTAAATACTAAACAGATATTCACCAATTTTTCTGTAAACCTTATTAAAAGGTTAGCAACATTTACAAGGAAATGATTTTAAAGTATTTTTGAATGACTGATATAAGGTTGAGCATATTTAACAATTCTTAGTGGGGAAAACAGAATAGAGTCAGAATAGAATGTGTTGATATTTCTGTATTATGATTATTTTACAAAGCACACAACCAGTCATAATTTTTGAAATATGTTATTTAGTAATATCAATACATATTTATATAAATATACAAACACAAAATAATACAATCAGAGAGAAATAAAGATGCTTAAATAATTATTAATGCTGAATAATATGCATTAAACTACACATATTTATATGGACATGCGTATATACATAATATCTATATAGGTTTTATTCATGTTTTCCAGCTGAGGAGGAGCTTAAGAGAGATTCAGCAGCTGAGATTCATCAGTGCAGTGAATCCGTCTCTCCTTAAAGACATTCCCCACTTCTTCCTCACATGGTCTTTATGAAACCTTCAAAACAAAAACAGGAGCTATTTTACTTTAGACAGAGTGAAAGAATTTCATATAAATAAGAGTCTTTGCCACCTTGTGTGGTATAATCTAAATCAATGTTAGGGAATATTTAAAACTTTTTAAGATTTACAAAATCTCGGTTAGCCTTCATAGCGGGGCTGAACCCCGGTATTACACTAAGCTGATAGCTAATATTAGCTGTTGTTTTGTCAGTGGACATAAATACAGTATAGTAATATTCTAATCACAAAATATAAACTGTAATATGTCCATCTTACTTGTGAAACGTTATCCCCCGAGATCTCGCGTCATTAGTCTGTCGATCTGAACACAAATATCTGGCAGTGCTGAGGCATCTTCTGCTGTTTTGGTTTAGCCAAGTAGGAGGGACGACCGCTCCAAGATGGCCGCCGTATTTCCTACGCCAGAGCAGCCATGCGGGGTCTACTCATCATATTATGTCTATGCTTTTCCCCACCTTCACTTCCGGTTCACAGCATTGTCGGGCTTATTAGTGCAGATAGGCACCGAGTGTGGCAGCCAAGCTATGAGTGTTGTTGTGTGCAGTTGGATGTCTGTCGGATGAGCGCTGGCGCCGCAGGATCATCAATATATGTGCTGCTGGTAGGATAAATGGATTTTTGATGTGGCACTTGTGGCTGGTTCTGTGTAACGTCAGTGTCGCTTTTTATATTGTTGCTACTAGGCCTGTCACAATAACAAATTTTGCTGAACGATTAATCGTCTCAAAAATTATTGCGATAAACGATAATATTGTTTGAAGACCATTTTACACTGATTTAATGGAAATGACGTAATAATGCATGCGATTTCCTGCCAAAGATAGATACACTTTATTTTCAAAAGGACACTAAACACTGGAACTGATGAACAAAACAAAACAACCAAAACCATAAATAACATGGATTCTCAGTCTCCATTAATAAAAAATCTACTTGAACAAAAATTAAACAACATAAAGCCAAAGTGGAAATAAATACTGCATTCAACCAAAAGAGTGCAGATTATAAAGTCTGTATATCATGTTGCCCTATAGTAATAATTAGATTTAAATAGAGAAGATGGGCACATCGACTACCCGATGCAATAGTTCACACTACACAATCCCCCCCCTCTCCATACGACAATTTTAGAACGTTGATCGTTCTCTAAGATTGTCGCTTGCGATTTCGTAACCGATCATCCTGTAGTGTGTGGTGTGTGCTACTAATTTGGTTTGCAGTTGTTTTAAGTCTCAGACTGCTCCTAGTGTTTGTTCTGGGTTGCTGTGCTTCATTGGGTTTTAAATTAGAATAATAAAGTCTATTTTTAATATTATAAAAGTATGTATAAATAAAATATATTTTGTATACTACTTCTGTTTCATAATTTTAAGCCAGACTTGCCTGGGTACTTTTAATAGGGAGAGCCTAGGCCACTTGATATTATTTGAAACTCCACGTCGTCTGTCACGATCCGGGTTTTCTCATGTGTTACACCTACGTATGAAACATCACCTCAATGCAGCAGTGGCTTGTTGATTGGACTTTTATATGAGGTTTAGTTTGACAGATAATAACACCTCTATTATTGTTTCATGCTGTTTGCTTTGCAAGGCTTTACTAGCTTATATATGCACGTTCCAATTAGTAATTACCTGGGATCATTGGATGAAGCTGAAGTTGGTTTCCGATTCCAGCTTCTGATTCACAAAATCACTAAAGGGTGAGTCCAATTAATTTTTCACTACCTTCCACATCTTTAATAGAGTCTAGTTTAAAAACTACAACAGCTAGACTCTTCTGACCTGGACTGGGTTAATCTGCTCTCACAGCAGAATATTTATAACCATGTTTCTGATTTGTGAAACTTCAATAAAGGTTGATTTCACCACTTTTTTTTAAATCTCTGTTATAGTATAACTGCTCAAATTCCCAAACTACCATAACACCTAAACTCTTGAAACCTGGACAAGATTATTTTCAACTAACAGCAGAATATTTAAAACCATCTTTGTGATTTGTGAAACTTTTATCCGATTTGTGGAACTTCAATAAAATGCCGTTTTTACCCATCTTTGCATCCAGCTCATATTAAAACTGCTCTAATGCCAAAACTACAACAACTACGTATTTCAAACTTGGACTAGATTATTCTTCTCTAATAGCAGAATATTTTAATTCATGTTTGGGATTTGTGAAACTTCACTAAAGTTTAGATTACTATTCACACTTGTTCCATGCAGTTTTTTAAAATTCCAATTCAATTCTAATTCAAAACCACTTTATTAATCCTAATGGGAAATTAAATGTTGGTGTTACTCATGAATTCTTCCAAGAGTTATTGTAGATGGAGATGGTTGTTGGAAGGAAAGATCTTCTGCAGCCGTCTGTTACATAAAGTTTCACAAATCAGAAAAAAGTTTCACAAATCCCAAACATGGATTTAAATATTCTGCTATTAGAGCAGAATAATCCAGTCCAGGTTTTGAAGAGTGTAGTTCTTGCAGTTTTTAAACCAGAGTCTATTAAAGATGCGAAAGGAAGTGAAAAATTAGGTGGAATCGGAAACCAACTTCAGCTTCGTGTAGTTAAAGGAGGAAAAGCCATAAAAGGTCATTTTATTTCTACATCAATAAGCCATTTTCACAGCGTAATTGTGATTCCTGCGTTCATTTACCGGTTAACAAAACATTTATACGGGAAAAGAACATTTACTAAAATGATCCTCATACAGAAAGGTGCAGACATTTAGACCTTAACCTGCATCCAAACGCTGCTGGTTCCTACCTATTCGGTGTAAGATTATCTGGGGCCTCCGGGAGAAATCCAGCAGTCTGCGATGATCATCCATCTCTTCCTCCGACTTGACGATGATTTCTTTAAACTCTGTGAATGTTTCTTCAGCAGCAGTTAACGGCTCGTTGATAAACTCGTTTAGAGAAACAGTCGAACATTCAACCAAACAGACCATGCGCCATTTTCTTTGTCTTCTTCTTCTTTGGGATTTTATGACTGTCGTTCATTCATGTCATTGCATTACCGCCACCTTGTGGATCTTACGATCATCACATCTAAAGATTTCTCATACAGTGCCAGTTCTCTTTGAAAGACGTAAAATCTTTTCTTCCACTTTATCTAAATAAAACAAATACAATATTAGTATTCCAGTTTTCCACAAATCCAAAGTTAATATTGTCTTCTGATTCGTATCTCCTACATCCCGCAACATGTTTCACAGTTTCTTCACTCCACCAGATCAGAACCTTTCCTATAGTTTCCGTATATCCACAATGATCGCTGCTGCCTTGTTCGGAGTTACCGCTGGTTCCGCCCATCCTGTGGCTTATTGAGAGCCGATCAGCACCGGCTTGTTCACTGAATTGTGCGGTGCTGGTGGTCGAGTGTAAAAGACTTTTACCGGTTTTATCTATTTGATTTTTCTACCGGTATTTTAATAATAGTTTGTATTTTTTTTCTTATTTAGCTCTGAGGATTGAAGGTGGTGCGTTTGGCCCAGATGGTGGCGCCCCCTGTTGCTGTGGCTGTCCCGTGATCAACATAAATCGATGGAGGGAAATCCAACGAGTGTGTGACGTCACGGTGTTTGGTGATTCTTTGCTCGGGAGCCTCCGATCCAGAACCTGTCAGCACCTACCGCCAAGCCTCGGCAACTCAGCTTAGTTTTTCCTAACTTCTTCTCATCTACATAGAGGTATTATTTAATTTTACTGTTTTTATTTTAATAAATTATTATAACTTTGAAACAGTGTCTATTGCAATTCACTCTAAATTTCCCCTCTCGCTGCTCCTCTTTTTATTCAGACTTGGGAAACCCTAGTTACAGAAGTTAACAGCTGCTAGAAAAAGCAAATTAAAGTAAGATAAATGAGTACATATGAAAATAAGATATTTAAAATCTAACAAATAGCTAAAAATTGTAATTTATACCAGGTGAGTCTTTCTCCCCTACAATGTGGACCGGTACCAGTACTGGACTGATTCTGATCCTTCAAATGATTCTAACATAACTTAGAAGTTGATGTAAAAATAATGTTTGTTTTAGCCACAAAATGATTATGCTCAGCAGCAAACAACAAATCACCAACTACAGCATAGAGCAGCTCATCCATGTAGCAGCTATGTAGCCTGACGTAAAAACATTTTGCTAGACAATGTCAAACATTGAGAAGTTTAAGTTATTGTTATCAAACCTTATCAAACACGGAGTTTTGAAGCCAAAAATACATGAGAAATATACAGAGCCAACCATGAGAATCAACTCGTTTAAAGTTTAAACTCAGTTTCACACAAACACAAAGACCCTATAAATGTTGGGCTGTTGAACTGGACCATTCAAGCTAATTTTCTGTTAGCAGCTTTACAAATCTTTTACATGACATTACCAAGACACATTAAAACAAACCTTTATCTTGGCTTTTTTCTATTCTTCCTTTCTTTTCTCCCTCCCTGAAGGATAAGTCCTTTTTGGAGACATTGTTTTGCTGACTTGTCTTCTGACCGGAGCTTTTCACGTTTGGATGAGGCTCATGTTACCAGCGAAGCGTGCGGTACCTACCGCGGCCACCAGGGGCCGCCAAGAGCATATTGTTTCTTTCTATCAATAAAAAAATAATTTCTACATACATTATCAAATATATATTATTGTAAAAACAAACCACTTAATAGTGACATTGTGTGGTTTTGATATTATGACAGAAATTATTACTAAGAAAAATAAATAAAATCAGCTCCACTGAGGGGGCCCCCTAGTGGCCCTGGGGCCCTTAGTGGCTGCTTAGTTTGCTATGCCTTGTGCCGGCTCTGGCAATGAAAGCAGGAAAATTAATTTGTGGTGAATCTTGCATTTTCCTTCAAGTACAAATCCATTTTATTTCATTTGAAAAGATTTTAATCATCTGGTTAATATAATTTGAAAGAAAACTCAATCTCATTTTACTTTAAAGACAAAACTATCGCAAATATTTTTTTCCAGATTTAAAAAAAACCCACTCAATTCTGTACATTCTAGTTTTGATTTTAAAAACTTTTAAAATAAACCCCACTAACTCTCTCTATTGTACAGAATAATACAAATCAATCCCTCAAGTCCAATCATGTGAGAATGTTCTGGAAGGGAGTCCATGTCCGGTCAAACTCTGTTAATGCATGAAATAGTCAGTGGGCCCCCAAGCCTCTTCATCTATCAGCATCAGTACTGGCACTCCTCAGGGCTGTGTGCTGAGCCCTCTGCTCTTCATGTTGTACACACACAACATACAGTTTGACATAAACAGTAAGTTAATACAATAACATACAGTTTATCATTATTGTTTATTGATAAAGAATATGCCAAAAAAAAACAAGAAAGCATCTCTGAAGGAAAATGTGTCATGGTTGCACATCTCCAAGTATCCAAATGAACACATTTAACAAATACAACAATTTTCAGCTTTATAGACATGAAACCCCTCCAGTCTTTCATTCTAGTTTTAAACCAAATCTGTTCTATAGTGAACCGCAACATAGAACATGTATGGAAAATACTTCTACTGCTTTTCACCTGTGTGAATCCTCATGTGCAGAGTAAAATGTTGTTTTTGACTAAATCTTTTTCCACAGTTCACACACACACACACACACATATATATATATATATATATATATATATATATATATATATATATATATATATATATATATATATGATTAAATAACCCAGTGTTTTAAAAAAAAAATCTAATTAATAATTAATTGATTTCTAACAGAATTTATTTCCTAAAAGATTTATCATAGAAAATCCTATTTTCTCTCTATTTAGCATTGAATTTAAGTGCTGACGTTCCTCTGAATACTTATTACATTCTAATAAAACATGTTCCACTGTTTCCATCTGATTACAATAATTACAAGTCCCTATTTCATGTTTCCCTATTCTGAAAAGTGAACTATTAAGTCCAGTTTGACCAATTCTAAGTCGAGATAAGACTACCTCTTCTTTCCGTCTTCCATTCATACAACTCTTAACTCCCACAGTCTTTTAAATCCGTAGTTGCCGTTCCATTCATGTTGAACTTTAGCAGGAGAGACAGTTTTTACATGAAGAAGCTGGTGTTTATTTAGATATGCTTGAATTTGCTTAGTATGACCTAATGTCACTCTAAAGTGAACCTCTCTGTGTGTGTAAGAGCAAACAGTAGTTTTATTCTTTCCTTATAGCTCTTACTGTGTGTTCAACACAAGATTGTTCTGAAGACCCGTTCATTCATTAGAGATGTAAACATTGTTCAGACACGGATGCTACGGATTTTTACATTTCAGTAACCAAGAAGTAAAATCAGAAAAAATATGTGAGGGGATGATTTAAAGTTCACAGCTGTATAAAATGCTTCTTGCTCCTTAAACTGAGACACTTCCCACAGGTCACACAGGACGTCTATCTTGTGTGAATTCTCACGTGTTTTTTTAAACGACTTCTTCGACTGAAGGTTTTTCCACAGGTGCTACATGGAAACGGCCTCTCACCTGTGTGAATTCGCATGTGAACTGTCAAATGGCCTTTCTGACTGTAACTTTTTCCACATGTCAGACATGAAAATGGCTTCTCCCCTGTGTGAGTTCTCATGTGATCAGTTAGGTGACCTTTGTGGCTGTAACTTTTCCCACAGGTCACGCATGAAAAAGGTCGGTCACCCGTGTGACTTCTCATGTGAAGCGTTACTTGACTTCTTTGACTGAAACTTTTACCGCAGGTCACACATGAGAAAGGCTTCTCGCCCGTGTGGATTCTCAGGTGCTGCTTCAGATTGCTTTTTAGATTAAAAGATTTATCACAAGCGTTGCACGGAAACGGTTTCTCACCTGTGTGAATTCTCATGTGATCCGTCAACTTATGTTTGAGAGTGAAACTTTTTCCACAGGTCAGACATGAGAAGGGCTTTTCGCCTGTGTGGATTCTCAGGTGATTGTTCACAATACTTTCTCGACTGAAACATTTTCCACAAAACTTGCATGAGAAAGGCTTCTCACCTGTGTGCGTTCTCATGTGGTAGATCAAGTGAGTCTTTTGAGAAAACAATTTATCACACATCGTACATGAATACAGATTTTTATCTTTGTGCGTTTTCTTCTGCTCTTTTTGTTTTAATTTGTCAGAATTGTTATCATACCCTCTGGTTTTCTGACATCTGTTATTTTGTTTCGGTTCTTCATCGCTGCTTATTTCTGTGTCTTCATCATTGCTTTCTTCCTGATTTCGGTCCTCAGCATCACAGCCGTCCTGAGAGACGAGTTGCTCCCTGTTTGGTTCGGGTTCACTGCAGCTTATTTCTACATTGGTAGGAGATGCAGGAAAGGTTTTCATCTCCTGCTTCTTCACCACAAGTTGTTCTTCATCCTGATTGATGCAGAGCTCATTCTCAATTTATAAATACACATAAAAATAATTTGAACATAAAAAGACAGTAATCTAAATGCGCAGCAGAAAAGAGCCAATAATTACAGCTTTAAACTTCCAGATTATGTTTTTTGAGAAGTGGTTTAACTTGAATTGAATACTTTGGCAAGAGCAGTTTCAGTACTGTGATGTTGACAGAAGCCTGATTGATGGACATCAAAACAGTTGTTCAGGGCTAGAAAGCCTTTTATCTGTTGAAAAATAATTTTTTCTAATATTTTAGCCAAAAAAGGTACATTTGATATTGGTTGATGATTGCTTAGAATGGATGAGTCTAGATTACGTTTTTTGAGAAGTGGTTTATCCACCGCAGTCTTAAAAGCCTGAGGGAAGACTCCAGAGGAGAGTGACTTAATAATTTTTTGTAAAAGATCAGGAGCAAAAACATCGGAGACCTTTAGGAATAAACTTGTGGGTATAAAGTCAAGGGAACAGATGGATGACTTTAATCAGTTTCATGAGAAAGGTTTGTTATTTATTTAAGACGTGTGTGGGGCATGGGCATTATTCTTTTCAATGTATGTCTATTTAACACATATTTTACACATTTGAGGTAAGTAAAAAGAGTAATCCATTGTATTTTCATTAATATGTTTCATACTAATCACATGATCCATATCAAGTAACTGTTAGTTTACAAAAATCCAGCTAATTACAGAATTAGGCTCTAAATCTTGCCTCGTTTTTTCAGTCATTGAACGATTTTGCCTGCCACCTGAAGGCAAAGTTACATACAAACAGGTACTGAAGTTGACGAAGAAATATTCAGTGACCTCCTTAGACAAGGCAATGTGGTACTGACAGTTTTCTGCTATGATGGTGAGATACCAAAGCAAATTAAATCAACTGTTATACAGATTTTACCAAAGAATGTCACTGATGTCTATTGTCTCTTTCTTCAGAGTTCTCAGAATGGTCATCTGCTTCTGAGTCTGACTCGAGCTTCGACTCAAATGCATCAACATCAACAATACTAATGGATGAGATACCACGCAAGAAGCAAAAACCTGAGAATCCTAATAACTCAGTGTCTGCTAAGAATGTAACAATATTTTTTGTCTGCTAACACATCTAGTAAGTACCTAGATATATCTGAAGATAGTTGACTGTTCAGAGTACTCATAAAGTTCTGATATTGTATCTGAAAACTTTTA